>NC_137353.1:15915050-16515050 GCF_965287045.1 Carcharhinus amblyrhynchos | reverse complement strand
AGGGATAAAAGGTGGGGGTGGGGGGGGGGTGGTATTGTTGATGAGGGAAAATGTTACAGCAGGATAGATTAGGGAGCTTGTCTACAGAGGCCCTATGGGTGGAGCTGAGAAACAGGAAAGGTATGACGACATTAATGGGGTTGTATTATAGACCACCTAATAGTCAGCGAGAATTGGAGGAGCAAATCAGCAAAGAGATAGCTGACAACTGCAAGAAACAGAAAGTTGGGATAATAGGGGATTTTAATTTTCCACATATAGATTGAGACTAGCGTACTGTTAAAGGTTTAGATGGGGTAGAGTTTGTAAAATGTGTTCAGGAGAATTTTCTACATGAATATATAGAGGTGCCAACTAGAGAGGATGCGATATTGGATCTCCTATTGGGAAATGAGTTAGGGCAGGTGATGGATGTGAGTGTGAAGGAACACTTTGGATCCAGTGATCATAATGCCATTAGTTTCAACCTGATCATGGATAAGGATAGATCTGGTCCTCAATTTGAAGTTCTAAACTGGAAAAAGGCCAAATTTGATGAAATGAGAAGGGACCTGGGAAGTTTGGATTGGCACAGGCTGTTCTCTGGTAAGGATGTAAATGGAAAGTGGGAGGCCTTCAAAGGAGAAATTTTGAGAGTGCAGAGTTTGCATGTTCCTGTCAGGATTAAAGGCAAAGTGAATAGGAATAAAGAACCTTAGTTCTCGAGGGAGACTGTAACACTGATTAAGAGGAAGAGAGAGTTGTATGTAATGTACAGGCAGCAAGGAACAGATCAGATGCTCGAGGAGTAAAAGAAGTGTAAGAAGCTACTTAAGAGGGAAATCAGGAGGGCTAAAAGAAGACATGAGGTTGCTTTGGCAGACAGAGTGAAGGAAAATCCAAAGAGCTTCTGTAAGTATGTAAGGAGCAAAAGGATAGTGAGGGATAAAATTGGTCGTCTTGAAGACCAGAGTGGTAGACTGTGTATGGAACCAAAAGAGATGGGGGAGATACTAAGTGGGTTTTTTGCATCTGTATTTACTGAGGAAATAGGCATGGAGTCTACGGAAATAGAGCAAACAGGCAGGGAGGTTATGGAATCTTTACAGATTAAAGGGGAGGTGCTGGCTGTCTTGAGGCAAATCAGAGTGGATAAATCCCCAGGACCGGACAGGGTATTCCCACAGACCTTGAGGGAGGCTAGTGTTGAACTTGCAGGGGCCCTGGCAGACGTATTTAAAATGTCAGTATTCAGAGAGGAGGTGCCGGATGATTGGAGGGTGGCTCATGTTGTTCCGTTGTTTAAAAAAGGTTCCAAAAGAAATCTGGGAAATTATAGGCCAGTAAGTTTGATGTTGGTGGTGGGGCAAGTTAATGGAAGGTGTGATAAGGGATAGGATCTACAAATATTTGGATAGACAGGGATTTATTAGGGAGAGTCAACATGGCTTTGCGCACGGTAGGTCATGTTTGAACAATCTATTAGAGTTTTTCAAGGAGGTTACCCGGAAAGTGGATGAAGGGAAGGTGGTGGATGTTATCTACCTGGATTTCAGCAAGGCCTTTGACATGGTCCCTCATGGGAGGTTAGTTAGGAAGGTTCAGTCACTCGGTCTACATGGGGAGATAGTAAATTGGATTAGATACTGGCTCAATGGAAGAAGCTCCCTTTGCACACCCATATACCCATCAACCACATTTATGAAGGAAATATCCTTACTGACTTCCATTGGCACATCCTGGAATATTGGAAGGGAATTAATAGGATTATCATCAAAAGACATAAATTGAAAAGGGAGATATTAGTCAGAGTTCATGCTGCTGATCACCATTGTTGAAAAGGGCACATTGAGCAAGGGCGAGATTGGGCTCAGATACAATGCATCTGAACAGTCTTCATTACTCACTGCCTGGGTTCACATGGCCCCCTGTGTACATAAAATTTACACTAAAACGAGGCAGAACCTGAGGAAAGGAGGTGGAGAACAGTGTGGGGTCCAAACATGACAGTCAGCACAGGGTCAAGTGTGCGCAGGGTCAGGGTGCTTACAGGGCCCAGGTGCGCGCAAAGACCAGGGTGAGCACAGTCTCAGGTTCCAAGTGACACCAACAGGAAACAAATGGTTCGACAGCTACAAACCACAGTGTGCACAGGTCTCCACTTGTTGAGTAAGTGCACATCAAATCCGATCTCTCAGATTCATTGCTCTACAGTCAGGGTCTCCTTGTCTCTGTGACACATTTCTGGTCCCAGATCCGGCTCCTTCTCTTTGCTAGATTTTCCCTGTTTCCACTCTGTTCTGTACACCTCCTCCAGACACTTTCTTTCCTTTATTTGTTTCATTATTGTTTACTTTTGTCATCCACCCCCTTCATCATTTATTCACAGCTTCCCTTTCACTTGTTTTCCTGTCCCCTTATAATCATAGAATGATACAGCGCAGGCCATTCAGCCATCAGGACTGGACTGGATCTTTGAAAGAGATTTCACACAATTCCTACATTACAACAGTGACCTAAACTACTACTACCTCACACTAAAATGACATCATTGATTGTGAAGTGCTCGAGGTGCTCAATGGTTGTGGAAAGCATTATGTAAATGTAATCTTTTTTCACTGAAAGCTGATTTCCACACCACCCCTAATTTAACATCCTAGATGAAAGCTCAATGATGTGAAGTGTTAACTCTTGTTTCTGTCTCCACATACACTGTCTGACCTGCTGAACATTTTCTGTCTTCATTTCAGATTTCCAGCGTCAGCAGCAGTTTTGCTTTGGGGTGAGAAGGGAGGACACAGAGACTTTACCAGGTATTGTGGCACCACTAAAAATAAGGTGAGGCAGCAAACGACAAACAAGGGAGTGACTGTTGAAGTAACACCAATTTCAGTAAACAATGCTGAGCAAATAAAAGTAGACAAACATTCACATAGGATGATGCCAGTGGCATCAGCACGTCCCCCTTCAACCCAACACAGTGTGCTAATATAGTAGTCATGATGTGGAGATGCTGGCGTTGGACTGGGGTAAACACAGTAAGAAGTCTGACAACACCAGGTTTAAGTCAAACCGATTTATTTGATAGTAAACTCACAAGCTTTTGGGGTTTCTCCCTTCGTCAGGTGAATGGAGAATTCTGGCCTCAGACAGAGCATATAACAGCACAGACAGTTTACAGATTACTGATTAGAATGCAAGTCTTTACAACTAACCTGCTGTTCAAGTCTTAAAGTGGCTGACAATGTGAGTGGAAAGAGCAATAAGCACAGGTTAAAGAAATGTGTATTGTCTCCAGACAGTACAGTAAGTGAGGTTTTGCAAACCCAGGCAAGTCATGGGGGTTACAGATAGTGCAACATGAACCCAAGATCCCTGTTGAGACCATCCTCATGTGTGCGGAACTTGGCTATCAGTCTCTGCTCAGCGACTCTGCGCTGTCGTGTGTCGTGAAGGCCACCTTGGAGAATGCTTACCCGAAGGTCAGAGGCCGAATTCCCGTGACCACTGAAGTGTTCGCCAACAGGAAGGGAACAGTCTTGCCTGGTGATTGTCGAGCGATGTTCATTCATCTGTTGTCATACCATCTGCATGGTCTCCCCAGTGTACCATGCTTCGGGACATCCTTTCCTGCAGCATATTAGGTAGACAACATTGGCCGCGTTGCAAGAGTATGTGCTGTGTACCTGGTGGATGGTGTTCTCACGTGTGATGATGGTATCCAAGTCGATGATCCGGCATGTCTTGCAGAGGTTGCTGTGGCAGGGTTGTGTGGTATTGTGGTCACCATTCTCCTGAAGGCTGGATGGTCTGCTGCGAACAATGGTCTGTTTAAGGTTGTGCGGTTGTCTGAAGGCAAGACGTGGGGGACTGGGAATGGCCCTGGCCTCTGACCTTCGGGTAAGCATTCTCCAAGGCGGCCTTCACAACACATGACAGCGCAGAGTCGCTGAGCAGAGACTGATAGCCAAGTTCCACACACGAGGACAGTCTCAACAGGGATCTTGGGATCATGTCGCACTATCTGTAATCCCCATGACTTGCCTGGGTTTGCAAAACCTCACTTACTGTGCTGTCTGGAGACAATACACATCTCTTTACCCTGTGCATAATGCTCTTTCCACTCACAATGTCGGCCTCTTTAACACTTGAACAGCAGGTTAGTTGTAAAGACTCGCATTCTAATCAGTAATCTGTAAACTATCTATGCTGTTATATGCTCTGTCTGAGGCCAGAACTCTCCACTCACCTGACGAAGGGAGAAACCCCAAAAGCTTGTGAGTTTACTATCAAATAAATTGGTTGGATTTAAACCTGGTGTTGTCAGACTTCTTACTGTGCTAATATACACTGCCAATTTCCCCCCACCCCATACAGCTGCCTGCCACAGATCATTTCTGCAGAGGGTACAGGTACAACCCAGGCACTACAGATTTTTTTAAACCAGTGCTGGATTTATTAAAAGCCTTTAAGTGATTGTTCAAGAATTGAACAAAAATGGGCAAATAGGCAAGTAGAACCAAGGTCCGAAGCCAATTTGTCCAGAAGATGTTCATCATCACTCTGCTCTCACAACACGAACCGTGATTCAGAAGGAATTCCGGCACCTGTGCCTCTGCATGTCAGCCTCTTTTTTGGTCATTCCTGGGACACGGGCATTGATGGCTGGGCCAGCGTTTATTGCCCATCCTTAGCTGAGAGACAACCACATTGCTGTAGCTCTGGAGTCACATGTAGGCCAGACCAGGTAAAGATGGCAGATTTTATTCCCTAAAGGACATCAGTGAACCAGGCAGGTTTTTAACAGAATCGATAATGGTTTCACAGTCATCAGTAGATACTTAATTTCAGATAGTTTTTACTGAATTCAAATTCCACCATCTGTCGTGGTGGGATTTGATCCCAGATCCCCAGAATATTAGCTGAGTTTCTAGATTAATAGTCTAGCAATGAAACTAAACACTAATCCTCCCCTAAAAGGTCTCTAATGGCAGTGATCCAGTA
This sequence comes from Carcharhinus amblyrhynchos, assembly GCF_965287045.1. Lineage (NCBI taxonomy): Eukaryota > Metazoa > Chordata > Chondrichthyes > Carcharhiniformes > Carcharhinidae > Carcharhinus > Carcharhinus amblyrhynchos. The sequence continues at coordinate 16,510,067 of NC_137353.1, read as the reverse complement.
CCACGGGGGAGACAGTGGGGTGGGTGGAATGGACTGTACCAGTGTGGCTGGGGAGAGGGACAGGACAAGATTGTTCCAGCACCCCTGAGGGCTCGCAAGCTGCTCCAAAAGTCTGGACTGCATGATCTTCACCACACCTACCAAGTGTTTAAAAAAGGGTGTATGAAATATTGACACACCTGCCACACGTTTTACAGAAAGTCACTAGCTGCTACTATAGTGTATTTAAACACAGTTCAGTGTTCCTGAGCTTTGGAGAAGGTTCCCATTCCTAACCCTCTGTATCCCACTACTGAAGTGTGAGAATGGGAAATGCGGCTAGGATCGCCCTGGCAGTGACATCCTCCACTCCCCAAAGCAGGAAGAGGGTTCAGCAGAGTGGCTGGACAGCAAATGCCAGGCAGCCATGACTTTTCAGGCCTGTTGCATTAGACAACACAATAGCTCAAGATTTCAGAGATTGGGACATCCTGTTTCATCCCAATATGTGCAATTTTACAACCTCACTCGGGTGAGGCTCATCAAATCCCGCCCAAGGCCAACAGAGAATTCTATTCTGTGAGCCTGGGGTAAAATTCCAGCCTGTGCCTGTATTTTCCGTAGAAGAGATTAGTCACAGCCCCACCTCACTGCACACGCTGAGCAGTTTCAGGCACCCAGGAAGGAGGACCTCCTCCTGGGACAGGCCAGGCAGGGGACCATCTTGGCTGCTCTCTTCTGCAGTTACTTTGCTGTCAAAATTTTACCCCAGGCTCATAGAACATTGGTCTCAGGTGGAATTTTACCAGCCTCACCCAAACGAGGTCATAAAATCCCACATATTGTTTTTAGGGATGACTCAGGATGCCCTGGCAAGGGAGCGCATGGTTTCTGCTTGCACTGTCAAGGCCATCTGTGGCTAGTGGGCACCGTAGTTACTGGGGTGCGTTATCGACCTCTGTCACATTTTGTTTCGACAGTTGAAGTTTCTCTTGAGATTCTGTTCACCTTGATGTAGTATCCTTTTAAGGAATTATATTTTAATTTATCCCACAGTTTACTGATTTAGTTTATTTGATTCAACAAAAAGAAGCATAATGCACATGGCCACAATTCAGTTACAGTCGGAACTGTCCATTCTTGGATAGTGGTTGGATTGAGAAGCTGGGATTTTGTGCTTAGAAATTATTATGGGATGCATTCAAGATGAACGGGGGAGAAAGGAATATAAGAATATTCTTAAACGGGCTGAGATAAGTGGGTTGGGATGAGGTTTGTATGGAGCATAAGCATTGGCCTAGGCATGGTGGGCTAAGTCTCCCTGTGCTAGTCTGTACATTAGCTGATACAGCATAGACAGAGTGATCTGTTGACTACAGTGGAGGAAGACAAGGTTGGGATGGAGATTCAGGGGCAGGGGGAAAGGAGGGGAGGGTGTACTGAAACAACTGAAATACTTCAGGGGCTGAATGTTAAGTTTGGAATCCCAGTGAATGAGTGCTCCCGCTGTAATTCAGTAACCTGTAATGACACTTGGCCAAGTGTCTGAGCTATTTAACACAAGGCTGTGGATTGGGAGCTATACAATATTAAAGTTTTACTTATGTTCTTCACAATCATCTGTTCATAAAAAAGTAATTAAGTCCCATGACAATACTGTTTGCCGTCTTGTAGACATAGTCCCAAATCAGGCAGAGAGATCTCCAATGCATGTTCTAGATGGTATTCATTGAGGCATCGGTGAGTGTTATTGTCCCATCTCCAGGGTTTATACTGTAAGTCTAGTATTAAGCACTCGGCTGCTCATCTCCTGCAGCTTCCACAGGCTCTTCCTTGGACTCAGTTTGAGCCTTTAACGCCTGCTTCTTGCGAAATCTCTCTGCCCCAGTAACCGTCATGGGGTGCAGAGGGAAAAAGCCAGACAGACCTAGCAATTAAAGAGAAGACACAAAAACATTTATCATCAAGAAGCACTGACATAAAGTTGAATTTCTAGCTCCTGATTTAATGGGACCTCGTTAAAGCAGCAACCCCAGGGATGCAGTACAGTGGCCCACAAGGCTGGGGGAACCTGTGGCCAGGGTGTGGGTGGGGCAGAAGTGTTTGAGCAGCCAGAACCTTTTTTGCTGCTGCACTTTGGCCAGTAAGTGACTCTGGCCTTTAATCTATCAAAAGTAAGGAATCGGGCCCTCTCCTAGTTGCCTGACCAGCCAGGCTTTGCTGGTGCACCTAAACCTAACAGACTTAACCAGTCAACATCACTGCCACAGAACTCAGCAAAAAGGAGCAGGAGTAGCCCACGAGGCCCATCAAGCCAGCTCTGCCATTCAATACAACCATGGCTGATTCTGGGCTTCAACTCCATTTCCCCATTCGCTACTCGTCTCTTTTTAATTCCCCAAGAAACCAAAAGTTTGTCTATCCCAGCCTTAAATATATTCAACAATGGCAGCATCCACACCCTCTGGAGCAGAGAAGTCCAAAGATTCTGAACCTTTTGAGTGAAGTACTTCTCATCTCAGCTGTAAATGATTAGTCCATTATCCTGAGACTGTGCTCCAGTGTGTTTGAGTTCCCGAACAATCTCTCAGCGTCAGTCATATCAAACCCCTCCACCCACTGGACCTTGAATGTATCAGTGAGATTGCCTCTCGTTCTTCTAAACTCCAGAGAACAGAAGCCCAAAGTACTAAGTTTATCATCATAGGAGAACCCTCTCACAGGCACCATCTGGTGAACCTTTGCTGTCCCATGTCCAATGCAAGGACATTCTTCCTTAAATATGGAGACTACACACTGATATATATACCCTGTGCAATTAGAATCCCTACAGTACAGGAGGCAGTCACTTGGCCCTTCGCGTCTGTACCAATCACTATGCCACCCAGGCCCTATTCCCTTAACCTATAACTGGAGCAAGACTTCTTTATTCCTGTACTCCAAACCGCTTCAATAAATATCCAACATGCCATTTGCCTTGCTAATTGCTTGCTGTATCTGCATGCTAACTTTGTGTTCTTTGTACAAGCACACCCAACTCTCCCCGAATATTCACAACTTAAAAAAAGCTCTCTGCTTGCGACCAAATAACTTCACGCTTGCCCACATTGTATTCCATCTGCTATCTTGTTGCCCACTCACTTAACCTGACCACATCTCTTTGTAATCATAGAATCATAGAAATCCTATAGTGCAGAAGGTGGCTATTCGGCTCATCGAGTTTGCACCGACCACCATTCCACACCAGGTCCTATCCCGACAACCTCACACATTTACCTCGCTAATCTACACATCCCAGGACACCAAAGGTCAATTTAGCATGGCCAATCAACATAACCAGCATATCTTTGGAGTGTGGGAAGAAACTAGAGGACTGGAGGAAACCCTTGCAGGCATGGGGAGAATGTGCAAACTCCACACAGATGGTGATCAAAGCCAGCAATTGAACCTGGGTTCCGGGAGTTGAGACGTAGCAGTACTAAGCACTGTGCCACCATGCCTCTCTCTGTCCTCCTCCTACCTGCATTTTCAGAGAGCACAGAGGCCCATGTGTTGCCTGTTGGGAGTGGCTGTAGGGTTGGTTCAGAAGGGAGAAGGACAATACGTCAATAGATGGAAGATTAAAAATTGGGTGTTCATGCCCCCTAATGGCAGGGCATGGAATGGTACCACTTGATGTCATTCAGAGCATGACATTTAACATGTCATGGTCTGTGTTGGCTTAGTTGAAATAGACATGCAACAGAGGTGCTACTGTTATCAACTGGCGGTGAGAGAGTAGACAGAAGATTTGGAAAGAAAAAGAGCTGATTACCTAGAATTTTCTCAACAGGCTTTGTCATGTGTGCTCCACAGGCCAGCCAATACTTGATCCTCTCAAAGTTCAAACTGACCAATTTCTCATTGAAGATGTTGGGCATGGGGTCATATGAGCCCAGCTGCTCCAGGTACTTGCCATCCCTGGCCCGCTTGTTGTGTGCTGCAACAATCCGGTAGAAGGGTCGATTTGTGCAGCCGCCCAGAGCCATGCGGATACACACAAAGCCCCGGTGATAATATTTCAGCAGAATCGGCGCTGAAGAAGAGGCAACACAAACACATGATCCAAAACAGAACTGGGATCAGACACAGATTATACAGCATTGCATACTGCACCCCCATACCCGATGCACAGATTATACAGCACTGCACATAGCACTCTCATACCCTACACATGGTTTATTCAGCACTGCACACAGCATCCCCGTACCTGACACACGCTTTATACAGCACCTTCTTACCAGAGTGATGAAGTATTTTATATTTAATGGGGTTATTTTAAAGTTGTTCCTTTCTGCAGGCAGGCAGTGTGTCAGGAAACATGCAGCTCAGATGCTGGGAAAGCAGGATAATTTAGATTATTTAGCCTTGTAGTGTTTAATTAGAAGAGAGCTAATATATTTTTGTTTATATAGGGAGATTTACCTAGGGGTTTTGATAAAAGGAATGGAAGCTGAGGTTTTTGACTTAAGGACACAGGATCATGTGATAATGTGGTTAATGGGAGGAGTTAGGTATGCAGCAGAGAGAGAAACGACTTTCTGTTCAGTTTCTGGCTGGGGTCGTTTAAAAAAAGATGTCTGCAAGCTGCTCTGAAAATCAAAACTTCTCTGAAAGCTTCAAGGAAGTTAACAATTTGTAGCAAGTATTCCTAGATTTGCTAATTATATTTAAAGTGGTGTTTGAGTTTGAGGACTATTGCTTATTCATGCTGGTACAGCATTCAGCACTGCACCTCAGTGCAAGGGACCCAGGTTCAATTCCTGGCTTGGGTCACTGCCTGTGTAGAATTTGCACATCCCACCCCCACCTTGTCTAAGTGGGTTTTCTCTGGGTACTCTGGTTTCTACCCATAGTTCAAAGATGTGCAGGTTAGGTGCTTTGGTCATGCTAAATTCTCCCTCAGTGTTCCTGAACAGGTGCTAGAATGTGGTGACTAGGGGATTTTCACAGTAATTTAGTTACAGTGTGAATGTAAACTGACTTGTGACTAATAAATATACTTTAACTTATTTGGAACTGAAATAGAGATAAGCTGGAAACCATTTGTTCCCTTTCATTTTTTAACTATTGTTCAACTGTTAAAAGTAAAACTGCTTCATTTTATTTGAATTATATTTGAACTGTTAATAAATAAAGCTTGTTTTGATAAAAGATCCTTAATTTGTCAGTAGAATTATTGATACAGCAAAGGTCTTATCCTCACATTTGTACCAAAATAGAAAAAATAGTTGAGGTTTAGTCTGGCTCCCTAAATATACCTTTAACCAGACACATAGATTATACAGCACTATTACACAGCACTCCAAACAACCCCCTCAGATTACACAGCACTCCGCATAGCCCCTTTACACAGATTACACAGCACTCCACACAGTCCCTTCACACGGATTCTACAGCACTCCACACAGCACCTTCAGAATGGGGATGAGGGACACAAAAGGTGGAAATGGTGACTGAATGTAGAGGACTAAAGGCAGAAGTTTCAATGCTGCTTTTAAAAGAAGATGCAGAGGGGAGTAGTTGTAGGAGGATGTTACTGTCACTAGCATCTTTGTGAATATCACTCCAGTTCAGTAGCCACACTGGAGAGCCATGTGTACATTCCAAGCCAACAAAAATTCTGTTGGAGGAGTGGGTTGGCAGAGATACTGTCCTTTAAGATTCAACACTAAACCCAGATTTCAGCTCAGTGCTTCTGGTGGATGAAAAGGATCCCAGTGCACTATTGGAAGAGTAGCCTGTTCACTAGATCTCCAGGGCTAAACATTGCCTCCCCCACCCACCATCTGCAGCCAACACCAAATGTAGACTGACTCAATGATCAATGCAACTTGCTATTTGTTGCCTTTGTATGAGATCTTGCTGTGTGTAAAACAGCTGCTGTGTTTGCTTCCAGAACATCAATGGTGGCATTTCCCCCAGATACATGGTCTTGAACCTCCAATTGTGGTGTGGGGTTAGATTGGCTACATTTAGAGATTAGAGACTGCACATCACCAGATCCAACATGGGTGGACAGCAAGAGGCACAGAGAGACTAAAAGAATCTGTGAGGATCAGATTGGAAAAAATTCACCCAGGACCCAGGCAGGCACACATGCATAGACATTCTCTCTTCCTTGCTCTTTCACACTCTCATGCTCACACAAACATGCTTTTTTACATGCTTTCCCTTTCACACTCACCTATTTCTCCCTTGTCCTGTTCCCCCTTCCATCCCATGGCTGCTGCCTGGTTTGCTCTGCCATCTGCTTTCTTCTCAATTTCACTTTAGCCTGCACCTTTGAGAATTTACTTTCTCATTATTTCCAGTTTATGCAACCAATTAGAGCTGACTCCTCACTGCATTTGCTGTTCAGCTCATGACAGACAGGAACCACCCTCCAACTGGAAAGCAACTTCATTCCATTTTATAAATTTATACATCAGGCTGGCCTACCGTGGAATCCTGGATGGAGCCAGCCAAATTTCAGGGTACCGCAGAACCCAGTTTAGGAAGCCCTGCTCCATACTGCTAGGGTGAAGTGGTCTCAGTGCAAACAATAGACAGAAAACAGGTATTACTGAGCTGTGAAATCCAGCTGGGTACCCTGGGGGACTAAACTGGTGAAAGATTTTTCCTATTAGGTTGTTGTGCCGTACTTACAGAGATGAACCATGGCTTTGCTCTTCCAACTTTACACCTGGGGAGAAAAAAAAATAAAATAAGTCCACACCGTATGTTCCAATCTACAGCCCTTCCTACACATTTGGCAATTTTATTATGGTTAATTTTCTCTCCTAAAGGTGCCACATTATGGTTATTCAAATTGTACACAGATAAAAGTGACTCTCCAGATACGACACTTAAGTGGCTGATCCTCAGGGAGTGAGCCAGGCAGGCACAAGAAATTGGAACACAGAAAGGGTAGATCATTCAGCCTCTCAAGCCTACTCCACATTCAATTAGATCATGACTGGTCCATGACATCAATGCCATCTTACTACACCACCCCTGAATGCATTGATGTCATTAGTATCTAGAAAGCTTTCAGAATTGGGTCATTGTCCTCTCTCAAATCCTGACAAGCTCTAACAGGAATCACCCAGGATGACTAAAACCCAGGTTGATGAGTGCGCTAACATAAAGTATAACCTTGTTACAATGAGCCCTGTCACAGATCAGTGAACGAAACCCAGAGGCTCATAGGGTTAAACCTCACATGAGATAACGCCATTGGGCACATTGGGCTCCAGTCCATTTCATACCTCTGACCATTTCCAAAGTTAAACAATCTCAGAATAAAGTACTGAGGAAGTCCTGGGAAATACTTATACAGGAACGCAGCAGAGAGCTGCAGGATCGTCATCCCCGCAGAGGAATCCTGGAGAATACACAGCCTTACACAATTATTTATTTGCCATTTGCAGTGGAGAGGGGGAAGGGGGTTGTCAGATAAATGGGGGAGGGGAGTGCTGCTGCGTCTCAGGCCCCAGGAACTCAACCATGGAATCACCAATGAAGGGTTTCCACGCCAGGCTCAGGCCTTCCTCCCTCCGACTCCTCTCTCGGTCTCACTGCCGCTCTCAGCTCCGCACACTGAGCGCCGCCATGTCGCCGCTCTCTGATCCGGAAGTAGAACACGGATGGACGCAGTGACTGCATCAGCGCCGAGGGGGCGCCGCATTGTCAGAATGACGGAGCTGCACAGTCAGACAGTCAGGCAGTAGTGAGGGAGTGCTTCACAGTCAGTCAGACAGACAGAGGGTCAGTGGTGAGGGAGTGCTTCACAGTCAGTCAGACAGAGGGTCAGTGGTGAGGGAGTGCTTCACAGTCAGTCAGACAGAGGGTCAGTGGTGAGCGAGTGCCGCACAGTCAGTCAGACAGTCAGTCAGTCAGACAGACGGTCAGTGGTGAGCGAGTGCTGCACAGTCAGTCAGACAGACGGACAGAATGTCAGTAGTGAGGGAGTGCTGCACAGTCAGACAGTCAGACAGACAGACAGACGGTCAGTAGTGAGGGAGTGCTGCACTGTCAGAGGGTCAGTCAGACAGACAGAGGGTCTGTAGTGAGGGAGTGCTGCACTGTCAGAGGGTCAGTCAGACAGACAGAGGGTCTGTAGTGAGGGAGTGCTGCACTGTCAGAGGGTCAGTCAGACAGACAGAGAGTCTGTAGTGAGGGAGTGCTGCACTGTCAGAGGGTCAGTCAGACAGACAGAGGGTCAGTAGTGAGGGAGTGCTGCACAGTCAGAGGGTCAGTCAGACAGACAGAGGGTCAGTAGTGAGGGAGTGCTGCACTGTCAGAGGGTCCACACTGATGGAGTTTGAATACTGCAAATTTGAATATTGAGCTATTACCTCATCTTTTCAGGCAAAACCAACTTCAGTTCGTTCACCAAATCCAAAAGCTTTGTTTTAACACCATTTGTAAACCACTCAGTTATCACTTCCATATCCTGGAACTTTTAGCTACCTAGAGACGTTTTTCACAAGGTATTTGCTATGCAAACTACTTGAATACAAAACCCGAAGAAAGCACCAATCCCTCAACACGTCCTGTCTTTAAATTCAATAATTGTTAGCAAAACAAGGAATTGTACTTTTTACTTCCGAACGAGCCCCCAGTTTTTGTTAGGTCCTGGAGCCGAACCACAAGGTTTACCATAAAGCCAGATTAAACCCAAATAATATTTCTATTTGGCAAAAATGTGAGGATAGGGTGCTTGCTCCGTGAATAATTCCACCAACAAATTAGGGATTTTTTAAAATCAAAACAAGCCTTATTCACAACACAGTTTCAAGATAACTGTTTAAAAAAGGAAACAACTTAACCATTAACAGGTGAACAATATTTAAAAATTAACAAAAACTTCTGTTTCTAACTTAGAGTCATAGAATCCCCACAGTACAGAAGGTGGCCATGTGGCCATTTGCCCATTGAGTCTGCACTGACCACAATCCACCCAGACCCTAACCCCACATATTTACCCTTCTAATCCTGCTAACACTAAGGTCAATTTAGCCTGGTGAATGTCACAAGTAGGTGTACATTAACACTGCAATGAAGTCACTGTAAAAAAATCCCTAAATCGGCACACTCTGGTGCCTGTTCAGGTACACTGAGGGAGAATTTAGCATGACCAATGCACCCTAAACAGCATGTCTTTTGGAATTTGGGAAGAAACCAGACCAGAACCCAGAGGAAACCCATTCAGACACAGGGGGAGCATTGTGGATAGAGAAAGAACAGCTGAAACAATAATTCAACAATAATGGCAATAGAGGCTTTAAAGTGACTACTCTGGCTGAGAATTAAGCATGCTGAGATTGTTGGTCAACTTGTAATTAAAACCAGATGCAGGTCAAAGTTGCTCTGGGTAAGACTCTGCTGTCAGAGCTATGATCTGAAGCTTCCTTTGTTGGCCAAATAAAGGAAGTTGTTTATATTAACCCAAGCATTATGGCTTAGATTTATGTGGTGGTTATGTGTCAACGTGCAGTTTGAATTAAGCATAATGGTGTTGTTTGAGGCATGTGATCAGTTTCTGGTTACACAGTTGCCTGAATGACAGAGAATCCTCCAGAAACGAGTGGAGGATTGTGGATAAAAGGCTTGTGCAGCTTTTGTTTGCCAATGATAACTCAGAGACTAACCAGAAGGGAAAAAAAAAAAGAGGATCTGTACCCTGAAGGATGCTTCAGAGAAGAAGATAGATTCTACATCGAGATTATTTCTTGGCCAAGGTTTTCCTAAACTCAGTAGTATCTATTTTCAGTTAAATGATTATAGTTGATGTTCAGTTAAAGTTAATATGCAGTTTAAGAGTTAAAGTTCAGTTGAAAGTGGATGTTCAGTTAGAGTTAAAGTTCAATAAAGAGTTAATGAGTTGCAACTGTTTATATTTGAATTGGTACTAGAAGTGTTAAGTAAAGAAATTTTGAATTACTGTCCTTGTTTGTCTCTTTAAACTGGAATGCATGGAAGATGTTTAAATTAACAACATGCAGACTCAGTGACCCAAACAAGGAATCGATCCAGGGTCCCTGGCACCGTGAAGCAGCTGCTAATCACAGTACCACCACGCTGGCCTGGCCACCTTACCACCCCAATGACCTGGACGAGGGAAGTGAATTGACTATTACCAAGTTTGTGGATAGCACAAAAATAAGTGAGAAGGCAACTGGTGAGGATGACACAAAGGCCAGGATTTTATACCCCACTCAAGTGAGGCTCATAAAATCCTGCCTGAGGCCACCGGAGAATTTCGTTTTGCAAGCCTCACCCACCCTGATTCCAGGAGACTGGACGTGCCAGTAAAATTCCGGCCAAAGAATCTACAGGGGATATAGACAGGTTAAATGAGTGGGCAAAAACTAGACAGAGTATAATGTACGGAATGTGAAGTTATGCACTTTGGTAGGAAGAATAAAGGAGTTGAATTTTATATTGTTCCTCCATTCAAGAAAGGAAAAAAAAGGGATAATCCAGGAAATTATAAATCAGTGAGTCTCACATCAGTGATTGGGATGCTATTGGAGAGGATTCTTAGGGATAGAATTTATGCACATTTGGAAAAACATGGCCTAATTAGGGAAAGTCAGCATAGCTTTGTGAGGGGCAGGTCATGTCTTACTAACTTGATTGATTTTTTTGAGGAGATGAACGTGGTTGATGAGGGTAGAGCAGTGGATAGTGTGTACATGGATTTCATTAATGCTTTTGACAAGGTTCCTCATAGTAGGTTCATCCAGAAGATTAAGATGCACTGGATCCGTGGTGACTTGGCTGCTTGGATTCAGAATTGGCTTGCCCTTAGACGTCAAGAGTAGTGGTAGAAGCGTGTTTTTCTAGCTGTAGTGGTGTTCCACAGATACCTGTACTGGGATCTCTGCTGTTTGTGATATATATATATATATATATATAAATGACTTGGATAAAAGCTTGAATGGATGGGTTAGTAAATTTGCAGATGACACAAAGATAAGTGGAGTTGTGGATAGTGTAGAAGATTGTCAAAGGATACAGCGGGATATAGATCAGCTGGGCAGAGAAATGGCAGATGGAGTTTAATCTGGCCAATTATGAGGTGCTGCACTTTGGGAGATTAAATGTCAACATAAGTATACAGTTAATGGCAGGACCCTGAACAGCATTGATGTACATAGGGATCTTGGGGTTCAAGTCCATAGCTCCCTGAAAGTGGCCACACAAGTAGATAGAGTGGTAAAAAGGCATATGGCATGCTTGCATTTACTGTTTGGGGACACTGAGTACAAGAGTCAGGATGCTATGTTGCATCTTTATAAAACTTTGGTTAGGCTGCACTTAGAGTATTGCATTCAGTTCTGGTCACCACATTACAGGAAGGATGTGGAGGCTTTGGAGAAGCGCAGGAGGTTTACCAGGTTGCTTGCTGGACTAGAGGGTATGAGCAAAAAGGAGAGACTGGACAAACTAGGGTTGTTTTTTTCTGGAGTGGCAGTGAGGAGACCTGATAGTCTATAAAATTATGAGATGCATAGAGTTGACATTCAGAATCTTTTTCCCAGAGTTGAAATATCTAATACCTGGGGGCACGCACTTAAGATGCGAGAGGGGGGAAAGTTCAAAGGAGATGAGAGGCAAGTTTTTCCTCAAAGAAAGATAGGTGTCCGGAACACGCTGCCAGGGATGGTGGTGCAGGCAGATATGATAGGGATGATTAAGGGGCTTTTAGATAAGCACATAAATATACAAATAATAGAGGGATATAGACCAGGAAAGGATTAGTTTAATTTGACATGTTTGGCACTACATCGTGGGCTGAAAGGCCTTTTCCTGAACTGTACTGTTCTATGTTGTGTTTAAGTGGAGAAAGACTTCAGAAAGCTGCAACACAGGGATTTGGGGGTCCTTGTGCAAAATTCTCAAAACGCTGGCATGCAAGATCAGCATGTAACAAGAAAGGCAAATGGATTGTTGGCCTTTGTCTCAAAGTGAATGGAATATAAAAATAGGGAAGTCTTGCTAAAACTATACATGTCACTAGTTAGACAATACCTAGAATACTGTAAACAGTTTTGGCTCCCTTATCTAAGGAAAGATATGCTGGCATTGGAGGCAGTCCAGAAAAGGTTCACTAGGTTGATCCTGGGGATGGAGGGATTTTCTTATGAGGAGAGATTAAATAGGTTGGACCTGTATTCAATGGAGTTTAGAAGACTGAGTGGTGATCTTATTGAGACACATAGGATAGACAGGGTAGATATTGAGAGATTGTTTCCCCTCTGGGAGAGTCTAGGACCAGAGGGCATAATCTCAGAGGAATTTAACATTTAACACAGATATGAGGACAGTAAATCTGTGGAATCCTTTCCTGCAGAGGGCTGTGGGGACTGAGTTATTAAATATCCTCAAGGCTGAAATAATCAGATTTTTAATCAGTAAAGGAACCCAATTCTGGCATTAGAGTGCTAACCTCTGTGCCACCCATTTTCTCTTGTTGTTAAAATTAATTAGTGATTCTGTGACTCTGTTCCTCCATGTTTTATAAAAGGAAAAATAAAAGTTATGATGTTTTGTGCCAGGGTTTCATTCTGGAATCTTCCTGTCCAGTTAGAACAACAACTGGGATTGTAACACTCTGTACTGCCCCCATCAAACACTCCCAGGACAGGTTGGATACAGAGTAAAGCTCCCTTTACACTGTGCCCCATCAAACACTCCCAGGATAGGTACAGCTCGGGGTTAGATACAGAGTAAAGCTCTCCCTACACTAACCCACCAAACACTCCCAGGGCAGGTTCAGTACAAGGTTAGATACAGAATAAAGCTCCCTCTATACTGACCCATCAAACACTCCCAGGACAGGTACAGCTTGGGGTTAGATATGGAGTAAAGCTCCCTCTATACTGTTCCCAAATATTCCAGGACAGGTACAGCATGGGTACAGAGTAATGCTCCCTCTTCACTGTTGTTTTTTAATTACAGTATGTTTTAGTTGTACAGATGGAGAGCAGGAGAATCCAGTCCAAGATGTTCAGTATACCACAACATATTGGTACAGAAGGACCATTCAATTCTTCATTCTCAAACTGTTGCTCTGGAATGACTTTCCAAATTAGCTCAGCCCAGTTTGAGAGCCTGCTCGCTTGGGATCAGCAGGTTGTGGGTTCAATATCCACTCTGGAGGCTTGAGCAGAAAAGCCTGATCGACACTCCCTATGCAGGAATGAGGGAGTTGCTGCAATGTTGGAGGCTCCATCCTTTGATCACAATTTTAAACTGAGGTCTTTACTGTTGAAGAATATATAAATATCCAGGGACACTACTTGATAAAGAATGAAGATATCCTGAAATTTTTGTCAACATTCATCCTTATGTTTTCAACAAAAATAGATTAACCATTCATTCACCTCACTTTTGGGATCCCCCTGTACCCAGAGCCTTTGTTGAGTTTAATGATACAATATCATTGATCCAACTCCAAAATCATTCATCTTATACAGCATGCTTGGGATTTCCCCAAGGATGGCCTTCCTGCTGCTGCCTTCAGGTGTTGGCCCATGGTCTGATGATATCTGGGTGGGGGTGGGGGTGGGGGTGGGGGTGGGCTTCTATTTCCTCACAGCTCTCTGGGTGAGGTTTCATCAGGGAGTGCCGCTCACCTCTTCCCCCCCCGCTCTGCTGAGGGCCATGAGGTGGATGGGCAGCCTCCTGGGAGGGTGCACAGAAAGTGGAGAGTGTTGAGGGCAAGGAGGTATAGACCCCACAATTTTTGAGGCCCTCTTGGAGGAGGCTGTGCCTGTCCGGTGTGGCACATTTGTGAAGTGCTCTCACATCTGGCACTTCAGGAGAAGGGCTGCCACCTGCTCCCTGTGAACATGAAGGTGATAGCTGCCCTGAATTGCTATGCCTCTGGATCATTCCAGGCAGCCCAGCTGGGATTTCCCAGGTCTCCGTGCACAGATGTGTGTGCCCGGGCAGGGCAGTTCATTAATTTTGATGTAGGCCATGCACAGCAGGAGGCCTGGGCTGTCAGCTTCATTTCCATTGCTGGGATACCAAATGTGCAGGGAGCAGTGGATGGCACACACGTCGCCTTGCCGGCCCCCATGCAGGGCTGCAGCGATTTGTGAACAGGAAGAGGTTCCGCTGCCTGAGCGTCCAAATTGTCTGCGACCGTCAAATGAGGATCATGCAGGCCAATGCACACCATCTAGGGAGTGTCCATGACAGCTTTGTGCTCACGCAGTTGGACATCCCTGGGCTTGTTGAAGACCAGCCCAGGCTCCCAGATGACAAGGGATACTCACTATGGTCATGGCTGATGACACCTGTGCGGAGGGCCCAAGACCAAGGTGGAGACCTGCTACAACGAGGCCCAGGCAGCCAGCCAGTCGATTGTCAAACATTGCATTGGCCTGCTGAAGATGCAGTTCTGTGCTTGGACCACTCTGGGGAAGGCCCTCCAGTCTGAGCCTGTGCATGTTTCATGCATTGTTATCGTTTGCTACACTCTTCACAACATTCCCCAGCAACGGGGAGACCAGCTGGAGCAGGAGGGTGAGGGTGAGGAGTGGTGGTGAGTTGGGGGGGCGGGGGGGGCGGTGCTGGGGAGGTGCAAGTTGGACATCCCAACACATGAAACTCCAGGGGAAGAAGGCAGGGGCAATGGCAGGTGTCTGACAGAGAAGGGCAGTGAGGGATGCCTTGATTGTAGCCCACTCCACCTAGCTGGTGCTGTGCAGTGAGGGGTGTGCAACTAACACACGTGCACCAGGAACAAGTGCAGCCACTCTTCCCCCTCCAAATCTATTTGGGCCCTCAAACCACCATGCCACCCTTCCCCTGCTCCTGTCATCCCACCACCCTATCCTCCAGAAACATCCAAACCTGTTCATGTGCCTGGGCTGGTAATGATTGCGAGTCTTGGTTGAAGGATGATGACGATTCACTGTTGTGCATCCTGCCCCTGGTGCATTAGTCAGTGTAATGTGCAATTAACAGTTTGTGTTCTCAATATAAGTGATTATCAAACCCTGATTGATGCTGGCTTTTACCCGTGCCCTCTAGTGAACTACAGCTTTCTAACTTTGTGCTGTCTATTGCTTCTTTTAGGTGCCACTCCAGATGCATATCTGGGTGCAGGAGGTTGAGGTGTCCAGCTGTGTTGCCCTTGGCAGTTCCCCAAGTATCCGGGACCTGGAGGGCCCTGGCTGACTTGTGGACAGCACTGTTTCGGTGCCACCTTGGTTCATCTCGCTGGCCCTGAGATGCCCCAGTGTGAAAGGGGGTGGGGAGGGGGAAAAAAAAAAATCAGAAGGTCTTGGGACATCCGGGATCTCCTGGGTGGAAGACCCTAGCATGGGGTCAAGCCCCTCCTCCTCCCTCAGGGTGTCCAGAGGTCCCAGGAACACTCCATGGGATGCCAGGGTAGCTGGACTGAGCTCCAGCATCACCTGGCTCTGCCAGTCCTGGAGGCCTAGATGCCGATGTCCCATGATGTATGATCCCTCTGAGACTGGGCCAAGCTCTGGAACCTCTCTGCTACAGCAATCTTGAGCAAGCTACGTTCTGGAGCCCCTTTGCAGTAGCCCTCTGAGCCTGGGCTAACTTGTCGAGGTTCAGCCAAGGTCTGCTGTGTCTCCAGAATGCCAACAAGATCCCAGCCATGGCCAGCAGTGTCTCCCACATACCCTCGACACCCATGGCCAGAAGGTTGTGCCTCCTGGATGCCAGAAACACACTTGCCCGTGGCCCACTGTCTCTTCAGGATGGCCTGGACCCTGTCAGCCATAAGGGCAGACCCTTGAGCCAGACTTTCCACTGGAGTCACCATCCTTGCATGTTGGCCTGGGTCTCACTTGTATCAGCACCACCTCCTGCAACAGGACTGTTTGACTGGCCTAAACAGCCCTGCATTTACAGTATGGTTGCTGACAGCCCATCCACAACTCCCTGGGTTCCCCATTAGCCTTAGGAGGAACAAACAGAGGCCCAGCAGCTGGCTTAGGGACAGCTGTATCCTGGCCTTTAACAGACCCTCGGATGTGCCCATCTTCACTCATTGTGCAGTGTCTGTGATGTCCTCGCTAGTTCATGACCTAGAAGCCTCAACATTGTCAGTGTTGTTGGGTTGTGTGGTACATGCCCATGCCACTTCAGTGATGCTGCCCTTGGAGGATTCCTCAGTACCTCCCTCCAAGGCATCATCCAGAGGGTCGTGGGCAGTTTGCTCCAGAGCAGCGAGGACAGCGGCAACACCTGAAGGGCCGGGTTCCTCTGGGTCCAGAGCAGTAAAAAAAAAATACACATTAGGAGAGGAAGGCAAAACATTACATGCTGCATCACACTTACTTAGAGGAGACCTAGGTTGAGGGTACGCTTCTGTTCACTTGCATGCTGTACACCGACCTGGCTGTCAGTGACCAATTGGGAAGGCCCATCACCCCTGCGAGCTCCAGGGCACACTCCTCCATGCTAGTCAGCTACCACAGGTCAGGCACACCACCACCAGTCTGTGTCATTTCCATGCATTGTGGATGTTCTTTTCCTGAGGGAACATAAGGTGGGTAGTAAGCATTAACATATTGCAGTGCATGGTGCGCAATGCATGCCTGTGTCTCAGGCACTATGCTGACAGTTTCAGGGAAAGCAGTCAACACTGAAGGGTGAGAAGAAAGAGTTAGATTCTGTTCCTGGGGAAGGCTCACTTGTTGCATGCCCTTTAAGTGTCTAAGCAGGGTTGGAGATCCATACCAAGCGTGTGCTCACTGACTTTTGCTACTCAATGAATGTTGTATTTTTTAAAAATCACACTGCCTGCCAGAGCACAGTGTCAAGCTCCTCTCATTCACCACCTCCTCCCACAATGCTATGGCAGATGCACCCCTTGGGTTAGGAACCTGGCCAGGGGAAAGATCCACTCACATCTCTCCTCCACAGAATTCAGCAGACACTCTTGGTTGGCTTCTGAAAAATCTGGGAGCAGGTTTCCACACAGATATCTTTATGGTGTGACTGGCTGTGTGTCTATTCCCACAGCTTATATACAGCTCTGGCTTATCTGGGGGGGGGGGGGGGGGGTGCAGGTGCATTGAGTATGGCCAGTCAAGGGCCCATTGGCAACAAGTGCTTGTGAGAGATTTTGAAGGTTGTATTCAGTGAGTGTCATTCATCCCTCAGGGTGCTGATTGGCTGCCACTCAATAGGCTGCTGTGTCCGGGGCTGGGTGGGGACTGCAATACTCAGGACTTGCATTCAAGAGAGGGAATGGCCACAAGCTGGGGTTATGTTTGTCAGCACAATGCGAGTTCTCTGCAGGTGAGGATAGTATGTTCAAAAGATGGAGGGATTGGCTGCCTGCATTATTCAGATCTATGGGAGCATGAAGTGAACAGGCAGCCATGTCTGTGTGTGGGGGGAGACAGGGTGGGGGCAGCAATGTCTGTACGGGGAAAGGGGACCAGCTATGTCTGTCACTGGGGTTGTGGGGACCAGCAGTATCTATGGAGGGAAGGGGAGGTTGTGGGGGCTAGTGATGTCTGTGATGGCAGTGATCTGGATGTTGGGAGGTCTTTTCAGTGATCTCCCAGCGATGTGCGCATGTGTGGGTTCCCACTTATCCTGCTGATTTCAGGCTCTTTGGCATGAATAGACACACCACCTCTCTCTCTCTCTCTTTCCCCCCCCCCCCCACCCCAACTGGGTTTGTATTGATATTCACGATTGGGACCTCAGAATCACTCAGAATGGGGAGATTCAGGTCTGAAGCTGCACTGAAAAAACAGTTGTGATCTAGAATAGTTTTCCCACCAATTCAACATTTTGGGAGCATCCCCCCCCCCCCCCCCCCCGCCCCCCGGCCCCATCCCACCACCCGCCCCGCCAGGATTTCTTGTATTACTTTTAATTACCTGCTGTTTTCCTTGCTTCATTTATCTTCTTTTTTGCATCTTTGAGAATCCAGGAATAAATCTTCAAGCATCATGCACACACGATGCTCTGATAATATTCTGCAGTACAGATGGCATTTGTAAACAACATCCAAAAGAAAAGTGGGGAACAGACAGAAATCCCACAACAGTGACATATTTCCACAAATGGAAAACTTTGTGTTGTTTTGATAATGACCACAAGATGGCTCCATATACAAACTAACAGCACAGTGTCTAAAAGATTTCATAGTTGGGTTTTTTTCATTCTCCACAACAACCTTACTAGATCTGGTTTAAATACTGAGTAAAGCTCCCTCTACACTGTCCCCATCAAACACTCCCAGGACAGGTACAGCACGGGGTTAGATACAGAGTAAAGCTCCCTCTACACTGTCCCCATCAAACACTGTAAGAAGTCTTAGAACACCAGGTTAAAGTCTAACTTTAACTTTTAAAAGTTTTAAAAGTTAGACTTTAATCTGGTGTTCTAAGACTTCTTACTGTGTTTATCCCAGTCCAATGCCGGCATCTCCACATCATGCCCATCAAACACCCCCAAGACAGGTACAGCGCACTCTCTGAAAAAAGATGTGTGGAAAGTATCTGCTTCCTGTTCTCAATATGTGCCTGTAATGG
The DNA here is from genome assembly GCF_965287045.1 of Carcharhinus amblyrhynchos. Taxonomy (NCBI): domain Eukaryota; kingdom Metazoa; phylum Chordata; class Chondrichthyes; order Carcharhiniformes; family Carcharhinidae; genus Carcharhinus; species Carcharhinus amblyrhynchos. The sequence goes on along the minus strand of NC_137353.1, from coordinate 16,491,513 downwards.
AGAATGTCCCAGTCCACTCTCTAAGCATCCTTCATCTTTATTAGTACAATAGTCACCAAAAATCAAAGCAATCAGACTCAGGACTCAGTGAATGTGTTGCCTGGGCTGTTAGAAACTTCAACAAGACTGGAACGTTGTGCAATAAATGTAAGTGAGTAACTCAGATTTCCTCACACACCTGCTAATGTTCTTCACACATGTGTTTGAAGTGGCTGTGAGACTCTGACTGTTAAATGGTTTACAGTAAAATTGTTTCTCAAAGGGCAAAGCTTTAAAAACAGCTGTAAAAATGGCAGTTCTATATCTGTGCTTGGGAATTGATGTTTATAAACAAGACCCTTAAGTTTCTGCTGAAGCTGCATCATAATTTCCAGACTGTGGTCCCTGAGAGTGATTTGATGTAGTTACTGAGGATTGGCATTGTCCTCCCACCATCTCAGAGGCCCGCTCTGTCACAGTATGACCAGGGCAATAAATTACTGCTTCAAACAGCATCGTACAGCTTCAGCTGAGAGACTGGAGTTAATTTACAGCCAGGATTCATCTTTAAACTGCAGCAATCCCATCGGCAATGGTTCTGTGAATAGCACTTTTACATCATGTTACAGCAATTCTACACACAGGGTCAGGCCGTTCAGCCCATCAGGTCAATGCTGGGAATTATATTCCACATGTAACTGCCTTTAGAAGTGACCACTGAGTTGTCTCAAAATCTGCTCCGGTGAAGGTTGGCAAAGTTTAATAATCTCCAGGACTTGAGTGGGGAATCACTGTTTGACCTTGAATACGAGTTCCCTGGTGATTGGTAATTACCTTACCTGGTGGAAATCGTATACTGAGCCCTCGACAAAGCAGGCCCCTGATTGGGTCCATTATTGTACTTTCCTGGTGGGGACTTGTTCGTGTTCACCACAGGCTTGTGGTTTTACTTTATTTTGTGCAGTAAAGCACTGTTCCTTTCTAGCTGGTTCCTGGAATTATTATAGAGGGCACTCCCACTTTCCCAGGGTAACTAGATTTGGACAAAAATACCCTCCTCACCAGTGATGTGCACATCCCAAAGACAACCAAAAAATGGTGAATAGTTTGGTACTTCTGCAAACTGAAAAGAGGAGAAAGGGTAAATCCTGCTAGCAGATTAAAGGGAATTCAAACTCCCACACTAAGACTTGTGCTCATTAAACTAATGTCCTTTTGGAAAAGCATTCTTACTCAGTTCAACATCTTACGAGAAATGTCAGTCCCATCCAACTAGGGGTGGGCAATAAATATCAGCCTTTTTGGCAAGGGCCCCTATCCCCAAAAATTAATTTTAGTATTACACAGTGGTGGGATGACACTGGCAATGTGCTCATCCTTCTTGGTAAAAAGTCTGACAACATCCTTCTTGGCAGTTTACGAAGAAGCTGTTTAACAACCTGTTTGCTGCAGCTCTCTTCAATTTTCAATGCTGATTGCCATTCACATGCCAGCGAGGCACCAGTAATCAGTGAATCCAGTGCTATCGATATTCCTCGCCAATGATCCGTCCTTAATCCCACACTACCAGACCATTATCAAATGATTAAATCATTGTCGCCTCAAGAGTTTTTGAATGAGAAACCAGATCAGGATGTCATTATAATCATATTTGCAATTTCAGTCAAATTCTTGATTGAAAAAGAAAATTGTCAGTGGCAGCTCTCATCTGATGAAGGAGTAAGTGGGGAGACAGTGGGGTTTGATGTGGAGTGAGCGAGCATTCCCTACCACAGTGTGCCCCGGCTGTTCAGGAGGGCCTTGGATGTATTCATATTGAAGGCTACAGGCACTGTGACTGACACAATGGTTTCACAGTCTGAACTCCAGGATTAATCGGACACTCTGATAACTTTTGTGTCTTTGAGAATGTGTAAGCGGAAAGAAAGGAATGTTGAAAGAATGTGATAATTATCCAGCAAGCCAGCTTTGCTGTGAGCTGTAACCCACAGCCTTGTTTATTTCCAAACACTGCAGGCAGTGACCTACATTACACGTCCAAAACATTCCGGGCAGGTAGGTTGGGAATGCTCACTCACCCCCACAACACTAACCTATACTGCCCTCCTTCCCTACCACTCCTCCCCCATCCATCAATGACAGTGGATGAAACTAGCTGGCATTGACTGGAATCTTTTTGAAACTCTTTCATGGGGTGTGAACATCACTGGTTGGTCCAGCATTTTTGCCCTTGAGAAGGTGATAGTGAATCTTCTTCTTAAACTGCTGCAGTCCATCCTGTGTAGATACACCCACAGTACTGGAAGGGAATGGTCTAACACTGGCTGGTACTGAATGACACAGATTAACATTAACTGACACTCAATGATATGGGTTGAGTCATATCATTGAGTTGGCACTGGTTATCACTGGCTGCCATTGGGTTTCACTGATCAGCATTGCTCTACACTGGCTGACATAGACTAGCAACGGCTGGCACCGGATTGTACTGACTGGGTGGCACTGGTTACAATTGATTGATACTGGCTGACATGGGCCATCACTGATTGGCCTGGGCTGGTGTTGCCCAACACTGTCTATCATTGATTACCATTGACTGGTCATAGCTAACTTTACAAAGTCAATGATATGTGTGCACTTGTACATGATAGCTGATGGTAGACAATGATACCCAATGCCAATTAATGATGGTCTGTGCACCTATGTTAGGCAGAATCAGCACATGCCATTCAGTGACAGCCTGTGCCAACCAGTGCCAATCTATATTTAGAACAAAGAGAAAATAGGAAACTGAATGAGGTAGGAAGAACAAAACAATCCAGATAGAGGAGAACCAATCATTAAAGCACCATCACAGGCTAACAAAGCAATTGAAATGTTGACAACGTACTGATTTATTCCTGGTGAATAGAATTCAAAAGTAGTGAAGTTATGTTAAACCTCACCCTTGTGAGGCCACACTTAGTGGAATAGTTCTGATCTCCAAACGATAGTAATGATATAGATACATTGGAAAAGACCAAGACTGGTGGCAAAACTGAGATGCAGGCTGACAAGAAAGACTACACAGGCTTGAACATTTATCTTTAGAAAAGAGAAGGTCTTTGAGGTTGGACAGGGTAGAAATGGAGAGAATTTTCCACTTGTGGAAGAATCTAAAACTAGGGGCCATAGACATAAGAAAGATATTAATGAATTCAGTTGGGAAATAAAAAGAAATGTTTATTCTCAGTCAGCAGTTAGAATGTGGAACTCGAAAAAAGTGCCACAGGAAATGATCGAAGCAAATAGCTTAGGTGCTTTCAAGAGAAAATTTGGCTAGTAAATGAGATAAAAGGAAATAGAAAGACATGTTATAAGGCTGAGATGAAATAGGTAGAAGGGAGCAGATGGAGTAAAATTACCAGCATAGAGTGGTTGGACTGAATGGCAGATTTCTATGTTGGTGATTCCATATAATTAATTCTCCCTGTGTATATTTTGCAATTCATTACCGGGATGTGGGCATCGCTGGCTAGGCCAGCATTTATTATGCATCCCTTGAGAAAGTGGTGTTGAGCTGCCTTCTTGAACCGCTGCAGGCCACGTGGTGTAGACATATACTCGCAGTGCTTTAGGAAGGACGTTCTGGGATTTTGATCCAACAACAGGGAAGAAACAGCCAACAGCCAATGTATTTCCAAGTCAGGATGGTGAGTGACTTTGAGGGGAATTTTCATGTACCTGCTGCCCTTGTCCTCCTAGATGGTAATTGTTGCAAGTTTGGAAGATGCTATCTAAGGAACCTCAATGACTTCCTGCAGTGCATCTTGTAGATGGTACATACTGCTGCCACTATGTGAGAGACTGGATGTTTGTGGGCAGGATGCCAATCAAGTGGGCTGCTCTCTCCTGGGTGGTGTTGGGCTTCTTGAGTGTTGATGGAGCTGTCCTCCTCCAGAATGTTAATAGCGGGGGATTCAATGATGGAAATGCCATTGAATGTCAAGGGGAATTAGTTAGATTCTGTCTTGTTGGAAATGGTCATTGACGCTTGTCAGCCCAATCCTAGATAATGTCCAGGTCTTGCTGCATTTGAGCATAGAATGCTTCAGTGTCTGAAGAGTCACAAACGATGTTGAACATTGTGCAATCATCAGTGAACATTTCCACTTCTGCCCTTATGTTGGAAGGAAGGTCATTGATGAAGCAGCTGAAGATGGTTGGGGCTAAGACACTACCCTGTAGAGATGCCCTGGAACTGAGATGATTGACCTCCAACAACCACACCATTTTCCTCCAACCAGCGGAGGATTTTCCCCTGATTCCCATTGACTCCAGTCTTGCTCAGGCTCCTGATGCCATACTTGTCAAATCCTGTCTTTATGTCACGGGCTGTCACTCTCACTTCACCTCTGGAGTTCAGCTCTTTTGTTCATACTTGAACTGTGTAGATGTATGTGTATACATATTTGTGTCTGTGTGAGAGTCTATAATTGTGTATGTGTTTAAGTTTATATGTGTGTATCTGTGTGTGAGTGAATATATGTGCATGTGTGTACATATTTGTGCATATAAATTTATAGGTATGTATATTCGTGTGAATATATATGCATGTGTGTGTGTGTGCATATGTATTTATGCATTTGTGTGTATGTTTGTGCATGTATATGTGTATTTGTATACATGTGTCAATTCGTGTATGTTTTTATGTGTGTGAATGTATCTATGTCTATGTGTTTATATTTATGTATGTATCTTTATGGAGTGTATATTTATATAAGTGTTTGTTTATGTGTGTATATTTGTGTGTATGTGTGTGTGCCTGTATAGATTTGCATGTCTGTATGTGTATATCTGTATATGTATCTGTGTGTTTGTGTGTGTGTACGCATCTGTATGTATATTTGTATGTATATGTGTGTATGTGTGTGAATGTATGTATCTTTGTATCTGTGTGTACATTTGTATGTGTATCTTTGTATGAGCTTACATTTATGTATGTGTGTAGATGTGTTTGAGGATGTGTCAATATTAGTGTGTGTATGTGTGTGTGCATGAGTGTGTTTGTCTATATGTATAGATATATAGATTTATATGTGGAACTGTGTGCAAGTGTGCATGTGTGAAGTGAAAGAAGATTTGACTTGGTAAGATAATCCCATGGCTGAGTAGCTTGCCAATACTCATTGCCTAAGCTCATTTATTAGGATAGGCTTTTTTGGGAGAGGGAGGCAGTAACTACAAAACTGCCCCAAGAAAGTGGATCAGAGGCTCCACAGGGAGGGAAAGAGCCTCTATTGGAAGCAGATAGCAGCCCTGAGGAGGCTCATCACGAGATCTGCTGAAAGGGAAAATTAAGATTGAGAGTGGAGCAGTTTGAACTTTAACGGCTGTGGTGTCTCAGTAAATATCTCAAACTCAAGTGAGACGGATTCAGTGGCATTTAAGATGTTTACAGCATTGGCAATGAACTGCCATTTTATCTTTAACTCCATTTGAATGGTGTGACGGGATTGATAGTCCTTTTGTCACACTTTGTCACATGGCATTTCTGCTACTCCATGGCAGGAAGAGATTCTGATTTGTTTACCGTCACAACTACGCAGTGGACACAGTCCCCAGGTGTGAAATTACAAGATGTATTCAATCAAAGGGACATTGAGGAAATAGGAGATCTTTAAAGAAAGGGCTCACAAAAAATAAAGTTAAAGCTTTCTAATTAATTTTAGCACATTGGTGATCTCCTGTGGTCTTGCTTACAGGATATGTTTATTTGTGATTCTTAATCTCTGCCTGTGGACAGACAGCCGCTTCATCAATTGGCTTCAGTACTCCTGATTTTAAGATGAGATAAATCCACCAGGATTCCTGCTCCTGATCACTGCCCAATGATTCACACTGGGTTAGAGAGAAAGGAAATCAGGCAGGGTTCCTGCTCCTGATCACTGCCCAATGATTCACACTGGGTTACAGAGAGAGGGAATCAGGCAGGGTTCCTGCTCCTGATCACAGCCCAGTGATTCACACTGGGTTAGAGAGAGAGAGGGAATCAGGCAGGGTTCCTGCTCCTGATCACTGCCCAATGATTCACACTGGGTTAGAGAGAGAGGGAATCAGGCAGGGTTCCTGCTCCTGATCATAGTCCAGTGATTCACACTGGGTTAGAGAGAGAGGGAATCAGGCAGGGTTCCTGCTCCTGATCACTGCCCAGTGATTCACACTGGGTTAGAGAGAGAGGGAATCGGGCAGGGTTCCTGCTCCTGATCACAGTCCAGTGATTCACACTGGGTTAGAGAGAGAGGGAATCAGGCAGGGTTCCTGCTCCTGATCACAGTTCAGTGATTCACACTGGGTTAGAGAGAGAGGGAATCGGGCAGGGTTCCTGCTCCTGATCACAGTCCAGTGATTCACACTGGGTTAGAGAGAGAGAGGGAATCAGGCAGGGTTCCTGCTCCTGATCATAGTCCAGTGATTCACACTGGGTTAGAGAGAGAGGGAATCGGGCAGGGTTCCTTCTCCTGATCACAGTCCAGTGATTCACACAGGGTTAGAGAGAGAGGGAATCAGGCAGGGTTCCTGCTCCTGATCATAGTCCAGTGATTCACACTGGGTTAGAGAGAGAGGGAATCAGGCAGGGTTCCTGCTCCTGATCATAGTCCAGTGATTCACACTGGGTTAGAGAGAGAGGGAATCAGGCAGGGTACCTGCTCCTGATCACAGTCCAGTGATTCACACTGGGTTAGAGAGAGAGGGAATCAGGCAGGGTTCGTGCTCCTGATCATAGTCCAGTGATTCACACTGGGTTAGAGAGAGAGAGGGAATCAGGCAGGGTTCCTGCTCCTGATCACAGTTCAGTGATTCACACTGGGTTAGAGAGAGAGGGAATTAGGCAGGGTTCCTTCTCCTGATCACAGTTCAGTGATTCACAATGAAATGCATTTGACTAAGATGAGGCTTATGATTAGTTTTGGCACTTTCCATATTCAGCAGCAGCCCCCCCCCCCTCCCTTTTCCCCCAACCCCCTTTACTCTCCCACCATCAGCCACTGTCTCGGGTAACAGTTAATTTAGTCTAATGGTTTGTAAGATGAATAATTAGTGGGTAGTTTGGAACTGCTGAAAACAATCCCCAGCGCTTACAGAACCTGAGGGACAGGTTTGGAGAAAGTTAAAGTTAGGTGCTGTTATTGCTAACAGATACAGTGATTGATTATTCGATAAACCCTCAGTGCTGCTATCATGAGAAAATATATGGACCCCTGAGCCCATATTGTTCTCTGTGCAATTACTCCTATTTATCAATTACTCTCTGTATAATCACTGAAGTTGGAATATAGCAGAAACTAAGCTCATTTCTCTCAACTTTCCTCTCTCCATAGTTTAGGATACAGTTTCGAACTGAGATACAGTTGCAATCTGGGATGCAGTCACCAGGTGGGATGCAGTCGCCAGGTGGGACGCAGTCATAAGCTAGGGTACAGTAGCAAACTAGGACACAGTCACAAACTAAGACACAGTAGCAAGCTGGGACGCAGTCATGAGCTGGGATGCAGTCGCAAACTGGGATATAGTTGCAAGTTGGATACAGTTGCAAGCTAGGACACAGTAGCAAGCTGGGATACAGTTGTGAGCTGGGATACAGTTGCAAACTGGGATACAGTTGCAAGCTGGGGCACAGTATCATGCTGAGACATAGTCGTGAGCTGGGATACAGTTGCAAACTGGGATACAATCTCAGGCTAGGATACAGTCTTTATGTCCACTGAAGTACTATAGCTAACTGCGGGTTCTTGTTGAGCTGAGTGAAAGTGTCAACAGGCTATTTCACCAGGGAAGCTAATCCCGTTCCTCTCCTCCAAAGGAGTCAACGTTTCAGGATCAGGATTGAGAAGAGATTTATCTCTCAATTTGGAGCCACTGTCACCATTGCATTGCTTAGTTGGTGGTACTTGTTGTCAGAACATGACTTCTGTCTTGAACTTCACTCACATGTTCAGAGTGTCCCTGAGCCTGGGGCAGTATGGAGATGATGAGTTGTCTGGGGCTAGCACAATGGTGTCAGTGTCCTGCCTCTAGCAAACTCCACAAAGAAATCATTCACACAGACTTGCGTTTCTTTACACTATGTGATCATGTGCTTCCTTCCTTATTGTGGACGGAGGCAAAGAATATTGCCTCTTGTTGGTTTGGAAGTTAGGCCCTCAGGTGGGGTATTGAAAGAGTTTCCAGTGTTGATTTGTATACAGCAGAAAGCAGATTGACAAGGCTGGAGTTACTACTAACCTTGCAACTTACAACCAGCCGCTTTCCCACCGCCTCTCACATCAAAACCCATCAACTCAATACTTTGCTCCATTTCTTGGTTAGCTCAGCCAGCGGGAGTGTGGGGTTCAGAATAATGCCGGGAGTGTGGTGTTTGGTCTCCATCCTGGCTCAGGTCTGCTTGAGCTGCCTCCTCACCCAGCCCCATTGTAGAATCACAGAAGAAGCTGTGGTTCAGTTACCCTTAAATACTCAAGGATGCTATTTGAATAAGAGGAGGATTTGATCATTTGACTAATTTGAGGGATCTTGTTGTGCACAAATTAGCTGCTGTGTTTCCTACATTACAACAGTGACTACACTTAAAAGTACTCCAATGGTGAATTAGTGAAAAGTGTTTGTGTACATGGAAGTATGTTCTTCTAATCAATCTGTGTGAAAGGTTCGAGTCCAGCTCAGACTGATGCTTGATCAGCTTCCAGTCTGATGACAGGTCAAAGGCCTGAGGCATTGGGTGGAATCTCATTGACTGAGTCTCCAGCGCAATGACAGAATCCATTTCTGGATTGGGAATATGAACCTCCGATCAATGAGCTTTCCTATTTCTCTATTTCCAGGGATCAGACATTGAAGAGCTGCTGCTAGGATTTCTGTCCAATTAGGAGGAGTGGGTGGGCTGAATAGTCTGAAATATGAAGACAACATTAGTTTTAAAAAGTACAGCTGCAACTCTCACACCGGAAGCATATAAAAGGTGGAGAATGACTGGGAGATTGAGTAGGACAACTCTCACTTTCACAATGCTTCCCCTCTGGAGGTGATGTTGGAAGCGGTCACGTTTCGCAGAGGATGAAAGGAGGGGGTCAGCTAGCCTCACCAAACAGGTTGGGCTGGAGAAAGAAAGATTTGTATTTATATAGCACTTGTCATGACCTCTGGACTTCTTAAAGCGCTTTTCAATTGGTATATTTTTGAAGTATAGTCACTGCTATAATGGAGGAGACACCAATTTGAACACAACAAGCCCCCACTAACTGATAATGAGCTGACAATCTGTTTTTGTGACATTGATTACCAGATAGATGTTGGCCAGGAGGCAATGGGGGCCTCGGCTTTTCGGACTTCTCACCTGAAGGACAGGCAATGTTCTGGAGCTTCAGCCTCAGGTGTTATTCTCAAACCTTGGAATGGAACTTGTACCTAGAACCTTGTGACTCAGTGGCAAGAGTGTTACCAGCAAAGCAACTGACACCGGAGCTCACCGAGGAGATGAGGAGCCTCAAAGTGAATGCCAGGCAACTCTCAGCTGGTAGCTATTCTTCAGAGCATGCAGAAATGGACATAGTTACCCAAAGGGAATCACTTGGGTACCCAGTGCAAAGCTGTTATTCCAGTATTAGTTTATAGTGAAAGTCTGGAGTTTGCCTTTTACCTTAAACAAGTTTATCCTCAGAGCAGCTCAATGTAGCGACAGTCTGCTTCTCCACAACCAACTGTCCCAGCTGTGTCCATTTCTACTCAGTGTGCGGTTAAGCCAATGATCATCAGCTATCTCTAACAATGCGATTGGTTTAACAATGCCATCGCCAAAGGATGCAATTACTGATACATTGACAATTGTCTCACAGATGATGTTTATTTCAATGAAAGCATGGGAGTTTGTGACTTGATCAATGCCATGGGATCATTATGTTTCATTGTCCATCGATCATGAGAAGGTGATTGCAGGTGAATAGTAGGAGACACTAAGATGACAATGGGAGGTTCAGGGTGTCCTGGGTGGATGTATCTTTGTGGTAAGTAGATTGCTTGTTGGGAGGGGCATGGTGGGTGGGGTTACAATTGCTGCCACCAGGGTTGAGATGGCAGGAGTGCAGTGCTGTTACACAGTGCACTCAGCGGAAGCATTGCCTGAATGAGAGTGTCCCAGGATTCATAGGCAGGTAACTCCATGGCACTAGGCATCAGCAGCACATCTGGATGTTTCTGTTCCTCCTCTTCATCCTCCTCCTTCAAGAATGCTGGGCACTCCATATTTTCTTCTGGGACCAGCTTCACTTCCCTTTGCAGTGCCAAATTGTGTAGGGCACAGTACACCGCCGGGAGAACCAGGACAATCCATATTAAAGGACACCCACATATCAGTCACTGCACAGGAACTTGCACTTTGAGCCAAGCCAATGGCTTGTTCTATGGTGATTCTGGTTGTAAGTTGACTGAAACTGTACCTCTCCTGGGAGTATTAGATTGGGTAAACACAGTAAGAAGTCTCACAACATCAGGTTAAAGTCCAACAGGTTTTGGGGTTAGCCCCTTTGTCAGGTGAGCCCCTTCGTCAAGTCAGCTCACCTAACGAAGGGGCTAACCCCGAAAGCTAGAGGCTTTTACTACCAAATAAACCTGTTGGACTTTAACCTCGTATTGTGAGACTTCTTACTGTGTTTACCTCGGTCCAACGCTGGCATCTCCACATCAGTATTAGATTGGGACAGTATAGAGAGAAATTTACTTTACATCTAATCTACTCTGTAGCTGTCCCAGGATTTTAGCTGTCCTTTGATATTGTAGGTACTATTAATGATTTATGCCAGAATCTTTCTGAAGTAATGTTGTGCTGATTTGTAATTGCGATGACAAAATCTGCTGGTTCAATTCGAACAGTACAGGGAGCCCCACTGATAGTTAAACAGTACAGGGATCTCCACTGACAGCTAAACAGTACAGGGATCTCCACTGATGGTTAAACAGTACGGGGATCCCCACTGATAGTTAAACAGTACAGGGATCCCCACTGATAGTTAAGCAGTACAGGGATCTCCACTGATAGTTAAATAATACAGGGAGCCCCACTGATGGTTAAACAGTACAGGGAACTCCACTGATAGTTAAACAGTACAGGGAACTCCACTGATAGCTAAACAGTACAGGGATCTCCACTGATAGTTAAACAGTACAGGGAGCCCCCCTGATAGTTAAACAGTACAGGGAGCCCCCCTGATAGTTAAACAGTACAGGGAGCCCCCCTGATAGTTAAACAGTACAGGGAGCCCCCCTGATAGTTAAACAGTACAGGGATCTCCACTGATAGTTAAACAGTACAGGGAGCCCCACTGATAGTTAAACAGTACAGGGATCTCCACTGATAGTTAAACAGTACATGGATCTCCACTGATGGTTAAACAGTACAGGGAACTCCACTGATGGTTAAACAGTACATGGATCTCCACCGATAGTTAAATGATATAGTGACCTCCACTGATAGTTAACTGGTGCAGGGACCACCACTGGTAGTTAGGTTTTTTAGAGTTCCCAACTCCTGTCCTGAAGTCCCCACCTAAAGCTGGATTTCAGTTCCATCGTCATGATCTGTTCTTTTGAACCCCACACACTTCACCTTTCCTTTACCTTCTGCTTAGTCATTGCGCTTTGCATAATGATCCTGGATAAGATTAAGAAATGGGAACGCGCAGTGACCTCCCAACACACTGCTGTCACTTTCATTGTTTCCCCTTCCTAATATTGGGGCCCTGAACCTTGACTGCCAACCTGGCTGAGATGGACAATGTCAGCACAGACAAGCGATTGAACTTGGTGTTGAATAATTCTTGGTGTAAGGGAATAACTACAAGAGGGAGTTATTCAATCTCTCAAGCCTGTTGCGCCAATCAATTCCATCAGGCTACTTTGTACCTCAATTCCATTTATCCATCTTAGCTCCATACCCCTTGACGTTCTCACCTAACGAAAACGTTGAAAACTCTGAACAACTGTCAGCATCAACCTTTTGTGGGAGAGAGTTCCAAATGTCCACTGCACCTTGTGTGGAAGGATGCTTCTTGATTTCCTTCCTAAATGAGTTGCTCTAATTTTAAGGCCCCCTCATTCTTGATTCCTGCACCAAGATGATAGTTCATTTGTATCTACCCTTTCCAATTAGTGTTGACAGTTCAAATACCTCAATCTGGTGACTCTTATTCCTCCACTCAATAGAGTACAAGTCAAGTTCATGCAACTTGTTCTCAGAATTCAGCCCCGTTATTGCCCTGGTGAATCTGCTTTGCATCTCTTGATTTCCACTAGGCAGTGTCGAGGATAGTAAGGAACCTGGATGATTGAACTCAAAGCCAAGCTCGACCACAGAGGCCAGGATAGTCATGGCCTCTGTCCTAGTGTTAAATATATTTGCTTTGCTTGATCAAGGCAGTGTGATATGGTGATAGGGAAATTCATAGACTCCTGGTTAGAACCCTGACCAAATCTTAAAGCAGATTATTCTACTTAACAAAGAGGAACTAACATTTAATTTTAATGAATAACCATTTTTCAGAAAAACCTATTACTTCTGAAATTGCAATTCATGTATTTATATGGTTTATTGAGCATGGATATACTGTATTAATTACATTTAAACAGACAGAGACAGCTTCATTTTCAAAATAAAGTTTCATATATTTAACTTAATGATACACTTATCAATGATGTACATGACAGTAATTGACTGTAGTCAATGAATGATCTGGTTGCCATTTTTAATAATTTTACAGATGAGTAAGTCCAGCCAAAAGCAGGCAAATCCAGTTCCAGACAACCTCAGCAAGCTTGCAATAAGCTAAGAAATAAAATCAAAGGATGATTCCCAATCTTTGTTGCATTAGTCGATCTCTGGGACAAGGATTTGGGAAATCATTCAGAGTTATTCCTGCTCCTGCTCACAGCCCAGTGACCCTGTGTTAGAAGAAGGAGAATTCAGCCAGAATTCCTGCTCCTGCTCATGGCCCAGTGACTCTGGGTTAGAGGGAGGGGAATTCAGCCAGAATTCCTGCTCCTGCTCACGGCCCAGTGACCCTGGGTTAGAGGGAGGGGAATTCAGCCAGGATCCATGTTCTTGATTACTGGCTAGTGACCATTCAGTTAGTAAGAGAGGGGAAATCAGCCAATATTCCTCCTCTTGATTTGTGTATAGTGTCCCCTACCGTAGAGGAAGAAGGAAAATCAGCCAGGGTTCCTGCTCCCAATCCCTGTCACTGAGAACTGTATTAGATGGATTGGGATGGTGTGGGATGGGGGGTGGTGGAATCAGTCAGGGTTCCTGCTCCACACTATATCCAATATTTGGGGGTCAGAGAGAGGGGGAAATCAGTAAAGGCTCCTGTTCCTAATCACTGTCCCTTGACTTTATCTGCAAGTAGATGTTGGTGAGCATAGGTCCTGCTCGAAGACATTGATGACTCCACTGTCAAATACCCTGCTCAGCCTTACTGCCTGATTTTCTACCTGCTTGACAGAGATAGTGGAGGAGTAGCCAGAGTTGGCATAATCAGGGGAGAAAGTGGTAATTCAATAGCAAGAGGAGGATTGTTAATACAAATTACAAAGAGAAATAAGTTGGGATGAAAGCTAATCAGGACAGAAGATGAAAAAAATCTTCTGAAGTAAAGAGAACAAATATTAATACAACAAAGTGGGAATCTAAGGATAAATTCAGACTTCAATAAATCCAAATATAAAAGAAAAAATATGAAATGGTAAGAGCTCACAAAGATATAACTTATGTGTGAAAAAAAGCCTCACAGCTACAGTAGTCACTCCAAGTGGAGAATGGAGGATACTGCGGTTTCACTGTTTTCCGCCTTGCACGTCTTCAAAGCCCATACCCTGCAGCACCTTGTCAGACCCTCACAAGCAACAAAGCCTTCTAACCACTTGTTTATCACTAAAAACTAAATACGTCCATTGATAAAATAACTGCACGCATGACTGCAGGGCTGTACGTAATGCCAGTCATTTGATCGGCATTGCTTATTAAATATCAAACAAAAGTCAGACTGTTTAAAATGGGACACAAGAGTGTTAAACAGAGAAGAGACAAGAATGTCCTTCACTGCAACAGGCAGCTGGGTTAGTTGGTTTCAGTTAAAGATCCTAGGGGGATAGGGGAAGGGGCGGCGGGTGGAATATAATTGTCCATCACATGGTTTTAGTTATCCCGAATCTCCAGACTCTGCACATGACGTTCTGTGAACTCCCCGAGTTATCAGGTTTAAAAGTCAAACCAAAATCATTCCAGTTAGATCAAAAATTCAATAAAGCTCCTTTTCGTATGATATATCTGTAATATGAATGTTTATACTCTTTTCATAAACTGCAGGTTAATTGTGGGATCTAATCTGCACCAATCCTCCTTAGTTACATTGCAACTGATTCCCTTCAAAAACAATTCCACTAGTTTTTCACTGCAGCATAATTAGATGGTGCTGGCACAGGGATAACAGGCTGAATGACCTCTTTCTGTGCTGAAAGATTCTGGGAGACTCAAAAAGAGGATGGTGTAAATTTCCACTTTGGAAGGCATTATTAGTTAATCAATAAGAGATATTGTTGGCAAGGCTGGTATTTATTGTTTATGCCCTCGTAACCCTTGAAAAGGTGATGGTAAATCTTCTCCCTGAACTGCTGCAATCTGTGTGGTGACGGTTATTTTTAAATGAATGCTTTCACAGGGTACAGGTGTCACAGGCTAGGCCAGCATTTATGGCCAATCCCTAATTAGGTTTGAGAAATTGGCTACCTTCTTGAACAGCAAATGGCCATACCTATTGTAACATCCACAATGCCATTAGAGAGGGTAAATCCAGGATTTTGACCAGCAACAGTGAAGGAACACAATTATAATTCCAAGTCAGGATGGTGAGTGGCTTGGGGGAGAACTTGTAGTTGGTTTTTCCATGCAACTACTTCTATAGAACATAGAACATAGAACATTACAGCGCAGAACAGGCCCTTCGGCCCACGATGTTGCGCCAACCAGTTAAAAAAACAATGACCCTCTAACCTAAACCAATCCCTTTTCATCCATAAACCTATCCACGGATCTCTTAAACGCCCCCAAACTAGGCGCATTTACAACCGCAGCAGGCAGGGCATTCCAATCCCTCACCACCCTCTGGGTAAAGAACCTACCCCTGACATCCGTCCTATAACTACCCCCCCTTAATTTAAAGCCATGCCCCCTCGTGCTAGCTTTCTCCATCCGAGGAAAAAGGCTATCACGGTCCACCCTATCTAAACCTCTAATCATCTTATATGTTTCAATAAGATCCCCTCTTAGCCGCCTTCTTTCCAGCGAAAACAACCCCAAATCCCTCAGTCTCTCCTCATAGGACCTCCCCTCCATACCAGGCAACATCCTGGTAAACCTCCTCTGCACCCTCTCCAAAGCCTCCACGTCCTTCCTGTAATGTGGGGACCAGAACTGCACACAGTACTCCAAGTGCGGCCGCACCAGAGTTGTGTACAGTTGCAACATGACGCTGCGACTCCTAAATTCAATCCCCCTACCAATAAACGCCAAGACACCGTATGCCTTCTTAACAACCCTATCTACTTGATTCCCAACTTTCAGGGATCTATGTACACATACACCTAGATCCCTCTGTTCATCCACACTATTCAAAGTCCTCCCGTTAGCCCTATACTCAACACATCTGTTATTCCTACCAAAGTGAATTACCTCACACTTCTCCGCATTAAACTCCATCCGCCACCTCTCAGCCCAGCTCTGCAACCTGTCCAAGTCTTCCTGCAAACTATGACACCCTTCCTCACAATCTACCACACCACCGACTTTGGTGTCATCGGCAAATTTACTAATCCACCCAACTATACCCTCATCCAGATCATTAATAAAAATTACAAACAGCAGTGGCCCCAAAACAGATCCCTGAGGCACACCACTCGTAACCAAACTCCATGACAAATATTTACCATCAACCACCACCCTCTGTCTCCTATCTGCTAGCCAATTCCTGATCCAATTGCCTAGATTACCCTCAATCCCATACATCTGCATTTTCTGCAGAAGCCTACCATGGTGAACCTTATCAAATGCCTTACTAAAATCCATATATACCACGTCAACTGCCTTACCCCCATCCACCTCTTTGGTCACTTTTTCAAAAAACTCATAAGGTTAGTAAGGCACGACCTACCCGCTACAAAACCATGCTGACTATCTCCAATCAATTCATTACTCTCCAAATAACTATAAATCCTATCCCTAATAATTTTTTCTAAAACCTTGCCCACAACAGAAGTGAGACTCACCGGTCTATAATTCCCGGGGAAGTCTCTGTTCCCCTTCTTAAACAATGGGACAACATTCGCTAACCTCCAATCTTCCGGTACTATACCAGAGGCCAACGACAACCTGAAGATCAGAGCCAGAGGCACTGCAATCACTTCTCTTGCCTCCCAGAGAATCCTAGGGTAAATCCCATCCAGACCAGGGGACTTACCTATCTTCAATCCCTCAAGAATATCCAGCACATCCTCCTTATCAACTGTAATACTGTCTATTCTACTCCCCTGCAACCCTGTGTCCTCCTCAGCTATATTCTTGTCCCCCTGCGTGAACACCGAAGAGAAATATTGGTTCAATGCCTCTCCAATCTCTTCCGGTTCCACACATAACTTCCCTCTGCTGTCTATAACTGGCCCTAATCTTGCCCTAACCAACCTTCTGTTCTTGACATACCTATAGAACGCCTTAGGATTCTCCTTAATCCTATCAGCCAAAGTCTTCTCATGTCCTCTTTTAGCCCTTCTTAACTCAAGATCTTCTTAACTCTTATCTTTCCAGATGATAGAGGTCACAGGTTTGTCTAAGGAGGCTTAGTGAGTTGCTGCAATGCATCTTGTAGACAGGAGACGCTGCTGCCATTGCATGTCATTACTGGATGGAGTCAACATTTGAAGTGGTGGACGGGGTGTCAATCAAGTGGGCTGCTTTGTCCTGGATGGTGTCAAGCTTCTTGAGTGTTTTTGGAGCTGCACCCATCCAGGCAATGGGAAAGTATTCTATCACGCTGCTGACGTGAGCCTTGGAGATGGTGGACTGCTCTTGGAGAGTCAGGATCAGGATATAAAGATGGGGAGGTAAATAAATTCACAAAGAGAAATCTTGTGAGGAATTATCTCCTGTATCCTTTAAACTAATGTTGTTTACACATGCATAACCCAGAGTGAATTGCATGTATGAGAAAACAGTAAGCTACATCTGTTGGGAAAATATCTGGGAAAAAGAATTTTCATCTGAGAAGTAATAAATATTCTTTTATTTTGAGAGGTGTTGGTTACAAGCTTCGTTTCATAAAGAAAATTAACATTTTTTAATCCATGTGTTGCAATTGATTGCAGGTGATGTCTGAAGGTGGTCCACAACCAGTCAAATATTTACTCTCCAAAGAATTCCCAGCTTCTTATCGGCTCCTAAAGCCACAGTATTTTTATAACTGGTCCAGTTCAGGATGCTCATTGTAGGGGATTCAGCAATTGTGATGCTATGGAATGTCAAGGGGAGATGACTATATTCTCTTTTGTTGGGGATGATCATTGTCTGGTATTGTTGTGACGCAAATGTTACTTTGTACTTACCAGTCAAGGCCTGAATGTCATCCAGATCTTGTTGACAGGTGGACATGGACTGCTTAAGTATCTGAGGAGTTGTGAATGGCGAATGGTTTGCAATCATCAGTGAACATTCCCGCTTCTGACTTTATGATGGAAGAAAGGCCATTGAAGTAACTGAAAATGATTGGGCCTAGGGCATTTCCCTGAAGAACTCCTGCACTAATATACTGGCACTGATCTCTAACAACCACATCTTCCTTTGTGCCAGGTATGACTCCAACCAGTGGAGAGTTTCCCCTGATTCCCATTGACACCAGTTTTGCTAGGGCTCCTTGATGCTATAATCAAATGTTGTCTTGATGTTAAGGGCAATCACTCTCACCTCACCTCTGGAGTTCAGCTGTTTTGTCCATGTTTGGACTAAGTCTATAACGTGGCCTTAACTGAACCCAAACTAAGCATCAGTGAGCAGATCATTGCCGGACAGGTGCTTTTGACAACCTCTTCCATCACTTTGGTGGTGATTGAAAGTAGTCTAATGGAAACAATAATTGGCTGGGTTGGATTTGTTCTTTTTGTGTACAGGATATACCTGGGCAATTTTCCACTTAGTGGGTAGATGATGGATAGATTGTAGCTATACCGGAACAGGTTGGCTAAGGGTGTGGTTTATTCTGGAGCACAAGTTTTCAGTATTATTGTTGGAATTTTGCCAGAGTCCACAGCCTTTGCAGTATCCAAAGCCTTCAGATGTTTCTTGATATCACGTGGAGTGAGTGGAATTAGCTCAAGGCTGACATCTGTGATGCTGGGAATCTTGGGAAGAGGTCAAGATGGATCATCCACTAAGCATTTTTGGCTGAAGATGGTTGCAAGTACTTCACCCTTGCCATTTGCACTGATGTGCTGGGCTCCCCCATCATTGAGGACAGGGATATTTGTGGAACATCCTCCTCCAGTGATTTGTTTAATTGCCTGCCACCATTCGTGGCTGAATGTGGCAGAAC
Source organism: Carcharhinus amblyrhynchos (assembly GCF_965287045.1). Taxonomy (NCBI): domain Eukaryota; kingdom Metazoa; phylum Chordata; class Chondrichthyes; order Carcharhiniformes; family Carcharhinidae; genus Carcharhinus; species Carcharhinus amblyrhynchos. The sequence goes on along the minus strand of NC_137353.1, from coordinate 16,472,875 downwards.
TGCAGAGCTTAGATTTGAGTTCCAAAGTAGTCATAATTGACTCAAAATGTTAACTCTGTTTCTCTCTCCAGAGATGTTGCCAGACCTGCTGAACTTTTCCAGTATTTTTTGTTTACCTTCCAGATTTCCAGCATCTGCAGGTTTTGGCTGTTACTTTAGATCTGATGCATTGATTGTGCAATTGCTTAGCTCTGTCTATTACTTGCTGCCTCCTCTGTTTAGCAGACAAATAATCCTGTTTTGTAACTCCACCAGATTGACACCTCATTTTTAGGTTTGCCAGGTTTTGCTTCTGGCATACCCTCTTGCAATCTTCTCTGAACAGGGTTGATCCCTTGTTTTAGTTGTAATGAACCATGGTAGAGTGGGGATTTGCTGGGCCATGAGGTTACAATTTGTGACTGTACACAATTCTGCTGCTGATAATGGCCCAGAGTGCCTCATGAATGCTCAGTTCTGACTTCCTAGATCTGTTTGAAATAATTCCCATTTAGCACAGTGGCATGATGGAAGGTATCCACAATGTGAAGATGGGACAAAATCTGCATAAGGATTGTGCGATGGTCACTGCTACCAATACTGTCATGGACAGATGCATATGTGACAGGTCTCTTGGTGAGAACAAGGTCAAGTATGTTTTTCCTCTTGTTTGAGGCAGTTGGGTGGCACAGTGGTTAACACTGCTGCCTCACAGCGGCAGGGACCTGAGTTTTATTCTGGCCTTGGATGACCATGTGGAGTTTGCTCGTTTTCCCCGTGTCTGCGTGGGTTTCATACGGTTGCTCAGGTTTCCTCCCACAGTCCAAAGGTGTGTAGGTTAGGTGGATTGGCCATGCTAAATTGTCCCTTAATGTCCCAAGATGTGTGTTAGGTGGATTAATGATGGTAAATGTGATGGGGTAATGGGGATGGGTCTGGATAAAATGCTCTTTCAGAGAGTCAGTGCAGACTCAATGGGCTGAATGGCCTTCTTCTGCAGTGTAGTGAATCTATGGTCTCTTACTCTCTGCCACAGTCCCACCTATGTCCTTTAGGACTCAGCCAGCTCAAGGTGTGGTGGTGTTACTGAGCCAGTCTTGCTGATAGCTATTGAAGTTCCCACAGCCCCCGAGCCAGGGTACATTCTGTGCCCTTGCCACATTCAGTGCCTCCTCCAAATGCTGTTCAACATAGAGGAGTACTGATTCATCAGCTGGCGAAGGTGGGGGAAAAGTGGGAAGTGGTAATGAGCACTTCCTTACCCATGTTTGACCTAAAGCCATGAGACCTCATGAGGTCCAGAGTCAATGTTAAGGACTCACATGGCAACTTCCTTCTGACCGTATACCACTATGCCACCACCCCTGCTGGGTCTGTCCTGCTGGGATGGTTTTGGTGTCTAAGACATCGTTTGTGAAGTATGATTGCATGAATGTGACTATATCAGTAAGGAAGACTGCAGGGTTGAAAAGGCTGGGCATCCCATTGCCATTTCTGATGCCTAGGTCAATGCTGGGTGGTCTGTCCAATTTTATTCCATCCTGATTTTTCTATACTGGTATAGTACACTGACCAGCTTGTTAAGTCATTTGGAGTCAACCATATTTCAATCTAGAGTCACATGTCGACCGCAGGAGGTGAAGACAGGAGATTTCTTTAATGAACCAGAGTCATTTTTATGACAATCCACAATGGTCAACACAACTGAGACTCACTTTTTAAATTTATTAATTGAGTTGAAATTCCACCAGCTGCCTAGATGGGATTTGAACCTATTAATGGCTCTCTGGATTACTCATCCTGTGATTTTAGCGCTATGCCACTGCCTCCAATAATGCTGTTAGGTTATGGCTTCCAGGATATTGATCCAGTAAGAATGAAGAAACAGCAAGCAATGTACAGTTAGTTAAGTTTATAGAACAAAACCATCAAGACTGGAGCAGCGGTAGGCCATTCAGCCCTTTCTGCATGCTGTACCATTCAATAAGATCATCACTGAACTCACCCTTCCTGTATTATCGCCACATTTCAAAATTCCTTTTGTACCCAAATATCTATCAGACTGTCGTGAATATAGTCAATGACTGAGCATCCATAACCCCCTTGGGTAGAAAATTCCAAACATTTACAACAATTCAAGTGAGGAAATTTCTCTTCATCTCAGCCCTACCTGATGGAAAGGTCACTGGCCTGAAACATTAACTTTGTTTCTCTCTCCGCAGATGCTACCTGATCTGCTGAGTATTTCCAGAATTTTCTGTTTTTACTATGTATTGTTTTTGTGCTAACTTTAACTTCTCGTGTTAGCCGCAGAACAGACATTTTTCCATGTACGTGTTTTTTAATTGCTTCAGGGAATGTGTTTTTTTTAAATTGGGAATTGAATGTTTAAATATTTGCAATTTCTTTTCTGCCATCCGATTTTTCAAGTTTTCCAATCTAATTTTGCCAAATCAGATGTAGTCTTCTTTGGTCAGAAGACCCTAATCTTACGACTTAACTAATTCAGTTTCAAACTCAGTGTAAAATTGTACTACATTGTGATTACTCTTTACTAGAGACCCCTTTTCTACAAGGTCATTAAATAACTTCTACTCATTCCGTAATACCGAATTTAAAATAAACTGTTCCTAGTTTGTTACTTGACATACTGGTCTAGTAAACTATTTAGTATACATTCCATGAACACATCCTCCACGCTATTACTGCAAATTTGATTTGCCCAGTCTTCTATGCCTACTGCATAATCCTTATTACAAACACCTTTAATTTCTTCATTTATATTCTGCCTGACACTCCAATTACTGTTTGGGGTTCATAAACTATACCAACCCAGTGTTTTCTGCCTCTTGTTTTTTAGCTCCATTTCCCAGCCCCTCACAAATGAAAAAGTCAGGGAGAGCCTACCAATGCTCTTCATAGCTGCTCCACACCCTTTACACAGCTGGTTGGCCATTAATGGGGTTAAGACAGGAATTCCAGGAAATGGGAAATCCTGTCTCGAAGAGATGCCAGCCAATCAGAGGCCAGCAGCTCTCCAATGCCAGTGGTAGTCACGGCCAGTACTGCAGTAAGGTTGAGAGGAAGCATGTGGCATTGGATCCAGCCTGGTAGATGAATCTGGGGTCCCACCTGGGCCAAGATGGCAGGCCCTGGCAAGAGGGGGTGGGGGCATTGGGGTAAAAAGGCAGAGGGCAATAAGGAACCAGGTATGGGTGGTTGCACCTTTGTGCTCATTAAGAAGAGATTCTCCTTCCCACCAACAGCTCATGCTGGGAATGTTGCAGGCTGGCTGCTTGGTGTAGGCTCTTCCTGCCACTGATTAAATCCTGGCAGCAGTGGGATGAGGCCTTTAAGAAGCATTAATTAAGCAGTTAAGGGCCTAAATTGGCCCACTGGCAAGTCGACTAACCAACTGCTAGTGAAATTGCAGCATGGACAGGGACAGGCTGGTTGATGGAAAGCTCAGAACCCATTGCATTGAATTAAAGCCAACCCTACACCTTGATCTTCAAAGTTAAGGTCCTTTCTCTCCACGTCTGTATCTCAATCTTAATTATCATAGATATTCACCGTCTTGCTGTTGCATATTGTTATGGCTCAGGTCAGAAATTCTAAAGTGCTTTATGGGGCCTGTCTGGATAAAGTTTTGCATCTTGAATTTGGCTAGGATCAGCATGATATGTTTCACTTCAGATATGATTCGAATGACCCACTAGGGAGCTGTTATCAAACAAAGTTTATTCAAGAATATAGTAATGGAGAAACATAGAAACACAGAAATTAGAAGCAGGAGTAGGCCTTTTGTCCCTTCGAGCCTGCCCCACCATTCATCTTGATCATCAAATTCAATATCCATTCCCCCCTTCCTCTCTTATCCCTTGATCCCTTTAGCCCCAAAAGCTATATTTAATTTCTTCTTGAAATCAGACAATATTTTGGGCTCATCTACATTCTGTAGTGAATTCCACACATTCACCACCCTCTGGGTGAAGAAATTTATCCTCCCTTCAGTTCCAAAAGGCTTATCCCTTATCCTCAAACTATGACTCCTAGTTTTGGACTCCCCACGATTGGGAACATTCTTTATGAATCTATCCTGTCTAACCATGTTAGAATTTTACAAGTTTCTATGAGATCCCCTCTCACTCTTCTAAACTCCAGTGAATATAATCCTAACTGACTTAGTCTGTCCTCATGTAACAGACCTGCCATCCCAGGAATGAGCCTTTGCTGCACTCCTTCTATAGCAAGGACATCCTTCCTCAGATAAAGTCACCAAAACTGTACACAATACTCCAGATGTGGCCTCATCAATACCTGATACAATTGTAGCAAAACATCCCTACCCCTACACTCAAATTTTCTCGCTATGAAGGCCAACATACCACCTGCCTTCTTTACTGCCTGCTGTATCTGCGCACTTACTTTCAACGATTGATGCACGAGGACTCCAAGGTCTCGCTGAGTGCCTATCTCTCTGTTTACACCCATCAAAGTAATAATCTGTCTTCCTATTATTGCTGCCAAAGTGGATAACCTCACATTTATCCACATTATACTGAATCCGCCATGCAGATGCCCACACACTCAGCCTGTCTAAATCGTGCTGAAACTTCACTGCATCCTCCTCACAGCTCACCCTCCCACCCAACTTTGCATCATCTGCATATTTGGAGATAATAGATTCAGTTTCCTCTTCCAAATCAGTCTATATAATGTGAACAGTTGGGGTCTTAGCACAGATCCCTGTAGAACCTACTAGTCACTGACAATCAGAAGAAGACCCATTAATGCCAACTCTATCCATGATACTCTCTGCCTCGTGGGTTCTCCATAGTGTCCCCAGCCACCATTCCAGCTCCAAAACGCAGGCTTCCAGGAGCTGCAGCACACATGTTGGTCCTGGGCACTGGAAATGTTCCTGGCCTCCCACATACAGCATGAAGAATAGACCATGCTTGGAGCTCTACTGTCATGTCTTACCCCTTTAAGTTAAAAGTTTTAAGCGCTCCTTGACACCCGATCATCTGCTTCCCACTTCTCAGCTGATGTTGCTGTGCTGACTTCTCCCAGAATGCTCCAGTGAAGTCCCCCTGCCAAGTCTACCAGATATAGTTAATAAATATAGTAAGAAAATTAGCAAGAACTTCTATCAATTACAAACAAGAAACAAAACAACTATTATAATGTGTAAGCATTAACAAATATATCCAATGTGTTCCTATCAAACCAATCCCATAGACAAAGGACCCTTTCCACAGGTTTAACCCAGCAAAGACTAATGCTCACTTAATACTGGACTTGAGTCCTTTGAATGAATGCTGTAGGTCTCCTAACACTCAGAACAGTTTAAAGTCAGAGCAATTGGGAGAGACTCTGGTCAAACCACCAACAGCAGATTCTCCCCTTCAGAAAGGCAAGACCCTGCTTTCAGATAATCAGCAGAATTTCCAAATAAAACACAGAGAAACACTTCTTTTCAGCTTGTTGGCTCTTCTAAAATCTCAACTCTAACTATAGCCAAACAGAAGATGAAACTTTAAACTCACTGGGAAAAAAAACTGTCTAAAAACACATAACCATCCTCCTAACAATGTAGGATCATAAAACAACCAAGAGTTAAAATAAACAGACCCTATTTAAGCTACTGAAGTAGCAATAAAATGACCCCTCGTAGACAATTCAGCAGTAATGAAACCAATCTGAGAAAGGTCTGCTTACAACAGCAGAGAACAGGATTTAAAAAGACCCTTTCTTAAAGGTACACTAACATCACAATATTGCCCATTTCCTCATAAAGTTAAGTTTCCTGGAATATTTCATTCTTGACCTCTGCAAGCACATCTCCCTAATTTCCATTGGATCAAATCCATTAATTTTCCATTTGTGCTGTTGATTCATCTATTTTGTGGAGAATGTTTCACACATTCCAACATAATGCCTTTAGCTTAAACGGTTTTTTTATTTCTCCCTGATGTCACCATAGACACTGAAGCCCTATTATCTTTGTCATTCTCCCGAGCACTGGGGTATTGAGGCTAATTGTGTAACTCCAACCAGTACCCCTTCTGAAAACAACTAACCCAACAAAAACCAGGGTTGGAACCTGGACCATGTTGGTGCATGCGGCTCACAACTACACAAGCAGTGCATTGACTCACTGAGCCACAAGCGGCACGAATGTTACCCACGTATCGGAAAAAGCCTTTGACCAGTGGTAGCATTTCCACTTCTGAGACAGGTGCAGGGTTTAAACCAAACTTCAAACAGTCAGGGTGGAGGCACAGCAGCTCCAGGTAGTCATGGAGATTTAAGGGCTCCAAACTGTCCTGAGGAGACAGGGGCCCCAGACAGAATCATAAATGCTTGCAACTCGGAAGGAGGCCATTCGACCATTGCGCCCATTCTGGCTGTCTCTGAAAGCAACTCAGCCAGTCGCTCTCCCCTGCCTTTCCCCCATAGCCCTGCAATATATTTCTCTTCAGATAATTATTCAATTCCCTTTTGAAAGCTATGATTTAATCTGCTTCCAGATTACCCTCAGGCAGTGTATTTGCAATCTTAACCACACACCATATAAACTGTTTTTCCTCATGTCGCCTCTGCTTCTTTTGTCAATCACTTTAAATTGGTGACCCATCCGCCAATGGAAACAGTTTCATTCTCAACTCTGTCCCTACCCTGTGATATTGTAAACTTCTATTAAATCTCCTCTCAGCCTCCTCTTTTCTCAGAAGAACACCCAGTTTTCTTGTCTATCCCTGCAGCTGAGGTCCCTCATCTCTAAAAGTACTCTCAGAAATCTTTGCTGCACCTTCTCCAATGCTTCCACACCCTTCCAGAAGGATGCTCAGAATTGGACACAATATTCCATTTGAAGTTGAAACAATGTTCTATCCAAGCTCATCATAACTTCTTTGCCTTTGTATTCTATACCCCTACCTATAAAAGCCCAGGTTTCCACATACTTATTTTAAGCTTTCTCAACCTGTTCTGCCACATCAACAATTTGTGCATACATACCACATCTCTCTGTCCTTGCATCCCTTTTAGACTTGTATCTTTTACTTTATGTTGCCTCTTCTAGTTCTTCCTACCAAAATGTGTCACTTCACTCTTCTCTGCATTCATTTCATATGCTAGTTGTCCACCCATTCCACCAACATATCAATGTTCTCTTGGAAGTCCAACAAGGGGGTACCACAGAATCCATAGAATCACTACAGTGTACAAGGAGGCCATTTGGCCCATTGAGACTGCACTGACTCTCCAAAAAAGCAACACCACACATTTACTCTGGCCAATCCCCCTAACTTACACATCTTTGGACTTCACAGTTCACAACACATACAAATTTGGTGTCACCTACAAATGTTAAAGTTGTGTCCGGCACACCTAAGTCTCAGTAACTGACATAGGTCAGGAGAAGAAGTGCTCCAAATACTGATCCCTGGGGAAGGCCACTGCGTATCATCTGCCTGCCCAAAGAACAATCGTTCACCATTACTTTTGTTTCCTGTCACTGAGCCAACTTCATATCCATGCCACAACTGGCCCTTTTATTCCAGGGGTTTGAACTTTGCCAACAAGCCTGTTATGTGGCTTTTTATTAAACACCTATTGGATGCCATGTACACCACATCAGCCACATTACCCTTATTAACTGTCACTGTTACTTCACCGAAAAACTCATTCAAATTAAGTTGGATGTTCCCATTAACAGAACTCTGCTGGTTTTCCTTAATTAATCCAGATTTGTCCAAGAGACTAAATTTGTCTCAGATTATCATTTCAAAAACTTTTCTCCACTGCTGAGGTTAAGTTGAGTGCCTGTAGTTATTAGGCTTCTCCTTGCATCATATTTTGAGCAAGGTACAGCATTTAAAATTCTCCAGTCTTGTAGCACAGCCCTATATCTGAGGAGGATTGGAAGATTGTGGCCAGCACCTCCACAATTTCCACTTTTTGTTCCCTTAGCATTCTCAGATGCATTTGATTCAGTCCCAGTAACTCATCAAAAGGCTGGAAAATCCCAGCAGGTCTGACAGCATCTGTGGAGAGGAACTAGAGATAACATTTTGAGTCTGGATGACTCTTTGTTTCAGCTATCTCCTCTTTCAACAACTTTGGCAGCATTTTCTTCCTTGGTAGAGATAGATGCAAAGTATTCATTTAGTACCTCAGCCATGCCCTCCATGTAAATCCCCTCTTTTCTCCCTAATCAGCCTTACCCTGCTTGTTACCATCCTGTTTATATTTATAACCCTTTTATGTTAGCTGCCAGTCTCCTCTCATACTCTCTCTTTCCTGCTCTTACTTGTTTTATTCTTCCAGAAGGGACACAAGTTCTAGACAGTCCCTGAGAGAAGAACTCCAAACATTATTATGGAGAAAGGATCCCAGACAACATGGAGAGGGGAGATCAGAAACCCAGACAACTACAGGGCAGGAAGACAGGAGTTCAGGGAGTACCGATAAGACAGGAATTCCAGAGACAATCCAGGGGAGACCACAGACTCAAAGGCTTTCAGAGACAGGAGTTCAGACAGTGCTGGTGAGACAAGAGTCCCAGAGACACTCGTCCAGGGGAGATTGGAGTCTGACACAGCCCCAGGGAAGAATGACAGGAATTCCAGACAGTCTTGGGGAGATCACAGCTTAAATTCTGAATTCTAAGTCAATATCCATCGAGATACTTAGGTTCGGTGGATGTGGGTGAACTCAACATGTGGGGCAGTAAGAGGCCATCAAACCTTCCCATAACTGAGGACTAACCCACTATTGACTGAGAAAAAAGATGGACATGACGTATTCAGGGTCAACCAGCCCCCAGGGATCCATAATATATTAATATTTAATTTTTCCCATAAAAGAACGGGAGTGCAGATTTTCCGCTGGTTTACAATAACAAACTGAAACAGGTGAGGCCTATTTTGTCCTGTCGTAATAGTTCTTGGCTGCAGCGCCTGACAGTTCCTTGGCTCTGGCTAAGAGAAACTGTTGATTCCTCTGAATCAGAGAGGTCAGGCATAGAGCGAGCCTCAGCTGTTGCTGTTGTCAATGGGGCTGTTGACAGGCCTGCCCCGTCACTAGCTCCTCTGGCAGCTCACACCATTTCTCACAGGCCATGCTTCCTCCTGACAGCTCCTTCTCTTTACATAAACCCGCAATGCATCTGCCAAGAAACTGCTGCAGTCGGATAAGGATTTTATTTAACGCCGCAGAGGGAAGACTGACAACTTTGCGGCGAGTGTTAAATCATTCCTTGGCGCTAAAACACAGAACAGGTGTATTGAGATGCAATGTTCAACATGGGGCCTTCCCACCCCAGAGTTTTATTCTGACCCACATTTCTTTCACAGCACTGACATCTTACTGAAATACAATTGCGTGGGTGCCAATGTCTGCATGTTAGCCCAAACAGTGAATACAGGGTGGGCTACTCCACTACACAGGGCATCACAGCATGCAAAGAAACAAAAATGTCAGACAGAGCCATCTTGTCCTCCCAGACATCCCACTAAGATTCAGACTGCTAGCACACTAGGGACCAGGTGGTTTCTTGGGATTAGCCCAAAATCTGCAAGATTCCTCTTTCATCTTCCTCTGTTTCCATTCCAGTGATCAAACTGTGCCCATGAGATAAGAGTGACCATGACTTGCATTATCTCTTGTCTAACATTATGTCTGCACTAGTCACAAAGTGGCCCTGACAGTACAGCTCTCCCTCAGTGCTACAGTGGAATTTCAGCTTAGGTGTGATGCTCAAGTTTCTGGACTGGGATTTGAATCCACAGTCTTCTAAAACAGAGAAGAGTATTCCCTACACTAAGCCATGGCTGAGATTTTCAATGAGAAAAGTGAATTGAAACGGGAGTGTCCCTGCTCGCTCTAGCTGGTATGCTAGCATGCTGTACCAACCTGCTCGTGGGTGTGAACCCAATTGAAAGCTTCTGCTGACCAACACCTGCTGATCCTCAGAAAATAGCAACTTGCAAAGGGAGTTAGATATGCAAAGAAGAAAAAACTATAAGATTCAGAGAGAGCTCCCACTACATTACCCAAGAATGTGCTTTAAGCCCAACCCACCCATGCAGCTCCTGACACTCCTCCAGTTCCTAGAGAAGCCCACGCTGTGGACTGTCCAAGGGAGATTGCCAGTTTTGAGTGGGTTTGTTGTGCCCACTGAGCAGTGTATTGTAATTATGAAGAGCTCATTCCATTCAAACTTCCCTGCTGCCAGCAGATAGCCTGGGCTGGATTGCCCTCTAGACTCTAAACGATGCATAGGTCAGAATCTCTCCCAATTCACCACCCTCCCCGTGTGACCTGCAGAGTTAGAACTAAAACCTCAACGACATATCTCTCTGAGGGATACTGATACATCTGCTTTCATAACTCAAGGATTATGTAGCAATTTGGATGAACATTATTTTCTCTTTTCATGACAAATCCTCCAATTTAGATCAAGCAGTTTGATTATGCCTAACTTTACATGAGAACTCCCAGCGCCATGCCTTGAAACAATGGGCAGACAAGACCGGTGGCTGTTGCTGTGGGAAACCCTTGGCATTGCTGAGGCCCCTGCGGGCCTCTCCAGGCACTAGCAACCAACATTCAAAAGGAGATTGGACAGGGCAATCGCATGACAGAGAAATGTACAACAACCATGGAGCGCGATAAGCCACAATGCATCCAGCAACCTGTGGTAACAGTCATTGTCTGGAATTATCTGTCCAGGGACAAATTAATGAGTGAAATTCTTTACAGATATAATGATCCTAGTATTGTAGCAAATGTTTGGAGGGTAAATGGAAAAATCAGTCATGGACAGCAACAACAACATGCATTTATATAACGCCTTTAACATAGTAAAACACACGAAGGAGCATAATCAAAGAAAACTGAACACTGAGCCACATAAAGGGATATTGATCAAAAGCTTGAGCAACGAGGAACAAAATTCCAGAGCTTAGGGGCCTAAACACAAAATCACAGTCACTGAAGAAAATCAGGATTCCACAAGAACAAAGCAGAGATCTTGGAGGTTTGGGCTGGAGCAAGTTAGAGATCAGAAGGAGTGAGGCCATAGATAGATTTGAGCATCAAGATGGAACTTTAAATTCAAGGTGTTCCCAGGCTGCTATTGGTGCTTTTGCACATTTTGAGCAAAGCAATTTATCTACTCATTTTAAAATGGGTTATCAGTTGTGTTAAATTAGTGCACTTCGGAAGCTGGTACATATGCATTAACTTGTCAGAGAGCTGTTGATTGTAACCTTTGCAAACACTGATGGACCTTTACCCATTTAACAGGCGTAGGTGACATCATTCACCTGACCATGAAGTTTCTAGATTGTTATAAAGACGTAAACTGGTTCACTAATACCTGTATGGAAGGAAACCTACCTTCCTTACCCAGTCTGAGCCTATATATGACTTCAGTCCCTCAACTTGATTGATAACTTTCATCTGAAGTGGCCCAGCAAGCCAATTATTTTAGCTACATCACTACTTTCTATGGGCAATTATAGACTTGTGATAAATGCAAGCATTACTGAAGATGCCACCATCCCAAGATGAGGTAAAAAGACATAAATAGAATGACATTGATTACAGAGCACAAAAATAAATAAGCCATTTGGCCCAACTAATCCATGCTGTTCTTGAGGCTGCACAGGAGCCTCCTCCCAGTTCTATTTTCCTCACTCTGTCAGTACATCCTTCTATTACTCTCTGTCGCATGTGTTTCCCTAGCTTTGTTCAAACATATCTAATTCAAGTAAAGCAACACAACACTGCCTGAGTGATGGATAAGACAATGTCATTTCTTAGACTTCCCAGAAACAAAGACTGGGCACACAAAAAATACGATGACCCCATTTTAATTCTCACTATTGCTGTTGAGGTATCCATTAATTGCCTGACAGCATATTGCCAGTTGACAGGAATACAGCTTTCTGGGAGAGAGAAGAAGAACAAGAGAGATCTGTTTTTAATTATTTAGCTATTTGTAATAATTATGGAGCAGACATTGCTGTCAGACCTGTTTGTCTATCATACAAAGCCTTTCACCTCAAGCAAGTGTGATGGATCGGACCAAGAGCCATTTACCACCATCTTTGATTTTACACCACTAATCACATTCAGCTGAACACTGAAGCTGCCAAGTTTAGGTGGGAGATGAAAACCATCTTCAAATGAATCCAAATTTTACATTTGGCTTTCGTTTGTCTGTTTGAATGGACGTGAAAATTAGGCATCATTTTTCTCACAGTCTAAACTAGGACTTTAACTAGTAGTTTTAAAATATCCATAAACCTGTAACCTCAGATCCCCATGAACCCATTGCTTTGTGTGACAAATACTCCTCCCCTAGTGTCAGTAAGGGAGCGTCATAAAATTATACCAATTATTCCAAGTGATTTGCAACAGTTTGCCTCACTTATTCTGTAAAGGTTTATTGTTGTTGGGGGGGTTGAAGGTGTATGATGCACAATTAGGATACTCACCCCTAGCTAGGAAAGTGGTAAACAGCTTTGGTGTCCCTGTGTGTATTGTTTTTATTGAGATGTGGGTTAAACTCATCAGACGGGGATTTTTTGCCTATCCTATATTGCCTTGTGAAGATGGCAATATGCTTTCTTCTAGAACCACTGCAGGCCATTTTAGTTCTTTCAGGATCCACTCAAAGGTCAACATTGTTGTTGTGGGGTTGAAATTAGACATAGTCCCGGGCCCTGTAGGATGTCCCGCCTTCTTCCGTAAAGAAGATTAATGAGCCATTTGAGTTTCTATAGCAGTGAGGCTGGGTAGCTCAGTTGACTGCATGGCTGGTTCATGATACAGAAGGACACCAACAGCATGGGTTCAATCCCCATACCAGCTGAGGTTTTTCATGAAAGTGCTGCCTTCTCAACCTTGCTCCTCACCTGAAGTGTGGCGACCTTCAGGTTAAATCTCTCTCTCTCCCAAAACCTGACAGCAGCCTATGGTCTGCTATGACTTAGGTAACTTTCGTACAACAATACAGAAGCACTTTTACTCATACCAGATTTTTATTAACAGATACTTTAAACTGAACTCACTCTCAGTTTGAAGCCATTTTATCTGGTTAATTAGTCCAGGCTTCTGGATTACTTGTTCTGTAATATAGCCACTATACTATTGTCAATCAGTCTCCAGTAACCTCATTCCTCCCAATGCTTAGAATCTGCTTAGCTGTGAATGCTCAGTGTGAATGTGAGGACACAATTTGGGCTCGATTGTGATGCAGTCTGTGGTTGAGTAGTTGGCCTGACATTTTAAGGATTGTTCACAAAGAATTAGATATGGGAGAGAGGTTGGATGGTGATGACTACCCTGGTGAGGACTCAACACCTTCAGGACAGGAAGGAGAGCAATGGAAGAAAGCCAGTTTTGGCATAAATGTATCAGCCCCACCATGATCCTCTTCTCTAATCCCACTGCCAACTTCCTTTGTGATTGGTCAATAAGCAGCATATACTGTCTGACAGGGTGGTAATATCTCTCAAATAGTAATTCAGAGCCTAGTGCTTTGAGGATCTGAGGTCAAATCGCACCACAGTAGCTGGCGGAATTTAAATTCAATTAATAAATAAATCTGGAATATACAGCTAATGATGAGCCTGAAACTATCATTGATGTAAAAAAACTATTTGGTTCCCTTGTGTCCATAAGGGAAGGAAATCTACCATTCTTATCCTGTTTGGCCTACTTGTACTTTAGAGCCCCTGTAACTGCTCCCTGAAATGGCTGAGCAAGCCACTCAGTTCAAAGGAAATTGGGCTTAGGCAACAAATACTGCCTTGACAGTATCACCCACAGCCCAGGAAAGAAAAAAGGGAAAGTTATCATTGGTCCTAACTCTGCTAAGAAACCGCTTGCTCTTTCTTCCCCTTGCTCTAGACTGGGTGTATCTTGCACAATTTGGACAGGTGTTCCTTCCAATTCAACCTTTCATCACCAAATTTCCCCAGCTCCACCACGATAATTAATTATTTATTGGATTCTTTCCTGCTAGTTACAACCCACGTGGGGTTAAAATCATTGTTACACAGCCTGAGCAAGATCGCAAGATAACCGGAGATGAAGAAGATCATTCATCCTGTGTTAATTCACCCACCCGGAACCATCCTACACTCCCCACATTACACAATCCAAATATTCCTGAAATGATTCCAGAATCCTCGCCTCCGCCATTCATTCCAAATGTTGATCACACTCTCGGTGTGAAGAGGAACATCTGATATCAGTCCTAAAGTGACCTTTTCTCAATTAAACAAACTTGTGTCTCCTTGTTATACACCAGCAAATTTAACTGAAGATCTTTCTCGCCAGGGTGAGTGTATCCAGAACTCTGATCCTTGATAGATATGAAGTTTATTTATTCGTGTCACAAGTAGGCTCACATTAACACTGCAATGAAGTTGCTGTGAAAATCTCCTATTTGCTGCACTCTGGCACCTGTATAGATACACTGAGGGAGAATTTAGCATGTCTTTCAAACTGTGGGAGGAAACCGGAGTACCAGGAGGAGACCTACGCAGACACAGGGAGAGTTTGCAGAGTCCACACAGTGACCCAAGCCGGGGATCAAAATTGCGACTCTGGTGCTGTGAAGCAGCAGTGCTAAGCACTGTGCCACCTTAAGTGGGGACTGGTCTCACAGCTCATCAAAGTTATTTGCGACAGATTGAAGAATAAAACCATTCCAATAAATTCCAAGCAACACAGGAACATTGTTGATTGGAAAGCCTTGTGAGTAATGGGCATTCTCTGCATTCCAATACTACACCAACATGGCTGATGCTTTAACTGCTCTCTGAAGCAAGCCACTCCATTTCAGCAATGATCAGAACCGCACAGGAATTTGAGATCAAGATCCATCACCACTTTCAGATGACCTTGGCCATATACCAAGAAATTATTCTTAAATGATGAGGGATACAGATAATGCCCTTTGAATCACAGAATCATATAGTGCAGAAGAGGCCCTTTGGCCAATCAAGTCCAGACTGACACATTAGAAACACCTGAAGTCCCACCTAATCCCATCTGCCAGCACTTGGTTCATAGCCCTAAATGTTATGATGTGTCAAATGCTCATCCAGATACATTTTAAAGGATGTGAGGCAACCTGCCTCTACCACCCTCCCAGGCAGCACATTCCAGACTGTCACCACCCCCTGGATAAAAAAGATTTTCCCCACAGAACCTCCCCACCACTCCCCCCGCCGATCTGTGTTCTCTCCTGAAATTATATTTTGAGTCGATTGGTCAGGCAGTCGTGGTCAGCAGTGCAAAGCTAATGTGAGGTTCATCAATAGTCACAGCCACTATGGCAGTAACAGCACTGTTTAGTTTTATGGTGAGCATTAGAGCAGTGAAAGATCTTTGTTACTTTTAATATTTCAATTAGTGTTGTGAAGCTTGCAACTCCTGTACATTCCCAGTTTGGACTGAGTATTCTTCATTTCTTCATTTACCTGCTTAATAGAACATAGAACATAGAACATTACAGCGCAGAACAGGCCCTTCGGCCCACGATGTTGCGCCAACCAGTTAAAAAGCAATGACCCTCTAACCTAAACCAATCCCTTTTCATCCATAAACCTATCCACGGATCTCTTAAACGCCCCCAAACTAGGCGCATTTACAACTGCAGCAGGCAGGGCATTCCAATCCCTCACCACCCTCTGGGTAAAGAACTTACCCCTGACATCCGTCCTATAACTACCCCCCCTTAATTTAAAGCCATGCCCCCTCGTGCTAGCTTTCTCCATCCAAGGAAAAAGGCTATCACTATCCACCCTATCTAAACCTCTAATCATCTTGTATGTTTCAATAAGATCCCCTCTTAGCCGCCTTTTTTCTAGCGAAAACAACCCCAAATCCCTCAGTCTCTCCTCATAGGACCTCCCCTCCATACCAGGCAACATCCTGGTAAACCTCCTCTGCACCCTCTCCAAAGCCTCCACATCCTTCCTATAATGTGGGGACCAGAACTGCACACAATACTCCAAGTGCGGCCGCACCAGAGTTGTGTACAGTTGCATCATGACGCTGCGACTCCTAAATTCAATCCCCCTACCAATAAACGCCAAGACACCGTATGCCTTCTTAACAACCTTATCTACTTGATTCCCTACTTTCAGGGATCTATGTACACATACACCTAGATCCCTCTGTTCATCCACACTATTCAGAGTCCTCCCGTTAGCCCTATACTCGACACATCTGTTATTCCTACCAAAGTGAATTACCTCACACTTCTCTGCATTAAACTCCATCCGCCACCTCTCGGCCCAGCTCTGCAACCTGTCTAAGTCACCCTGAAAACTACGACACCCTTCCTCACAATCTACCACACCTCCGACTTTGGTGTCATCAGCAAATTTACTAATCCACCCAACTATACCCTCATCCAGATCATTAATAAAAATTACAAACAGCAGTGGCCCCAAAACAGATCCCTAAGGCACACCACTCGTAACTGAACTCCATGACGAATATTTACCATCAACCACCACCCTCTGTCTCCTATCTGCTAGCCAATTCCTGATCCAATTTCCTAGATTACCCTCAATCCCATACATCCGCATTTTCTGCAGAAGCCTACCATGGTGAACCTTATCAAACACCTTACTAAAATCTATATATACCACGTCAACTGCCTTTCCCCCATCCACCTCTTTGGTCACTTTCTCAAAAAACTCAATAAGGTTAGTAAGGCACGACCTACCCACTACAACACCATGCTGACTATCTCCAATTAATTCATTACTCTCCAAATAACTATAAATCCTATCCCTAATAATTTTTTCTAAAACCTTGCCCACAACAGAAGTAAGACTCACCGGTTTATAATTCCCGGGGAAGTCTCTGTTTCCCTTCTTAAACAATGGGACAACATTCGTTATCCTCCAATCTTCCGGTACTATACCTGAGACCAACGACGACCTGAAGATCAGAGCCAGAGGCTCTGCAATCACTTCTCTTGCCTCCCAGAGAATCCTAGGGTAAATCCCATCCAGACCAGGGGACTTATCTATTTTCAAACCCTCAAGAATATCCAGCACATCCCCCTTATCAACTGCAATACTGTCTAGTTTACACCCCTGCAACCCAGTGTTCTCCTCGGCTACATTCATGTCCCCCTGCGTGAACACCGAAGAGAAATATTGGTTCAATGCCTCACCAATCTCTTCCAGTTCCACACACAACTTCCCTCTGCTGTCTGTAACTGGCCCTAATCTTGCCCTAACCAACCTTCTGTTCTTAACATACCTATAGAACGCCTTAGGATTCTCCTTAATCCTATCAGCCAAAGTCTTCTCATGTCCTCTTTTAGCCCTTCTTAATTCACTCTTCAACTCCCTCCTAGCCAATCTAAAGCTTTCTAGTGCACTACCTGAGCCCTCAAGTCTCATCCGAACATAAGCCTCCTTTTTCCTTTTAACCAACTAATGTTCAATAAATAAGTTCTGTTGGTTTATAGTCTGACCCATAGCCTGAAGGAGAGACTATGATCTATCCACCAAACCAAAGATCACAGAGCAGCAGTGATTCCTGTAGCCAGGATACAGCAGAAAGAGGTCTTGGTTTGACTTTTAGGACTTATCACTTAGCTAGGTTATGGGAAATGCATACTGCACTTTCTGTCAAAATGGAAGCGAAGTCCACTGATTAAACATTCAGTGATGCTGGTCACAAGTAATATCTAGTGTAAAAATCACTAAAACATCCACTCTCATGGCATTTCAATGTTGCGTGGTAAATTTCTGGAGGTAATTATATCAAATTTTGTTGGAACTGTGTGAAAGGGCAGGTACAGTATGGAGTAGATAGTGTAAATATCACACTTTACAGAGTCTAACCCCATGCTGTACCTGTGCTGGGAGTGTTTGATGGGGACAGTGTAGAAGAAGCTTTACTCTATAGCTAACCCCATTCTGTATCTCTCCTGTTTGATGGGCATGATGTGGAGATGCTGATGTTGGACTGGGGTAAGCACAGTAAGAAGTCTCACAACACCAGGTTAAAGTCCAACAGGTTTATTTGGTAGCACAAGCCACAAGCTTTCGGAGCGCTGCCCCTTCATCAGGTGAATGGGAGTTCTGTTCACAAACAGGGCATACAAAGACACAAATTCAATTTACAAAATAATGGTTGGAATGTGAGTCTTTACATGTAATCAATTCTTAAAGGCACAGACAATACAAGTGGAAATAGGGTTAACTACAGGTTAAAGAGATGTGTATTGTCTCCAGCCTTGGAGAATGCTTACCTGAAGATCAGAGGCCGAATGCCCGTGACCGCTGAAGTGTTTTCCAACAAGAAGAGAACACTGTTAATTGGCGAGCGGTGTTCATTCATCCATTGTCATAGCGTCTGCATGGTCTCCCCAGTGTACCATGACTCGGAACATCTTTTCCTGCAGCGTATCAGGTAGACAACATTAGCCGAGTTGCAAGTGTATGTACTGTGTGCCTGGTGGATGGTGTTCTCACATGGGATGATGGCATCCATATCAATGATCCGGCACATCTTGCAGAGGTTGCTATGGCAGAGTTGTGTGGTGTCATGGTCACTGTTCTCCTGAAGGCTGGGTAGTTTACTGCAGACAATGTTCTGTTTGAGGTTGTGCGGTTGTTTGAGGGCAAGAAATGGGGGTCTGGGAATGGCCAATGCGAGGTGCTCGTCTTCAATGAGGACATGTTGAAGGCTCTGGGGAAGATGTCGTAGTTTCTCCGCTCCAGGGAAGTACTTGGCGTCGAAAGGTATTCTGTCCACCGTGTCCCGTGTTTGTCTTCTGAGGAGGTCAATGCGGTTTTTCGCTGTGGTGTGTTGGAACTGTCGATCGATGAGTCGAGCGCCATATCCTGATATCCACTGATCTTCAGGTAAGCATTCTCCAAGGTGGCCTTCAGGACACACGACAGCGCAGAGTCACTGAGCAGAGACTGTCAGCCAAGTTCTGCACACATGAGGATAGCATCAACTGGGATCTTGGGTTCATGTCGTACTATCTTTAAACCCATGACTTGGCTGGGCTTGCAAAATCTCACTAACTGTCCTGGCTGGAGACAATGCACATCTCTTTAACCTGCGCTTAACCCTCTCTCCACTCACATTGTCTGTAAGTTTACAGCTTGATTACCTGTAAAGATTCACATTCCAACCATTATTTTGTAAATTGAGTTTGTATCTTTGTATGCCCTGTTTGTGAATAGAATTCCTACTCACTTGATGAAGGGGCAGCGCTCTGAAAGCTTGTGGCTTGCGCTACCAAGTAAACCTGTTGGACTTTAATCTGGTGTTGTGAGGCTTCTTACAGTGTTTGATGGGGACAGTGTAGAGGAGGTTTTAATCTGTATCTAACCCCATGCTGTACTTGTCCTGGGAGTGTTTGATGGGGATAGCGTAGAGGGAGTTTTATTCTGTATCTAACACCTTTCTGTACCTCTCTGGGGAGTGCTTGACGGGGACAGTGTAGGGGGTGCTTTACCCTGTATTTAATCCCATGCTGTACATGTCCTGGCAGTATTTGATGGGGACAGTGCAGAGGGAGACTCACTCTGTATCTAACCCCATGCTGTACCTGTCCTGGGAGTTTTTGCTGGGACAGTGTAAAGAGAGCTTTACCCTGTATCTAATCCAATTCTTTACCTCTCCTGGGAGTGTTTGTTGGGTACAATGTAGAGGGAGTTTTACTCAGTATCTAAGTCCATGCTGTACTTTGGAAGTGGGTGCTTATTTGGTGGAATCTTGTTGAGTTCTGGGAGTCTGGGCTGCTGGCTGGGGAGCCAGTGAAAGATCTGATCTGCCTCTTTTCAAGAATGCCCACAAATCACAAGCAATGGCAGATCTTCTCCCAGAATCAGGATCCTGAAGACAGAAATCTTGCCCACAGCCCGTCAGGCGCTGGCAGCTCTTGAAGTGGGCAGGCTGTAGTTACTACCAGAGGTCAGGCATTGAGGATCCAGGGTCATGGAGTGAGTCAGGCCCCTCGGTCTCGTTCAAGTACTATGTCCTAAGAGGGCATTGGTGACCATCAACTTCTATTGGATTGATGGGTAATGTATGGTAGTGGTTTGCCATTGCCTTCTGCCATTTGGGTGACCAGGAAACTCTGCTGCCCTTACCCCTGCCTCAGGTGTAATGGAAGGATTTACAGGCTGATAATAACCCTTTTGGCCACATTATAAATGACCCAGGCAATGTGAGCAATGTGGAAGGTAGGGCAGGAGTGAAGGGTGGCATTCATAGGGAGAGCGGCCAGCACCAAGGGCAGGGGTGTGAATCCCAGAGGATTAATCTCAGAGGTGACAAGTTGGTTGTACAATTTTCACAGTGATGCATGGTGCATGTCGATAGGTCTGCCTGAAGCTGGGTTATTACCAGTGGCAGTGGGATGAAGCCCTCAAACCGGGATTAATTGGTCACTTTAGGCCTCGATAGATGGTGGATGGGAGAACTTAATTTCTAGCAGAGGCAGGAAGGTGACAGGGTTTTAGTACACCATCATCCTGCCTAATTACCCTGGACCCACTCCACCTCCAACCTTGCCTTCAGAGATCACACAATTCTGACCTTGGATATTCCTCAACCTAATGATCACAACTTCACCAAACAGCATTTCTTTGTGGCCTGTCATTCACTTAGTTGTTTTGCCTTCTCCTCTCCTGACTGACAGAGGGACACAGTTCCTTGACAATGGCTACATATCTCACCCATTGTGAGACCCTAGGCAGCGAATGTCAGAATTACTGCATGGGGAGAGGAGCTTCCCAACTGAGAAATATCCATTCTTTACCTGTCCAGTGGGCAACAATCTATGGATTGGGAACCCTAACTGATCCGTCTCACTGACCCATCTCTCTGATCGCTCCAGGCGTATGAAGGAATTAATAGAAGCAGGGTTGGTGCTCCAGCTATGATCAGCAACACAGCGTGGAGGCAGGAGTAACCCTCAGCCTTACTGGCCAGACTGGTTTCACCTCTGACTTTTATCCTCTGGTCATTAGTAGGCAGGAGCAGCAGGAGCTGGTTGTGGAAGATTTTTGCTTGAACTCTTACCAGATAGCACAGTGTTAGTTTGACGAGCAAGCTGCAGATTGCTGCCTTGATCTTTTTGCAAGGTCTTAAAAGAAAAGATTTGCTTCATTCTTTAAGAGAGGCTTTTAAAAAGATGGTACATTAATCCGGAGGCTCAACTTCAAAGTGCTCCAAATATAAGCGCTGGTACAGACCTCATTAAAATCCTGAAAAGAATTAAGGTTTTGTGTGTGTGATCCCAGAAATATAATTTAACAAAGAATTAATCAGACAGCAGTCCATGTTTGCAATATGATTTGCAAGTTGGCAGACCCAGGTGATGATGTCATCTCCCAGCCGATATTCCTTGTGGGATTTTTGGAATTTGCACGGCCCACAACTCATTGCAGGACAGGTTTTGGACTTTCTCACACTTCAGATCTCTCCCCGGAGACCAGATAAGCTTGTATGTCAAGTTTTATTTTCTGAAGCAGAAGGTCAGAGACTCTGAAATTCCCCTTTTATATTATGCCACTCCATTTGGCAACTGACTGTCGAGAATCAGAGTGTCTGCTCAAAGAGTTCTTGCCACTATGTTGATGGGCTGGCAGAACACAAAATCCAGTCCTAAGCTGAAAAACCTACAGAAAAGATATGGGAGATGATAGAGATATCAACGATATTGGAGCAGATATACATTCACTAGACATATAGGAGCAGATATGGATAAAAGAGATATAGGAACAGTTATAGAGTCATAGAGGTATACAGCATAGAAAAAGGCCCTTCAGCCCATCATGTCTACATGGCCAAAGACAGGATGGGAGCAGATATAAATGTACAAGGGATATAGGAGTAATTATAGACTGGAGCAGATGCGATGTATGAGAGATATAGGAGCAGATATTTTATTCCAGATTATTGTTTCTAAAAGCTTTTTCATTATCGAGATTCAACTTTCTAACCTGTCATTACTTACACCTTTTTATTGATCAAGAGTTTAACATTTACAATCTCAGACTATCACTTGCAATAGCTGGGTGAAAATATTGACTCTCACTGGGGTCCAGCCATGCTCCTGAACCTGCTGACCCTCACTGGGGCTCAGTCTTTCTCCTGAAGGTGCTGACTCTCACTGGGGTTCAGTTCCTCTTCTAAAGGTGCTGACTCTTATTGGGGTTCAGCTCCTCTCCTGAAGGTGCTGACCCTCACTGGGGTTCAGTCCCTCTCCTGAAGGTGCTGACTCTCACTGGGGTTCAGTCCCTCTCCTGAAGGTGCTGACTCTCACTGGGGTTCAGCTCCTCTCCTGAAGGTGCTGACCCTCACTGGGGTTCAGTCCCTCTCCTGAAGGTGCTGACTCTCACTGGGGTTCAGCTCCTCTCCTGAAGGTGCTGACTCTCACTGGGGTTCAGTCCCTCTCCTGAAGGTGCTGACTCTCACTGGGGTTCAGTCCCTCTCCTGAAGGTGCTGACTCTCACTGGGGTTCAGCCCTTCTCCTGAAGGTGCTGACTCTCACTGGGGTTCAGCTCCTCTCCTGAAGGTGCTGACTCTCACTGGGGTTCAGTCCCTCTCCTGAAGGTGCTGACTCTCACTGGGGTTCAGCTCCTCTCCTGAAGGTGCTGACTCTCACTGGGGTTCAGTCCCTGTCCTGAAGGTGCTGACTCTCACTGGGGTTCAGCTCCTCTCCTGAAGGTGCTGACTCTCACTGGGGTTCAGTCTCTCTCCTGAAGGTGCTGACTCTCACTGGGGTTCAGTCCCTCTCCTGAAGGTGCTGACTCTCACTGGGGTTCAGCTCCTCTCCTGAAGGTGCTGACCCTCACTGGGGTTCAGCTCCTCTCCTGAAGGTGCTGACTCTCACTGGGGTTCAGCTCCTCTCCTGAAGGTGCTGACTCTCACTGGGGTTCAGTCCCTCTCCTGAAGGTGCTGACTCTCACTGGGGTTCAGTCCCTCTCCTGAAGGTGCTGACTCTCACTGGGGTTCAGCCCTTCTCCTGAAGGTGCTGACTCTCACTGGGGTTCAGCTCCTCTCCTGAAGGTGCTGACTCTCACTGGGGTTCAGTCCCTCTCCTGAAGGTGCTGACTCTCACTGGGGTTCAGCTCCTCTCCTGAAGGTGCTGACTCTCACTGGGGTTCAGTCCCTGTCCTGAAGGTGCTGACTCTCACTGGGGTTCAGCTCCTCTCCTGAAGGTGCTGACTCTCACTGGGGTTCAGTCTCTCTCCTGAAGGTGCTGACTCTCACTGGGGTTCAGTCCCTCTCCTGAAGGTGCTGACTCTCACTGGGGTTCAGCTCCTCTCCTGAAGGTGCTGACCCTCACTGGGGTTCAGCTCCTCTCCTGAAGGTGCTGACTCTCACTGGGGTTCAGCTCCTCTCCTGAAGGTGCTGACTCTCACTGGGGTTCAGCCCCTCTCCTGAAGGTGCTGACACTCACTGTGGTTCAGCTCCTCTCCTGAACATGCTGGCTCTCACTGGGGTTCAGGTCTATGAAAACTATAGGCCCCACTTTTGTTGCTATTGTTCATATTGGACATATGCAATGAGTGCTGATGGGCTATTTGGCTGGGGAGGCATGATATCAAAGTCCAGTTCTGCCCTGAGTTGATGTCCACACAGAGAATCATAGAATCTCTATAGTGCAGAAGGAGGTCATTCGGCCCGTCGTGTCTGCACCAGCCACAATCCCACCCAGGCTCTATTCCCGTAACCCTACTTAGTTATCCTGCTAATCTCCCTGGCACTAGGATCAATTTAGCATGGCCAGTCAACCTAACACACACATCTTTGGACTGTGGGAGGAAACCAGAGAACCCAGAGGAAACCCACATGGATACGAGGAGAATGTGCAAACTCCATATAGCACTTTTGAACAAAGACAATTCAACAGTGACCAGGAAAAGCCAGATGAGCTCAGATTGAATTTCAGTTGTGTCTCAGGATCACATGATATTGGGTGTGTGGACTGCCATCGTGTGGATGGTTTTAGATCAGAGTTTCTCTACTCCAGTAAACACCCCTGATACAATAAAATGTCTGATATGATACAATCTTTGCATGCAGATTTTTCTAAGAATAGAGTTCAGAAACATCTTGCACCAGGATTATCCTGAAAGTTCGGAGGTTTCCCTGAGCACATTCCTCTTTTGGCCAGGAAGATTACCTTTAGACATCAATATTACAAGGCTTCATGATTGCATGCTCGTATCACAGAGTTCTCCCTTATCAACGTTACTTCTTCCCCAGTCTTCTGTCCTAAAGAGCACACCACTGATTAGGGGGGTTTCAATCCCCAGCAATTTCAAACTGAATGGCACACATTGCTGAGATTCAATTCTAGGCTCTTTCAGAGTCAAACACCCTCAAACCAGGAGTACCAATCGGAAGGGAAATGTTACAGTTTTATGTGCATCTAAAAATGCCAGGAACAGTTGCTTGTTTACCAACCAGAGCCCCTTTGCTGATATTTAATTGACTTCACGCATTTGCAGAAATACCTGCAACAGTGATCGTTCCAGCTCACTGTCTATTGACGCCTCCAAATCAGCACCAATGATCCCTCTAATCACTGTCAATAGACTCCTCCAGATTGGTCACCAATGATCCCTCTAGATCATTGCCTATTGACTCTTCTAGATTGGTCACTAATGGTCCCGCCAGATCACTGCCTCTTGAACCTTCCAGATTGGTTACCTTTAGGTCACTATCTATTGATCCCTCCAGATCGCTAACCAATGAACCTGCTACAAAATCCATTTATTGAAGATCAAACAGTGGCAGCAGCCATGATTAAGTGAACTGTTGACATTGACTTGGTTCACAAAAGGAGAATGGTGATTTGTTGAGATAACCGGTGCCTGTGAAACTTCTCTTCCAGTGAAGACTCAAGGCTTCAGAGAGAATTGGGTGAGGGTGATGAAAGAAGATAACTGTAAGCTGAAAATCAGACCACAAAGATGTTGCTATGAAATAATTTTGTTTCTATAAGGTAATTTATTTGAAGCATTTTGTATATTGAACAAACATCATTTGCCAAACATTACCTCTTTCTCACAATTATATTAGGCAACAATTTTATATGAAATATAAACATCTAAATTCACACAAAATATTACACACAAAAACATTATTTAACAAAAAAACTCCTTTTCACAAAGTATTTACCTTCATTTACTTTACTTGGCTTGACGTTTTTTTAACTAGATTTACAGTTTTTAACTGTACAATTTCTACTAATGATTTTCTCCACTCTCTTAAAATCCATAGGGTCAAAATCTACATCCACAACTATTTCCTCGATGTTTGTTAATACTCTGAATATTTTATCAACAATGTCAAAACAACATCTCTCATATTGTTCTCTACATTTTCAATGTTGCTCTCTGTATTTTCAGTGTTTGTTGAAACATTAAGGGGGTGATTCTCCCAGGTCCCTGCACTGCTTGAGTAGCTCAGCGGGCTGGGAGATATCAGCGGTGACTGTTTTGCGGACTTCTTGCTGGGCATCATGGCCTCTGCACATCTCCAGAACCAGGTTTTCCTGAATAATCAGCTCCACGCCGAAACTAATTTCAAGATTGAAATCTTTATTTGCATCTGATTAGCGGGTCTGGGACTGAATTCTCCGGGACCGCTAGCATTTTCCCACCTGCTGGGTATGGTTCATTCCAGCGGGGTTTACTCCTGCCCCTCACAATCGGGGAACAGTCTGACCCACTGGAGAGAAGAGAGGCCATTGAAGCCCCCTGGGAGGTTGGCAGTAAGAGATAGGGTGCCCCTTGGGCAGTGCCAGCCTGGCACTCTGGCACTGCTCAAGGTGCAAACTGGCACGGCCCAAGGAGCACCTTGGCACTGCCTACCATGCATTGGCAATGCCAAAGTGGTGGGGTCAGAGGGACAGGGCCTATTGAGGGAGCCATCGGTAGGAGTGAGAGGGACCTGCTGCCAGGATGGGAGGGACCCACTGCTATTCTGCATTGGGATTATTGGCAGATGGAAGGACAAGGGTGATCGGGGCCAGCCATCTGGGTGGGGGAGGAGGGGGGGTTGGAACTGTCTTGGGGGGGAGTCAGGACGGGCCATCAGGATTTGGGGGGGGAGGGGTTGGGACTGTCCGGCGAGGGAAGCCGGTCGATTAAACCAGGCTGGATGGGATGGGGTGTGGATGCGGGGGGTGGGGGTGAAACAATATCAGGACTGGCTCAAGGATGCCTTGGAGGCCAGCGATCGGGAGTGAGAGTTGGTAGGCCTGATTTGAGTGGATTGTGGGACTGATCAGTGATCAAGAGGACAGCAATGCAGAGCAACTTTGCATGCACTGACCTCCGTGCTGACAGATCGGCACATGCGCAATGGCCCACTCAGCACTGTGCTGCCAACTTCTTGGGCGGGAATAGGCCTTACTCCTAGATTTCTAGAGGGAATCACACTAGTGGTCTGTGATGTACAGAACGTTGTGATTCATTCTGGAAATCAAGCTAAAAAATCAGTAGGATTTACTCCCATTTTCCTATAC
Source organism: Carcharhinus amblyrhynchos (assembly GCF_965287045.1). Lineage (NCBI taxonomy): Eukaryota > Metazoa > Chordata > Chondrichthyes > Carcharhiniformes > Carcharhinidae > Carcharhinus > Carcharhinus amblyrhynchos. The sequence continues at coordinate 16,446,327 of NC_137353.1, read as the reverse complement.
ATTGGGACCTTCAAATTTTTTTGGGAGAGTCCCAGCCTAAATATTTCATGATGGATCACATGAGGAATCATTCCTTCTTCATCCCACCAAGTTTTGTTGAGACTGGTCCAAGGACCCCTCTGCAGAAGTTTGCCAACAAACAGACAGACAGGCATTTCACCTTTGTAAAAACAGTTGCTTGATAGTTCACAGCTTGAATCTTATTGAAAAGAGAGACATGTGGTTGAAGCTTCTTGTTTTGCACTCATCAGAACAAATGAAAGAATGCCAAATTTTAAACGATCACAGTAATTTATACTACAGCAGTTCCTGCTTTTCCATGTTCTAACGTCTTCTTATGCAGCTCTGTGTCACATTTTGTGTGATAACATTCTTGTGAAGTGTCCTGGGTCATGTTATTACATGAAAGACAACATATAAATGAAGTTGTGCTGTATGGCTCTTGTATGCCAAGCTCATAAATTAATTTATGGCACTGAAGTAGGCCATTCACCCCATTGAGTTCATGCCAGCTCTCTGTAGAGCAAATCAATTAGTTCCAGTCCGCCACTCTACTCCTGAAGTCCAGTGACTGACCCACAGGACTGGCCCCGCAATCCAGTGTCCTGCATGTTTCTCACCATGAGCTGTGCCTGTCTCCAACAGTGTCACATGTTGTATACAAGGCCACACTAACTTACGGATTTACAGCAGTGAAATCTTGGCCAGTCTTGGAGGTGTCATTGTCTGACAGCTTGGCCCTGGATGAGAGCCCAGAGGGGATGAAGCAGTATCTGTAAAATTTTTAAATGTGCTTAATCACTTCCAAATCTCCCATCATTGTGACACTGGCTCCCTTCCAGAATCATCAATACATGGCAGTATTTCCAGGTTTCCTTTGCCAAGCTCCCCTCAGCCACAAAAAGTAATCGGACTTGAAGCTGATCAGATAAATAGACATCCCTGTTGCACTTTAAGCTAATGTACCTTGTGGAAACCCTTCTAAAGTGAGTGCTCGGGAGTCTGTGATGATTACATGCAACATTTCATTTATACATGAAATGTTTCTTACCATTGTTTCTTCATTCACTGCCTGATTTCAGTACAAGGGAGCCTAGTGGAGATAATTCATTTATTCCCCAATCTTTTTGAATTATGCTCAGCACTCCAATTTTTATTTATAATTTCCCATTAACATGAAGATTTCCTGTAACTTTTGATTGAAGAATACTTTGCGCATATCTATTATTTTAATCAGTGGACCTAAGAAAACATTTGGTCCCTTCTTGATGGCTTTTGTTATGCAGAAACATTGTTCTGTGCGGCTCTCTCATTGTAAGTTGCTACTAATGTGGTGTTAGTATGCCTTTAAGAAATTATTTTTTTAAATCATGCTCTCTGCAGTTTGTAAGCAAGGTTTGGTTTCATTGTGGCACTGGCTGTCTATCCTTTTATTGCTGTTTCAGTGGTTTGAATGGGGTTTTGTTTATTTTTAATCTGGGCTTAATGCACCGACTTGAAATTTATGAATGGGTGGCAGGTCATGTGTTTTCAACCATTTTTTTCATAGTGAATTCAAAGTTTCACTTTCAGTTTGGCTGCTAACTGCTGTTTTAGTTAAACGGTGTTTTGGACATCAGACTGAAAAGCAGTGTTTTTCTCTCTCTAGTGTTATAAATTCTGCTGGCTAGCTGGAAGCAAGGCCTCTTGCTCTCCTAGAGTGAAAATTTTGCTGCTGGTGGTTTGCTAGCTAGTACCTAGAGGTTCTCTCTCTCCCTGGTGTTTTGGGTTCTAACTTCAAGCTTGTCTGTATGTACATCAAGACAACTGCAGTATTCAACCAAAGGACTAAGTTCCAGTATCACATGAGCATTCATATTTTCTGTGCTATGAACAATCAGTTAACTATTTTAGTGATGTTGGTTCCGGGATAAATATTGGATGGAATACCAGGAAGAACTTGCTTTTCTGTAAATAGTGCCATAGGAACTTTAATTTCAGTCTAAGAGAACCTTTAGGGCCTTGATTTAATCTCTCATTTGAAAAAGCAGCACATCCAACAGTACAACATTCCCTCAGTTACTGGAGTGACAGCATAAATAACTCCCACAGCTCAATGTGTAGCAGACATCATTGCACTTAAAAGTTAGGAAGTTGATTTTGTCCATTCTTTCATGAGATCATTGAGAAAAAAAGGGTCATCTTGTCTGTATTGCAAGCACCTGATAACAATCACTAGCTTCAGTAAAAGCCTTCAGATACAAATAGTGGCACAATTAGAAGTAAGTACATTACAATAACAGTGGATAAAATCTCCTCTAATTTTTTTCCCAAGTTGCTGAACCTGTTATTGATTTCCAGGTTCAATACATAGTTTGTGCTAAATTAGCAGATTTCAGCTGTGATGATGTTGTGGGCAATCCCTCAAAATCCAGTTAGATTATTTTTCAGCACAATTTTTTTTTAAGTTTTAAGTGTGGCTGGATCTATGGTAAGCATTTAGATTGGCTTTGTAAACTAATCATAGAATCCCCCCATTGAATTACTACAGTGCAGAAGGAGGCCATTTCGGTCCATTGAGTCTGCACCAACTCTCCAACAGAGCATCTTACCCAGGCCCGGCCCCTGACCTATCCCCGTAACCCCATGCATTAAACCCATTAATCCCCCTAACCTACACATCTGGGGTCACTAAGGGGTAATTTAGCATGGCCAATCCCCCTAACCTGCACACCTTTAGACTATGGAAAGAAACCGGAGCACATGGAGGAAACTCACACTGACATGGGGAGAACGTGCAAATTCCACACAGCCAGCCACCCAAGGTCATAATTGAACTCGGGACGCTTGCTCTGCGAGACAGTAGTGCTAACCACTGTACCACTCAGCCACCCTTAACCTAGAAAGATATATTTAATTAAAAACATGACACGAGAGACAATTTGAGTAGTGGTATAATTCAGGCCTTCTTTCCTCTGTCCATTTTCTCTTCTTCATTTGAATAACCCTAGCTTATTCAAACTGGCCAACTCCCTGCATATGGATTGCCAGAGTCTGCTGTCTTTGATGGTTTCCTATCATGGGATGTTGATGACTGATTTACAAGTGGCCTCTGCAATGGAGAGGTGAAAAATTAGTAAGGGTTCTGACTTGTGTACGTGAATGGCTGTATGTGAGTATGTGTGAACGTGTGTTTGAGTATTGCATAAAGAAGATATTTTTACAAAGCTTCATCTTGCACTCATCAGGAAAATCACAAGAAAATGTCAGATGAAATGACAATGTTATATCATATGAGGAAAGAGTGCTGATTGGTTGGCAAGTGCACTCTGATTGGCAGAGGTGTTGCCATGGATTTTGCACCTTTTAATGATGACTGATAGTTAACTGCCAAGCACTGACACATAATTTCAGATTGTCAGTCGGGTTCACAGAGTGGTGCATTTGTGAATACTGAAGCCTACATACATTAATACACCAGGCCCTGTTCTTTGCTGACAGAAATAACAGACATACACATTGTGCCTTTTTCAGCTAAACAAAATAAGTGGTAGCCATTCGCTGGTTCATTCCTCAGGCCAATGCCTTGACCAATCAGAGTCGAGCTTCCAGGTTTAAATTTTTAAACAATATTTAGAGGGTAACTGGACAAGTGCTTGTGAATGTGAACATGTGAGTGTATGAGCGTGTATGTTTTTTTCCATGTGAGTGTATGTTTTCACATGTGTTTTTTCACATGTGTATGTTTTTCATGTGAGTGTATGTGTATGTGCAAGTTTTTTCCATGTGAGTATGAGTGTGTGTGCAATTGAGCTACTGCTTTAAGTGAGACAGTTACACACTTCTATAACTTTTCATTTAAAGAAGTGTTTCCTACCTTCCCTCCAGAAAGGCTTGGCTGATTTTTAAACTCTGGCACTATGGCTTACCAACAGAAGGGGCAGGTGTAAGGCAGGATTATACATGCGACAGAGGTAGGATGTGGGTCAGGGTAAGGGCAGGGGCAGGGGCAGGGCTGGAGGTACACATAGGGGTATGAACTGGGGAAGAATTCAGTCAACTGAAACCAACACTATAGAACTGGGCAGATCATTGGGATAGACAGTGATCTTGTACCTCTGGATCCAAAGCACATCCAGTGATGAAATGAATGTCTCTATCTGCTGGCTGTATATGCAGGTGGAAAGATGGGATAATATACAACACAAGGTGGTGACTCTTTTTTCAAATGAAATCTGAGCCAACATTTATTGCTCATCCCTAATTGCCTTTGATAAGTGCTGCAGTTCATGTGGTGTAGGTGTATTCTCAGTGCTTTAAAGAATGGAGTGCTAGGATTTTGCCCTCGTCACAGTGAAGCCATGGTAATATAATTCCACATGAGGATGCTGTGTGGCTTGAGGGAGGAAGTTGCAGATGGTGGTGCCCCTTCTCGGTGTTGTGGGCATCAGGTTTGAGCAGACTGTCTTTGTAATTTACAGGGGCAATGGACCTATAGTAGGAAACTTAAACAAATGGCTCACCAAGAGGAACATCCAAATATGCAGCTGTGAGTTCCAAGGCTGGAGCTAAGGTGCATTGTTGGGATGCAGTCCAGAGAACTAGACAGTGTACTGTACTTACGCTGTAACTAAGTCTTGCCCTGGGAATGCTTGACTACGTGCAATTCAAATACCCCTCATCTCACCTGGAAAAGCACATTGGTTTAAAAAGTAGCAATACAGTAACAAAGGAATTTTTCTAACTTGAGCCTACCTTTAACCTCTGCCTGAACCTGCCCTTATAAACATTTCTCAAGCACCTACACACACTGTGTTTACCTGGCAATGTCCAATTCCCTGAGGGACTAAGGTGTGAAAATTCAAAGCATTTTGCTGTTCTACTGATAGAGCCTTCAAAGGGTAGCATTTTGAGGTTTGTTGCCATAGCAACACACAGCTACTCTGTTTATACAAAAATTCAGTTCAATATATTGCAATTCCACATGTATAAAGCTGCTAAAGTCACAGGTTACAATTTGCCCCTTATGCATGGTTAATAAGGGTTGATTTATTCATCTCAAACTTAAAAGTTGATTGAATTCTTTGGTTTAATGCAGTATCTGGCGATTGAGTCCTTTAGTTCCAGTCTCTAGTGAACAAAGATGGCTTCCTGTGAAGCTTTTCCCCAGCAACTTCCCCTTTCTGACCAACTCCAGGGTGTTGTCATAGAGGATCAGTCATGATCAGATTGAATGGCAGAGCAGCTTGCACGGCCAAGTGGCTTACTCCCGCCCCCATTTTCTATGATGTAATAATTGGAGGTGATTCTGTGCAGATCTAACAATTAAGGGTTTATTAAACTATTATAAATATATACAAGATAACGGTGTGACAGAAACACTCGCACCGGTCTAGTCTTCTCCTCCCTGGCTCGAAGTGGAGGTTCTCCCTGCCCAGGATACACTTTCGAGTGGCTTGGCTTTCCGCTTGGCCATGCCGTAGGATCTGGCCCAATCACATGACCCGTGAAGTATCACCCCCTTAAAGGGGCCATGTTACCAAAAATGATATCCAAACAAACACAGATGCATTGGAGTACATAGTATTTGCAGCATTGAAACATGACATTCTGGCCTAACAGGCCCATACTAGTGTTTATGCTCCATACCAGTCTCCCAACTTCAACTCACCTTCTGAGAATATCTTTCTGATCTTTCCCCCGTCATGTGTTTATTTAGCTGTTCTTTAAAATGTACTTATGCTATTCACCTCAACCATTCCATGTAGTAAAGTGTTTCATGTTTGCACCATTCTCTGGGTAAAAAGGCTTTTCCTGAAATTCCCTATCAATGACTCTCATATTTATAGTCCATAGTTACAATCTCACCTGCAAATGGAAACATCGCTGTTTCTACCCTATTAAACTCCTTCACAATTTTAATGAGCTCTGTGAGAAGTTTCCTTGAGAGAAAGGAACTTATTACATCTTTCTTGATGGAGTAGGAATCACAGACTCATACAGCACAGAAGAGGCCCTTTGGCCCATCGAACCCACATCGACACATTAGAAGCACCTGAACTCCCACCTAATCCCATCTGCCAGCCCTTGGCCCATAGCCCTGAATGTTATGGTGTGCCAACTGCTCAAGCAGATACTTTTTAAAGGATGTGATACAACCCCCACCTCCCCCCCCAACAACCTCCCAGGCAGCACATTCCAGACCATCACTGCCTTCTGAGTAGAAAGGTTTTTCCTCACATCCTCCCTAAACCTTCTGTCCTCACCTTGAACCTATGACCCCTCATGATTAACCCTTCAGTGAAGGGGAATAGCTGCTTCTTATCCACTCTGTCCATCTTTCTCATACTTTTGTACACCTCTATCAGGTTGCCTTCTGTCATCATCCTCTGTCTCCCTCAACCAAACCAATTTTGAATCCACTTTATCAAATAACCCTGTATCCTATGTGAAATTACCTTCTTTCCAAATCTCCCATGTGGGATATTGTCAAAGTCTTTGCAGGAATTCATATAAACTACATCAACTGTACTACCCTTGTCTACGCACCTGGTCACCTCCTCAAAAATTCAATCAAACTTGTTAGGTATGATTTCCCTTTGATGAAGCTATGCTGACTATCTCTGATCAAGCTTTGCCTCTCCAAGTGGAGATAAATATTCTCCTTCAGAAGTTTCTCTAATAGTTTCCCTCCCACTGACATGAGACTCACTGGTCTGTAGTTCCCTGATTTATCTCTACAACCCTTCTTAAGTAGCAGAATTACATTAGCTGTTCTCCAGTCATCTATTATCTCCCTTGTGGCTGGAGAGGAACTGAAAATTTAGGTCAGAACCCCTGCAATCTCCTCCTCCTCTCCCACAGCAGCTTAGGGCACAATTCATCTAGACCTGAAGATTTATCCACTTTTAAGGCTGTCAACACCTCCAATACCTTGTCCTTCCTTATGTCAATTTAGTCAAGAACCTCACAGTCTCTCTGCCTGAATTCCATACCATCGGCCTCATTTTCTTGGATGAAGACGGATGTGAAGCATTCATTCAACACTCTACAATGTGCTCTGGCTCCACCCACAGATTGTCTTCCAGTGATTCGAAGGGGGCAATCAGAAATAGGATATATGGATTTTCTCCTCCCCAATTTAGTGCACCGAGGGTACTACCTCCCCTTAACACCATGGTTAACGTCAACTCAGAGCAAGAAGTATGCCGCCAGGCATCTTATGGTCAGAATGACTGCGTATCAACAGTCTGTGGGCCTGATTGCACAGTCTGCAAGGTAGGTCCATGGGATTGCGTGCTAGAACATCATCTGTATCTAATCTAATCTATACCAGTCCTGGAAGTATTGGGATAGTGTCAGGGGAAATGCTCCAATCTGGAATTATTATTCCAAACAACGTATCCATGAGTTTTAAGGGGAGACATCCCAGTAATAGTGATGACTCTCAGCAAAGGCAATTTTGCTCTTGTTGGTGCCATTCCACACTACTGTGCATTGGATTTCTTTCATTCTTCACAGAAATGGCCCAGGAGCATTGCAATACTACAGGAGGAGGGAAGCAGCTCATCTCACATTCTGCATGGCAGGTGTTGTGGTATGATGTACATGTACCTTTAAGGAAGCATATTTTAAACTGCTGTCAATCATTATCCATCTCAACAAAATGTGACGTATTAGTTCCACGACTTGTACTTAGTCTACAGCAGCAGACGATAGGAGTCAGACATTATACTTAACCTCCTCATAAACATCATTAGTATATAGTCTTATCTTCAAGTAAAGAACCCACAATATTCTTTTACCAATCCTTGTGTGATTGGGACGGTTGAATAACAGCAGATTGCAATGGTACACTTTAACTCTGGGGGGCACATTAGGCAAGCTTGTTTTAGTGTCATGGCCTGAAATCCTGGTCAGTCAGTCAGACGGTGCAATTCTTTCCCAACTCTCCGGTTATATACCAATTATACCAAGTGTAGATCCGTGTAAGAGAAGGCAGCCATGTTGGCCTTGGTGCAGGCACATTTCTGTAAACTCTAGATTTGAAAAGGACACAGACAACCTACAATTTTTTTTGAAAATTTTTTTTTAAATCAACGATTCAGCAAGCTAAACGTAGAGACAGCAAAGCTTTCACAAAGCAACTGAATTCCTTTGCACGAGATATTCCTCTCAGAAATTTGTTAACAAAGGGACTGTTTTAACTGAGTAAAAATAGACCTGGTAAAATCAGGACTATATAACCACCTGGTCGAGTCTTAAGTGTTTTATTTCAATTCTAAACAATAGGAGTGAATGGGAAAACACTTGACATTCATAGTCAAATTCTAATGTACGTTCAGTGTAATGTTGGGGCGATATAAGGGAACCTGAATAATCACTTTTGACCTGGATTGAATAGGAGCCTTGATATTGCAGTATTAAAACATAATGTGAATCTGTTCAATGGTTTTATCTAGGTTATTTCAGATTAAATGTGTTTTCTCTAATTATTTATCCTGCCTAGACCTGAGATTACCCAAGGTTCTGACTAAAAATCCTAACCTCATGACACATACATAGAACACAAGAAGAAATATTCTTTGCTTTATGAAATTTTCATCTTGTTTACTTCATTGTCCAATATAACTGCGACGCAGCAGAATGCACCAGCATTTTCTTGAGATTTGGTCTTCAGATGCTAATCACAAACCTCTCCTTAAAATCTCCATCAGCTCCAAGTAAGAACCCATACCTCCAAACAACTTCCAATTCCTGATTTCCCCTTGGTTACCTAATTGGGATAGGATCCATTGTAGACAGTATGGGCTGAAAGTTTCGAGGGGGTCCACAAGTCTCCCTCCAGAGTATGACATAGACCCAACTGTGATATGTGTCTATCATCCCCAACAGTTTCTGATTGGTGTGCAAGCTCTGATAAACTCAAATGGCACTGGACATGGCAACTTACCAGAGCAGGAGTTCCACCACTCCTGGCTCAGTCAAATTTGGGATGTCATGGCAACCTGTAGCACATACATGCACTCACACAGTCAGGTGAAGTCCACAAGCCTCCTGTTGCGTGGCTCTTGTCCTCACTGGTTACCTCCAGAGAAGTGGTGCAGCTTAGAGCTCTCAAGAGAAGTATATCTACATTTCTAATTTTTGCCCTTAAATATCAGGATGGAGAAGAGCTTGGCTTCCCAGTGACAAAAAAATGCCACCGTTGCTGACAGATGGACACCAGGTATGGGTCCCCCCATATGGCCCCCAGTCCAATGCTCATCACTTCCCCTCTCAATGATCCCCTTATTTCCAATGGAAAACATAACTATGTGCAAAACGATTTCGGCTCCATTTCCCATCGAATGGTCTTTGGTGGAACTTTCACTAATTATTTTTAAAGAGAAGACTGCAAGCAATCCAGATAAGGAGCAAATAATCCAATCCACAGTTATCTCTTCATTCATTCACAGAATGTGGGAGTCACCGGCAACACAACTATTTATTGCCCATTTCTAATTAGCCTTGAGTAGGTAGTAGCAAGCTGCTTTCTTGGACTGAGGCAGGGAGTGTTACAGCACTGTTAAGGAGGAATTTCCAGGAATTTGACCCTGTGGCACTGGAGATTATATTTTGAGATCAGAATGGTGTGAGGCTTGGAGAGGAACTTACAGATGATGCTCCCAGGCATCTGCTGTTCCTGTCCTTCCAGGTAGCAGAGGCTATGGCTTTGGAAGTATATTTGATTCAAGTAGGAATGAGCTATCTCCAAGAGAGCTGAACGGTGAGAAGCTGGAGTTACCTCAATTAGTCCTACGCTCAATAATGACAATGAACATTCCCCCACCCCACCCCACCCTAGCAGATAATGCAGCAGCAAGAAATCCCTCAGAAGAATGGCTGAACGACAATCACATTACACAGGCAAGCAAAAAGAGGAAATTCCAGTCTTTGAGAATTTATAGCTTAACTGGTTGACAGACTTCACCAGTTGAGTATCCATCTCAGATTTCTGACTAAACTCAGGCTGAATCCACAGGATTTTCCTGAAGGCTTCGGGGCTCTGAGGTCGGGATGAAATGGAGGTCCTAAGGTGGAGGCAGCCTCTGGATTGGTCTCCTTGTGCTGGCCAGGTGGACGGGTAGGATCCCACCCAGCCACAGGGCGGGCAGGGCAGTCCTGGCCAGAGAGGGAGGAGGTGCTGAGGCAGCATGGAGAAATGAGGGCACCTCAACACCATTCAGTATTTTAGTGGGGAAGGCAGTGTGGATCAGAGGATTTAACCCTCTCCAGTTAACCATCTACTTGGGGGGGGGGGGAGCGGGGCGGGGAGCACAGCCACCAGGAAAATGCTGCCAAATCTCCCCTCATTCAGACCTTGTCCAATTAAGTCACCTTTCAGACTAGCCCAGGAAAACCTCCAGGGGCAGAAATCCATTCCCACACCCATGGGGCCTTGAAAATTTAGTGCCTGATACTCTGCTTCCAAATACACATGAATTAAGAGACATCTCACCATGACACAGTCAAAGTGATAAATACCGATGAACTGCTGGGCAGCCTGCCAGTCCAACCACTCCCAGGCAGCTGTATGTGATGTATTTGTAGGGGACCTCCACCCTCAGCAGCTTCCGAGCCTCCTGGTCTCTGGGGGAGACTCCTGCCACTCTACAGACCAGAGTCAGGGCTACAGACTTGATCACCTGCCGAGCAATGAACACAATGATAATTCCGATGGCAAACCTGGCACACATCCTGTAGATCAGTCCAATGGATAGTGAGGGGAGCGGATAGGGAGGAACAGACACAGGCTCTGGGATCAGCTCCCACTGATAGTTGATCCAAGTGGCCAAAGCCGCCCCGCCACCAGCACTGACAATGTTGGTGGTATCACCTCGTGCTGTGCTCCAGTGGTCCAGCTCAGGGTAATAGATGGACAGCAGCAAAGGCAGGGACAATGCTAATAGAGGAGCAAAGTGGTTCTTCATCTGGAAGGTCTCCACGGCATCCCAGAAAGGGTAAGAGGCAGTCACCAGCAGAGCAGTGATTGCAACTCCACACAACACATCCTGAGGAAGGGAAAGAGCCATTAGTTCCAGCAGAGATTGGAAAATCATATACCAATTCCTAACCAAAGCACCAAGGTGATTTCAGAGTCTAGAAAGCAAATGTAATTTAAGATGGAACAATTGGTCTAAAAAGGCGGACTCCAATTCACACTGAATGTTGGAAACTCTTTTTCAAATCTTGAGATCAGTCCTGAATACAGAACTTTCTTCTCTAGAACTTGCTATTCACATCTGCTCTTGTTGGAATATAGGTTCCAGGACACAGGGCAGTATCTTACCAAAGGGCTGTCCTACACAGGACCAGAATTAGGCCACTCGGTCCATCAAGTCTGCTCCACCAATCAATCATGACTGATATTTTTCTCATCCCCATTCTCCTGTCTTATCCCAATAACCCCTGATCTCCTTATTAATCAAGACCCTATCTATCCCTGACTTAAAGACACTCAATGACCCGACTTCCACAGCCTTCTGCGGCAAAGAGTTCCACAGATTCACCACTCTCTAGCTGAAGAAATTCCTCCTCCTCTCTGTTCTAAAGGATTGTCCTTTAGCCTGAGGTTGTGTTCTCCAATTCTAGTTTTTCCTACTAGTGGTCTTCTCCATGTCCATGCTATCCAGGCCTTGCACTATCCTGTAAGTTTCAACAAGATCCCCCTCATCCTTCTAAAGTCTAACAAGTACAGAACCAGAGTCCTCAACTGTTCCTCATCTGTGGGACACCTTTGGTACTAGTCGGAAATATGACTATGGAGGGAATCACGGCCTGATTTTTGCCCTCACCACATGTTCATACAAGCACAAACTCTGGTTACCACAGGGTAGTGTGAAACAAGAAACCTGCCAAACATCTATCCTCTAAGGTTATTTTGAAGTGCAAATATAGAGATACCTTGGCTGAGACCAACTCACTCAGCATAGATCAGGCATCAAACCAGTGACCTTCCTGGCCACGTGGCTCAGTTACAGAGATAGTATTGCGACTACTGGCCCACTGGTTCCAGGGAAATCTCTACAATTCCTAACCATTCATTAACAATCCTATCTCTGTATTGAGAAGCAGTTTTCAATTTTTCCTAGCTTGTCCTGCAGCTAAAGTAGTGTGTGTTCTTGGACCAAGATAACAGCAAAAGTATTTAATGAATAGGCGACATTTATAACATTGCTGCTTTAAGCTGTTTATATACTTGGCAGTAATAAACACTGGGGATATGGACTGTGAGCTGGTATTGACTGGAGTAAGTCAACAAACCCGAGGGTGACTGAATTGATGGAGAGGATGAACTGTTTGAGGCTCTTAGTAGCTCCTACAACCCCCAGGGTGGTGCTGAGATTCCCTGGTTGCAGCCCACAAACCACAGACATTTTATCAGAATTAAGATTAACTTTAAAAAGCATGCCACTAGCTTGTTGCCACTTCAATACATTACCACTTGTTGCTTTTTATCATTTGCTGTTGAGGTGTGGGCAACGCTGACATGCCAGTTTTTATTGTCCATCACTCACTGCCCTGAGGGCATGAATAACCAACCATGAAGCATGTGGGATCAGAGTCATGCATAGGCCAGATTAGTTACAATGGCAGGTTTCCTTCCTCAACGTGCACAAGTTGTCAGGTTTATCAAATTCAGTCTCATAATTTGCTATGGTGTAAATTGAATTCAGGGCTTGTGGATTCCTAGTACCATAACCATTACACGAGTCTGGAGAGAAGGTGAATCGGGGTTGAGGGATGGAGTGGAATGGTGGGGTTGAGCAATATGATGAAAATTTTTTTTTTTTAAATCACAATCCTTAAAACTATCCTCAGCCACTGAAGCCACACAGAGTCTGTCCCTGGTGTACACCACATCCATGGCCATCCACCGTTTCATTCTTGGCGTGTGTGGAATAGATCACCAAGTCTTTGATGTTTTCCCGGAGTCACCAACCTCCTTGTAGATTAGGTCAGAGATGCACTTGACACCCCTGCCAGATGTCGAATGGCCAGCTTGGTGATACCCTGGATGTAATCAGAGTACTTTGCCGTGCTTGGCTCCCTCTTTTCTCAGCCCCTTACTGCCTTTCCCTCTACCTGACATGATCTGCACTATAAGTAGGTTAGAGCCATTAATCTATCAAAACAAGGGCCTGGTGCTTTCTGACCTTTTCCAAAATTTTCATTGTGATCAAACTGTTAATTGCGTTTCATTATGTGCAGGTGGAGGTGTTAATTGGGGTTTCACTTGAGCACCTGAAGATACATTCATTGAAACTGGATTGGCTCTAGTAATTTCCTCCACCAACTGGTTTCTTGGGACAGAACACAGATCTATGCTGAAAGGTCTGTGCTGTAATGTTAATCTGCTGGCCTTCTTCACAGATGCCAATACAACGGTTGTGCATGTCCTGCATTTCATGTTCATTCAGATTTCTGGGATTTGCTTTTGTCTCATTTTTATATGTTGAATAACTCACAGCACATCCCTATAAAGCCAAGACCCATTTACAGAAAACCTTTGCCATCACCCCCACCCACCTCACTCCCCCCTCCCCCAGTCACGTGGGCACACTTGCCATTTCTGACTTACCAAAACTGTATGCATCCCTGTGTAAATACGGCTCAGGGACACCAAGGTACAAATAGCCAAAGCTAGCAGCAGTCCCAGCTCACAGGGATACTGAAATAAAGAGAGGCACAGAGTAAATAAAGTCAGTGATTACATGGATACAAAGTACAACTCCCTCTATATTGTCCCATCAAACACTCCTAGGACAGGTACTGAACACGCTGGATACAGAATAAAGCTTCCTCAGACACTCCTGGGACACCAACAAGTATGTGTTATGTACAGATTACATTTAATGCCTTCTGGATTCCACTCTCCTCAGAGGTCAGTGCTAATGAAGATAGCAGTGGTTTCAGAATACACTTTGGACCTAAGTAACTGTAAATGAGCTGAGTTGTATGGGTTAAGCATGAATATAATCTTCAGTGCTTAAACAATGAACCCATGTTTAACCTCAAATCGATAATTGATCTTCAGAAATTCAGCAATCTGTGTTCCAACTATGGCTGTTCAGTATGACTCCAGTAGTCCCCAGTCAATGTCACAGTCTAATCCTATTCCTTGCATCTTTTTGTGTGAAATAAAAATGTCACTCCAAACAAAACTCTCTGCTCCGCAGTGCCCTAAGGCTATCAAATACTTTTTATAACCCAAGCACATAGGTTTTCATGAGGAACTGTGCCTGTGACATTTGAATGAGAGGATGTACCACCTTGAGATTGACTACAAGAGCAAAAACATTTACAATAAAACCTGAGGCAATCTCACAGAGCAGGTGAGTGTTGGGCCTGGATTCGATGAACTGTAACCCCAACAAATGGTTGCCCAATGAAACTCAAAATAAAATCCAAACTGCGTTAATGATTTTTGGTTTGAGCCTCCGATTTAGCGTTTTCTGTTTTCATTGAACCTGAGGGTCACCCAATAAGAACATAAGAAATAGGAGCAGGAGTAGGCCATCTAGCCCTTCAAGCCTGCCCCACCATTCAATAAGATCATGGCTAATCTGTCGTGTCTCAGTTCCACATTCCCGTCCTCTCCCCATAACCCTTAATCCCCTTGCCTATCAAAAACCTATCAACCCGTGTCTTAAATATATTTAGCAAGGCAGCCTCCACCACTTCAACGGGCAGAGAATTCCAGAGATTCTCCACCCTATGAGTGAAGAAGTTCCTCTTCAACTCTGTTCTAAACCGCCCCCCCTTTATCTTGAGGCTGTGCCCTCTAGTCCTACTGTCCTTTCTGAGCGGGAAGAGTCTCTCCACCTCTATCCTATCCATCCCATTCATCATCTTATACGTCTCAATGAGATCTCCCCTCATTCTTCTAAACTCTAACAAGTACAAGCCTAGTTTACTCAGCCTCTCCTCATAGTTCAACCCCCTCAACTCCGGTATCAGCCTAGTAAACCTCCTCTGCACTCCCTCCAAGGCCAAAATATCTTTGCGCAAGTGCGGCGACCAAAACTGCACACAGTACTCCAGCTGCGGCCTCACCAGTGCCCTGTACAGTTGCAGCAAGACCTCCCTACTTTTATATTCAATCCCCCTCGCTATGAAGGCCAGCATCCCATTCGCCTTCCTGACCACCTGCTGCACCTGCAGGCTGGGTTTTTGCGACTCATGCACAAGGACCCCGAGGTCCCTCTGCACCGTCGCATGCTGCAGTTTTTCGCCATGTAAGTAATAATCCTTCCTACCATTATTCCTACCAAAGTGGACAACTTCACACTTGCCAACATTAAATTCCATTTGCCAGTTCCTGGCCCATTCGCCCAGCCTATCTAGATCCTTCTGCAGACTTTCCACACCCTCCGCACAATTTGCCGTTCCACCAATTTTGGTGTCATCAGCAAATTTCGACACCATACACTCGGTTCCCTCCTCCAGATCATCTATATAAATGGTAAATAGCTGAGGCCCCAGCACCGACCCCTGGGGCACTCCACTATCATCCTGTTAGTCTTGAGTTCAAAGGTCAGCAGGACTTACCTCCATTCACAGTTCAGTATAAGCACTCATGGATCATCCATCAAGCACATCCTCCACTTGTTACCAGTCTGTTTCACACATCAGCTATTGCTCAATGGTTATTCCTCTCACCTTGTGTCAGGAAGTTCCAGCTTCTAATCCCACTCTCAAAATTTGAGTACAAAATCTAGGCTGACACTCCTATTGCATGACTGAGGGAGCGCAGCACTACTGGGGGTAGGGAGGGGTGGTACTGCTTTTCAGATGAAATACTCAACTGATCGAGCCAAGTTTTCCCTCTCAGTTGGATGTATAAGACCCAAGGTGCAATCCTGAAGAGGAGCAAGGGAGTTCTCCCTGATGGGCAGGCCAATATTTAACTCTCAATGTACATTATTAATATGGGTTTCCTGGTCATTATGATATTGTTGTTCGTGGGGCCTGGTTGTGCTCAAATTAGGTGCTGCACTTCCTACATTAGAACAATGTGTGTGATTCCATGTAGGGAGAGACTGTCAAATAAAACTGTTCATTCTGAGAGAGAAACTGTGAGCAGAAATGACCTTGGTTCTCTGTCTAAACTATAGTCAGAAGTGGAGCAGACTCACATAGCAGAACTTGTGTGTTCCTGAGCACGGTGATCAGGGATGTTGAATTCCTTTTATGATACTCAGTAGTAACTGATTAACCAGATAGAGTCACTTCCACAGTAATTAGATTTTATCAAGCTTGGAGATGACCTTGCCAATTTTTTTTAAGCGCTTTTTGGCAGCTCTGATCAGAAAACACCTGGTTCCAGTTACCATCCTTTTAAAATATGCTCTTCCTCCTTTCAGTGTCTCCATTCTGCTTTTAAAAAAATAGGATAAAGAGGCAATGTGAGCCCAAACCAGTTAGTGTACTCTCTACATTCATATAGTGTGCAGGTATGGCTAGCTGTCTAGCTCTGTATTATGGGGTGTACGTAAGGGCATGTGTGCATGTGGGTAGGTGACTATGTATAAAGGGATGTCTGCAGATGTGGGCAGGTGTCTCTGTATCCCTACGTGTAGATACATTCTTTTTGTCACTATTGCTTTCACTCCTATTCTGTGACTCTATCTTCAACTCCCTCTTGCTCAGTATTTCCCTAGTTCTCCCTCTCACTTTCTTGTATTATTTCTTTCCTCCTTTCTCTTCCACAGTTTCAACACATGGGTCAGAAGGTTGTGGGTTCAAGTGGGATCAGTGCAAGAGTATTTGGCACCTTTGGTGAACATTCAACCTTACACTCTCCCCCCATGCCATAATTACATTTGAAAATTGAATATTGTACAGTATGAATAAAAATTCTGCATTTATAACTGCAGTTTTTTTTTCATGAAAAGGGAAAATAGTCTGATTTGATTTATTATTGTCACATGCATTAGTATTCAGTAAAAAATATTGTTTCTTGAGTGAACAGTTAAAACACATTGTTCACAGAGAAGGAAAGAAGAGAGTGAAGAATGTAGTGTTACAGATTGTTCTACACTTTTCACAAAATATGTACTTTGAGAAATGACATTTGAATGTTAATATGACTCACGTAATGTGTTCCTGAAACAGTTACTGGATGACTTTATACAACAATAATCATGCCAATATATAGTGGGATAGATTAAATCACCTTCATTGATACTATCCACTGACTTGTACTTTGGATTAGTCAGAGAGATGAACAAATTTGTAAAACTGTCACAAACAGAATGAGGGTGTTTTGGAAAAGACTGCAATGTAAATACATGAAAACCTATATGTATGTCAATGTATGTGGATGTACATGATGGATCTAGACTTTTCATTCCCATTAAGCATCCTGCTTGTTCCCTTTTGTAGTTTTATGCATATTTCACCTTTTTTTTGCCATGCTAGGCAGGCACTTAATTTGCCAGGAGCTTGCATGAGCTCAGGGCGCAAACTCCACTTCAGAGATTTGAACACAAAACTCCAGGGTGTCAGAGCAATGCAGTACAGGGCAAGTTCTCAAAGAAGTGAAACTGAGGCCCAACTGCTCCCCAAAGTGGGTGTAAACAATCCCTTGGCACTATTTGAAGGAAAAGCAGGGAAGTCTGGCCAATATCTATCAAATCAACATCACAGAAACAGATGATCTGGTCATTGCCATTAATGGGAGTTTGCACAAGTTGGCTGCCTTATTTCCTACATTATAAATGACTAAAGTACACTGTACCATCTCCAATCTGGAAATCTAATGTCCGCAAAAACCAACTGTCCGGAAATCTTTTGAACAGTGTTATAAAGTGGAGGTTGACCCTCCTCTCAGAACTAACACCAAAACAGCCAAAGAGGAGTACCTCACCTTATAATCTGTAAAAGGTGTGTGTAAAGTGGTGTGACTTGTGCTTCAGCAATTTCTAGTGGTTGAAAACAAAATAAATCCCTGACACTCACTCTAAAATCAACACATAACAATTTAATTATCTAACTAAAGCAAACAAATTAACTAAACTCTTAACAAACTGAACAAATCTCTAGTTATTAACCATTTCCGAATAAAACAAGATTCTAATAGTATGCTGTTCCAGTAAATACAATTCCCATTCATTAACAAAATAGAATTTTAGTCAGTCTCTAAATTACAACCAGGTTTTGTATCTTCTGGAATATTCTGGGCCTTCTCTGTTCATTCTCCTGCTGGAACATCTTTCTTCTTTGGTACCTTTGCTATCTAGATGGTGCTTTGAGCTGAGAGCTGTGGCACGTGGAGTTGGTTTCTCCTTTTTGTCCCACTGCTCTCTTTTTATACCTCTGATAACATATCAATATTTCCCACAATAGGTTGTCAAAACTATCAGATTTAAATTTAATAGGTTTTTAATAGCAAAGTGCCGAATTCAAATTGATTGCCTGAATTCAAAAAATTCAGAAGCCTGTTGCCTTGGTAAAAACTGCTGCTTGGCCTTTCGATACAAATGACTCCATTTGGGCTCTCTATGTACTTGCATTTTTTTAAACTCTCGAAGCACAGAAAAAGCACCGCCTTTTAAAGGGACAGTGCAATGCATTCTCTCTAGAATTTTACAAACACCAATCTACAATTACTCTACCCAACTTCACAACACCTCCCTCCTTAAGAAAAAAAATCATCATGAAAAGATGGCTTCATTTTTTTTTAAACCTTAACCTCATTATATTACTAGATCCATAGCTCATTAATCTAGAGTTTCACATTTTGTACTAATTCGATTTATATATAACATTTCTATCTTATGTAAACATTTTTCTTTTAAATTCGTGAAAAAGCATCCACAATAATATTTTCATGACCTGCAACAACCTGTAAATTAAATGCTTGTAACATGAGACTTCAATGGAATAATCTGGTGTTCTTGTCCTTAAATCTTTCCAGAAATGTCAAAGGATTGTGACTGATGTACACAGTTGTCTCTGATGCACTGTTAGCAATGGAAACATTAAAATGTTGTAAGGCCATTACCAAACTCAATAACTCTTTTTCAAGTATTGAATATTTTTTCTGGTAGATAGAGATTTTTTGAAAAATAACTGATTTGCCTTTCAATTCCATAGTCGTCCTCCTGTAACAACTGTTGCGAAGTTGAATAGAGTAATTGTAGATTGGTATTTGTAAAATTGTAAAATGTTAGGGAGAAAGCATTAGGTGATCCCTTTTAAAAAAAAAAGTTTTTTGTGCCTAGAGAGAGGTAAAAAAAATTGCAGGTACACATAGAAAAATATTGTACAAAGGGCCAAGCAACAGGGTGCCATGGTAGCAGGCTTCAGAGAAACTTCAAAGACAGAGAAGACAAAATATTCTGGAAGATGACAAACCTGGTTTAATTTAAAGAGTGACTAAAAATTCTACTTTTTTTGTAAATAAGTGGGAATTGTATTTATCTAAACAGCATTCCATTAGAATCATATGTTATTCAGTTTGTTAATAGTTTGGTTAACTTGTTCACTGTTCGTTAGTAAATTGTTGATTGAGAGTGTGTGTCAGGGAGCTATTTCAATTTAACAAAGAACAAAGAAAATTACAGCACAGGAACAGGCCTTTCAGCCCTCCAAACCTACACCAACCATGCCGCCCTACTTAACTAAAACCCCCTACCCTTCTAGGGACCGTGTCTCTCTATTCCCATCCTATTCATGTATTTATCCAGATACCCCTCAAAACATACTATCGTATCTGCTTTCACTATCTCCCTCTGCAGTGCGTTCCAGGCACCCACCACCCGCTACATAAAAAAAAATTGCCTCATATCTCCTTTAAACATTGCCTCTCGCACCTTAAACCTATGCCCCCTTATAATTGGCCCTGGGAAAAAGCTTGTGACTATCCATTCTGTCCAGGCCCCTCAATCTTGTAGACTTCTAGTCGGGTCACCCTTCAACCTCCCATGTTCCAGTGAGAACAGACCAAGTTTTTCCAACCTCTCCTCACAGCTAATGCCATCCATATCAGGTAACATCCTGGTAAATATTTTCTGTACCCTCTCCAAAGCCTCCACATCCTTTTGGTTGTGTGGCTACCAGAATTGAACACTATATTCCAAGTGTGGCCTAACTAAGGTTTTATAAAGCTGCAAGTGACTTGCCAATTTTTAAACTCAATGCCCAGGCCAGTGAAGGCAAACATGCCGTATGCCTTCTTGACCACTTTCTCCACCTGCGTTGCCACTTTTAGTGACCTAAATTTTTTTACAACCTTGGCCAGGTCCCTCTACCTATTAATACTCTTAAGGGTTCTGCCATTTACTGTATATTCCCTATCCATATCAGACCTTCCAAAATGCATTACCTCACATTTGTCCGGATTAAACTCCATCTGCCATCTCTCCATCCAAGCCTCCAACTGATCTATATTCTGCTGTATCCCCTGATGTCCTCATTGCTTTCCACAAATCCACCAACCTTTGTGTCTTCCACAGACTTACTAATCAATCCAGTTACATTTTCCTCAAAATCATTTATATGTATATATTACATACAGCAAAGGTCCCAGCACTGATACCTGAGGAACGCCACTTGTCACAGCCGTCCATTCAGAAACACACCCTTCCACTGCTACCCTCTGCCTTCTGTGAGCGAGCCAATTTTGTATCCATCTTGCCAGCTCACCTCTGATCCCACGCAACTTCACCTTCTGCACCAGTCTGCCATGAGGGACTTTGTCAAAGGCCTTACTGAAGTCCACGTAGACAACATCCACTGCCCTACCCTCAATCATCTTCATCACTTCCTCAAACAAGTTAGTGAAACACAACCTCCCCTTCACAAAACCATGTTGCCTCTCTCTAATACATTCACTTATTTCCAAGTGGGAGCAAGTCCTGTCTCGAAGAATCCACTCCAATAATTTCCTTCCCACTGACATATGGCTCACTGGCCTGTAATTACCTGGATTATTCTTGCTACCTTTCTTAAGCAAAGGAACAACATTGGCTATTCTCCAGTCCTCTGGGACCTCCCCTGGCGCTCGACTCATCGATCGACAGTTCTGACGTGCCACAGCGGAAAACTGCACCGACCTCCTCAGAAGACAAACACGGGAAATGGTGGACAGAGTACCCTTTGTCACCCAGTACTTCCCCGGAGCGGAGAAGCTATAACATCTTCTCCGGAGTCTTCAACAGATCATTGATGAAGACAGACATCTTGCCATGGCCACCCCCACAACTTGCCTTTAAACAACTGCACAACATCAAACAAACCACTGTCCGCAGCAAACTACCCAGCCTTCAGGAGAACAGTGACTATGACACCACACAACCCTGCCACAGCAACCTCTGCAAGACATGCCAGATCATCGACATGGATGACATCATCTCACGTGAGAACAACATCCACCAGGTACACGGCACATACCCTTGCAACTTGGCCAACGTTGTCTACCTGATACGCTGCAAGAAAGGATGTCCTGAGGTATGGTACATCGGAGAGGCCATGCAGACGCTATGATAACAGAACACCGCTAGACAATCACCAGGCAAGACTATTCTCTTCCTGTTGACGAGCACTTCAGTTGTCACGGGCATTCGGCCTCTGATCTTTGGGTAAACGTTCTCCAAGGCAGCCTTCATGACATACGACAGCGCAGAGTTGCTGAGCAGAAACTGATAACCAAGTTCCACTTGATGGCCTCAAGTCACACTATCTGTAACCCCCATGATTTGCCTGGGCTTGCAACATCTCACTGTCCTGTCTTTAACCTATGCTTAGTGCTATCTCCACTCACATTGTCTGCATCTTTAAGAATTGATTAGCTGTAAAGACTCGCATTCTAATCAGTATTCTGTAAACTGTTTATATGCTCTGTTTGAGACCAGAACTCTCCACTCACCTGACGAAGGGGCAAACTCCAAAAGCTTGTGGGTTTACTATCAAATAAAATTGTTGGACTTTAACCGGGTGTTGTGAGACTTCTTACTGTGACCTCCCCTGTAGTCAGCAAGGATACAAAGATTTCTCTCAAGGCCCCAGCGATTTCCTCCCTTGCCTCTCAGTATTTTGGGGTATATTCCATCGGGCCCTGGGGATTTGTCTATCTTAATGCTTCTCAAGAACCCCAATATCTCCTTCTTTTTGATCTCAACATGATTCAAACTATCTGCACACCCTTTCCCAGAGTCATCATCCATCAAGCCCTTCTCTTTGGTGAATATTGATGGGAAATACTCATTTAATAGTCCACCCATTTCCTCTGGCTCCATGCATAGATTCCCTCCCCTCTCCTTGAGTGGGCCAACCCTCTCCCTGGCTACCCTCTTTCCCTATGTATAAAAAGCCTTGGATTTTCCTTAATCCTGCATGCCAATGATTTTTCGTGACCCCTTTTAGCCCTCCTTATTCCTTGATTAAGTTTTTTTTCTACTTTCTACTGTATTCCACAGTTGCTTTGTATGTCCCAGCCTCCTAGCTTTGACAAATGCTTCCTTTTTCTCTTTGACTAGCTCATAATTTCTCTCATTATTCAAGGTTCCCAAAACTTGCCATACTTATTCTTCATCCTTACAGGAATATGCCAGTCCTGTATCCCTATCAACTATGTGGAAAGCCTCCAACATGCCAGATGTTGATTTGCCCTCAAACATCTGCCCCCCAAAACTATATTCTTCACCACTTAACCACTAAAGTTTGCTGAAGAACAGATATTACCACTTCCTGCTCACTTCAACAGATTATGAAATGAGATACTCCTCTTTGAGTGGTTAAGTGTTAGTTCTCAGAGTGGGGATCAACCTCTGCTTTATTACGCAACACAGCTCCAACCTACATCAGTTGTGCCGATGACAACTTTGAAAGATTTCAAAAACGTTGGTGTGGCTTAAACGTGTGCAGTGGTTGACACTGCTTTTAAATTCTCAAATGCTTCCTGGCATTGTTCTGATCACCGAAATTTTGTGTTTTTAAATCCGCCAACGGTGCCACTACACTACTAAAGTTTGGTACAAATTTCCTCTAGAATCTGCTCAATCCCAAAAATCGCAGCGCTTCCTTCTTTGAGGATGGCTCAATGGCTTTCATCTTCACATTTTGCGGTGTCATCCATCCGTATCCATTGCTGTGCCTGAAGAATGTCACTTTCACCTTCGCAAATTCTGCTTTTGCCAAGTTTATGACCAACTTTATCTTCCGTAATCTCTCAAGGAGCCCTGCCAAATGCTCCATATGATCTTTCCATGAATTTTACAAACACCAATCTACTATTACTCTACCCAACTTCACAACAGCAGACCCTAGCAACTCAGGGTATTACAGCACTTTGAGAATGGAAAGATGGGAACATTTTAGGGTGTAATGTCCATGCCCAATCTGTACCAACCTGCAGCTATTGGCATAAGCAGCAGCCAGGAATCCAATGCGCCCATTTCAAACAGGCATTTGACCACTTGCTTATGTAAGTAAGGGCCTTATGTCTGTTTCAGGCCTTCAGGGTATTGGCCAGCAATAAACCAAGCAAGGCTAGACCTAATCCTTCACTGGAAAACAGACTAAACACTCAGTTTAGCCAGCCTCCAGTGGAGCTAGGAGGAGCAGGAGATTTCCCCTCCCTGGCTACAGCACACTTGGGATCACTGTCATCCTACCATTGCCCTCACCTCTAATCCCACTGGACTTAATGTGTGGGCCACTGTCAATGGAGTAGGTGAGTCCAGGTGGTGACAGCTTGCCCTTATTACCACAGTGATGCCAGGGACCCAATACTTGAAGATCATTGGGCCTGTATTGTCCAGGCTCACCGTGGAAATGTGCCAGGTATTCTGTGCTTGAAATTGAGCTTTCTTGAATTTCTAGCCTCTCCTTCTCCCCCTACCAATGTTCACTCCCCATCTTTCCCCTCTCTGATCTAAGAGCACTGCAGTCAATTCTGGAGCTCCAACTGCTACCCAGGCTGACATTAACTTGCTCCATACAAGCCAGAGATAAACCTTGAGAACTTCATGGCCTCTTGGGCTTGGTGGACATTGCACTCACTCAGGGGATCCATCTCAAAGCAAAGTGAGTGAAAATCATTTTGGGTGCTAACATATCAACGTGTTATCAGGCGTTAGCGAATCAGCCAGTGGAGCAGCAAATGGGACAGGTACAACTTAAGTGGCCATTTCATGTTACGACTCCCCTTCCCTTAACTCACCCCACCCCAGTAGAATATCTGATGTATCGTTGCAAAAGAATGGATTTTAAAAAACTCAAAGCTGCCACAAGGTGCAGGTCGAAGTTCACGAGAGTCTACCCAATACTCAGAAGACCAAAGAAGAACTGAACTCTGACTCACCTTGTACCTGTTCATTGAGGCCAGAAGGAAGGAGAAGGGGATTGCAGTAGCAGCCATGGCGTGAGTAGAGGGCATCCCATACTCTGCATCCACCCGTACTTCGAGCTTGACCACCGGAGGGGACGGAGGCCTGGGCCACTTTAAGACATCTTTGGAAGCTTGGCCAATGTACATCACAATCTGGAGGAACACAAAACACAAGGAGAAAAAGTTCAATCTAATGCAAATTCCACCTGCCCTTCTCAACTTACAGTAATATCAATCAGCCCTAATCTGCAACTGTCTCCAGATGTCAGGCCCAGTACAACAGAAAGCTATATGCCTGTGAGCTGCTTATTACTTATCTTTATAATCCTAGTTTCTTCTCCTAACCAGGTACTTACCCAACTCTTTAAAGAGGAATTGCTTAACTCAGCATTAACTCGGGGCAATAAGAATCTTAACGAAAATCATTGCCAAGCCTTTATTCTCACTCTGGCCTGGTTAATTTTAAATTTACTTGTTCCAGTTTTGAAAGTCCAATTTAACCTGTGATGTCAGTGTTCTCCTTACCCCTCAGTGTCACAGCATTCAATCCATTCCTTCCACTTTCACATCCAGAAGGTCCACTCTGCTTTATTTCCATAAAAATGATCCTTTTATTGAGTCATTAGATTCAATTCCCCGTTCCCCAACAGTGATTGCTGACCTCCGAGAACCAGCTGGGTGTCTCTAGGGATTGATGACTAACCTCTAGTTTTTGCCACAAGGAAAATATTCATTTAACTCGTTATACAGTGTCTGTTTCCATTTTCTTGGGTATAAAATATTGGAGATGGGACCAAAGACTATTTGTCAGGAATCAATGCGAAATGAAGTATCTATTCGCTTTCCAATTGGTGATGAGAAGACAGAAGCAGTAAGGAGAGGGGGATAGAATAGTTAGAGAACATAAGAATAGGCACAGGCATTAATCATTCAGTCCCTCAAGCCTGTTCTGCTATTCAACACAATCATCATTCTGTCTCAATGCCACTTGTCCACCTGTTTCCCATTTCCGTAAGACACCAAAAATACGTCAGTCACAGCCTTAAATATAATCAATGATGAAACATTCACAACCTTCTGATGTAAAGAATTCCATAGATTCACAACCCACTAAATGAAGAAGGTTCTCCTCATCTCATTCCAAAATGATCATCCCCTCATACTGGGGCAATAAATTAGAAGCAGTCCATGTCCAAATGCAGTATGACCTGGACAAAACCCAGGTTTAGGCTGACAAATGGCATGTAACATTTGCACTACCCAAGTGCCAGGCAATGACTATTTCCAACAAGAGAATCTAACTATTGCCTCTTGACATTCAATAGCATTACCATGGCTAAATCTCCCACTATCAACATCCTGGGTACTACCATTGACCTGGAACTGAACTGGACCATTCATATAAATACTGTGGTTACAAGAGCAGGTCAGAGGCTAAGAATCCTGCAACCAGTAATTCAGTCCTGACTCCCCAAAGCCACCATCTGCAAGGCACAAGTCAGGGGTGTGTTGGAATACTTTCCCCTTGCCTGGATGAGTGCAGTTCCAACAACATTCAAGAAGCTTGGCACATTCAGGACAAAGCAGTCCATTTAACTGGAACCCCTTCCACAAACATTCACTCTCTCCATCACCGTTGCACAGTGGCAGCAAGGTGCACTGTAGGAACTCACCTAGGCTCCTTTGGCAGCACCTTCCATACCCATGATCGCTACCATCTAGAAGGAGAGGGACAGCAGACAGATGGGAGCACCAGAGCCTAAAAATTTCCCTCCAAGTCACTCACCATCCTTACTTGAAACTATATCTTGCACTGTCACTGGGTCAAAATCCTGAATCTCTCTCCCTAACAGCACTGGGGAAGGCTAACTATGAAAGTATTAGGCAGGAGACATAGATAGGCCATGAGGCATATGAAGGACAAGGGGAGATGTGTTTGCTGGTGATTGGGAGGGGTGAGGGCTAGAGATGCTAACAGCACCTAAAACAGGTGGGATGGAGTACTATAGAATGTAGGCACTCCTTCTAACCAGCCCACCTCTGTGGCCAGCTATGATCTGGGGTCTGTAAGCCTGAATCTATCCCTCCTCCATAATCCTGGAGTGAAAATTGGGTCTAACGTGATCCTTTAAAGCAAGGCAATTCTGCCAAGTTGGGAAATCTCCCAATTTGAGCTAATTACCTTGGGAGCATTTTTTTATTCATAGAATGTGGGTGTCACTGGTTAGACCAGCATTTATTATCCATTCTTAATTGCTCTTGAAAAGATGGTGATGAGCTGCCTCTTTGTTCTTTGTTGGTGTACCTACACCACTGGGACTGCAATGGTTCAAAGGACAGTACAGCACAGGAACAGGCGCTTTAGCCCACCAAGTCTGTGCTGACACAGATGCCTCTCTAACCTAATTTTTTTTGCCTCCAAGTGGTCCAAATCCCTCCATTCCTTACCAATTCGTGTATCTATCCAGATGCCTCTTGAACCTTGCTATAGAATCTGCCTCCACCACCTCCTCCAGCAGCATGTTCCAGGCATTCACCACCCTTACATCTCTTTTAAACTTTTCCCCTATCGCTTTCAACCTATGCCACTAAGTAATTGACCCTTCAACCCTAGGAGAAAAGACTCTGACTATCCACTCTATCCAAACCTGTCATAACGTTGTAAACCTTTATTTGGTCACCCCTCATCTTCCGACACTCCAATGAAAGCAATCCAAATTTATTAAACCTTTCTTCATAGTCCATATCTTCCAAACCAGGCAACATCTTGTTAGATCTCTTCCACACTGTTACCAACCTGCAGAATAAAAATCCGAAGCTGATTCCTATTCTGCAGGGGAACCTCCAAAGCCAATCATCCTCGAACACCCTTCGCAAACCCCCTGTTAACCACCCAGGCAGACCCGCCCCCCACAATCCAAACCCCGTGGGAGGCAGACCCAACCCAGCAGATCCACCCCCGTGATCGGACCCCTCTGGGAGGCAGACACCCTGCCCCTGCGATCAGACCACCCCCGGGAGGCAGACCCCCCTTGGCAGACGCCCCCTCCGTGATCAGACCCCCCTCGGCAGAGCACATCCCCCCCGCGATCCACCCCTCCCCCCTGCAATCAGACCACCCTGGGAGGCAGGTCCCCCCTTGGCAGAACCTCCTCCGTGATCAGACCCCCCGGGAGGCAGCACCTCCTCGGCAGAGCACACCGCCACCCCCCCCCCGTGATCAGATCACCTCTGGGAGGCAAACTCCCCTCGGCAGAGCACAACACCCCTCCCCCCACTACCCCCCGCCCCCCCCCGCTCCCCTCCCCCCGCTGCTCCCCTCCCCCCGCTGCTCCCCTCCCCCCGCTGCTCCCCTCCCCCCGCTGCTCCCCCCCCTCGAGAAGTCTCACAGTACCAGTCCAACGGGACTTTAACCTGGTGTTGTGAGACTTCTTGCTGTGTTCATCCAAGTCCAATGCCAGCATCTCCACATCAACGAGTGCAGGTCAGAAGGATGGTGGAGGGACAGCAGCAATCCAGGTAGGTTGGGGGTGTGCTCTGCCGAGGGAGGCCCTGCCTCCCCGGTGGGGGGGGGTGGGTGGAGGGTGGGGGTTTTGATGGGGGGGGGTGGTGGAAATCTGATCATGGGGGGTGGGGGAGGCTGCCTTCCGGGGAGGGTCTGATCGGGTTGGGGGGGGGGTGGTGGGGTTGCTGCCTCCCAGAGGAGTCTGATCCCAGCTCATCCTCCACCCCCCAATTCCCCCCCCAGCCCAGCTTTCGGACGCGCTGTTTCAGTTTCTTTTTCGAACTGCGCATGCATAGTTCAGAACTCCGATCGTTCCAGCAGTGCTAAGTCCTGCCCCACAGCGTGGACTGGACCAGAGCCGGCAAAAAGCATATCGGTGCGCTGGAACGAGGATTCCGTGCTCGGATCCGTTTTATGTCTGGATCCGGCACTTAGCGTCCGAATGATAAAACCTGGCCCTATGTCTCTTAAACAGATCTTATCCATCCCTTAAGAGCTATTACATTGTAGCAATTTTAATCGGGCAATTGAGATCCTGCTTGAATATGAACTCCCTGATTAAGGGCCAAATTGATGGTCCAATCAGGGAGCCCCATGCTCTGTAGTTAAACAGGAGTGTCAGTTCCTCTGGCACTCAGGATGAAGGCTGCATGCTGAGAGCGCTCTGTATAGTGTTGTTGGATTTTGAAAATAAAGGAATTGTGGTGAAGGGACTTCTGCCTCTGAGGACTTCTTACATATATTAACACCATCAATTTGTGACTGTGGATTAAGGGCCTTGGAACAGGCATAATTGAGTCTGTTTGACCTCAGCACCAAATTCAAATAGCCCTGCTGAGTTTGGTTTCCATCCAGTATGAATTATGCCTTGCTCTCATCCAACAAACTTTGGATGTTGGGAATGGGGCAGGACTTCTACATCAGGGTCCTACCTGCCATTTTTGGAAGTCACCAGTCCTATGACTTGGTGTTCTAAATTCTTTAGGCAGTGGAAGCAACCTCACAGTGCCTAGCCTGTTAAACCCCTTGGAAAGTTTCAATTAGATCACCTCTAATTCTTCCAAACTTGAGTATGGAAGAAAGTTACTCAGTTTCTCATCATAGAACAACCGTCATCCCAGGAACCAATCTAGTGAACCTTCTGTCTTCTGCCTTCAAAGCAAATATATCCTTCCTTAGATATAGGAGCAAAAATTGTGCCCAGTACTCTAAGTGCCATATCTGTTTGTTAACTTTGTATTCCATTTATGAGTAAACATCATTTAAAAGTTTCACACTTTTTTAAAAAAAATTCTACTTTTCTATAGTTACTACAAAAGTGAATTACCTCACATTCCCTCACATTGTAGATGAAATACAATCTTGTTGTCCACTCTAAAATTTGTGTCTATTTGTCTTCTTTGTAGCCTCCTCACAGCTTACATTCCCACCTAGCTTTGGGTCATGAGCAAACTTTGAGACTTTAATCTCAGTCTGTTTATCTAAATCATTAATATAGATCATAAAGCAGGAGACCTTGTGACAAAGCTTCCAGGAGCATATTCAACCACAATTAGGATCCCTAATAGGGTAAGATCCCACAAGATATGGAGGCCACTGTTCCATGTCCATCTGATGTGAGTGTCCTGCCAGATATGAAACCACTATTCAGAGACCCCACTACCTTCCAGAACATTAGAAGCTGAATTATGTCCCCTGTGGCTGCCTCTTCTCTACTATCTCGCTGTGGTACCTTTGAAACTTAACTTGGTATTGGAAGGGGGATTCAAAAGAGCGGAGGGATCCATACAAGTTGCATCCCATATTCAATGCTTAAACTCAAGTTATGCCTCCCCAGTCTCCAAGGAGGATCAGAGAAAAGCTACACCTGCCTCATACCCAACAGGACAAATAGATTACTTTCTCACACCATGCCTCAAACCCAACACAGATATACAAATGGAAAGGTCCCTAATTTAGTCTGATCATAGCAAAGGGAGGTGCAGCCCATATGACCAATTAGAACTCTTTTTCCTCAAAGCAAAAATTAGCAATTTTAAAAATGCACCATCCCCTGCCCACCCAGAGTTCAACCTGGGCATCTTATTGGCAACAAGCAAAACAGTGTAAAAGGTTCCAGGGATGAGGAATTTTTGCTACAAGATTAGGTTGGAAAAGAAGGACTGGTTTGCTAGGAGCAAATGACATTGAGGGGAGATTTGATAAAGGTTTACACGTTTAGAACTGACAGACCAGGAAAAACTGTTCCCATTTGTTAATGCTGCAAAGACTAGGGGACACAGGTTTAAGATTTTAGGTAAGAAATGCAGGTGGAAAGTAAGGGAGAACTTTTCTCAATCAAGCGAGTGGTAATAACCTGCAACTCGCTGCCTACGGGTATGATAGAAGTGGAGACAGTGATGATTTCAAAAGAAAATTAGATGGGCATTGAAAGGAAATAAACTTGCAAGGCTAAAGTGATAGAGTTGACTGATAGTTCCACAGATGGCAAACACAGATTCAATGGGCTGAATGGCCTCTTGTGCCACAAATTATCTGACTCTCTCTGATGTCTTCAGCATAAAATATTAAAAACAAAAAAAGATGCTGGAAATGCTCAGCAGGTTAGGCATCCTCTGTGGAAACAGAGTTAACCAGCTGAATTATACTTGGGGTCAGATTCCTCGACACCTCCCCCCCCCCCCCCCCCGCCCCACCCCTCCAGATAAAAGATCAGAAAAGAACCCACTGAAGGGCGCGCTGGCTGCCCTGAAGCCATTTAACGGTTAGTTGGCCATTAATAGACTGGGGGATGTACTTCCATTGCTCTGGATCAGGATGCCGTGCCTCAGAGAGCTGCCAGCCAATTAGATACCAACAGCTCTCCAATGAGATGGAAACACAGGGTGTTGGGATCAATTTCCTCAGTAGATGCCAAGCTGATGGGTCCCAGCAAGGGAGGCAATAGAGTCGGGAGGGGTAAGGAGCTGGTGCTTAACTGCCCATAGAGGGAGGGCAGCACCTTGGGCAGAGGGTTGGGGGGCTCTGATGGGCCTCTTAAGGGTCTCAACTGGCACCATGGCAGGCACCTAACTCTACTCCAGCCACTGGTAAAATTGCAGTGGGGGCAAGATAGGCTAGCAGGCAAGCTGCCCGATGGATTTATTGAAAACCCCTATCTTCCAACCCGTTGGCAAAGTGTAAAATCCAGCCTAATATTTCAGATCACGACAACCTTCCATTTCCAAACGGAGACTGGAATTTCCATTTCCAGCATCTGCAGTATTTTGCTTTCATTTGATGGGTTTTTGTTAGGCAATTAAAAGTATTAATGAATACCAGACCAAGGTGGCTGGTTTAGAGTTGGAATGCAAATCAGCCATGATCTAATTAAGTAATGGAACAGTTTTGAAAGGATGGTCTCCTGTTCCTGCACTCAGGATGTCTGACTAAAACACTACCACAAAATGATCATTCACTCCCATGACTGGCTATAAGTACTTCAACATTATCGTTATATTGGCCTTGCTGATTGCTGCTCAGCACTGATTGGCTACATTCAGTTTTAGTATGTTTACGTAAGAACATAAGAAATAGGAGCAGGAGTAGGCCATCTAGCCCTTCAAGCCTGCCCCGCCATTCAATAAGATCATGGCTGATCTGTCGCTGCTCAGTTCCACTTTCCCACCCTCTCCCCATAACCCTTAATCCCCTCTCTTATCAAAAACCCATCAACCCGCGTCTTAAAAATATTTAGCGAGGCAGCCTCCACCACTTCAACGGGCAGAGAATTCCAGAGATTCACCACCCTTTGAGTGAAGAAGTTCCTCCTCAACTCCGTTCTAAACCTCCCCCCTTTTATCTTGAGGCTGTGCCCCCTAGTCCTACTGTCTTTTTTGAGCGGGAAGAGTCTTTCCACCTCTATCCTATCCATCCCATTCATCATCTTATATGTCTCAATGAGATCTCCCCTCATTCTTCTAAACTCTAATGAATACAAGCCTAGTTTATTCAGCCTCTCCTCATAGCTCAACCCCCTCAACTCCGGCATCAGCCTAGTAAACCTCCTCTGCACTCCCTCCAAGGCCAAAATATCCTTGCGTAAGTACGGCGCCCAAAACTGCACACAGTACTCCAGCTGCGGCCTCACCAATGCCCTATTCAGCTGCAGCAAGACCTCTCTGCTTTTATATTCAATCCCCCTCGCTATGAAGGCCAGCATCCCATTCGCCTTCCTGACCACCTGCTGCACCTGCAAGCTGGGTTTTTGCGACTCATGCACAAGGACCCCGAGGTCCCTCTGCACCGTCGCCTGCTGCAGTTTTTCGCCACGTAAGTAATAATCCTTCCTACCATTATTCCTACCAAAGTGGACCACCTCGCACTTGCCAACATTAAATTCCATTTGCCATTTCCTGGCCCATTCGCCCAGCCTATCTAGATCCTTCTATAGACTCTCCACGCCCTCCGCACAATTTGCCGTTCCACCAATCTTGGTGTCATCAGCAAATTTCGACACCCTACACTCGGTTCCCTCCTCCAGATCATCTATATAAATGGTAAATAGCTGAGGCCCCAGCACCGACCGCTGGGGTATTCCACTAGTCACCATCCGCCAATCCGAATAGCACCCATTGACCCCCACTCTCTGCCTCCTATTTGACAACCAATCCTCTATCCACGCTAACACCCTACCCCCAACTCCATGTCCCCTGACCTTCTGCAATAACCTCTTGTGAGGTACCTTGTCAAACGCCTTCTGAAAATCAAGAAACACCACATCCACCGGCTCTCCTCTATCCACCGCCCTAGACACATCCTCATAGAACTCCAGTAAATTTGTCAGACACGACTTCCCTTTAACGAAACCGTGCTGCGTCTGCTCTATCAAGCAATTCCTCTCAAGATGCCTCGCTATTTCCTCCTTGATGACGGATTCTAACATTTTACCTACAACAGATGTTAAACTAACCAGCCTATAATTCCCTGCCTTTTGCCTGCCACCCTTCTTAAACAACGGTGTAACATTAGCCATTTTCCAATCTTCCGACACTTCCCCGGAATCCAGCGACGTCTGGAAAATAACCACCAAGGCATCCACTATCACCTCCGCCATTTCTTTCAGAACCCTTGGATGCATTCCATCCGGTCCTGGCGACTTGTCCACAATCAGCCCCTCCAGTCTGTCGAGTACCGCCTCTCTAGTAACAGTAATGTCATTGAGACCCTCCAGTCCTACCACCTTTCCGTTTAGTTTAAACTGGTTGATTGATTCAATTCCTGCAAGTCTAAAAATAAATGAGTATTCTTCTATAACCTAAAGAGAAAATACTGGAAAATCTCAGTAGGTCTGGCACCTTCTGTAAGGAAAGAAAAGAGGTTACATTTCAAGTCCAGATGACCCTTTGTCAAAGCTAAAAGGCGCAGTGGGAGATATTTATACTACAGGGTAAGAGAATGAAAGATGAGTCATAACCATAGAAACCATGGAAAAGACAGCTAATAGCTGTCCACAGAAAGGGTGTGCACGGCCCAATGACAGAGAAGGTGTAGGCTGTGACAGATGAAGATATTCGGGGGGAGGGAGGAGATGCGGGGGGTGGGGGAGGAGATAGGACCGAGGTAGAATGTAGAAAAGGGGAAGTGGGGGAGAAAAGGTAAGGGGAGGGGGTTGAAGTAGGGGGAAAGAGTGGGGGGGGGGGAAGAAAAATGAAGGAAGACTATAAAGAAGTAAAAAGGTAGAGAGTAGTAAAAAATTAAATAAAATAGAATGAAAACAAAGGTGGCCGAGGAAATTGGGGTAGAGCAAATCACCTGAAGTTGTTGAATTCAATGTTGAGACCAGAAGGCTGTAAAGTGCCTAGCCAGAAGATGAGATGCTGCTCCTCCAGTTTGCATTGAGCTTCACTGCAACACTGCAGCAAGCCAACGACAGACATGTGGAAATGGGAGCAGCATCATATGTTAAAATGACAAGAAACCGGAAGGTCACAGTCTTGATTACATACAGACCGAAGGTGCTCAGCAAAGTGATCATCCAATCTACACTTGGTCTCTCCAATATAGAGACCATATTGGGAGCTGCAAATGCAATACATCAAATTGAAAGAGGTGCAAGTGAAATGCTGCTTAACCTGGAATGAATGTTTTGGACCTTGGATGGTAAGCATAGAAGAGACAAAGAGACAGACATTACACCTTCTGCGATTGCATGGGAAGGGAAGATGGCAGCACAGTAGCATATGGTTAGCACTGCTGCTTCACAGCGTCAGGAACCTGGGTTTAATTCCTTGCTTGGGTCACTGTCTGTGTGGAGTTTGCACAAACTCCACATGTCTGTGTGGGTTTCCTCCGGGTGTTCCGGTTTCCTCCCACATTCAGAAAGATGTGCTGGTTAGGTGTTTTTACTAAACAGACACTGGACTGTGGCGACTAGGGGAATCCCACAGTAACTTCATTTCAGTGTGAATGTAAACCTTACTTGCGACCAATAAATAATATTTACTTTAAACTTTAGAAGGTGCCATGAGTTACGGGAGAGGTGTTGAGTATAGTGGAGGAGTGGATGAGATTATCCCAGAGGGAACGGTCTCTGTGGAATGCTGACAGAGTGAAGGGAAAATGTGTTTGGTAGTGGCATTGTGCTGGAGTTGATGAAAATGGTAGAGGATTATACTTTGTATGCGGAGGCTGATGGGGTGAAATGTGAGAACAAGGGAGACTCTATCCTTGTTCTAGGAGGGAGCAGAGGGGGTGAGAGTCGTGATGCGGGAAGTGGACTGCACGCTGTTGAGGGCCCTGTTGACAAGGGTAGATGGGAGTCCACGATTGAGGAAAAGAAGCATATATTAGAAGCATCGTTTTGGAAAGTGGCATCATTAGAACAAATGCGATGGAGGCGAAGGAGCAAGAGAAAGGAATGGCATCCTTATAGGATGTGGGGTGTGAAGAGCTGTAATCCAGATAGCTGTGGGAGTCACTGGGCTTGTAATAGATATTAGTAGATAGTCTATTGCTGGAAATGAAGACAGAAAGGTCAAGGAAGAGAAGAGAAGTGTCTGAGATGGACCAGGTGAAGGCGATGCAAGGATGGAAACTGGAAGTGAAGTTGATGAATTTTGAGGTCTGGACGAGAGCATGAAGCAGCACCAAAATAGTCATCGATGTACCGGAAAAGGAGCTGTGTGAGGTGACCTGGGTAGGCCTGGAACAAGGAATGTTCCACATAACCCCAAAAAAGACCAGCATAGCTAGGACCCCATGCGGGTACCCATTGCTACTGCTTTGATTTGGAGAAAGTGGGATGAGTTAAAGGAGAAGTTGTTGAGAAATAGAACGAGTTCAGCCAGGCGTAGGAGAGTGGTGGTGGATGAGAATGGTTCAAGCCACTTTTCAAGAAAGAAGTAAAGAGCTCTCAGGTGTGGGATGGAGGTGTAGAGAGATTGCACATCCATGGTGAGTAGAAGTCGGTTAGGGCCTGTGAACTGGAAGCTGTCAAATATGACGCAGGGCATTAGAGGAATCCCAGATGTAGGTGGGGAGGGAATGGACCAAGGGAGTAAGGATGGAGTCAAGGGAAGAAGAAATATGTTCAGTGAGGCAGGAGCATGCTGACACAATGGGCCAGCCAGGACAATCCTTTGTGGGGATTTTGGGAAACAAGTAGAAGCGGACTGTCCGGGGTTGGGAGACTAAGAGGTTGGAAGCTGTTGAGGGAAGGCATCTGGAGGAAGTGGCGTTGGAGATAATGGCTTGATGTTCAGTTGTCATGGTCCAGAGGAAGGTGGGAGGAAGTATCTGAGAGTTGGCACTCAGCCTCTGTGAGGTGGAGGTCAGTATGCCAGACGACAACAGCACCCCCTTTGTCGGCAGGTTTATTGACAATGTCAGGATTGGACTTGAGGGAGTGAAGGGCAGAAAGTTTGGAAAGAGAGAGGTTGGAATGGGTGAGGGGGGCAGAAAAATTGAGACGGCCAATGTTCTTCTCTCCTAATATTTCTCTGTAGCTGATAGCGATCATGACCCATTCATGAAATATCCTGGTAAACAAGTTCTGCACAAGCAGGGATTAATGT
The DNA here is from genome assembly GCF_965287045.1 of Carcharhinus amblyrhynchos. Taxonomy (NCBI): domain Eukaryota; kingdom Metazoa; phylum Chordata; class Chondrichthyes; order Carcharhiniformes; family Carcharhinidae; genus Carcharhinus; species Carcharhinus amblyrhynchos. The sequence continues at coordinate 16,410,410 of NC_137353.1, read as the reverse complement.
CTGCTTAAGGTGCAATTTGGTATAATTAAAATGAGGCGAATATGAACATATACAATCAGAAAGTACCATTCCATCAGGAATAATGAATTGGGTGGAGATCCAGACCAAAAAAACCACAGGATTATGGTCTCCTGCAACACCACCCCCTCCCTTTCCAATCAGGTAACTGCCATTTGCTCCACCTCTGCAGGGGAATCTTGGCAAACAGACCAACATTCCTGTTACCTAATCATTGTGACTGATCAGCTTCTGTGCAATGTCTGAAAATGAATTACAGGCACAAGAGATTATACTCTCTTCTAATCAACGCCCCCATTGGCTATATGCGTTAGGGTCAGATAATTGTTTTATCTGGGACACAATTAGTTCACTAACCAGTGGTTCTTCAAACCAGACATTTCCATCACGTTCTGGCATCACATGCCCACATATAATTTTCAGAAGTCCAACTCAACCCAATTTAAGGGATTAATAATGAGGAATACCATTGCCTTTGGGACCCATATTGATAAATCCTGATGTAATATGGAGTTACACAACTGAGGGAGGTTCTGAAGCTCAATCCCTACTCTGTGCTAAGCAGATGATCTCACCCTCAGCAACACATGGAGCTCTAGTGTCCTGGGATGTGGGTGTGTGTGTATATGTGGGTGTGTATGTGGATGTGGAGAGAAGAAAATCCAGAGGGGTCCATCGAGCACTGATGGAGTGTGCACACCACAGCCAAATAGCTTCCTGGCACATTTGAAAGATGTTAATTTGAATGAGTGAATATGGATGGCTGCCAGTACTTATACAAACTTCAAATAGCATCTTTACCAGAGTAAATGTCCTGAGAGGTTTCAGAACAGAATTAACATTTAAGAGCAAGGCCAGTTAGAGTGAACTTAACAAAACGGGGGAGAAGAAAAATAAATGGTCAAAACATTTTAACACAGTGTCCCTGTTACACCAATCCCCACGAAGAATCTTTTTATTTCCATTATCACTAAAAGGTATAAATGAAGCAACTCACTGCCCAGATATTGATCACTCTCCGAGCCACATATGGGTCAATATTCCAGTAGCAAAAAGGAAGAAAGGTGATGTAAAAAACTTCCTGGCCCAACGTGGCAGCAAACAGGAAAAGGTAGTACAGGAAATAATTCTCAATCTTGTATTTCTTCCGAGGAACCTAGAGGAATCATACACATAATATTGCAATCAGGGTTTGGGGTAGGATGTACCAGATTCTGAAGTTTAGAGGAGCAGAGACTGAAAGGAATCATCATTAACAGTACCAGCACACTCCACAGACCTGAGTGCATAATCCAGGCCGATGCGCCCAGTGCAATACTGAAGGAATGCTAGATTGTCAGAGGTACTATCTTTTGGATGACATGTTAAACTGAGGTCCTACCTACCCTCTCTAGGGATGAAAAAGATCCCATGACATTATTTTGGAGAAGAGGAGGGGAGTTATCCCCAGTGTCCTGGCCAATATTTATCCCTCAGTTATTCAATTCACAAAAACAGAAAACTTAAACCCAGGTATTAAGTTTATTTATTAGTGTCACAAGTAGGCTTACTTTAACACTGCAATGGAATTGCTTTGAAAATCCCCGAATCACCACACTCCCGCACCTCTTCAGGTATGCTGAGAATTTAGCACGGCCAATGGACTGAACCAACATGTCTTTTGGACTGTCAAGGAAACTGAAGCACCTGGAAGAAACCCATGCAGACACAAGGAGAATGTGCAGACTCCGCACAGACAGTGACCCAAGCTGGGAATCGGACCTGGGTCCCTGGCGCTGTGAGGCAGCAGTGCTAACCATTGTGCTACTGTGCCATCTTCATTATCACATTACTGTTTTTGGGAACATACTATGTGACAATTCAAAAGTATTTTATGATCATAAAGTGCTTTAGAAGGTCCTGCATTGGTGAAAGGTGCGATATAGAATACAAGCTCTTTCTGCTTTCTATCATCCCATCAGGTGCCATTTTCAAGCAGGAAATGGGAATCTTGTCTCGATTCCAACACTGGAATCAACCAACAGTGACTTAAAATCAAGCGTTAAATAACTCTGGGAATCTGCTATATACCTGAGGAAACTGAAGTGTTTGTGCTGAATGCTTGGCACAATTCACCCCTGGTGCGCAGGAAGGCATCCAATCACACAGCAAGAAAACTGGTGCCAATGCAGCCCAGGCTCCAACACCAGTCCATGCTAAAGGTAACTGCAATGCACCTCCTGAAAAGAGAGCATGGATGAGCAACAGGTCAGTCTTGACAGTGATGCCTTTCTCTGTCTGATAGCCTCCTGTAACTCGTGAACCAAATTTGCAATGAAGAATTACCACTCAAGTGAGCTGCTAGTCACGTCACCAGAGGATTGAAAGGCTTTACAAGCTGTTTACTCCAAAGAGGGGAGGGCTTCGGGAGATTGGATCAAAGGGCAGTAAAGTACCGATCAGCCATGTTAATAGTGGAACAGGCTGGGGGAGAGGGGACTGAATGGTCTTTTTCCTGTGCTGATATTCCAAATAAATGATCCCTTAATAATTCATACATTTCAGGGAATCATGAATGAAAAGGTCATTTTCTCCTGGGTAAGTAGTTACGGCACAGGAACAGAGAGTTCGAGAGCAGAGTCCAGTGCTCAGTGAGAATCACACAGATTTAGGACTGGTCACTGTGGAGTGCGAGCATCTGAAGCAAGGCTAAATTCAGCACAGATAGAAGTAGTAAGAAAATACAGAAAGAATAATCGCCCTATCCAGCAGACACAGGCCTTGGGGCGGCTCTGCGATACTCTCAGCCAACTCTGCTATTCAACCGCTGAAGGCATCACGGCTTCAGTTGAAAGCAGACAGGAGTTACTGGACAGTGGTCAGGAGCGAGGAGTCTCGTCCCAAATCTCCCCTTTCTATTCCCGGGACACTGAGGCCAACGGAGGACAGATCTCTCTGAGTTCCTGGGGAAGTTAACTATGGGAATCTGAACGTCGCCCTTGGAGGAAATGAGCAAAGTTGGCGGGTTTCAAGGTCCCCTTGGTTCTGACTGTCAGAATCTAAAGCAAAGTCAAGAAGCCAATACATGGAGACAGGCCACTCACCGGAACCCCCGATACGGTGCCGTTGCGTTCAGGGTTTGTATGGTTTCCTCTGCATGCTGGAGTGTGCAGTCGGGGTGTGGGAACAGGCTGTGCCTGTCTGCCCACTTTTGGAGAGTGCTGGGAAGCTGGTTTGTCTTCACAAAGCAGACTGAGTCCACAGAGCCGCTGAAACTGAGCCACCAGCTCCGGTCCCCGCACTTTATCCAGCAACTGGTCCATGTCAAGGCCGGCGGGGTAAAGTATGTGGCCGGGTTGCGGGGGAGGCTGGTGGTGACGCCTGCTGCTCACCTGGGAAAAAAAACCCCCCAGCTCACCTGGGGTTACCTGCACAGGTATCACGTGTGCAAGTATCTGACCTGTGCCATTGGTGCAGCAGGGCTGGGAGGGCGGTGTCAGGAGGATTGACATTTAACAAGGAAACGGCTCCGGGCTCATAGTCAGAGAAACCACTGTCTCAAAGGTCACTTTGACAATCAAAGCCACGGGGCTTTCAGATCCCCTGGCAAAGAGGGTCTAGGTGGGAACATTTTATAACTGATAATATTTTAGCCTATATTGCTGTACCCAATATGACTAGATTCTTTATTGTTAGATCCTACATATTCTCGCGTTATGTGTCATAATGTTATACCCTACACTGCTTTACATTGCAATATATATTTTTTGTTTCTTCGGAGGTTTGGGCGTCACTCATTAGGTCAACATTTATCACCCAACCCCAATTGCCCTTGAGAAGGTGGTGATGAATTGCCTTCTTGAACGGCTGCAGTTCATGTGGTGTCAGTACATCCACTGTGCTGTTGGAGAGGGGAGTTCCAGGATTTTGACCCAGTGATAGTGAAGGATCGGCGATACACTTCCAAGTCAGGATGCTGAGTGATTTGGAGGGGAACTTACAGGTGGTAGTATCCATGTATCTGCTATCCTTGTTCTTCTTGATGGTAAAAGTCATGAGTTTAGAAGGTGCTGCTGAAGGAGTCTTGGTGAGTTGCTGCAGTGCATCTAGTACAATGGTGCACATTGCTGCTGCTGTGCATCAATGGTGGAAGGAGTAATGTTGAAGATGGTGGAACAGTTACCAAACAAATGAATTGTCTTGTTCTGGATAGTGCTGAGCTTCTTAGAACATAGAACATAGAACATTACAGCACAGAACAGGCCCTTCAGCCCACGATGTTGCGCCGACCAGTTAAAAAACAATGACCCACTAACCTAAACCAATCCCTTTTCGTCCATAAACGTTGACTGTTGTCAGAGCAGCACTCATCCAGACAAGGGAAGAGTATTCCGTTACAGTCCTGACCTGCGCCTTGTGGATGGTGCAGTGAGTAACTCACCTCCTGTCTTCCCAAAGGCCTAGTCTCTGGCTGGTTCTTGTGACCACAGTATTTACATGGCCAGACCAGTTCAGTTTCTGGTCAATGACAACAGCCAGGATGTTGATAGCAGAGGATTCAGCAATAGTAATGCTATTGAACATCAAGGGGCAATAGTTGACTTCTCTCTTGTTGGAGCTAATCATTGCCTGGTGCTTGCGTGGCACAAATGTTATTTATTACTTATCAGCCCAAGCCTGAATGTTGTCCAGGACTTGCTGAATGTGGGCATGAATTGTTTTATTATCTGAAGAGTCATGAACACTGTGAAATCATCAGCAGGCAATCCCATTTCCACTCCTTCTCCACTTTTGGAGAAGGGCAATATTGGACTTGAAATGTTAATTCTGTTTTTCTCTCTCTACAGATGCTGCTAGACCAGCAGAGTTTTTCCAACATTTCCAGTTTTTAACACGAGTTATGAGCAGTTTTGAGCTCCCCATTATAGAAAGAATATTTAAACCACAGAGAGAGCAGAGTATAGATTCACCAGGAACATGTCAGGAATGAGAAACTGGAATTTAGCAGAGAAGGCTATGAGGAGATTTAATTGAGATGCTTAAAGATAAGAAAGGTTTTGGTAGAGTGAATAAGGAATGATTGTTTGGTTGAGGAGTCAGCATTAGAATGAGGAGAGAGTTCAGGGAAATTCTTTGACATAACAGGTTGTGGGAGAATGGAATGTTTTGCCACAGGGAGTGACAGAAACAAAAACTACTGCATCCTTTAAGACAAAATTGGTCAAAAAATTAAAACAGAGAAAGGTTCACAGCAACAGAGAGGGATTGGGACAGTGGATTAGTTTTGGATTGCTTTAATAAAATATTGGCGTAGATACATTGGACTGAATGGCCTCCTTGTGTACTGTAAACTTCCATAATTATATACGCACACAGACTAACATGTGCACATTCACAGAATGAAAACCCTTTCCCTCCTACAAGTACAGGCAGAATGCTGTTACATTGAAATCCTATTATTTATTTAAGACAATGTGGTGAATTTACTCTTTTAAAACATTTGCTTAGCTACACCATTGCCCCATCCATGTGAATTTCCAGCTCCTTCAGAATTTACTTTTCAGAAGATAAGGGAGAAAACATTTTCTTGGACACAAGAGGGACCAAAGAGGGATTACAAAACTAAGGAAAACAATTTTTAAAAGAAATGCAAAGCGATGGAGAGTAAAAATAGAGATCTCCTGAAACACATATAGAATTTCTAATGATTGGGAGCTCAGAGGAGCCCAATCAATTCCTTCAGGGAGCATCCAAGAACCATTTTCCCTGTTGGATTACTGTACAGTGTCACAACTGGGCTCAACAGCACCATCTGCCAATTGCATCTACAACTTGCAGCCAATGCTAACCCACTCCCAACAAACTTCACTCATATCCCTCGCACATTGCTCTGTTACTTATTGTGATCAAAAATAACTTTAAGAATTATTTTAAGCATTTAGTTAACATATCCATAGCCACAATTTATTAACTTCAAAAATCATACAGAAGTTCCACTAAATTCTCCTATTTCAGAGAAGAATCAGTCAAAGAAAGCCTTGCATTTATATAGAGCCTTTCATAACATCAGGATGTCTCCAAGTGCCTTGTAGTCAATGAAGTATTTTTGAAGTGTAGTCATTGCTAAAAGATAGTCAAATTAAACCTTGGTTTATTTTAGCTTATTGGAATATAGGAACAGGAGGAGGCCATTCAGTCCTTCAAATCTGCTCTTCTATTCAGTTACATCATAACTAATCTATATTTTGAAAAAATGTATCCATTTTAGCTTCTCATCTCTTGATATCCTTATCTAATCAAAATCTACAATTCATAGAAACCAAGCGTCCACAGCACAAAATTTGGAGAGAGTTTATTTCTAATTCCACTTTTGAACAGCTTAACTTCTTTGTTATAGATTGTATATCTCCTTGTTCTGGATTGCCGCATCAGAGGAAATAGTTTCTTCATATCTATCCCATCAAATGATTTTATCATTGTAATTACCTTGATTAGGTCAGTCTTCATCTCTGTTATCGGGGAGGCAGGATCAAGTTTATGTAACCTGTCTTCATTATTTAGCCCTGTATGCTCTGGTATAAGTCTGGTGAATATGTGCTTGTCTCTCTCTGAGGCCAATGCAGCATTCTCATAGTGTAATGTCCAAAAGAGAACAAGTGCTCCAGTTGTAGGTCTGATTAAGGCTTTCTACAACCAAAGCCAAGTTTCCTCATCTTTGGACTCCAACCTCCTTAAGGTAAATGCCAAGCTCCTATTAGTCTCTGATTACTTGATGTACCTATGGATTAGTCTTAAGTGATTCAGATACCTGAGCAAGCAAATCCCTTTGCTCTTCCACAGTTTTGCTTGCCTCATCACTAAGAAAATATTCCCATTTGTGTTTATCAGATCCAAGTGGACAACCTCATACATTCCAACATTGAACCCTATCTCCTGTGCCTCCTCAATGACTGTTACCTATAACTGTATATAAAATACTTGATTCCTTCATCAAAGTTAATGTCACAGTGAAAGGTGTGGTATAAAAAGTGAGAACAGTATTCCAGGTTTCTCCAAACTGTTTTTCAATGTTCTCCACTCCTGCTCTGATGCTTTGTTAGGTCCCAATCCCTTTCAACAGCATGGTGGTGCAGTGGTAACATTACTGAACTAGTTCAAATCCCAATTGGTGGAATTCAATTGATTTTTTAAAAAATCTTGAACATGAAACTATTCTCAGCAGTCGTGACCATGAATCATCATCAATTATTGTAGAAACCCATTACAGAAAGAAATCTGCTGCCTTTACCTGGTCTGGCCTACATTTGGTTAACTCAGTTCAAGACCTGTTAAGGAAGGGCAATAAGGCTAGCCTTACCCAGTGACAACTTGAAAGTGGCACGTCTCATGAAAGATAAAATCACCAAATCCCCCATCAACAATCTGTCTCATTGATCAGAAACTTAACTGGAGCTGTTATATAGATGCCATGTCTACAATAGCAGATCAAACATTGGGTATTCTACAATGAGCATCTCACATCCTGACTCCTTGAAACCTTTCCACCATCTACATGTCAGGAGTGTAATGGAACATTCTCCACTTGTCTGGATGAGTGGAGCTCCAACAATAGTCAAGAAGGTCAATACTATCCAGGGCTAAGCATTCCACTTCATCAGCACCCCATTCACATAGTTGGAGGATGTAAAATCTACAGAATGTGCTGCAGCAACTCACCAATGTTTTTTTAGCAGCAGCTTCCAGACTTGCAATCTCTACCTAGAAAGACAAGGGCAGCTGCATGGAAACACCATCATTTCCAAATTCCCCTTCAAATCCCACATGACCCTAACTACATCATCTGTTCACTCACTGTCAAAATCCTGAACTCTATCATTAACAACACGATTGACATACCTATACTACATGGAGAGATTCAAGAAGAATAGAAATATGATTCTATTTATCATAGAATCATAGAATTCCTACACCGCAGAAGGAGGCCATTCAACACATCTACACCAACTCTTTGAAAAGCATCTCACCCAAGCCCTATCCCTGTAACCCCAAATATTTACCCCACTAATCCCCCTAACCTACACATCTTAGCACACTAAGGGGCAATTTAGCATGGCCAATTCTCCTAACCTGCACACCTTTGGAGTATGGAAGGAAACCAGAGCACCCAGAGGAAACCCACACAAACGTGGGGAATATGTGCAAACTCCAGACAGACAGTCACCCAAGGTCAGAATTGAACCTGGATCCTTGGCACTGCGAGGCAGCAGTGCTAGCCTCCATACTGCTCCTGCTCCGGGGTAACTAAGAATGATAATAAATGCCAACATTTCTGAAAATGAGTTGGAAAAAATCTTTAATGTAGAACCCAGCTGCACAGGAGACAGTGAATGTACCAAACTGGAGGAATAAGTGTGAAAATGAGTCCCAAATTAGGGGTTTCAGATTTGCAGATAGCCTGAAAATTCTGCCATGGTTTAGCCTTAAATGCAGATATCAACTGGTATAGAAAAGAATAAGTCCAGAACAGTAATTCATGATGAGAAATACAGGCAATAGGTTCAAACTGGTGAAATATGCACTCAAGATGGATATTGATCAATATTTGGAATTGACTCCAGGTTAACCTGCAGATGAAATCTTTGATTTGCTTAACAACCTGGAGGGCGGTGTGATGGGGACTCTCCATTTTTCCTTTCAAATAGAATTCTGTACCTAGCTTGTGGACTACAGGGTCAGCATTGCATGCCAACAGGTCTCTGTGCAATCATAGAATTACACAGAATTTAGGAACATTCATACAAGCATACTTACAGCACAAAAATAGGCTATTCAGCCCATACTGGTCCATGCCAGTGTTTGTACTCCACACAAGCCTTCTCTCCCGCCCTGCTTCATCTAGTCCTATAGCTTAATGTTCTATTCTTTCTTCCTTCATTTGTATAATCTAGCTTCTCCTTAAATACATCTTTATTATTCACCTTAACTACTTTTTGTAGCAAAGTCCACTGTCTTCCCACTTTCTGAGTAAAGAAGTTCTTCTTGAATGCCTTAATGGGTTAATTAATGACTACCATATACACATAGACCCCAGTTTTAGTCTCCACCACATTAAAAACATGTTTTCTATATGTACCCTATCAAATCCTTTTCCTAATCTGAAAGATTGTCATCTGGTCAGCACTTAGCTTTCTCTTCTCTAGAGAGAAGAGTCGCAGCTTATTCAATTCCTCCTGATCAGTATAAACTCTCAATTCTGGTATCATCATTGCTGCATAAATGATTGAACTGGGGTAATCCAAGCCAGTTATTAAAAATCTATGTAAATTATAAAACAGGCTGAGCCACAATACAAGGAAGAATATAAGATTAATTCCTCTTTAATTACCTCATTGTCCAAACCTATTTTTCAAACTCTATTTTTCGTCGTTTCTCAGTAATATTCCCATTACTCTCAATGCCCTTCGTGCACCGCACACATGACCCAGGATAGCTTGCATCTTTAATTAGTGAAGGAATGGTTTGTACTTGATAAACAGAGAGAGTTCAATGGATAACTCATTGATCTTCACTGGAGCGGTAGAGAGAGCTACATTATGCCTTAGGGTCCCTGGCCATTGAAATATTGACCATCATCAAGCACAAGAATGTCCACATGCAGATGTGCCAAGAAGACAAAAGCAGCCCTGTTTATAATGCCCTTCAAAGTCAAATAGCCTGGCACCATTCTTTCTGAGCTCACTTGTGGTCACTCGATGTGGCAGCAGACAGCACTTTGTTCATCTGGCCATTCCCCACGTGAGAGGCTAAATCTTGGTGATATCAATCTCGCTGTGTCATTACTGTTTTGTGCTGAGTTAGCAGATCTGAGCCAGTGAATAGAATCGATTCTATAATCTTCCCCTGATCGGGGAAAGACCAAGAGAACATATAAAAAGAACATGTGTTAAAGGACTGGCTCATCTGGTCTACCAATCTTGTCCCAGATCGTGATGACTGGAATATCATAACTAAACATTCTCCCTGGCCCCCAACTCCCACTCCACTCCTTCCCCTTTTACAGCTATGTAATCTCCTGGGACAGATGCTGGAAAAAGATTCAGAGCCAATAAGGGAAAGAAATACCCTACAAAGTTGCTCTCCAACCTCATTCAGATGATCATAACAATCTGGGGGATCCATGCCTACCACAGCACGGTTTGCCATCTACTATGGCGGGACATTGTCTGAGGTTTGTGGATTACCAGTTCATTAACATATACCATTAAGCCACAGGGGAAACCCAGATCACTTGGAATGAGTGCTAAGTTGGTTAATTAATTGTGGGTGGCACGGTAGCACAATGGTTAGCACTGCTACTTCACAGCTCCAAGGACCTAGGTTCAATTCCTGGCTCGGGTCACTGTCTGCATGGAGTTCTCCTCATGTCTGTGTGGGTTTCCTCTGGGTGCTCTGGTTTCCTCCCACAGACCAAAGATGTGCGGGTTAGGTTGATTGGCCATGCTAAAATTGCCCCTTAGCGTCCTGAGATGTGTAGGTTAGAGGAATTAGCGGGTAAATGTGTAAGGATATGGGGGTAGGGCCTGGGTGGGATTGTGGTTGGTGCAGACTTGATGGGCCGAAGGGCCTCTTTCTGCACTGTAGGGTTCTATGATTCTATAATTAACAGCAGGGTGACCTTTCCTGTCCACTGTCCACCAGTCCAAAAACTGGAACTACAGGTGGGGTTGACAGTACTAGCAGGATGGAACCCAGCCCTCCTAGTCATAAGGTCTGAAGGGGAGACAGTGACATGTTGTTAATGTCACCACACTAGTTACTCACAAGTCCAAGCTAATTAATGGGTTCAAATCCCACCACAGGATCTGATGAAATTTAAATTCAATTAATAAAAACTGGAATTCAAAGCTACTGTCAGTATCAAGGACCGTGAAACTATTGTTGTCATAAAACCCCTTCTGGTTCACTTATGCCCTTTAAGGAAGTAAATCTGGCCTCTAGCCTACATGTGACTCCAGGCCCTGAGCAATGTGGTTGACCCTTAATTGACCTCTAAAAAGGCCAAGCAAACCATCCTGTTCAAGGGCAAATTGGAGATAACCCTTGCCAGCCGCACCCACTTCCCTTGAAAAGAATAAAGAACAGCAAACACAATATCTCAGTTCAAGCCTGAGGAGTGTGCATTATGAGGGTCTGGTTGAACCAGTTTAGGTGCAAAACCAGCACTGTATTCCCAACTCTTACTTGAGCTGGGAGGCTTACCAGAAACTACGCCTAAAAGAGAAAATGCTGGAAAACCTTAGCAGGTCTGATAGCAGCTGTGGAGAGAGAACAGTGCTAATGTTTCGCGTCTGGAAGACCTTTCATCAGGGTTTTTAATTAAACTGTGGGCCTGATTTTAACAATCAGTGAAGTTGCCAGTTCTCATCCTAGTTTCCATAGGGATTTGGGAGGAGGCAGCAATATTCCACTCAGCTTCATGAGACAAGGGGAGCAGGAATAGACGCACCCAGCACAACAGGAAGGTAAGTTAATGTGGTGGCCACAGCAATGTCATGAAGCCAGAGGAAGGGTAGAGCAGGCCTGTGTCACCAATGATTCATTTGAAAGCCATTTGGTCCTTCTATAATAGAAGCACTATGGCATTGGATGTATTTCAGGACAGAGTCCTATGGAATCCATTCAGAAAATAGACACAATGAGAACAAATTTCAACCCCTGTATACACCGGCTCAGTGAAATACTCTTAGCCCTGAGTTAGAAAGTTAATGATTCAAGTTCCACCCCAAGGACTTGAGTGCACATCCAAGCTGACACACCACAAAAGCAACACTGAGGGAACTTTTGAAAGTGCTATGTTTTGGATAAAACATTAAATTGAGGCCCCATACCCCATACTGAAATGGATATAAAAGATCCCAGGACTCCATCCTGAAGAAGCGCAAAGGAGTTTCCCTACCATCTCAGGTTAATATTTACTGTTCAACCAATTTTACTGAAATAGATTATAGAACATAGAACATAGAACACTACAGCATAAACAGGCCCTTCGGCCCACAAGTTGCGCTGATCATATCCATACCTACCAGGCCATAGAACTATCTGTAACTCCCAATCCCATTAAATCCCATGTACTCATCCAGAAGTCTCTTAAAAGACCCCAGTGAGTTTGCCTCTACGACCACCGATGGCAGCTGATTCCACTCACTCACCACCCTCTGAGTGAAAAACTTACCCCGACATCTCCTCTGTACCTGCTCCCCAGCACCTTAAACCTGTGTTCTCTCGTAGCGACCATTTCAGCCCTGGGAAATAGCCTCCGAGAATCCACCTTATCTATACCTCTCAACATTTTATGAACCTCTATGAGGTCGCCTCTTAACCTTCATCTCTCCAGGGAGAAGAGACTTAGTTCCCTCATCCTATCTTCATAAGGCAACATCTCTGTAAATCTCCTCTGCACCCTCTCAATAGCTTCCATATCCTCCCTGTTGTGAGGCGACCAGAACTGCGCACAGTACTCCAAGTGGGGTCTGACAAGGGTCTTATAAAGTTGCAGCATTACCTCCCAACTCCTAAACTCGATCCCTTGATTAATGAAGGCTAGCACACCATACGCCTTCTTGATCACATCCTCCACCTGTGAGGCCAATTTAAGAGTCCTATGGACCTGGACCCCAAGGTCCTTCTGCTCCTCAACACTGCTAAGAGTACTACCCTTGATATTGTACTCCTTCATCCCATTGGACCTGCCAAAATGGACCACTACACATTTCTCCAAGTCCATCTGCCACTTCTCCGCCCAGCCTTGCATCCTATCTATGTCTCACTGCAACTTCTGACATCCCTCCAGACTATCCACAACCTCACCAACCTTTGTGTCGTCGGCGAATTTACTAACCCATCCCTCCACTTCTTCATCCAGGTCATTTATGAAAATGACAAACAGCAAGGGTCCTAGAACAGATCCCTGAGGCACTCCACTGGTGACAAACCTCCATGCAGAAAAAGACCCATTCACTACCACTCTCTGCCTTTTGCAGGCAAGCCAGTTCTGGATCCACAAGGCCAAAGCCCTTGGATCCCATGGCCTCTCACCTTCACAAGAAGTCTTGCATGGGGGACCTTATCAAACACCTTGCTGAAGTCCATGTAAACCACATCCACCACTCTTCCTTCGTCAATGTCTTCAGTCACATTTTCAAAGAACTCAACTAGGCTCGTAAGGCACGACCTGCCCTTGACAAAGCTGTGCTGACTATTTCTGATCATACTAAACTTCTCTAAATTGTCATAAATCCTGTCCCTCAGAATCCTCTCCATCAACTTACCAACCACTGAGGTTAGACTCACCGGTCGGTAATTTCCTGGGCTATCCCTGCTCCCTTTCTTGAAAATAGGAACCACATCCGCAATCCTCCAATCCTCCGGAACCTCTCCCGTCTCCATTGACAATGCAAAGATCATCACCAGGGGCTCTGCAATCTCTTCCCTCACCTCCCACAGTAACCTGGGGTACATCCCATCCGGTCCCGGCGACTTTTCTATCTTGATAGAATTTAAAAGTTCCAACACATCCTCTTTCTTAACGTCCACATACTCAATCTTTTCAGTCCGCCGCAAACCTGCAGTACAACCTCCCAGGCCATCTCCTTGCTGTGTGTGGAATCTTGTGGAATCATTATATGGCCATCTCCTTGCTGTGTGTGGAATCTTGCTGTGCAAAAATTGGCCTCAGTGCTCACGAGTACTGGATTATCATGAAACATGTTATTCTGATGGGTATGGGCTCCAGTTCAAAGTTTACCCTGGGTAGGGAATTGAGTCAAATATAATGCTTTGACATCAACAGATGGAAGAATTAACCTCTTTACTCCCCCCTCACCACCTACTCCCTCCCCCCCCATCACATTGGTACCCCTCACATGTACTCAGCTCTTGCCTTTCACTGAGTGATGAGGCATTCACCTAAAGCCCTGTATGAGGGCCAAGTATTGAAAGCTAAGTGCTGGTTCGCTTATTTTGATGCCTATTATTCTAAATGAATTATGTGGAGGATAGTCATTTCTCTAGTGAATAGTTTGACAGTGTATAATAAGACCCTCACTATTGCTGATCTCAAAATGGTCCACCAAATGGACTGAAGCCCATGCATTTGGCAAAGAATATAAGATTCAATGCCCCTTAAAGGAGCATGCTTTAATCCTTAAAACATTTGGCAAACTTTGTTTTTTTCATTCCCCTAATAAGAATTTGAAGTCTTGGACCAATTTCACTCATCACAATTCATGCAACGATTCATTGCGCTCTGTATTTGGAAATTAATAAAATATGCCAGGGATTTTTTTCTTCAAGGTAAAGTCATGACCCATCAGCCATGTAACAGATCTTTTTACAGACCCTTTAAGAGAATCCCTATCCTTTCAGACAAGCTCTGTAACATTTCTTTAAGAGAGATTCACTCCTGGCTCTTACTGCAATCTCTGCTACTAGAGGGAGCTTCCATTCCTACACATATATTTGGTTTTATCTGGAACATGGATTTTGACGGTTAAAGAATTCTATTTGACTTTCCTGAATAATTTTTTCTGCACCACAAGCCTTTTCCATCAGGGATACAAAAATTTCAACAAAATTTCTATTTTTATTATAAATTTTGTGTTCATCAACACATTAGGATGACAGAATTAAACCCTGCAGTGTCAGCATGAAACAATCCCAAAACAGCACAGGACTAGATAGAGAGTAAAACTCCCTCTACACTGTATCATCAAATACTCCCAGGACAGGTACTGCACGGGTTTAGATACAGGTAAAGCTCCCTCTACACTGTCTCCATCAAACACTCCCAGGGCAGGCACAGCACGGGGTTAGATACAGAGTAAAGCTCCCTCTACACTGTATCATCAAACACTCCCAGGACAGGTACAGCACAGGGTTAGGTACAGTGTAAAGCTCCCTCTACATTCTCCCCATCAAACACCCCCAGGCCAGGTACAGCACGAGGTTAGATACAGAGTAAGGCTCCTTCTACACTCTCCCCATCAATCACTCCCAGGACAGGTACAGCACGGGTTCGATACAGAGTAAAGCTCCCTCTACGCTATCCCCATCAAACACTCTCAGGACATGTACAGCATGGGTTAGGTACAGAGTAAACGTCCTTCTACACTGTCCCCATCAGACACTGATGCGAAGATGCCGGCGTTGGACCACGGCAAACACAGTAAGAAGTCTCACAACACCAGGTTAAAGTCCAACAGGTTTATCTGTTGGCAAAAGCCACTAGCTTTCGGAGTACTTCTCCTTCAATATATAATTACATTTTACATTATATATAAAGGAGCAGCACTCTGAAAGCTAGTGGCTTTTACTACCAAGTAAATCTGTTGGACTTTAACCTGGTGTTGTGAGACTTCTTAGTGTGCCCATCAAACACTCCCAAGACAGATACAGCATGGAGTTAGATACAGAGTAAAGCTCCCTCTACACTGTCCCCATCAAACACTCCCAGGGCAAGTACAGTGTGGGTTAGGTACAAAGTAAAGCTCCCTCTACACTGACCCCATCAAAACTCCCAGGGCAGGTACAGTATTGGGTTAGATACAGAATAAAGCTCCCTCTACACTGACCCCATCAAACACTCCCAGGGACAGATACTGTATGGGGTTAAAGCTTCCTCTACACTCTCCTTATCAAGCACAACTTTTCTCACGTTGTCTTTCCCTTTCCCATTTTTCTCCCTCTCTCTGTATGTTTTGCCCCCTCTTTGTTCCGTCTTTTTTCTCACCCCTTTTCATGCCAAATCATAATTTGATCTCTGATTGTTGGAGAAATCAATCATTTGGGAAATTTGCCCACTCACCTGGTGTTGCCCGGTGCCATGGCAACCACTGCCCACCACTGGCTTTCCCAGTGATGACCTGCAATCTTCACTTAATGAACCCAATGCAGAGCACACGCCTCCGAGATATTTCTCTGCTCTTAAGCTGCACCTGTGCAGCCTGATTGAAGTTTTAATGTGTTTAAATACATTTACATTTGTTTGGTCACGGTGACAAGATTCTCTTTGATCTTTGGTTTATTAACTGCGATGAAACCAGATTCTAGATTTTGCTGTTTTGTGGAAGAGTGACAGCTTTAGATTTGTAGCTAACCCACACTCTGTTTCTCACCTGCGGTTGATGTGTGACCAAGATTACAGACAACAAGAGATTGTGTGGGGCCCACACAGATCACCTGAGGAAGCAACCAGGGATTTTCACTCAATTTCCCTGCAACCACAGATAGACAGTGTCAGGAAACTTTGCCAGTAATATTAATTCTGGGGATGGGGGAGCATCAAGAACACATCTCATCAAATTATATTAGATGGAACATTTGTATTTCAGGGAGTTTCAGCACTCTTCAGCAACCTTCAGATATTTGAATGTTGCTATAACTAGACACTGGTGACCAGTGTAATTATATCTTGAAGACTAGATATTGGGTTTTAATTTACCTGAATATTGGGGTTGTTGTAACTGAATAATGGAGCTTAGTAAAACTGGATAGAAGGGATAATAACGCAGGATAGAGAGGACTGACATGAATGAATATTGGGGCTGATATAGCAGGATATTAGAGTTTAATAGAACCGGATTTAGGGATAATAAAGGCTGTGAGTGAGGACTGATATAACTGGATATTCGAACTGGATGGACTGGAATCTGATGCTAATATATCCGGATTTTACACAATTGGTACAGGTGCATATTAAAGAGCAATTTAACACAATATTGGAGACTGATAATGACTAGTTATTTGGGATAATATGACAGGAAAGTAAGGGCTGATGTAACTGGATATTTAGAGGCAGTTATAATGAATAATGGTATAAATATCACTGTACAAGGGTGTATAACTGGATATGTAAGGCCATGATAATGAATACTGGAAATGAATACTGAAGATTAGTACAACTGGATAATGGAGACTGATGTAACTAGACAGGTTATTGGAGATTAATAAATTCGAACATTGGCAACTGGTATAACTGGATTTTGGATGCTGATATAAGTGAATATTAGGAATATTAAATGGATATTGAAGATGAATGAGTGGCTGCTGGAATTGATGAAATTAATATTGAGTATTGACAAAACTGTATTTTCAGAACAAATATAACCCCATATTGGAATGATGTAAGTAGGCATTGGAGCTGATAACTAGACATTGGAATGAATATAACATTATTGGGCATTGATACAGCAGCTTTAAGTGAATTATACAGTTAATATTGAGGACTGCTAGAATTTGAAACTGGGGCTGATATCCTGGAAAAGGGGGGCTAATATGATGGATATAGGGAAGGTAAAAGTGGATATTTAAAGTGATGCAATGATATTGAAGGTTGATATAACTGAAATGAGTGAACTGGTGTGGCTGGATGTTAGCAACCAATCTAACCGGACACCAGAAACTGTAAAGACTGGATATTGGCAAGTGCCATAACTGACTATTGGGGTCAAAAATGACCGTGATCTCTGAATGTCGATGTCAATATATCTGAAAACTGCAGGCTAATATAAGTGGACATTGGAAACTGGTTTAATCAGATCTTGGAGAAAAATATCACTGAATATTTGGGCTGATACAATTGGATATCTGGGGGCTGACAACTGGACGTGACACTAATACAACTGGTCATTTGAGCCGGACGTGATTGATATGAGAGATTATTAGAACCAATATTAGAGAGTAATGTCTGTCACTCTGTTTGTGAATATTGTGACAATATCAAAGAACTGTGCTCCGGTTCGGGAGTTGGCACCCGGGAGACAGCTCCAGGAAGACTCCAAGAGTGTCCTCCTTGTTTGGTACAAGCCCTGTCTGCTTTCCCTCTTTGATCTCTCGGTAATGGTTACCGCTTGCTCATTCTATTCATTTTTTTTTCAACTGTGATCAGAGAATGACGCGAGGAAATGGGATTTGAACTGAGTTAACAGTCACGGAGACAATGCCCAGAATACGCCCGGGGTTAGAATAGAGTTGGGGGTTAGTTTAATTGGGATGAAAGTGGGTTCGAATCAGGTTGAGGTGTGGGGGTATGTGGAGTTGCATGATAGAGGGAGGGGAGTGGAGTTAAAGTTAGAGTTGGAATTAGTTTTGGAGTTAAGGGCCAGCAATCGCTGAAGCGAGATTTCAAATCCTTGAACGGATTCTAAGTACCACTTTGTGCTTGTTCTAAGCAGAACCCATTAATAGATTACCAGGTGCTGGAGAGATTTTCCTTTTTAAATGCAATTCGAATTCAATTGGACGGACACAAATAATTGTAACTTTTTCTTTAATTTGAAAAAAGGAAGATGATTGCAATTGAATTTCGGGGGCTGTCCGGATCTCACCTCCGCTCTGGATATCTGTCTGACACACAGCAAGATACTCCTTTGTTCCCAATTTTCATTTAGAAAGTTATTTATGGGATACACGCGCTGTTAATACTTGGCGGGGGAATTATTCTGCCGAGCTGAATACGAATTAAATGAAGATTAAGGGAGGGTGTGTGAAGCAAAGCGCAACTTTTTAAGATTCCTATTATTATAATTAACATCAGTGACATTTTGTAAAACAGCCATAACAGAACACATTTAATAAAAGGATCATCGATTGGTTCCTGGCAGCAGTGATCAGTGTTGTATTACATTAGGACAATTAACATGCTCGGGGAGATCAGCCACTGAGGGGAAATTAAATCAGAAACTTTTGTGAGTCATTTTCGGTATGTGTGAATAGGGGGGAGTATACTTGTGTATACATGTGTGTGTGTGGATGAGGAGGGGGTATATCTGTGTGTACGTGTGTGTGAATAGGAAGTATATTTGTGCGTACGTATGTGTGTGGGTAGGGAGAGGGTATATTTGTGTGTATCAGGGTGTGTATATGTCCATGTACATATTTATGAATGTATGTATGTGTGAGTGATTCTCTGTGTGGGGGTATATGGTTGCGTACATGTATGTACATGTGTATGTATCTGCATGCGTGCTGGGTGATGGTGTCTCTATGTGAGTGCGTGTGGAGGAAGACCTGTACGTGTGCGAGTTTCTGTAGGGATTGTCTGTATGTTTGTGTGGGGACGGGGTGTCCCTGAGGTGTGAGTGGTGGCGTTTGCATGTGTTTATGAATGGAAGTATTTGTATGAATGTGTCTGTGGTGTGTTTGTGTGTGTGTGTGAGTGGGGATGTTTGTATGAGTGTGTGCGAGAGAGTGGGAGTGCTTGCATGAGTCTGTGCGAGAGTAGGGGTGTTTGTACGTGTGTAGGATGGAGTGTTTGTATGAGCGTGCGTGCAAGAATGGGGGTGTTTGTATGAGTGCATGTGAGTGTGGGGGGGGGAATGTTTGTATAAGTGTATGTGTGTCTGTGTAAATGTGTGAGTGGAATGTTTGTATGAGTGTGCGTCTGTGTGAGAGTGGGTGTGTTTGTATGAGTGTGTGTGAGAGCGAATGGGGGCTGTTGTATGGGTGAGCGTGTGTGCGGAAGTTTGTATGTATGTGCATTTGTATGAGTGTGTCTGTGAGTGGGGTACTTGTGTGTGTGTGGCGGGTGGGGGGTTGAATATATATGTATGTGTGTGTGAGTGGGGGATCTCTGTTATGCGTGGGTTTGGGTGTGTATCTCTGTTGTGTGTGAATATCTCTGTTTTGTGTGTGGGGGTGGGTGGGTGTGAGTGTGTGTGGATGTGTGTCTCTGTTGTATGTGGGTGGATGTGTGTGCGTGTGTGTCTCTGCTGTGTGTGTGGGTGTGTGTATGGGTGTCTGTCTTGTTTGTGTGTAGATTTATGTCTATGTTGCGGGTGTGTCTCTGTGGTGTGCGTGTGTCTCTGTGTGTGGATATGTGTGTTTCTGTTGTGTATATGGGTGTGTGTGAATGTGTGTGGGTATCTGTCTTTGTTGTGTGTAGGTGTGTGTGTCAGTGTGTGTGTGTCTGTTATGAGCGTGCATGTGCGTGTATCTGTGTGTGTGTGTGTGTGTCGTGTTTGTGGGTGTGTGTCTCTGTTGTGGATGGGTTGGACAGGGGCAGCGGCCACACTGCACTTTCTCTGCGTTTGGGAAGGAAATTCCGCTGTAGGTTTCTCTAAGAGTTATTTATTAAATCCATCAAAAAGATTTGAGACTCGAAACCAGCTACCTTCCCCGCAAATATCAGTGCTCGATGCGATGGGGAGTCCCCGCTCCCGCTCTCAGCATAAACGGCCTTTTCCTTTCTCATCCTTTGCCCGATGTAAGTTAGGGAACGTTAACTAGCTAACAACGCCTGGAGTGAAAAGCGCGGAAATGCTCGGGAGCAAATATACCGGGTGTCTGGTCGAATTCACTTTGAACCCGATTCGAAAGAAAGTTTTGGTAAGAATGGGATGATAGAGGCAGGAGATCTTCGGTGGGAACATGTAAAAAGGAGATACAAGGAAAGGCGAACCTGGTGGATCCCCAAATAAAACAATTCTCTTGTTACATCTTTCAATATCGTTCCACCGTGTAATAGTCTGTATAAACCCGCTATCCGCCCCGGAATCTAAGGGATACTGATTCTTGTTCAATTTCAACTTCCAAACTACTGCATTACGGAATGAATGTGAAATGACACTGCTGAAATAGGGATCACAAAGTGCCATCAAAACGAGTATTTGCACACGAAATCAGACAGCGGTGCTCAATGACAGCAGTCAGACTGCGGCTGGCAAGATGAGGCGTTCTTTTTTGGTTGGGTATTTGTCCAGTTGGATGCCCGAGTTTCTTCAGTAAAGTGTATTGGAGTGAGTCTGAAACAGCGAATCTTTCAGATTGAAGTTTAATGCATGATGCTTGTGCTTCTGGTTGGGATGATTGCATCTCTTCACGAAAATAACTCCCAGCTCTTTCATAATATATATGTATATAATATATATTTGAGCTGGTAACTTATTTTACTCTTTAAAAATTGTTTTAATAAAACATCTGTTTGGTTGAAAACGAGGCAGCGAAAGAGTGAATGTAGAGAGTGTTGATCGGGCCCAATGTCTCCCACTGTCATTGGCGCATTCACTTGTCAATGCCTTCGTTCCCTCCTCATGAATAAAAGAATCAGCCCGAGCCTATCACAGTTTAAACTCCTCTCCTCCAGCACACTGCGCCGAACTTGAGCGCCTCGACATCTCCCAGCTTCCTACAGAGTTTGGTCAGTTCAAAAAACTTTCCAGAAAATAGCATTAAAGCAGCCGGGGAGAGGGGTGGTTAGGGAGTGAGGGAGGGTAAGCAGCAAGAAAAGTTAATTGTGGATGGGATTGCTACATTAAAGCAGTAAAGGATTCCTTTTACTACTGCTCCCCCCCACCGACCCCTTTCCACCACCTCCTCCTCCTCCTACTCCCCCCTCCCCCTCACCAACTTTCCCTTCAGTCGCCTGATTCCTCATTGCCACTTTCTAAGAAACTTTTCTTTTGCAGGGAAATCACAGAGCGAGTCCTGCCCGGCCGGTGAGGGGCAGCGGCGGCGGATACAGACTGACAAGCTTCAGATCAACAGGGGCCACTGCTACTTCATTCACTCTGTCCGCTCATTTTGTGTGTGTACGTGTAAATCTCTCCTTTTCACTCCCACCGCTCCCCCTCCCCTACCACCGATATCGTTCCCCTTAATACCGAATCTAGAATGACTTCTCTAACCGGAACAGCACCGCGCATGATGCGCCCCAATCCAGGCCAGAACTATAACAGAGCTGGATTCCCACTGGAAGGTATGTCTCATTTCAACAACGTGTGTCTCAATTTAATTGTTAAAAATGCATTAAAATATTGAAGTGCAATCAAATCTAGATGAAAGAAAAATACATTCATATTTTGAGTACGTTAAATTACTTTACATAAAATAACATTACCATAACTGCACTGGTGCGTGTGGGATGGTGGTGTGAGTTGGGTTAGTTTCCCTGGAGTATGCCTTGTTCTGATGCACCTGCTTTAACATGAGGGATTGGTGTATCTTGAATTAATTGGCACTGGGCATTTAGTGCTAATGTTATTTTTTGTTATAATGTTTCCGAGCACGTGCAGCCAATGCACCGACTGATGGTGCTTGTTGGGTTCGGAAGGGGATTGATTCACTTTGCTGCTCTCCACATCGCGAATTCCGTGATTAAGGAGAAATTGGTGGAAGCCCACAAGCCGCGGATTGCGTAAAACACACAAACTCTGAGGATTTAGTGAAGTGCATCATTCAGCACATTGAAGTGAAGGAATAGTCAGGAGAGGGATAAGGGGGATTACTCCAATATTTGCACAACATGACTGGGAATAATGAGTGGGGAAAGTGCTACAATTTCTAGTGTCTATCGAGTGTAGAAATGGGCCACTTAGGGATGTTTGGGATGAATGCGTCGTGTCCAAGCTAATCGCATGTGGTGGTCATCATTGCTTTAAATTAGCAATGCCTGATTCACATGAGGGAATGAAGAGGTTCAATCTGCTCGCTGGAGCGGTGCTGCTAGTGTCTGGTCGCCTTCTGTGTATTTTTATTCCGTCTCGCCTTTTATCCATTAAGTACAACTAACACACTCCATTTAGTAAGCAAACCTTCATTGGGAAGGCGAATTTATTAAAGCCAATTTCGTTAACTGGGGTCCACCTTTAACTGGAAAATGACAGGATGTTTTATTATTATGGAGAGGTCGCTTTGTATTGAATGAATCTACTAAATTAGTATGATTTTTCAATTCTTCACCAAGGTTTGCAAAGCTGTCAGAGCCGGATGTCCTCAGTCAGCCCTCTTTAGAAAGTTCGAGATTTAATTACATTTCAGTCTGATTACATTTCGAGACTGTTACGACCCAGAACTTGGTGTTCTTCTCCACTGGAGTTAGTGACCATGTCGACTGAAGTTGGATGTGGCATTATCTCTCCCCCTCCCCGAATTAATAGGAAAAAGTTTAGATAGCAAGTTATAATTAAATGGATATGACACTTCAATATATTTAAATTAATATTACATTTCTAAAACAGTCTCAGATGCGCAGTTCCTACACTCGGTGTAGTTGAGGCTGGAGCCGGGCCAGTTACTCACACCTGTTTGGAAAACCACATTCATCCAATTCTACAATGATCACAATGTCGGAAGCATATAGAGATTCTATGAGACTTTAGGGGAAATTAAGTCTGCTAATTAGAATAGCAGTGTGAAAATAAATGCAATTGTTCTGTACAGTTCTGGGCAGTTTTAAACATGAGATGGTTTGAGTTCCGTTACAGATTGGTTCCGTATGCCCTTATGTCCCGGTGACATATTTTACATTTTTTCTTCTCTCTCTTTCTAACCAGTGTCCACTCCTCTGGGTCAGGGGAGAGTTAACCAGCTAGGCGGAGTGTTTATAAACGGCAGACCCCTACCGAACCATATCCGACACAAAATCGTGGAGATGGCTCACCACGGTATCCGGCCCTGTGTGATCTCCAGACAGCTGCGGGTCTCCCACGGCTGCGTGTCCAAAATCCTGTGTCGCTACCAAGAGACTGGCTCGATCCGGCCCGGGGCTATTGGAGGCAGCAAGCCCAGGGTAAGTGGGGGAAATGGCGGGTCCGTGGAGATCTTCTCTGGTATGATGACACGGAAAACGAAACAAAAATAAACAACCCTCATAAATGCAGCATAGATGTGGCGAGGGCAGTGTGCAACTAAAGCGAGAGACAGTCAGAAAAACCAGCCACACTTTTACAGCAATCTTCACAATTGATACAAATACCAATCGAAGTTTCGCTGCATTGTCACACATACATTCTCATCAACCCCAACAGCAGTGTCTGAAGTTTCAACTTCTTTTTAAAATTAATCATAGCTCAAATCCCAGAGGAGTCTCAACCCCAGGGCGGGCAAGGCGCGCAAACTCTCCACTCACTGTCTGAACCACATCGCTCGCTGTTAAATTGGATTTCTTTCCAACCGAATCCACACCAATCTGAGCAAAACTCCTGGAGGAAAATAAAACTTTCCTCAATTGTTTGAGATACCTGCCAGTGTAAATCAAACACACGAGTTTCCCATTCCTCCCAGGGACACCAACAATTACAGAAAACCCGATTTCAAAATAAAACCGGACAGTTACAACGGTGAAAGCAAAGCTCACTGAACTGGATTTAAGTATCTGAGTTTTAGTTACAACGCCACTTCACAGTTGCTTAAATCAGTATCATTGCCGGCTAACGCACATTACAACCTAAAATCATTTATGTCTTAAAATAACTGATATTTAACAGCAAGAAAATTAATATTTGACAACGGCCCTCACATACTGTCCTTACAGTTCGATATGATAATTCATAACAAATAAATCTTGCAAGGGTGGATGTTTAAAGTAATTTCGGTGGTTTACAGACTATGAATTGAACCATTCTGATTTTAGTTATTCCGTGATTCTCACATCAATTAAATTAAAAGTGTATTTTTGTCCCCCCTCTGTCTGTGTGTCTGTCTTTGGGTGTTTGTTCCCGCTCTAAAGCAGGTAGCAACGCCTGATGTGGAGAAAAAGATCGAGGAATACAAGCGGGAGAACCCGGGAATGTTTAGCTGGGAGATCAGGGACAAACTACTCAAGGACGGCATCTGTGATAGGAGCACTGTACCTTCAGGTGAGCGGGGACTTCCAACAACCCATACCTTGAGCATGCACAGTGAGGAACATTCAGGGAGGAACACAAAACTTCCAACACTCATCCATTTGAACAGAGAGAGAGAGGAAGGGATAGCAGAACGTAGCCGGGACACGAACAGCTAATTGTTAAGACCTGAATCACGCTGGACTTGGTACAATTTTCACTTACATTTCATCAAAATTACACCCGAAAATTTGATTAATCTTTAAAATTATCCCGGACTATTCAGCCACCGTCTCAGACAGTGCCACACCGACAGACACAAACACTAACTTTCAGCCAAACTGTTCAAAGTTGCAGGTTGGTTTTATTGAACCCACTCCTTCACAGGCCTTGATAGAAGTGGGTTCCGTGTAGCGGGGGGAGATATTCTGGGTGTATTGATAATAAAACAAATGTTCATCACTTTAGTGTTTTGCAGCATTTCTTCGTGATCATTTTCTTTCTTCCGCTCAGTCTCCGCATCACCTCATGTGGGACGGGGGGCGGGGGGTGGTCTAAGCGCCGGCAATCGGTCGCTATTTCAGTCGATGAAATTGATTCGAAATTGACAAGTTTAATGGAGGGCCTGGAAAGATGGAGGGGGAAGGGGGCAGAGCGAGAGAGCGACAGCTATGGGGACAACCGCAATACTTCTCCGTCCCCTCACTGAATAGCACCATGAACTGGGAGGGGAAAAAACTTTAGAATTATATACCTTTCTGATTTGAAAAGAAATCACGGTAAATATTAACAAAGAACATCGAGAATCTGTAAATTAAATTTGTTTTATAATAGGGGGAACGGCCACGACTCGTTTTAAATGTTATCAAATTTCATGAGAAGTTTTAAAGAGAACTTTTAAAAAAATCCGAAATTATTAAATTGTTGCCTCAAATAACCGGGAGATATATAAAGAAGTGGAAGGGAGTTGTTTTGAAGTTTCTAATTTAGAGAATCGACACTTAAAATGTAAAAAAAAATCCAAATTGTCGATTTTCCTAGTTTCCTTTTTTAAAATATATAATTTTTTTTCTTTTGAAAGTGAGTTCCATCAGTCGGGTGTTAAGAGCCAAATTTGGAAGGAGAGATGATGACGAAGAAATGGAGAAGAAAGATGAAGAAGGGGTCAGAAAGACTAAACATAGTATTGATGGCATCCTCGGAGAGAAAGGTAACACTGACACTTGCTTCTGTTTGCTTCTCTCCCGCCCCATGTTGGAGTTTAGTTGAGTTCCTCTTGTCATTCTGTCCATATGGCGGGGTGGGCGGGGGGAGCCGGGTGGGGGGTCATTCCCTGCTCCGTTCTGTTTTCCCATCTGATTTATACTTTCACTAGATTGGGAACTTGGCGCCAGGAACCTTTATTTTCCCAACGGTCCCCACATTGGGGGGGCGGGGGGGGTGCTCAGTCAAGAGGACTTCGTAAAAAAAATGCACCTGATCCTCCCGCCTTGCATTCCTGTGCTCAGTATTGGGAGAAGTTGGGTCTACTTTCTCTTCACGATATGGAATCAGAAATATTTTTTGAATTGAGAAAGAAATGCCCAAAACAGCTCCGCGTGTTTGCTATGTTATATATTCCATGTTATCGGTATATTTTTAATTGTGTGCGGCACAGTTACTTTCCTTCTCTCGCCGAAAT
Organism: Carcharhinus amblyrhynchos; assembly: GCF_965287045.1. Taxonomy (NCBI): domain Eukaryota; kingdom Metazoa; phylum Chordata; class Chondrichthyes; order Carcharhiniformes; family Carcharhinidae; genus Carcharhinus; species Carcharhinus amblyrhynchos. Next base: position 16,384,133 of record NC_137353.1, on the reverse strand, counting down.
GGTCAAGTTATTTCGTTCTATTTACAAGTCTGCGGCCGAGCTCCCAAAGTGTTTCTGTAGATTTGGCTAAATTTTGCGCCCAGAGAAACGCGGAACTCTTCCCCCACCTCCCCACAATGAGTCGGTCCCGAGTGTGAAAGGCTTTCGGTGCAGGAGAGGCGGGAGTGGAGTTAGTGTTGGCCGGGCACTTTGGCAGACTGCAGCCATCAATTATGGAAAGTATTGTTGGAACTTAAATTAATTTGTGTTGTGGACAGATCATCCTCCAGGTTTCTTAAACGGTCCCTGGAAACCGTAGCTGACAGTTGCCCGCTCTGCTACTCAATAACAATTGGTGTGTGTGCGGGGGGGGGGGGGGGGGGGGGAGGTGGAACTGCAGCCGGTTGATGAAAGGCGAGGAGATAGGCCATTTAGTTTGTTCGGATGATCAAGGGACAGGCAAAGGTGGTGGGGTGGAGGGGATATGCGCAGGGGGTGGGGTGCATGGGGGTGGATAAAGCACTAAAACCATCACTTGGTTAGGAAATAAATTGCAATGTTCATGGGATCGATCTGAAAGGAAATGCCCAGAAAAGTTATTAAGTTGTGTTTATTTGGTAATGCGCGTTTGTGGGAGGTAACAGAAATAAATTGTGATTACTTTTTAATGTATATTAAGTTCGAATTATTTGCCTTAGTTTCATGCATGCGGCCAGTCTGGGTTATATGAAAGAGGAAACGGCGTCCCTCACACATGCTGTATACTCCTGGTTCATTCCACCGAAATTATCTGACCGGTTACAGGCAACAAAAAAAACGATTCAATCGGTTTATTATCTCAATGTTGACGGGGTAAAGTTCGGCCGCTGACTTTTGTACCAATTCCAGATTGTTCGTCGCCAAACTTTTTGAAGAGAGTGAAAGACAAAAAAATGGCTCGCTTGTTCTTTTAATTCCTCGGGGCCCACTCGGGGATGTTCAAATGAACAACCCCCCCCCCCCAACTCCCCCGCCAAAAAATAAATAAAAGATAGGACAAAAAACTGTCAAACGAGATGTTCAAACATTTTTACTTGCTTCGACAAAAGGGCTTCTGGAACTGACTCATTTCCAGTCTTGGTGATGAACTTGCGTTACAAAGAACGTCGAGTCCATTGAAAATGTTTTAAAAGCTGGAATACAAAAGAGGGACAGAGGCGAAGAGAGAGGGAGAGACAGGCGGGGGTTGGAGAGAGAGAGAGAGAGAAAGAGGGAGTGAGAGAGGGAGAAAGACAGCAGCCAGTTCCGAGGCGGGCAAAGCACAACAATTCTCATTCAAAAAAAACTGCGAGAGGGGGGAAAAAAATCCCAGAACAAAAGAGCAAGGGAGGAAATAATGGAGTTTGGGAATGACATGAATAATGCATCACCCTCCCCGCTGTTCGGAGTTTTGTAATATTATTGGGAAAGAATAACTGGCTGAAGGTACAAAACGATTGGAAAAAAAACATTTAAAAACTGTCAATATTCATTTAGGGAGCAGATTTCGTGCATTCCCCCCCCCCCTCCCGCCCAACACCCCACCCCACTCGCCCCGGTTGCCTCCTGTGTCCAACCATTCAACATCATATTTGAATCAAATCTCAAAAATAAACCTTCAGCAAATCGTAGAGAGTGAAACCGAGGAAATATTACTCTTCGGTGTTGTAAATGGTCCAGATGTGAAATCTTTATATATTTTGCCAAATTTTATTTAAGCCGTTTTAGGATTTAAAAATAATGTTCCCAACCGCGTGTTGTTCTGAGTGCTGTTAAAATGTTTATTACGCGCCCATCCCAACACCCTTGGGCCTTCGATGTTTGCTTTTTAAAAAAATCTCAGTATCTAAATTACATCTCAGCAAAACAAAGTTTTCAAACAAAAAATATTGAACGGTATAATTTTGTAAACGATTATAGTAAGGTTTAAATCAATTATAGACACTCATTGCGTGAAAGTGGTTGCGTTTGAGAAATCTACTTTCAGCCAAGAGAATCTACACAAATACTCGCTGACTGTTTGTTTGTCTTCTGGTTATCGGTCCCGCTCATTATAGCTTAATTTGCAAAACTTTCATCCATTAAAAAATAATCAGTCGTGAATTTCAGTAAATTTCAACTTTCAAAAACTTTTAATTCCCCTTAAACTTACCTTACGTTTCAGGTGGCGAGTTTTTGAGAGGGTGAAATTTCCAGCTGCTTTAGTTTATTATAATTACAGAACTATTTCGTGGCATCGCCGATACATCCGACGCCCAATGTTTAAATCTACATTGTTTAAAATGTTTTTGACAAAAAGAGAATTTCGCGTGCTGCGGTTTTAGCAATCAACTTTTTAAAGTGGACGCGGAACCCACGCTGGGTGACAGCGAAAAGACTATTTCTTTAAGACGCCTGGTGTTTACATTTATAAATCAACCTTTAGTGGAAGTGTTAAAAAAAGTGTACAAAACTTTTCTTTCACTTTCCAAATTAAGCCTAATAAGGGCGACCGGATGTTTAAACCGCTGGCGACCTTTGTCTTTTTTCTGGGAGGGGGCGAAGAGTATAGATGTCTAATTTAAACCATTCGTGGAGGTGGAATAGTTTCGCTCAAATTCATCTTCAACCACACACCAAATCTTGTTTCTTTTTATATAGAAGTCTTCAAAATCTCAAACTGCACAGGCGGCCAAAAGAACCCTCGCGGTTCAACAGCGGCATGTGTTTAACAGGAACTGAACGATCTCACTCACTCATACCCACTTACCACAAACATACATCCACGGTAATATCTGGCTGGGACTATTGCTACAGATCACTTTTAAAAGCAGTGACTTTATGGGTATTTTTTCAAAAAATGCGGACTCTTCAATGCTTGCCTATAACACAAGCTCTGCAGAAAGTGCCAACACATGGCCCTGTTTCTTTAAGCGATTTGTTTTGAATAATTATTTATATTTCGCTGAACCACAGGAAACCCAAACATAACTTAATTTGTGTCTTTACTGCGGTAACTCGGGGCTGAGTTCTAATGCCTTCTCTCTTCTTTTAAGCAAAGATTTTGCTGGACTTTCCTTTCTCTCTCATCTCTCTGACATTTAATAATGTTAAGGCTTATTATGGAAAGTAATGAAAAAAGCGCTGTGTGAATGAGGGGCTGTGTTTCCGAGGAGTGTAATAGCTCCTAGCCATGGTTAGAAGTGTATTTAGCCCCAATCAGCCACTGTGGGGACTTTTAAGCACAAACGTTATGTTGAAGGGTTTTAATGCAGATTAAATTGAGCCCTTTTATTTCTTGCACTTTCATCTTTAAACGCTTCGCTCTGTGTAGCTCCAGGCACACATTCGCCAGATTTCAGTTCCCTTTTATAGTACGTGATTTTTTTATACATGTATATATTATTTTAGGACATATTTAACATTTTGTCACATGCTCTCTCCTCCGACCTGAGTGCAGGCAACAATCACTCTGAGCTGGGAATAAATGGAAAAAGAAAATGTAATTGTGTGGTTGCAGGAAGCTGCTGAAACAAAACTCTACATTTAACAAGAGAATAGATGGCCACAAACGAAAATAATTCCGTGACAATGAATAGAGGCTTCAGATAAAGTCCATCCAACTGACATTGACTTTCTGGCCGGTTAACACTGAGTGTCTGTGACTGGGTGGTAGGGTGGGTGAGTGTGTGTGTGGGGCGGGGGGGGAGGTTCCTGCTTAATTACCCCTCCCAATTTCAGTTGAGTTTTTAAAATGAATTGTTGACTCCAAAATTATCTCGATTGGGGACATACTCTACAAAAACAGGATAGGGCAAACGAGCGTAAAGATGTGAAAGAAATGCCGTGGACGATGTTTATTTCATACAGTGAAATCTCCCTGATATTGCAATCTGCCCGACACGGGACATCGATTTGCAATGAAAGTGGAAATGTAGGTGAAAACTGCGAGCATCTGCAACATGTTAGGATAATAAGTGATGTGGCCATTATTATAAAATGGGAGACAGATCGACAGACACAAGAGAATTACATTAATTGACAAGTGAAAGCTTGGGAGAAATGTAACGAACAATGGCCAAAATTGGAGATCAATGCGATATTAAACGGAGGAAATGTGCATCATGCAAACCAACAAATGGAGAGATGTGATAGTGTAATGGATGTATGATAGTTGCGGAGGTTGAGGACCGGGGATCCTGAATGAGAATCAAGTTTCGAAACACAGATTGGTCGCTTGTTTCTGGCGAGCAGGTTTGCTCTCCAGAAACAAGCCGGGTGTCATGGGGAGTGCGGAACTGTTGACTTCTGTAATCATGTAGAAGTCAGTTATATCTGGCAAAGCTGCGAGGTACCCGCGTATGCATGGCTTGAGTATACTCCACACAGGAAGCTGGCACACATGATTTGAGCGAGGGCGATCTGAATAAAATGGAAGAGAGACCCACTAAAGTTTATTCATATGTGTATTTGGTGTGGGATAGCCGGGGGAAGGGGGGAGGTGCGGTTTCACACCCGCTTGCCTTTCTTTTGGCTTGCTAAGATAGAAGTTTATTCGGTAAACTAACTACAGTGAGTTCACTAGCAACCTGCAAGTGTACGAATGAGAGAGAGAGAGAGAGACTTCAATAGACACTTGAAGACCGCAGGGTCACCTGGAAGTTGTGAATCTAATCAAATAGAAAGCAGAGAGGATTTCTGTGTTTGTGAGGGGGGATCAGCTGAAATAATAGAGGCCAGGGAACAGATAGAGGAATGTCAAACTATCCGGGGCTACAGCTCATTGTAATGTGCATATTCAATTAAAGAAAGGGATATAGCAGCCACACGAATGACACTTGTCAGAGAAAGCGAAGACAAATAAAGCACAGCACCGAGATAGCAATTACTAAAGTAAATAATGGCGTGGAATACTTTACTAGTCGGGGTTTAGATAAATAAACAGAGTGAGCGAGCGAGAAAACAAGTTAAGACAGTAAACCAGAGCGATTCAAGTTCAGCCAACTGGAAGAAGAGAATGTGGGAGTTATTTGGGGCAATGTGCAATATTTGAGCAGGAGCGAATGATGGAAAGAGGAAAGCTGAGGGAACCATGGCTCTGGGAAAGGAAGGAGAAAATTGTCCTCAGATTGGATAGCGGGAAGCAGACGGAGAGAGACTTCAGAGCAAAGAAACTCAAAACCAATAATATGATTTAAATCAGAATAATTGCATGTGAGAATGTAAAGAAAAAGTGGAGAGATAGGAATAAAGGCTGAGGGAGAGAAAGAAAGGGACAGAGAATAATTTGCCAGACTGAGTTCGGAAATTGAGTATTTTTAAAATATTTTGCATGAGTTAAACTATCTACAATTCATGTGTCAGAAGTGAGAAGGCATAACGAAGAGAGAGGATGAGAGAACGCGATAGGACTGCACTTCAAACGAATTCATCCAACGCTAGCAAAGAGTGAGAGAGAGAGATTTAGCTCAAATATGGCAACGTTATTTAGATATTAATAACATATTTTCCCGAGGCATCAGCAGTCCATACATCTTCACTTTCTCCCAGCTATTTGGCTGCAGGAATTGAGCGAGATACAAATGTTAGGCAGAGATAACACAATCAGCCCAGCTCCGTCCTATAGCTGCATCACTGTATTAAACCAGGATTAACCTCCCCTTTCCCATCAAGGCTTTCCCTCTTACCCCTTCTACATTTCATTGCAATTTACATGGAAGGGATTTTAAAGAACATATAGGACCTAGAACTTAAAGCTGAAAGGTCTTTCGGACGGAGCAAAACCCTAAATCCTCTCTCAAATGTATGAAATAATAACAGTAATAGTAATAGTGACCCAGTATTTCAATGCATTGGTGAAATTCCATCCATTGCAGATTGGGAGAGCCACACTTCAGAATTTCAGTTGGACAATTAAAAAAGAATCATTGTGCCTTACCCAGAATCCCCTGGTGTTAAAGGTGATGTTTGTTTATTTAAAGGTTCCCCGGAACAGAAGTTGGAAATGTAGCTTCTGTGAGGCGTTATGTCTCACCCTGCAATTTGGCAATTTCTATTTTTAAAATTGATTTTTGTATTATTTATTTCGTAAATTTTTAGTTACCGTATCGAACTTTAGTCGGAAATCTTCTGAATGGTTCTGGTAAATCGATTCAACTCCATGTTTCAGCCAACCTTGGATTGTAGGATGATAGGGTGGAGGGAGGGGGAGATAGAATTCCAGATTCGGGGGGCCCGAGTGTGTGGGGTGACTCTGTATCCATTTGTTCGGGGGTGGGAGGGGGACACAATGATGTGAGTTGAAGATCAGATCCATTCTGCTGACTCTGTGGGAACAGATATTAAACACCCGCAAGACGATTCCTAAGGCCTGAGTCTAGTTAGGTCTTTTAGTTGACACTAATTGCTGACTGTGCTGGAATCCCCAGTTACTTTAACATGGGAAATTGGTATAGTAATCTCAGCAGAACAAAGAACGCCAACAGGTTGCCTTAAAATGGGCTGCCGGGCTGATAGAACGGAATCAGCGTTTCGCATTTAAGATAGGAAACCAAGTTGGATTTACCGATTAGTTTTGAAGAGTAGCATTGAGCTTCATGTGCGTGCTGTCAAGAAACTGCTCATGTTAAGAAGGCAACTGTGCAGCCAACTGGTCTCGCAGCCGTGTGAGAGCAGAGGTCCAAAACACATGGGCACTAATACAAAGCCGACCCAAAACACAGGCTCAGTACAGTCATAACAAACAAGGAAAGGAAAGCAAACATCGAGACCTGCCTTCCAAAGCAAAGCAGACGCCACTGATATTGAATAGGGTTGGAAGAGAACAGATACTGATGGTGTGTTTTGAGGTAATATTTAACAAGATCTTCCGATTGTGAGTGCTTTGTAAAGGGAACACTTTCAGTCAGAACTCCGGAGTAGATAATGCTCTGTTGTCGGATTGCGACCAAAAAAAAATGAATGTCATCTCAAATGCGAATTTATAAAGACATTAGTCATCTGGGGGAAGCCTGAAATAAACCTGTTCAGGGGAGGATATTAATAAGCAATTATTTGCAAGTGCTTGGTTGACCTCTGAACTCCCGTTTGTAAGGGACAGGACGGATTGTCGGGTCTGTTGAGTAAAAGAAAAAAAACTAGGTGAGGAAAAGTACAGGACCCAGTCAGGAAATTGAGAAGCTTATTTCCTTTGATCCTTCTCGCTTTTTTCTTATCAGAAACATTTATGGTGACACTTTAACAAAGGAAGTTCATCATATTACAGTCTCGCCATGCTTTGGTGCGGGGTTCCTGTTTTCAACTAATTAAGGCCGGTCTGCATTGGGGCAGGCTAGATCACAGCCCACGTATTTATTTGTAAGGAATAAATAGGGATCTCGGTCTTTTTTGCGTGGGGAGGGGAAATTACAGTCCGGAATTAGGGGGATGTGCTAACAGAATTAAAATGTCGTAACAGATCCCCGCCCCTTATTAAATGTTTTGCTTTATTAAAATAATTTCAGGTTGAGGTTGCCCACACGAATGTAAAACTCGCCTGACTGGCAAAATGGCCAATGACCCCAAAATGCAAACGAATTGACTGCCCAGTTGCCAGGCCCTTTACTGGGATGTCTGTGAGTCCTGGCGCATTCTCTGTGCTTCCCTGCTGCCTTGACACAGCAGGCGTGAGTTGGGCACCAGTTCTCCAGTGGAGGTAGTGCCACGGGTTGCTGATCAACCTTGTGGCATCCAATATCCCAGCCAGGTATAGAATTCAGCTGCAGCCCGACAATGCCCCTGGGCGTTTCATACTATCCGCCTTGTACGCTCTTTAACCTAAGATGCGGGTGCTGGATATAAACACGAAAATCAAGTTTTGAAGCAATTGTCTTCACACTGACCGGTTGGACCGCTCGTGTGACCCAGAAAATGTTTAATTATCTCAGCGAGCAGGATAACTGGCACTACCGAAATGTAGGACACTCCCCTTCACACTTACCCACATAGATACACACACACACACACACAGATACATCTACGACCCACCTACATACACACCCACACATACACACGTTCCCCCATACACACACCTACACATCTACACATCAACACACACACCTACAGATGCACCCATATACATACAAACATCTACATACACATACGTACACACACACACCTACATGCAACACACCATCTTCACACACACACACACACCCATATAAACATCCACAAACGCCAATACACACACCCTTACTCACACATACACACACTCATTCACATATACCGCAGACACATCTACAAACTCACACATACATACAGACCCTCACATGCAGGCAATATAAGAACATAAGAAATAGGAGCAGGAGTAGGCCATCTAGCCCTTCGAGCCTGCCCCGCCATTCAATAAGATCATGGCTGATCTGTCGCTGCTCAGTTCCACTTTCCCACCCTCTCCCCATAACCCTTAATCCCCTCTCTTATCAAAAACCCATCAACCCGCGTCTTAAAAATATTTAGCGAGGCAGCCTCCACCACTTCAACGGGCAGAGAATTCCAGAGATTCACCACCCTTTGAGTGAAGAAGTTCCTCCTCAACTCCGTTCTAAACCGCCCCCCTTTTATCTTGAGGCTGTGCCCCCTAGTCCTACTGTCTTTTTTGAGCGGGAGGAGTCTCTCCACCTCTATCCTATCCATCCCATTCATCATCTTATACGTCTCAATGAGATCTCCCCTCATTCTTCTAAACTCTAACGAGTACAAGCCCAGTTTATTCAGCCTCTCCTCATAGCTCAACCCCCTCAACTCCGGTATCAGCCTAGTAAACCTCCTCTGCACTCCCTCCAAGGCCAAAATATCTTTGCGCAGGTGCGGCGCCCAAAACTGCACACAGTACTCCAGCTGCGGCCTCACCAATGCCCTATACAGCTGCAGCAAGACCTCTCTACTTTTATATTCAATCCCCCTCGCTATGAAGGCCAGCATCCCATTCGCCTTCCTGACCACCTGCTGCACCTGCAAGCTGGGTTTTTGCGACTCATGCACAAGGACCCCGAGGTCCCTCTGCACCGTCGCATGCTGCAGTTTTTCGCCCCGTAAGTAATAGTCCTTCCTACCATTCTTCCTACCAAAGTGGACCACCTCACACTTGCCAACATTAAATTCCATTTGCCATTTCCTGGCCCATTCGCCCAGCCTATCTAGATCCTTCTGCAGACTCTCCACACCCTCCGCACAATTTGCCGTTCCCCCAATCTTGGTGTCATCAGCAAATTTCGACACCCTACACTCGGTTCCCTCCTCCAGATCATCTATATAAATGGTAAAAAGCTGAGGCCCCAGCACCGACTCCTGGGGCACTCCACTAGTCACGATCCGCCAATCCGAATAGCACCCGTTGACCCCCACTCTCTGCCTCCTATTTGACAGCCAATCCTCTATCCACGCTAACACCCTACCCCCAACTCCATGTCCCTTGACCTTCTGCAATAACCTCTTGTGAGGTACTTTGTCAAACGCCTTCTGAAAATCTAGAAAGACCACATCCACCGGCTCTCCTCTATCCACCGCCCTAGACACATCCTCATAGAACTCCAGTAAATTTGTCAGACACGACTTCCCTTTAATGAAACCGTGCTGCGTCTGCTCTATCAAGCAATTCCCTTCAAGATGCCTCGCAATTTCCTCCTTAAAGACAGATTCTAACATTTTACCTACCACAGATGTTAAACTAACCGGCCTATAATTCCCCACCTTTTGCCTGGATAACACTCACATACATGCACACATACATACTCTCTCTCTCACACACTCACACACCCACATCCTCAACCACATATCCACACCCAAACACACACATACACACACACCCACTTTACTCAAAAAACTCACAGCCCTTCACACACACATTCACAGTCCCCACAAACACACAACGACATCCATACCCGCAAACACACACCTTCATCCACATCCACATGCAAACGCAAACATACACACACCCACACATACCCAAATATCTCCATATACCCACAAAGCCCCACACACACACACACACACACACACCAACTTACTGCAGGAGATCAGAACCATGCTGGTACAAAAGCAAAATGCTGCGGATGATGAAAATATGTAAAATAGAAAATGCTGGAAATACTCAGCATGTCTGGCAGCATCTGTAGTTAGAGGACCAGTTATTATTTCAGGTCAATGACCTTTCATCAGAACTAATGATGCATTAACTCTGTTTCTCTTTTCAGAGATACTGTCAGATTTGCTTTTTTATACTATTTCCAACACCTTAATTTTAAAAAATATGTTGGTCCTGACTGCACCAATGTTTAACCCCCCCTGCTTTACTCATGTTTAATAAGATGCTAGTATCAGGATTCAAAGTCACATTATTTCAAGTACTCAGTGAGGTAAGTTACAAACACTCCCAGGACAGGAACAATATGGGGTTAGATACAGAGTAAAGTTCCCTCCACACTGTCCCCATCAAACATTCCCAGGGCAGGTATAGCATGGGGTTAGATACAGAGTAATGCTCCCTTCACACTGTCCCCATCAAACACTCCCAGGTCAGGTACAATACGGGGTTAGATACAGAGTAAAGCTCGCTCTGCACTGTTCCATTAAACACTCCCAGGAAAGGTGCAGCACGGGGTTAGATAGGGAGCAAAGCTCCCTCTACACTGTTTCCATCAAACACTCCCAGATTAGGTACAGCACGGAGTTAGATACAGAGTAAAGCTTCCTCCACACTGCCCCCATCAAACATTCCCAGGGCAAGTGCAGCATGGGCTTAGATACAGGGTAAAGCTCCCTCCACACTATCCCCATCAAATACTCCCAGGACAGGTAGAGCACGGGGTTAGACACAGAGTAAGGCTCCCTCTACACAGGCCCATCAAACACTTCCAGGTCAAGTTCAGCACGGGGTTAGATACAGAGTAAAGCTCCCTCTCTCTGTTCCATCAAACACTCCCAGCATGGGGTTAGGTATAGAGTAAAACTCCCTCTGCACTGTTCTATCACACACTCTCAGGACAGGTACAGCACGTGGTTAGAAACAGATTAAAACAATCACAGGGTAGGTACAGAGTGGGATAAGATACAGATTAAAGCTACTTCTACACTGTAAACACTCCCAGGACAGGTACAGCATAGGTTACACACAGAATAAAGCTCCCTCTACCCTGTCCCGATCAAATACTCCCAGAGCAAGTACAGCATGGGGTTAGATACAGAGTAAAACACCCTCTACACTCCTAGGGAAGGTGCAGAATGGGTTAGATGCAATGTAGAGCTCCCTCTATATTGTCCCTATTAAACACTCCCAGGAAGGCACAGCGTGGGGTTAGGTACATATGAAAGCTCCCTTTTCTACATGTGCAAAATCAGAGAGTTCTTGTTTGTACGTACATCTATCTTTGTAGATAGCAGAAGGTATTAAGAAGGCTGTGTCATTGAAACAATCTTTCCAGTTTCAAACTTTATAAACAGTGCCTGGAGTACAAAAGCAGGAACGTTTATCTAAACCTTATTAAGATCACTAACTAGATCTCACTTGTAGTATGTGTTCAATTCTAGGCATACACTTTAAAAAGAATGTCAAGCCATAGCTCAAAGAGATTTACTGAAATTGTTCCAGGGTCGAGAGATGTAGAGAGAGACACTGGAATTTTTCTCCTTAAAGCAGACAGCGTTCTGGGCAATGTGAATGGAGGTGCTCAAAATCAGGAATGGTTTTGATAGAAAAACAAGAAGTGCTGGATAACTCAACAAGGATGGCAACATCTTTGGAGAGAGAAGTAGAGTGAATGCTTCGTGTCTATTATGACTCTTCTACAAAACAGATTTTGTTTCAGATTTCTAGCATCTGCAGTATTTTTATTTTGATGGGGTGGATAGGATGAGACTGTTTCCGGTGACATGGGGACAGAGACCTTGGGTTATTGCTTGAGAATCAGACCGAGATTGGGAGAATATTTACAATACACTGTCCGAAAGATTGAAGGAAGTTGATTCAATATAAACATCCAAAAGGGAATTGAATAAACACATGAATGGAGGAAATAATTGTGGGACTATTTTGACAAGGACAGAGGGGAAGGGGACTCATCGATAACTCTTTCAAAGAGGCTGCCACAGGCATAGGCTGAATGGCCGCCTTCTCTGCTAGCATCATTCTATTATTACACTGTCCGTAGCCTCAGTGCAGGTACAGCACAGGATAGACTTATAGTAAAGGCCCATCTACACCAGGAGGAGGAATTCATCTTTCCATCCTTGCTACATCAACAGAACAGTGGAAATTCAGTAGAAATTCCTGGTGGATTTGACTGTTGGGTACAATAAGTGGTGCAGGGGAGGTTGAACTCCACACTCCCTCCCCACCCCCATCCCCCCTCCCCCACTTCCCTCCAGCATCACTTGTAGTCTCTCTTAAAGTGGTTGAGTAAAGTGATAGCAAACAGACATTCATTTTACATATGGGGGAAATTCATGCCAGTGTAAAGTTTGAAGGATTGTCTTCAAACTGCTACTGAATGCGGCAAACCAGATGATTGTTTATAGTGAGGATTCCACAGCGGAAAGATATCCACAAGAAAGATCGCGCCAGCCAGGACTCTGGGATAGGCCAGTGCAAGGACACCGGGAACTGGTTGAGACAATCAACCCAAAGTGCATTTTATTATCTCTTTTTGAATCTACCTCCTCTCCGACTAATCTCTTGGGCGGAATTTAGGAATTATGTTGACCTCTCCCCAGTAACATGGGCTAATTGCGACTTTCTTTTAAGAAACAATATCAGTCACTCTGACCTTTCAACTCTCACCAACAGTTCTCTGAAAACATTTAAGGGCATTCACTTGTAAAGAAGGTGAGGTTCCTTGTTTTAGACAGCGTAATTCAGGCAGTACATTTACATGTGTTTGTGTGAATGTGTGTCTATGTGTGTGCTGTGTGTGTGTGAATGAATGAGAATGAGTTGGTGAATGGATGTGCGTGTGTGTCTGAGTGGGTGAGAAAGAGTTTGTCTATGTGAGTGTTGCCTGTGTGTGAAAGTCAGTGTTTTCCATACGAAAGTGAGTATTATCTGTGCGAGAGTATGTGTTGTCTCTGTGTGTAATTGTGTGAGTGGCTGAGAGACAGAGTGTAAGTGAGTACTGTGTGCGCATGTGAGTTTTGTCTTTGTGTATGAGAGTGTGTTGTCTATGCGTGAGTGAGTGTTGTTTGTGAGTGAGATTGTTGTCTATGTAAGAGTTGGTGTTTTCCGTGTGAGACAGTGTGTTGTCTGTGTGAGAGAGTGTATTGTCTGTGTATTTGTGGGTGTGGGTGAGAGAGTTTGTGTATGAGTACTGTTTGTGTATGTGAATTTTGCCTGTGTAAGAGAGTGTGTTGTCTGTGCGGTGTGTATGTGAGAGAGAGGGAGAGAGTATGTATGAGAGTGTGTTGTCTAAGTGTGTGTTGTCTGTGTGTGAAAATTGATGTTTCCCATGTGAAAGTGAGCGTTGTCTGTGTGAGAGTGTGTGTTGTCTTTGTGTGTGGGTAAGAAAGAGAGAGTTTGTCTGTGTGTGTGAGTACTGTATGTGTGTGTGTGTGTGTGTGTGTGTGTGTGTGAGTTTTGTCTATGTGAATGAGAGTGTGTTGTCAGTGTGTGAAAGTCAGTGTTTCCCAGGTGAAAGTGATGTTGTCTGTGCGTTGTGTGTGTTGTCTCTGTGTGTAATTGTGTGAGTGGGTGAGAGAGAGTTTGGTTGTGTGTGAGTACTGTTTGTGTGTGTGAGTTTTGTCTGTGTGTATGAGAGTAGATTGTCTGCGTGTGAATGAGTGTTGTTTATGTGTGTGTGTTGTTTTTGTGAGAGAGTGTATTATCTGTATGTGGGATTATGTGAGTGAGTGTGAGAGAGAGTTTGTGTGTGAGTGAGTACTGTTTGTGTGTGAGTGTTGGTGTGTATGAGGATGCATTATCTGTATGTATGAGGGTGTGTTGTCTGTGTGTGAAAGTTGGTGTTTTCCATGTGAAAGTGTGTGTTCTCTGTGTGAGTGTGTGTGTTGTCTCTGTGTGTAATTGTGTATGGGTGAGAAAGAGAGAGTCTGTGTGTGAGTACTGTATGTATGTGTGTATGTGAGTTTTGTCTATGTGAATGAGAGTGTGTTGTCTGTGTGTGAAAGTCAGTGTTTTACGGGTGAAAGTGATGTTGTCTGTGCAAGAGTGTGTTTTGTCTCTCTGTGTACTTGTGTGCGTGGGTGAGAGAGAGTTTGGCTGTGTGTGAGTACTGTTTGTGCGAGTGAATGTTGTCTGTGTGTATGAGGGTAGATTGTTTGTGTGTGAATGAGTGTTGTTTGTGTGTGTGTGTTGTCTGTGTGAGAGAGTGTGTTGTTTGTATGTGGGATTATGTGAGTGATGTGAGAGTTTGTCTGTGTGTGAGCACTGTTTATGTGTATGAGTGTTGTCTGTGTGTATGAGGGTGCATTGTCTGTGTGTATGAGGGTGTGTTGTCTGTGTGACAGTGTTGTTTATGCGAGAGAGTGTTGTCTGCGTGTGTGATTGTGAGTGATGAGAGTTTGTTTGTGTGTGAGTAATGTTTGTGTGTGTTGTCTATGTGTTAATGAGTGTTGTTTGTGTTTGTGAGTGTTGTCTGCATGAGAGCTGTGTGTGAGATTGTTGTCTGTGTGTGAAAGTCACTGTTTTCCATGTAAAAGTGAGTGTTGTCTGTGTGAGAGAGTGTGTTATCTGTATGATTGTGTGAGTGGGTGAGACAGAGTTTGTCTGTGTGTGAGTAATGTTTGTGTGTGTTTTGCATGTGTGTATGAGGGTATGTTGTCTGTGTGTGTTGTTTGTGTATGTGAGTGTTGTCTATGTGAGAGAGTGTGTTGTCAGTGTGTGTGATTGGGTGAGAGAGTTTATCTGTGTAAATGATACTTGTGTGTGAGTTTTGTCTGTGTGTATGAGGGTGTGTTGTCTGTGAGTGTTGTTTGTGTGTGAGAGTGTTGTCTGTATGTGGGATTATGTGAGTGAGTGTGAGAGAGAGAGTTTCTCTGTATGTGAGTACTGTTTGTATGTGAGAGTTTTGTCTGTGTGTTTGAGGTTGTGTTGTCTGTGTGAATATTGTTTGTGTAGTCTATGGTGAGAGTGGGTGTTTTCTGTGTGCAAGTGAGCATTGTGTGTGTTATCTGTATGCCAGAGTGACTATTGTCTTTGTGTGAGTGCTGTCCATGTTTGTTGTCTGCGTGAGTGATTGTTGTCTGCATATGAGTGTTGTATTTGTGTGACTGAGTGCTTTGTGTGTGTATTTTCTTTGTGTTGTCTGTGAGTGTCATCTGTATGTGATTGTTGTTTGTGTGTGAGGGTGAGTGTTATCTGTATGTTACCTTTGTGTGTGTTGTCTGTGTGTGAGTGAATGCTGTGTGTATTGTCTCTGTGTGTGTGTCTGTGTGTGATTGTTGTTTGTGTGTGTTGTCTGTGTGTGAGTGAGTTGTCTGTGTGTACATGTTGTCTGTGTGTGTGTCTGTCTATGTCTGAGGGTAAGTGTTCTCTGTGTGTTGCCTTTGAGCGTTGTTTATATGAGTGTTGTCTGTGTGTGTGTTCTCTGTGTGTATTGCCTTTGTGTGAGTGTTGTCCGTGTGTGAATGAATACTGTCTGTGTGCGAATGTTCTCTGTGTGTGCGATGTCTGTGTGTTGTGTTGTCTGTGTTCGAGAGTTGTCTGGTGTGCGTTAAACTTATCTGTGAGGACGCGTTTACATGAGTGACTGAGAGACACTGAATCTCTGCCTTTGACAGTGGGTAGAAAATTGAGCTGTTCAGTCATACGAAGATCCATGGCAGGAACTCGCGACCCTGAGTAGACCTCATTCTCGAATGTAGGGACAGCCGAGAAAGACGATGGTCTGTATGAATGTGGGGGAACGGGAGGGGCAGTGGGCTAATTCCTCAACATTCAGCATGTAAACGGAGCTCAGTGTGTGTGCAGCACTTGGGTGATTTCAGGTTTTAAGGGATGCATTTCCAGTTGTTTATTCGATACTGCCCGTGTCTCCCTCCTTAAATCGCATTTTTGCACCTGCAGAAATGTGGTCCGTAGTCCTCTGTCACAAGCAGTGACCACAGGAATCCAGCCGAAACTTTGGGGTCAATGCATGAGGTGAGCCGCCCCCTGCTCCAATTCCAGTCCAGAAGAATTCCGGCCTCCTGAACGCCCTCAGCCTTGCTACGAGTGAATCGGCGTTAACCTTGCTGGCACAACCTGTAAATGATATCACATGAAGTAACCTCTCACTAATCCCAGCCCTGTAGCTGTAGACATCAGTTCCACTGCACCCAGCTCACAGTTTGAACCTACAATGATCAATAAGTGTAAAAAAAACTTGATGAGGATTTAGCGAACCTTGCTGGGGATTTTTTTTGCTAGGGGTGGAGTTAAGAGGGTAGTAGAGGTTGAGGCACTTTTAAACTCACCGAATATATACTCAACTTTCAAATGGCGAATGCATGAATATTTCCAGAGCTATGGCGAGAGTAGGTGAGTGCGACTAACCGGAGAGCTTACTCAAAGTATTGGTACGATCACGGCGAGCCGAACGGCCTCCTCCGTGATGTGCCGTTCGATGATTCTCTGACCTTTCAATATTGACAGCTGAAGAAAAGTTATGATGTATAAGTACAAGTGTTCCTGTGTTGAGTGTATATTAATCCAGATATGTGTTACTGACATGTTTTCACTGGAAAACTTGCATTAATTAGAGATATGTTTAAAAAACAGCAAAACAATTCTAAACAATTATATCAGCACGCGCGCAGACGTATGAATTCAAAATACTGTTGGATACACTTTCGACAAGTCAGCCAATAACCTGTTCAGTATTTGAGAAAGGTTGATCAGAAAAGTCGAGTTCATTTAGTCACTGAGGACAAGGCGGTGTTTGAGGTAGAAGATCAGGGTGAACATCCCAACTCCCAACCTAGATACCAACTACACCGTCTTCCAGGTCTCTCTTATGACTCGCCTGACGTTGAGGTCCCGCCACGAGTGGGAGGAGAGAAATAGCGAGAAGAAGCATGGCCAGAATATCTTGCTGCTGGCTTTCATTAAAGAATATGGCTGTGCACGGCTTCTCACTATTCTCACAATACTGTTACACTCACTATAGTCACAATACCGTATACTCACTATTCTCACAATACTGTTACACTCACTATAGTCACAATATCGTATACTCACTTTTCTCACAATACTGTTACACTCACTATAGTCACAATACCGTATACTCATTATTCTCACAATACTGCATGCTCGCTATAGTTGCAATACTGTGTACTCACTATTTTCATAACACTGTTACACTCAATTTTTTCACAATTCTGTACTCTTACTATAGTCACAAAACCGTATACTCACTATTCTCTCAATACTGTATACTCACTATAGTTACAATGCTGTGTACTCACTACTTTCACAATACTGTTAAACCCACTCTTCTCACAATACTATACTTATAGTCTTACTATAGTCACAATACTGTTTCACTTACTATCCTCACACTACTGCACAATCATTATTGTCACAAAACTGTATAGTCACGAATAGTGAGTATACAGTACACTTATCCACCATGGTCACAGTACTGTTATTCTCACTATTTTTACAATGTTGTTGCATACAAATACTAGCCATAATTACAATATCATTGTACTCACTGTCAACACAATGCTGTTACGCTAGCTTTTCACAATACTGTTAAACTCACTGTTTACACAATGATGTTATACACACTAATACTCACCATAGTCACAATATTGTCACACTCACTACAATCACATTACCGTATACTCACGATTCTCACAAAACTGTTACACGCACTATTCTCACAACACGGTTACACTGTTCACGCAATACTGTTAGACATCCTACTCTCCCAATAATCAGAATTGGTATCGAAACAATGTCCTTATACTCACTGCTCTATAAGACTTTCATATTCACTGTTCTCAAAATACCATTTGCCCAGTTCAACCCCAACTGTCTAATGGATAAGCTACAGGTGTCTGGTGCCAATTATTTGGAGACCGCTCTGAAGTGAAAGGAATTTACTTCAGGAAAGTTTATTTATTTTATTATTGACACACGTAGGCTTACATTAACACTGCAATGAAGTTACTTTGAAAAATTTCCTAGTCACCACACTCCAGTGCCTGTTCAAGTACATTGAGGGATAATTTGGCATGTCCAGTGCACCTAACCAGCACATCTTTTGGACTTTGGAAGAAACCAGAGCACCCAGAGGAAGCCCACGCAGACAAGGGGAGAATGTGCAGACTCCACACAGACAATGACCCAAGCTGGGAATCGAACCAGAGTCCCTGGCACTGTGAGGAAGCAGTGCTAACCATCGTGCCGCCCTAAGTCAAAGGCTAATGACCAAAAAATATCCTGGAGGGGAACCCAAAGGTAGACTGATTTCTAAATATCTTTCCAGTAACTCATGTACACAGACCACGGTTAACCAGCTTGCCATGAAGTTCTTTGGATTCAATCAGGAAGATTGAGATGGGGGCCAGAATGTTCAAGCAACTCTGTGTCTTCACCACTTTTGCCAGGATGGCATCCTGGAGTTGCACCTCCGTTTCACACAAAGAACAGTCACCGCTGCCTTGACCTCTGAGGGAGGGGTGTTGCAAGAGTTCAGAACAGAAGGCTCAGCTGGGGCCAGAAGGCAGCCCAAAGGAAAACACGCCGGGCAATCCTGCCCCCTTCAGCCCACAGTGAATGCACCAGAGATTGCCCTGCCAGGGTTGGGTTCCTAGGTCAACAACGTAATGTTGAGTACCACAGTAAACAGAGGCGGCGGAAGGTTGCCAAATGTTAAACTCAGCATTCACAGAACACTGCGAAACTCACTACACTGGAATATTTACACCATTTGTGACTGGAATGTATAACAGGATTTTCCTGATCCCGATAGGCTGTTGGTGAAATTCTGTTTAGCAGACTCGAGCCTCATTCAGCACAATCTGCTTGGTCTTAGCTCCGAATTGCACACATGAAAGTGTCCCCGTCAGGGTAATGCTGGGGGCGATTAGTGTCTAACCATTTCAGCCCCTTGCTCCATCCAAGCTATCGACGGAAAGGATTTTTAAAATAATGTTTGGATTGAAAATCTTAAATGGAAGTTGAGGGTTCCCGAGAGACGGGGGACATCTGTACACCAAGGGGCTGGCTCCTGGGGCTGACGGGGGAGGACATTTTCTTTTTGAATGACAATGTAAACAGAGGGAAAGGGAAGGTGAATGACGCTGTATGGAACAAAAATGTTCCCGATTTTGGGTGATGGCGGGCGTTGGTGGTAGTGGCTGAAGAACACGAATGGTTTCCATCACCGCCATTGGAGAATCAAATCGACAAAGGGGGAGATTTCATTAAAATGTGGAGACGAAGGAAAAGCTAGTTCTAATGATATATTTTCCGCCTCTGTCGTGGACTAGGCGAGGGATTTGTTAATTAGCTACCTCATAGATCAAGCACTTTAATTAATGATCAATATGTGACAGGTGTAACAGAAACTTGTTACAATCAATTAATGGCAGATAAATATTTTGGGGAAATAAGCTGGGCTGTCTGTCTCTCCTTGTAACATTCACAATGAGGGAGGGTCTCACAGCACCACGGATAAATAAATCTTTTAGAGACGTATAAGATAATGAAGGGGATGGATAGGGTAGAGGTAGAGAGACTCTTCCCGCTTAGAAAGGATAGCAGAGGACACAGCCTCAAGATGGGGGGGGGGTGCAGTTTAGATCAGAGTTGAGGAGGAACTTCTTCACTCAAAGGGTGGTGAATCTCTGGAATTCTCTGCCCGTTGAAGTGGTGGAGGCTACCTCGCTGAATATATTTAAGTCACAGGTAGATAGGTTTCTGATAGACAGGGGAATTAAGGGTTATGGGGAGAAAGCGGGAAAGTGGAACTGATCCACTTCAGATCAGCCATGATCTTATTGAATGGTGGAGCAGGCTCCAAGGGCTAGATGGCCTACTCCTGCCCCTATTTCTTACGTTCTTATGTTCTTAAAGACTTTATAACTTTTCATTTATGTAAAATATCAGAATCTGAACAGTAAATGTGAGCTGAAGGCAAAATGTTTTGTGGGATAAGGTGCGTAGAATGCACTTTTGGACCAAATGGCAAATCAGAGCCGGAGCAAAGCGGCCAGTTTGTTGTTTCCACATGGGTCAGGATGATTCCCCATTCCCTGGACAGGACTTATTTCTGCTGGTGGCAAGCACGCATTCTGAATTCTGTCAATGGAATAATATTTCCAGATTGCCCCAACTTCCCGGGCTCTCCACTCCTTAGGTCAACATTTCGCTGCAATGTGGAGAAGTGATGAGGGATCAGTTCCTTTAGCTCCTCTCACCATTCTGGTCCAAACTTCAGGTGCTTTCTATGATGGACACTGGTTGCCATGATGTGGAGATGCCAGCATTGGACAGGCACAGCAAGAAGTCTCACAGCACCAAGTTAAAATCCAACAGATTTATTTGGAATAACGAGCTTTGTGAATGCTGCTCCTTCATCAGGTGAGCAAGGAGCAGTGCTGAAAGCTCGTCATTCTAAATAAACCTGTTAGACTTTAACCTGGTGTTGTGAGAATTCTTACTGGACACTGGGTTAGATGGGGGCATTGGCCGTTGAGGTACAGTGCATTGAGAAATAGGCCTTGCAACCTTTCATTCTAGCTCCAGCCTTCTGTCTCTAGAGCACAGCAATGCCTGAGCTACCCATTAAGATGAATGCTCTGTCACAGCGGGTGATTCCCCACCACTAACTGCACTCAAGCATACCATGCATGTCCCAGCGAGTGAGCTGGTGAATCAGAACCCTAATTAAAGCAATTAAATCACAGCAATTATGTCCCAGTCTGCCTCAAATGTCCAATTTCTGTTTGCCTCTCAGATGCAACACACTGTAGAGGCTATTCTAGTTCTACAAACTATCCAACTACCAGTTTTACATAGTGCAAGGATTAATCCAGTTCTATAAACTGTTAGGGCGATTCTACTTTTATGCATCACTGGTACAACTTCAGCCTTGTACCCTGAATGGGCTATCCCAATTTTGCAAACTATAGTGATCACCGCAGCCCTGTATCCTGTTGGGACTATCACAGTTCTGTATCCTGTCGGGACTGTCAAAGCCTGTATCCTGTTCGGACTACCACAGCGCTGTACCTTGGTGCTGTGATAATCCCTACAGGATACAGGGATGTGATAGTTGCTACAGCCCTGTATCCTGTAGGGACAATCACAGCCCTGTATCCTGTAGGGACAATCACAGCCCTGTATCCTGTAGGGACTATCACAGCCCTGTATCCTGCAGGGACTTTTGCAGCCCTGTATCATGTAGTGACCTCAGAGCACTATATGGTCTATCACAGCCCTGTGAGCTGTAGGGACGTTACAGCCCTGTATCCTGTCAGCACTATCACGGCCCTGTATCCTGTCGGGACTATCACAGCCCTGTATCCTGTCGGGACTATCACAGCCTTGAATCCTGTTGGGACTATCACAGCCCTGTATCCTGTCGGGACTGTCCCAGTCCTGTATCCTCTAGGGACTATCTTGTACAGACTATCACAGCCCTGATCCTCTGGGGACTATGACAGACCTGTATCCTGTAGGGACTATCACAGTGCTGTATCCTGTAGGGACTATCACATGCTGTGTCCTGTAGGGACTATCACAGCTCTGTATCCTCCAGGGACTATCACAACCCTCTATCCTGTAGGGACAATCACAGCTCTCTATCATGTTGGGAATTTCAAAGCCCTGTATCCTGTAGGGACTATTGCAGCCATCTTATAGGAACTATCACATCCCTCCATACTGTAGCGACCTTACAGCCCTGTATCCTGTAGGGACTATCAGAGCACTGTATCCTGTAGGGACTATCAGAGCCCTGTAAGGACTATCACAGCACTTTATACTGTAGGGACTATCACAGCACTGTAGCCTGTAGGGATTATCACAGCACGGTATCCTGCAGGGGCTATCAGAGTCCCGTGTCCTGTCCGGACTATCACAGCCCTGTGTCCTGTCGGGACTATCACAGCCCTGTGTCCTGTCGGGACCATCACAGCCCTGTGTCCTGTAGGGACTATCAGAGCACTGTATCCTGTAGGGACTATCAGAGGCCTGTATCCTGTAAGGACTATCACAGCACTTTATACTGTAGGGACTACCACAGCACTGTAGCCTGTAGGGTTTATCGCAGCACGGTACCCTGTAGGGACAATTAGAGCACTGTGTCCTGTAGGGGCTATCAGAGTCCCGTGTCCTGTCCGGACTATCACAGCCCTGTGTCCTGTAGGGACTATCACAGCCCTGTGTCCTGTTGGGCCTATCACAGCCCTGTGTCCTGTAGGGACCATCACAGCCCTGTGTCCTGTAGGGACTATCACAGCCCTGGATCTTGTAGGGACTATCACAGCCCTGTATCCTGTCGGGACCATCACAGCCCTGTATCCTGTAGGGACCATCACAGCCCTGTGTCCTGTAGAGACTATCACAGCCGTGTGTCCTGTAGGGACTATCACAGCCCTGTGTCTTGTAGGGACTATCACAGTGCTGCGTCTTGTACGGACTATCACAGCCCTATGTCTTGTAGGGACTATCACAGCCCTGGATCTTGTAGGGACTATCACAGCCCTGTATCCTGTCGGGACTATCACAGCCCTGTATCCTGTCGGGACTATCACAGCCCTGTATCCTGTTGGGACTATCACAGCCCTGTATCCTGTCGGGACTTCCCTGCCGGGAAAGTGCTGGAAGATTGGAAAACGGCTAATGTTACGCCGTTGTTTAAGAAGGGTGGCAGGCAAAAGGCAGGGAATTATAGGCCATTTAGTTTAACGTCTGTTGTAGGTAAAATGTTAGAATCCGTGATCAAGGAGAAAATAGCGAGGCATCTTGAGGAGAATTGTTTGATAGAGCAGACGCAGCACGGTTTCGTTAAGGGGAAGTCGTGTCTGACGAATTTATTGAAGTTCTCTGAGGATGTGTCTAGGGCGGTGGATAGAGGAGAGCCGGTGGATGTGGTCTTTCTTGATTTTCAGAAGGCGTTTGATAAGGTGCCTCACAAGAGGTTATTACAGAAGGTCAGGGGGCATGGAGTTGGGGGTAGGGTGTTAGCGTAGATAGGGGATTGGCTGTCAAATAGGCAGAGAGTGGGGGTCAATGGGTGCTATTCGGATTGGCAGTTGGTGACTAGTGGAGTGCCCCTGGGGTCGGTGCTGGGGCCTCAGCTATTTACTATTTATACAGATGATCTGGAGGAGGGAACTGAGTGTATGGTGTCAAAATTTGCTGATGACACCAAGATTGGTGGAACGGCAAATTGTGTGGAGGGTGTGGAGAGTCTGCAGAAGGATATAGATAGGCTGGGCGAATGGGCCAGGAACTGGCAAATGGAATTTAGTGTTGGCAAGTGTGAAGTTGTCCACTTTGGTAGGAATAATGGTAGGAAGGACTATTACTTACATGGCAAAAAACTGCAGCATGCGACGGTGCAGAGGGACCTCGGGGTCCTTGTGCATGAGTCGCAAAAACCCAGCTTGCAGGTGCAGCAGGTGGTCAGGAAGGCGAATGGGATGCTGGCCTTCATAGCGAGGGGGATTGAATATAAAAGTAGGGAGGTCTTGCTGCAACTGTACAGAGCACTGGTGAGGCCGCAGCTGGAGTACTGTGTGCAGTTTTGGTCGCCGCACTTACGCAAGGATATTTTGGCCTTGGAGGGAGTGTAGAGGAGGTTTACTAGGCTAATACCGGAGTTGAAGGGGTTGAGCTATGAGGAGAGGCTGAATAAACTAGGCTTGTACTCGTTAGAGTTTAGAAGAATGAGGGGAGATCTCATTGAGACGTATAAGATGATGAATGGGATGCATAGGATAGAGGTGGAGAGGCTCTTCCCGCTCAGAAAGGACAGTAGGACTAGAGGGCACAGCCTCAAGATAAAGGGGGGGGCAGTTTAGAACAGAGTTGAGGAGGAACTTCTTCACTCAAAGGGTGGTGAATCTCTGGAATTCTCTGCCTGTTGAAATGGTGGAGGCTGCCTCACTAAATATATTTAAGACGCGGGTTGATAGGTTTTTGATAGGCAAGGGGATTAAGGGTTATGGGGAGAGGGCGGGAATGTGGAACTGAGACACGACAGATCAGTCATGATCTTATTGAATGGCAGGGCAGGCTCAAGGGGCTGGATGGCCTACTCCTGCTCCTATTTCTTATGTTCTTATGACTATCACAGTCCTGTATCCTGTCAGGACTATCACAGCCCTGTATCCTGTAGAGACTATCACAGCCCTGGATCTTGTAGGTACTACCACAGCCCTGTATCCTGTTGGGACTATCACAGCCTTATATCCTGTAGAGACTATTACAGCCCTATATCCTGTACAGAATATTTGTGCCCTGTATATGTATGCCAGGTGCAATATAATGTGAATAAACATGAAGTTATCTGCTTCAGTAGCAGAAATAGGAAGGCAGACTCTTATTTGAATGGGTGTAAATTGAGAGAGGTTGATACTCAGGAAGATATTGATGTCCTCACGCATCAGTTGCTGAAAGTAAGCGTGCAGTTGCAGCAGGACGTAAAGAAGGCAAGTGTATTAGAATATAGATCATAGAACAGTACAGGCCCTTCAGCCCTCAACGTTGTGCCGAGCTATGTCCAAACCCAAGATCAAGCTATCCCACTCTCTATAATTCTGCTGTGCTCCATGTGCCTATCCAATAACCTCTTGAAAGTTCCTAAAGTATCCGACTCCACTATCATAGCAGGCAATGCATTCAACACCCCAATCACTTCTGAGTGAAGAATCTAGCTCGGACATCCCTCCTATATCTCCCACCATGAACCTTATAATTATGCCCCCTAGTAACAGCTACATCCATCTGAGAAATAGTCTCTGTACGTCTACTCTATCTATCCCCTTATCATCTTATAAACCTCTATTAAGTCACCTCTCATCTTCCTCTACTCTAAAGAGAAAAGCCCCAGCTCCCTTAACCTTTCCTCATAAGACCTACATAGCTATTAGCTATCATAGCAAGTGGATTTGAGTATAGGAATAGGGCTGTTTTACTGCAACTATATCAGTTGTTGGTGAGGTCACATCTTGTGTACTGTGTGCAGTTTTGGTGTCTTTACCTGAGGAAAAATGTCCTTGCTATAGATGGAGTGCAGCAAAGGTTTACCAGGCTGATTTCTGGAGTGGCAGATCTCTCATATAAGGAGATATTAAGTCAGTTAAGACTATATTCACTAAAGTTTAGATGAGTGAGAGAAACTTAGAAAATTCTAACAGGATTAGTCAGGGTAGATTCAGAAAGAATGTTCCCAATGATGGGGCAATCCAGAACTGGGGGTCACATATTGAGGATAAGGAGTAAAATTTTAAAGATTGAGGTGAGGAGAAATTTCTTCACCCAGTGAGTGGTGAATATGTGTAATTCACCACTACAGAAAGTAGTTGAATCCAAAACATTGTGATTTCAAGAAGGAATTAGATATAACTCCTGGAGCTAAAGGTATCAAAGGATATGGGGGAAAGCAGCATTAGGGTATTGAATTTGATGATCACCCATGATTATAATGGATGACAGAGCAGACTTGAAGGGCCCAATGGCCTACTCCTGCTTCTATTTTCTATGTATGTTTCTACTGAGGTTCTGCATCATGCCATGACTATCCTAATTCTAAATAATATAGGAATTATCCTGACCCTACAGTAATCTTCGAAGGTAATTTTCCACAGGAAATGCAATGTGGTTAAATGCTGTAACATTGTAACAAATCCATCCTTTGAGTTTATATATTCACCAATTGAAACACACACTATCTGTGTTACTGTGGTAGTTTACTAATGGAGCGAAGAAGCAGTGGGACTGGTTCTTTAAAATTTTCAGTCATTGGAGATGTTAAAAGGCACTTTCTTTCACATCCAGCATGGGGTTACTTACTTTTTTTGTCAAACGAATTTAGGAATACAAACATCTCGGGGACATGTAACCAAACATGGAGAGTTGTATATAATGAATGGTGTCCTGAATGGGGGGAATAGCAGCCCCGTGTGTCATGGAGTGTGCAGCGGCCAGTACCTAATCCTCCTTTCATTTTAGCCGCCAGATGCCAAGAATCTTTATCTATTCCTCATCCCATCAGGCGGCTGATTAATCTAACAAAAGCTGGTGATTGTACAAAGGAGAAAGCGGCGAGGACTTGCCAGAGTTAAACCTGAGACACATGCACCATTCACTCGGATCTCCATTCCCCACACAAGGCCCAAACACTTACAGACTCCGTTTAATATTTGGCTAGAACTGGCTGATAGTTACAAGTGTGTCTCTCCACCCATTTTCCCAATATATCACTTGCCCCTCTCAAATACATTGAGCGTCAGTGCAGTTATATGTGTCCAAAATCGGAAGGAGAGATGAAACCTACATGAATGGGATCAGGAGTCCCAGAGGGTTCATTAAAAGTTAATAAAGCAGGAAACAACCAAGAAGACGGGAGACCTGAAACAACAGGGGAAAAAAAATGTTGAAAATTCTATTAGATTCTATGAACAGGCAATCCCTTAACACGAAAGGGGCTGTTGTTGTGTCTGTTTGTGTGACTCGAATTCTGTGGCCGCATATTCTCTTAGACAAACTAAAGAGAGAGAAAGGGAACTAACTCCAGAATAATCTGTGATCATTCCTAGTCTCAGCTAGGTCCAGTAATCAGGAAATCCAGACCACTGTCAAAAACATATTAAAACAAACACAGCATTCAAGAATAACTTCCATGTTAGTTTAGAGTCTGAAGTGGGCTCCAAGTAACTTGCTTTTGGTCTGTTTTCCAGTTGAATATAACCAACCCAGGAGAACCAGTTGTGGTTCTTACGTAACCAGTTCAATATGTTCACTAACTCGAACGTTGTCAGTTGAAGCTAATCCTGGGTAGGTTAAATGGTGAGGAAAGTTTGAACAGACTAACGCTCTTTTCCTGCAGGGCAGGTGACCCTATCAACTGCTTAAAATGAAGTGAGCTGGAAATGTTTCCACCTATGAAGGAGACCAGAGGGTGAAATCAAAAGAGTAAAGTCAAAAATCCAGTAGTGCACTCCAGGAAAAACATCTTTACCCAGAGGAGGGCTGAGAATGTGGAACTTAGTGTTTGCTACAGAGAGTAGCTGAGATGAATAGCACAGAAACATTGAAGTTGAAGTTAAGCAGATTGAGGGTGAAGATTTTAGGAGGAATGTTTGAGAGGTGGAAAGAAAGTAGTAATTGGGCTGAAATAGCACAAGGACTTGGAAAAACTGAAAAGTGAATCTATTCCAGGCTTTCTCCCTTATATCCACACTCAGAATTCCGCTGACACATCCCTGTAACTTTGCATTATCCCCACTCTATATTAATGAGCTATCAAAACTCACATTAATAAAGACCAATTTCTTGAAATTTGAAATATAAGTACTGAGTATTGGAAAATCCTCTCACTCATCCCTCCTCAGAATGCCAGTCCACCTAACAGAGCTCCTTTTCACATCCCAAATTCCACACAAGCACCCTCAAAGCCCTCCCTCCCTCATTGCTCCATCCCTCCCACCTCCATCTACTTCTTGTCCTCTTCATCTCCCCCCTCATCACCTCCTCCTCTCACACTTCATCATCTTCCCTTCCTCCCACAGTCTTTCCTCTCTCCTTCTCCATCTCTCCATTGCAGAACTTCCTCCCTTGCTTCCTGTCCCCCTCACACCATTGGCATAACATTTTCTCACCCTCCCTCTCAAAACCTCCTCTTACTCAAAGCCCCATCACTCCCGAAAGAATCAGGGCTCCACACACATTAGGATTATGGTTCCAGTCACACAAACCAGTGAAAACCCTGAACCCTATCCCTTTCTGGCCCCGATACTGATTAGAATTGAATGAACTGCTAATCACACAGAGTGGGGGTGGGTATTAGAGGGACTTAGTGAGGGGGGTATTAATTAGAGGGAGCGGTTGCCGGATGGTGTTGAACCTGCAATCCAATCGGACCCAGTTTCACAGTGAGGATTGCTTGTGTACAATCTCAGATTTGCATACTCTTGTAATAGTGCCGAATGTGTATAGGGCTGTATGATAGAGGAATGTTAATAGGTCTGTGAAATGCTCTGTTATCTCCTAGTTAACTTGCCCATTTTTTGCATGGCTTAGCATGGCCCGCTTCATTACCGACTGGCTGTGCTGGGATTTGGCGGCGGCACCATGGATTTTTAAACCCGGCTGGATGTAAACTCCCACCTATTTTTGCTTGGCTCTGTAATTTATCTGCCGATGGGGATTTGCACCTGGATCAGGAGCTCCAGGTTCCAGTCTATAATCAACCTTTAATTAAATAGCGACTGAGGGGAAAGTAGACAGGGAGAGACTGCAGAAGGGTCATAAAGTGAAGCGTGGCTTAGGGTGACCACTGGTCTCAAAAACAGCCCCCATCGTCCCTTTGCATAATAGACAGATAAAAGGGACAATTGCGAGCTCTTTGTTTAGTCTTTCATTATTGAATTTAAAGGGAAATGCATGACTGCATCCTTAAAGGGATAGCACAGTTCTCTGCAGATAATAATGAATGAAATAAAATTACATCTCCTTTAAACCCAGCTGAGGCTGGAGACGAGGTGTTTATGTTAAACCAGAGGGAGATTATTCGTTCCATCGTGCTTTCGGTAACTCTTTGAAAGAGGTCGCCACTTCAAGCCAGTCCGGGGTGGGGATTTGGACCAATTTCAATCAGACTACTAATGTGAGTTCTTGACTAGATTATTCGGTTCATGGGGAAGTATGTTTAGTTCTCACTATCTAACCATTCTGACACACCGGGGGCAGCTCCTGTTCACTGCAGAGTTCGGGTCAAATAACACGGCCCTTTATATTACAACTTCTACATTTACAACTCAACCGGCGGAAGAAGGGTTGAGAAATATTTGAGATTAAAATCTCCTTACAACTCATTTTATTTATCAATTTGTTATATCGAGCAACCTTGTGGAAATCCACACATGAAAAGAGATAGTTGGCTGAGAGGAGAGGACTGAGTGTGAATGTGTAGGATAGGGAGGTGTTGGGGGAGGGGGAGGGGTGGGGGGGTGGCGGTGGGGTGACGGTGTGGGAGGTGGGGTGGGGGGGTGTGTGGGGGATGGGGTGGGGTGTGTGGGGGGGATTGGGAGTGGTGTGGGGGTGGGGGGTGACGGGGGGGGTGGGGTGGGGGGTGACGGGGGAGGGGTGGAGTGACGGCAGGGAGTGACAGAGGGATGGGGGGGAGTGACAGGGGGGTGGGGGGGAGTGACAGGGGGGTGGGGGGGAGTGACAGGGGGGTGGGGAGGAGTGACAGGGGGATGGGGGGGAGTGACGGGGGGATTGATGGGGGGAATGATGGGGGGAATGACGGGGGGATTGATTGGGGGGATTGATGGGGGGGAGTGACGGCGGGATTGATGGGGGGGAGTGACGAGGGGATTGATGGGGGGAGTGACGGGGGGATTGATGGGGGGGAGTGACGAGGGGATTGATGGGGGGAGTGACGGGGGGATTGATGGGGGGGAGTGACGGGGGGATTGATGGGGGGGAGTGACGGGGGATTGATGGGGGGGAGTGACAGGGGGTGGGGGATAGTGACGGGGGGGTAGTGACAGGGGGGTGGGGGGAGTGACGGCGGGATTGATGGGGGGGAGTGACGGGGGGGTGGGGGGGAGTGACGGGGGGTGGGGGGGTAGTGACAGGGGGGTGGGGGGTAGTGACAGGGGGATGGGGGGAGTGACGGCGGGGAGTGACAGGGGGGCGGGGGGGAGTGACGGGGGGATTGATGGGGGGGAGTGACAGGGGGGGTGGGGGGGGTCGGGGGGATTGATGGGGGGGAGTGACAGGGGGGGTGGGGGGGTCGGGGGGATTGATGGGGGGAGTGACGGGGGGTGGGGGGGAGTGACGGGGGGGTGGGGGGTAGTGATAGCGGAGTGGGCGGGAGTGACAGGAGGTGGGGGGGAGTGACGGCGGGGAGTGACGGGAGGACTGATGGGGGGGGTGACGGGGGGGTGACAGGGGGTGGGGGGCGGAGTGACAGGGGGTGGGGGGGAGTGACGGGGGATGGGGGGAGTGACAGAGGGTGGGGGGGAGTGACGGGGGATGGGGGGGAGTGACAGGAGGGTGTGGGGGAGTGAGGGGGTGGGGGGGGTGACAGGGGGGTGGGGGGAGTGACGGGGGAGTGACACGGGAGTGGGGGAGTGACAGGTGGGTAGGGGGGTGACAGGGGGAGTGAGGGGGTCGGGGGGAGTGACAGGGGGTTAGGGGGGTTAGTGACAGGGGGCGGGAGGGGAGTGACTAGAGGGGCAGTGGAGTGACTGGAGGGGAGAGTGACTGGGAGGGTGGAGAGTCGGGGGGGGCGGGAAGTGTCCCCCCAGGTAAGAGTACCCTCCAGTCACTCTTACCTGGGGGGGCACTTCCCGCTTCCCCCCCCCCTACTCTCCACCCTCCCACTCTCCCCTCCAGTCACTCCACTGCCCCTCTAGTCACTCCCCCCCCCACCCCCTGTCACTCCCCCCTACCCAGAGTGACTGGGGGGAGAGTTACAGGTGGAGGGGAGAGTGACAGGTTGGGGGGCAGAGTGACAGGTGGTGGGGGAGAGTGACAGGTGGGGTGGGAGAGTGACAGGTGGTGGGGGAGAGTGACAGGTGGTGGGGGAGAGTGACAGGTGGGGGGGGGACAGTGACAGGTGGGGGGGGACAGTGACAGGTGGGGGGGGGGACAGTGACAGGTGGGGTGGGAGAGTGACAGGAGGTGGGGGAGAGTGACAAGTGGGATAGGAGAGTGACAGGTGGGGGGGAGAGTGACAGGTGGGGGGGAGAGTGACAAGTGGGGTAGGAGAATGACAGGTGGGGGGGAGAGTGACAGGTGGGGGGGGACAGTGACAGGTTGAGTGGGAGAGTGACAGGTTGGGGGCGAGAGTGACAGGTTGGGGGGGAGAGTGACAGGTGGTGGGGGAGAGTGACAGGTGGTGGGGGAGAGTGACAGGTGGGGTGGAAGAGTGACGGGGGCGGGGAGAGTGACAGGTCGTGGAGGAGAGTGACGGGGGGGAGTGACGGTGGGGGGAGTGACAGGGGGGTAGTGACCGGGCAGGAGGAGAGTGACGGGTAGGAGGAGAGTGATGGGGAGGAGGAGAGTGAGGGAGGAGGAGAGTGACGGGGCGGGAGAGTGACGGGGGGCTGGAGAGAGTGACAGGTGGGTGGAGAGAGTGGGGGGGGAAGTGATGGGAGGAGGAGAGTGACGGGGGTGGAGAGTGATGGGGTTGGGGGGAGAGTGGCGGGGGGTGAAGTGATGGGGGAGAGTGACGGGGGAGGGAGTGGGGAAGAGTGACTGAGGGTGGGGAAGAATGACTGGGTGTTTGACTGGAGGAGAGAGTGACGGGATGGAGGGAGAGAGACTCAGGGCAGGGGGACAGGTGACTGGGGGCGGAGGAAGAGTGTGATGGGGTGGGGAAGAGATATCTGGGGTTGGAAATGACAGCAGACTATGACGGGGGTTTGACTGACTGCTATAACTGAGCAGTGGGTTGGGGGGTGGGCAGTGACTGGGGTTGGGGAGGCTTAATACTGAATATAGAGTAGGGAGGGTCAAGCGGAGGTGGGGTGGTGAATGGGGATAGGGTGCATGTGTTGATTAGTTGATATGTCAGGGTAGAGACTGGTGTTTGGCAAAAACTGAGTTTAGGTAATGATTTATGTGTGGAACAGGTATTTGGGTGAAGGGAGATAGTGCGACATTGGTATAGAGGGATATGGGCCACACAGAAGCAATTGGGACTAGCTTAATGGTTAAACTGGGTGGCATGGACAAAATGGCCAAAGGGCCTGTTTCCATTGCTATATATCTCTATGACTCTATGCTCTATGCAGTGTTATATGGTATATATGTGTTCTGTATACAGTGTTATATGTAGTATTGTATAGTATATACATGCTCTGTATAGTATTGTATGGTATATACATGCTTTATACAGTGTTATACGTGATATGTGCTCTGTATACAATTATACAATATACATGTGCTCTATATGGTGTTGATATATGGTAAATATGTGCTCTGTATACCATGTTATTATATGGTATATATGTACTCTGTATACTTTGCTATTATATAGTGTATATGTTTTCTGTACACAGTTATTATATGGTATACGTGCTTTGTATATAGTGCTATTATACAGTGTGTGCTCTGTATACAGTGATCCTTCCAACTATCAACATCCAGTGATATGTTATAGATTATATATTCACTACTATTCTAATGATTAAATGTGTGGATTGTGTGCACTATAGTATTCTAGATCATAATGCTATAGTATATAATTTGTGTATTGGTTGGAGCCCTGATCCTATTATTAGAAAATATGTGTTTATGTTTTATTTAGAGCCATATTATCCCATTTTATAATCCTAGTTTAGACTAATTTTATGTTCATAGTTAAGGACGGCTTGGGCCACTTCTTTCCCTGTCACCAATTTGCCATAATCCATGTGCATACATTCACTCTTGAACCGTGTTTTTCCTCAGTCAAGCATTCTCTAATTCACATTCTTTCCATCTCTCTCGCATTTCCAGAAACATGTTCCGACACATTTATAATCTGTTGTAGGAATATTAGAACATGGAAGGACACTTTTCATACACACATACATGCATTCTTTTTTGCTGACATATATCCCTCTTTATTTCTCAATATTTGTCCCCAGTGCACACCTTGCCTTCACTCACTGCACACTGCACTAATATATCACTCCCCACACAGACAAAACCCATTCCATTTGGCACTGTGCAACATCCAAATTTCAACCCAGTAACAAATTTCAGATAGTCTCACTACTGTACACAACCATCACATTGCTCAACAGCCATACACAGCCCTTATCCTACACCCAACACCTGTCCTACACATAAACCATCACCCATTCCTGTCCCACACATAAAACATCCCCAACACTTGTCCCACACGTAAACCAACGTGACACCTGGCCACACATAAACCATCCCTGACACCTGTCCCTCACATAAACCACCCCACACCTAACACCTGTCCCACACATAAACCATCCCATACATAAACCACCCCACACCCAACACCTGCCCCACACATAAACCATCCCCAATATCTGTTCCACGCATAAACCATTCCCAACACCTGTCCTACACGTAAACCATCCCCAACACCTGTCCCGCACATAAACCACCCTCAACACCTGTCCCGCACATAAACCACCCTCAACACCTGTCCCGCACATAAACCACCCTCAACACCTGTCCCGCACATAAACCACCCTCAACACCTGTCCCGCACATAAACCACCCTCAACACCTGTCCCGCACATAAACCATCCCCAACACCTGTCCCACACATAAACCATCCCCAACACCTGTCCCACACAAAAACCATTCTCTACACCCAATACCTGTCCCACACATTAATCATCCACTATACCCAACACCTATCCCATACATAAACCATCCCCAACACCTGTCCCACACATAAACCATCCCCAACACCTGTCCCACACATAAATTATTCTCAACTCCTACCTCAAACCTCTATGAGGTTTACAGCATGGAAATAGGCCCTTCAGCCCAACTTGTCCATGCTGCCTTTTTTTAAACCAATATGCTGGTCCCAATTGCCTGCATTTGGCCATATCCTTCTATACCCATCTTACCCATGGAACTGTCTAAATGCTTTTTAAGAAGTCTCACAACACCAGGTTGAATGCTTTTTAAAGACAAAATTGTACCCACCTGTTCTAATATCTCTGGCAGCTTGTTCCAGACACTCACCACCCTCTATGTGAAAAACTGCCCCTCTGGACCCTTTTGTATCTCTCCTCTTTCACTTTAAAACTATGCCCTCTAGTTTTATACTCCCCTACATTTGGGAAAAGATATTGATTATAAATGCCCCTCATTACTTTACAGACCTCAATAAGATCACCCCTAATCCTTCTATGCTTCAGGGAAAAAAGTCACAGTTTATCCAGCTTCTCCTTATAACTCAAACCATCAAGCCCGGTAGCATCCTAGTAAATCCTTTCTGCACTCTTTCTCATTTAATAATATCCTTTCTATAAAAGGGTGACCAGAACTATACCCAGTATTCCAACTGCGGTCTTGCTAATATCTTGCTATCTTCAACAAGATGTTCCTACTCCTGTATTCAATGTTCTGACCAATGAAACCAAGCATGCTGAATGCCTTCTTCACCACTCTGTCCATCTGTTACTCCACTTTCAAGGAGCTATGAAGCTGTACCCCTAGATCTCTTTGTTCTATAACTCTTCCCAAAGCCCAAACATTAACTGAGTAAGTTGTGCCCTCCTCCAATCTACCAAAGTGCATTTATCTAAATTAAATACATCTCCCATTCATCAGCCCACTGTCCCAATTGATCAAGATCCCATTGCAATCCTAGATAACCTTCTTCACTGTCCACTATGCCACCAATCTTGGTGTTATCTGCAAGTTTACTAACCATGCCTCCTAAGTTCTCGTCCAAATCATTAATATAAATGACAAATAACTGTGGGCCCAACGCTATTCCCTGAGACATACCACTGATACAGGCCTCCAGTTTGAAATACAACCCTTTACAATCACCTTGTCTTCTGTCATCAAGCCAATTTTGTATCCTTTGGCTACCTCACCCTGGATCCCATGAGATTTAACCTGATGCAACAGCCTACCACGTGGTACCTTGTCAAAGGCCTTGCTAAAGTCCATGTAAACAACATCATCTACCTTCTTGGTTACCCCTTCAAAAAACTCAAATTCGTGAGACATAATTTTCCACTCATAAAGCCAAGTTGACTGTTCCTAATCAGTCCTTGTCTCTCTAAATGTCTGTAGATCCTGTCTCTCAGAATACTTCTAATGACTTACTTACTACAGATGTGAGGCTTACTGGCCATTAGTTCCCAGGCTTTTACCTGCAGCCCTTCTTAAACAAAGGCACATTTGCCACTTTGCAATCTTCAGGTACCTCACCTATGGCTGTGATTGAAATATCTCTGCAAGGGGACCCACAATTTCCTCTCTAACCTCCCACAACATTCTGGGATATACTTCATCAGGTTTATCTACCTTGATGCACTTTAAGACTTCCAGCACCTCCTTCTCTGTAATATGTACACTTCTCAGGACTTCACTATTTATTTCTCCAAGTTCCCTAACATCCATGCCTCTTTCAACAGTGAATACTGATGAGAAATATTAATTTAGAATCTCATCCATCTCTTGTGGTTGTGCAAATAGATGACCTTGCTGATCCTTAAGAGGCCCTATTCTTTCCCTAGTTACTCTTTTGTCCCTTAAGTATTTGTAGAAGCTCTTTGGATTCTCCTTTGTGTTATTTGCCAAAGTAACCTCGTGACCCCGTCTTGCCCTCCTGATTTCTCTCTCAACTTTACTCCGGTACCCTCTATGCTCTTCAAGGAATCCACTTGATCCCAGCTGCCTATGCATTTCATAAGCCTCCCTTTTCTTCTTGACCAGAACCTCAATATCTCAAGTCACCCAGGATCCCCTACTTCTACCAGCCTTGTCCTTCACTCTAAAAGGAACGTTCTTTATCTGAAATCTTGTTAACGCACTTTTGAAAGTCTCCTATTTACCAGCCATCCCTTTGCCTGCCAACATATATATACCATATAATAACACTGTATACACTAGCATGTATATACCAGATAAGAACACAATAAAGAGAGCACATATATACCGTATAACACTATATAGAACACACATACTTCTGCACATCCTGCAGCAACATTCCTCATACAGAATCGGGAGAATATCGCTACTACAAATAGATTAGATCTCCCCATGTCCTTGCAGAAGGAGGCTAACTCTGCATTTAAATGTGTTGGAGTCATGTGTAGGATTTCTTGGGCATTCCACAAACTCAGCCTGTGATCTGCTTTAGCCTCACTATGAGGGGCTAATGTGAAACACGATGGGACATATATATCTCTGGATAATTGCAAAAACCCCAAGGGATTAAGAACAGCAGATGTCTTAAGTTTAGAAAGAAAGCAAAGAAGTATGGAGAGAGAAGATCACTTCAGTCATTTGCCAATTGCACACAGCATTATCCTGTCACTGATACTATTTCAAAACATCAGATCATTGCAAATTGATATATTGAACTTCAAAATGTAAAATATTATCTGTAGTAGAGTGAACAATACACAGGCATTGGCTGCACTCTGGAGGTGTCTTGTAGAAATGAGTCTTAAATGAATATTTGTGTGCATTTGTCTATCTAGTCTCACCATCAGTCCCACAATCTCCAATTCTACAATTTTTGGTAATGCCTGGCAATAACAAAAATCATTTTATTGGGACTTTGCTTTTGTCACATATTTTTCATCTGCACGGCGAAAGTCCAGGTAGCCAGAGTTTAATTTGAAACATTTTCCCCCACTCAGTTAAGAAGTGAGATGAGCGCAAACACAGTTTGAATAGAATTAGGAATGAGGGGCCGAGTGGAGGACAGAAACAGGGCGAGAAATCAAATGAGGGTGAGAGGTGATCATAGAAATATTGGAAAACAAGTTGGCCCCTAAATTTATTTGAGAGGAAGGACTGGAGAACATTAAGATGGAAGAATGTCTCAGTGGCTCAGTTTGCAACCCTTCTTCATGGACTGACATTAAAGTCAGATCCACAAAATAAAAGCAGGAGTAAGCCATTCAGCTCTTTGAGCTTGCTCCGCCACTCATTGTGATCATAGCTGATCATAAAGTTCAATATCCTGACCCCCTCCCCCATATCCCCTAAGCCATTTAACCCCTAGAGCTATCTCTAATTTCTTCCTGAAATCAGACAACATTTTGATCTCAACTACTTTCTGTGGTAGTGAATGCCATACATTTACTACCCTCTGGATGAAGAAATTTCTCTTCATCTCAGTTCTAAAAGGTTTACCATTTATCCTCAAACTAGTCCTGCACTCCCCCACCATTGGAAACATTCTTGCTGAATCTACCCTGTCTAACTCTGTTAGAATTTTATAAATTTCTATGAGATTACCTCTCACTCCTCTAAACTCCAGTGAATATAATCCTAACTGATTTAGTCTCTCCTCATAAGGAAGATCTGCTATCCCAGGAATCAGCATGGTAAGCCTTTGCTGTACTCCCTCTATAGCAAGGACATCCTTCCTCAGGCAACGTGTGGTCTCACCAATACCCTATGCAATTGCAGTAAACCATCCCTGTTCCTATACTCAAATCCTTTCACTATGAAGGCTAACATACAATTTGCCTTCTTTACTGCCTGCTGTACCTGCGCAATTACTTTCAGCGACTGATGTATGAGGACACCAAGGTCTTGCTGAATATCCATCTCTCAACTTACAGCCATTCAAGGAATAATCTGCCTTCCTATTATTGTTACCAAAGTGGATAGCCTCACATTTGTCCACATTATACTGCATCAGACATGCATGTGCCCACACACTGTCCTAATCATGCTGAAGCATCTCTGCATTCTTCCCACCTCCCACCCAACTTTGTATCATCGACACAAGGACAATGACCAGAAATTATCCCGGTACCTGGTCCACTCTCACCAATTATTAATTTCAGGCATAGACTTTATTTAATGATCCCATCTGCCGGTGTGTGAATAATTGGACCAGCTCTCTCTAACTGGCTCTTCAATTCACATAGAATTTTTCAACTGCTTTTAATTCTAAAAAGCCGGGGAGGGGGTCCGGGGATGGGGAGCTCTCCGCCCACATGTTAAGGCAGATAAAGCAGTTAATATTAAAAAGAAAATTATTTCTAACTTAAGCAATTTAAAAATAAATGGATGAATCAAAGGGTTTAAACTTATGTTTCTTAACATTATGTCCACAAAATAAATTCTGGAAAGCGGCGGATCCCTGATATATTCGTCAGCTGTGGCAGGTTGAACTGATGATCTGTTAACACAGGGCATTGGGACAGTGAAAGGAGAACTAGCTTCAAACTCCAACTCTCTATTCTCTGAGTTGGAGCCTGTTTTTTTTGTTTCCATCCTGGCTTTGATTATGTGACAAGTTGATGTCTGTCACACACTCTCCTCTCTCACCCTCTTCAGAAAGGGAACCTTCTGTTATTTCAACTTCTGAGAATCACTCCATCAACCAATTCAAGCGGATTAATTAACTCTTCCAAAAAGTTTATTAAGAGGGTAGAAAACAATGTGGACTAAAGGGGAGAAGCAAGTAGGCAAGCGAGTTCATCAACTCCCAATCAGGCCTCCCTCACAAAAGCTGCTGCCTGAATACTTCCCAATAGGACCTCTCACAAAAGTGACACCATCAAACCAGACAACAGTATGTTAAAAGGGAAGGAGACTTATTTCAGTCTCCTTTTTAAAAAAAAATCTGTGGATTTGGGCCCCTGTGCGCATTAATGTACATCTGCACGACACAGTGTGAGGGTCTTTCCCCCTCCCCTCAGTGCCAGCCTAGCCTCCCCGCTTCCCTCCACCCCCGGTATCAGCTTGGCCTCCCCACCTTCCTCCCAGTACCAGCCTGGCCTCCCCCCTCCACAGTACCAGCCTGGCCTCCCTCCACGCCCCAGTTTCAGACTGGCCTCCCCACCTCCCCCAAGTGTCAGCCTGCCCCCCACCTTCCTCAGTGTCAGCACCACCTCCCCCGCCCTCCACCCCACCGGCTCCCAGTGTGAGCCCCGCTTCCTCAGCATCAACTCCCCCTTCTTTCCCGCGGGTCTCAGTGTCAGCTCCCCCTCCCCTAGCTCTCAGTGTCAGCTCTTCCGACTCCCACTACCCCCCCCCCCCCCCCCCCCCCAGGATCTCAGTGTGAGCACCCCCCCCCCCCCCCCCCCCTCAGTATCAGCACCACACTCTCAGCTCTCAATATCAGCGCCACCCCGCCTCTTTTCAGTGTCAGCCTATCCCCCCTCCCTGCCCCACCCCCCTCCTCCTCCTCTCAGTGTCAGTCTGGCCTTTTCGCTGCTGATTGTCTCCAGCGGGACAAACAAAGCAGCAAGCAGCATTGGGTTCTAGGCAGAGTTTGTGAAAATGAAGCTTAGGCTCTCACTGGCTCTCCGCACATGCAGCATGACCCCTTCAGTGGCTCCACAACTTTCTGCTTTTCGGACAAATGCAGGTTTTCTCCTGGATCACCTTCTATTCCTAGAAATGTTAAAAACCTGCTGATTGCTTGAGTTCCCCTCTGACCCATTCCATTCATTCTCAATGAGTGATTCTGGTCTTTTTTTTGGTGAGTGCGGTCAGCAGGGTCTGCTTCACCAACACAGATTCTAACTCTCCAACTTCATCTTTGGAGGGAAAGAAGCATCTTTGTAGAAACAGAATCTATTTATCAAACAGGATGATGGGTTCAATAAAGTTAATTGGAAAAAGTTTTCAATACTAAACAATAATATAATATGTGGGGTGGGACAGTGAGGATAGGTGATGCGGGACACTGAGGACAGGCGCTGCGGGACACTGAGGGCAGGCGGTGCGGGACACTGAGGGCAGGCGGTGCGGGACAGTGCGGACAGGCGGTGTGGGACAGGGAGGGCAGATGGTGCGGGACAGGAAGGACAGGATATGCGGGACAGAGGAAGCAGGCAGTGTGGGACAGGGAGGAATGCAATGCAGGTCAATGAGGACAGGCGGTGCGGACAGGTGGCGCGGGACAGTGAGGACAGACGGTGTGGAGAGTGCTGACAGAGAATGTGGACAGTGAGGATCCGCAGTGAGGACAAGTGAGGCTCAGACCAGCCTGAGACAGCTGGAGGATTTATTGGCCTGTGAGGACAGGGGTGTGGCAAACGGTTGGCTCAGGCGGTGTGGGACAGTGGCTATGTTAGCTTGAATTATTGAGGAAATTATCAAATCCTCAATACCCTCAGCACCCGTTTGGCAACACCCTGTCTCCCAGGAAATAAATCCTCCAGTGTTCAGGAGGTCTGAGCTACTTTTCCTACTGGGATAATCACTAGTCACAGTGATCCTGTAAACTGCACTTAACGGTGTTCTGAGTATCTCATAATACAAATGACCTGATTGAGTGAAGGTGGGTTTGGCAGGGGGTAGGGGGGCATGGTTTGTGATTACAGTTTCTCATTATCAAGCAGTTGTGACATTCTCCACAAATCAAATACAAAAAACAGGAAATCTTGAACCAAAAGATCGTGAATGTAGCCCAATCCATCACGCAAACCAGCCTCACATCCATTGACTCTGTCTACACTTCCCACTGCCTGGGCAAAGCAGCAGCATAACTAAGGACTCCATGCACCCTGGACATTCTCTCTTCCAACTTCTTCCTTCAGGAAAATGATGCAAAGGTCTGAGGTCACGTTCCAACCAACTCAAGAACAGGTTCTTCCCTGCTGCTGTCAGACTTTTGAATGGACTTACCTTGTATTAGTTGACCTTTCTCTACACCCTAGCTATGACTGTAACATAACAGTCTGCACTCTCTCATTTCCTTCTCTATGAATGGTAAGGTTTGTCTGTATAATGCGCAAGAAGCAATACTTTTCACTGTGTTAATATATGTGACAATAATAAAACAAATCAAATCAAATCAAAAAATCAGGAATATGAGAGCATGAATAGTGAAACACAAGACACACCCATCAGTCATAGAGAGAGAGACTGAGGCAAAAAGACAGATACGAACAGAATGCACAAGAGAGTGAAACATGGCCTCTTTGAATTTATGATTGCCAATGAGATTTGTCCTGCTAACTATTGGACCAAATGATCACAAATCAGACACAGAATTCTGCTTAAATAACGGAAAAGAATCATGAAGGTCAAGTGGTTGGCAGTGGGTATGTGGACGTTCAAAAGGCTTTGGTAAAATAGGACATACAGACTTAGAACATAGAACATTACAGCGCAGAACAGGCCCTTCGGCCCACGATGTTGCGCCAACCAATTAAAAAAGCAATGACCCTCTAACCTAACTTGTTAACAAAAGTGAAGCCCATGGGATTAAATGGGAGGTGGAATATGAATATATAACTGGCTAAGAGGTAGAAAGCAGAGAGTAATTGTGAACAGTTGTTTTGCAGAACAGAGACACGCTTACAGTAGTATCCCCAGTAGTCAGTGCTGGGACAACTGGTCTAACTGCATAGTGTCCAAATGCTAAAGTTTTATAAAACACTGGCTCCATCCGACTGGTGACAAAATCTGATTGCCAGATTTAGAAGGGATATTAAAGTCTTGGAGAGGGCTAAGAAGAAAGTTGCTAGATTAAAGTCTTCAATTATGTGAAAAAAACTCGAGAAGTTTAGAGCAGAGATGTTTAAGAGGAGATCTGATAGAAGTGTTCAGAATTATATAGGATTTTGGCAGAGTACTTAAGGAAAAACTGTTCAGTGGCTGAAGGATCAGTAACCAGAAGGGTATAGATTTAAGGTAATTGGCTAAAAAACCAAAGCAATTAGGAAAATAAGATATTGAAAGGGTGATGGAAGCTGATTCAAGAGTAGCATGCATAGCTGATGGGGAAATGTTTTCTATGAAAGAGCAGCAGAGGAAACTAATTGGATGGTTCATTCAAAGAACTGGCACAAATCAGATGGGCTGAAAGGTTTTCTTTACTGAATAATTCTACAATTCATTCAGGAGCTTGCTCTGCCAATCAGTCAGATTGATCTGTACAACAACTCCATAATCCCTAACATCCTTATTCAACAGAATATCTCTGGATCTCAGTGTTGAGAGCTCCAACTGGCACCCAGTATCTACAAACTTTATGGGAGAGGGTTCCAGGTTCACCCTACCCTTTGCAAGCTGCACCATGGAACTATCACACAGACATACAACTTCAAACTACATTTTCAGAAAATCTGAAGGACAAAGTTTGCTACACTCCTGGTCTCTAACCATGGCACTAGTGATAGGTTAATGCTTTGGAAATGAGAATTCCTTTGTCAGTTTCTCTCTCTCTGAAAGAACTGGACGCCTGTTCATAGCTGATTGAGCACAGACTGCCCCATGACTCCTGACCTCACTAACCTATACTTAGCACATTGAAAGGGGAACAAGTGTCAGTGGGATTTGACCTGGGCTGTGCCCGGATCACAGGGCCAGCAGGAGGCATAGACATAACCCTTCTCAGGCCGAACACAGGGCCAAGAGGCAGGAGGACAGAGGCTGCAACTGAATTAACCCTTCGCCTGCGGTCTCAGGACACAGCAGAGCCACAGTTAGACTTTGTTTTTCTGTTTTGTGTTTATAATTGCAACGGTGTGATCATCCGTATAGGCCGGCATGTCAAGACCTCGGCACAACTGGGTACAGGTGTCGGAGCTTGTCCATTGGCCTGAGTACACTAGGTTAAGGAAAAAGAATCAGACTAAATTCCTGCTCCTGGTCACTGTCCATTTATGTATGCATGTGGCAGGAGGGAAAAAAAATCAGGCTGGGCGATGATAAATACTTCCATTGTATAGTCAGTTTGCTTAATATCAAGATTTACGTAAGAGTAATGGGCATATTGTGGGGGGAATTGTTGCCGATAACCTGAACCCCAGTGAGAGTCAGCATCTTCAGGAGAGGAGCTGAACCCCAGTGAGAGTCAGCACCTTCAGGACAGGAAAAAAATCTATTGAACATTAAGAGGAACTGTTAGCTGAAATATGTCGGGATGAATACAGTGAGTTTCACTAAGCTGTCTAATTCTATTTAACCACTTGTATCCGCCTTATTCGTTTTAAGTTGAAAAACTCCACCTAAATGAAACTAACCCTGGCCAGTGATCGGTTTCAGCATCTGGATTTATCATAAAGTTCAGCCATAAACTGTAAACTATCGGTCGGCTTGGAGCTCTTTGATTTACTCCGCCATTTCACAGACCCCCTCCTCGAGTTTCTCGTTGTAAAATCCAGGCTCTTCTGAGTGTTTCAAAGTTCGCTGCAAGTTGCTGCTCCTTCAGACGCCGCTACTGTTCAGATATTTTTAAAATAGCTCAGACTCCAGCTGGGTCAGTTAGACAGCGCACAATAGTTAAGTACATATTAACTCAATTAATTAACTAGCAAGACAATGGACGTGGGCATTAACTTCCCCAGGAGACCAGCTCTGCAATAAACAGAGCCGTTTGCTGCATTGATCATTGTCATAC
This sequence comes from Carcharhinus amblyrhynchos, assembly GCF_965287045.1. NCBI lineage: Eukaryota > Metazoa > Chordata > Chondrichthyes > Carcharhiniformes > Carcharhinidae > Carcharhinus > Carcharhinus amblyrhynchos. The sequence goes on along the minus strand of NC_137353.1, from coordinate 16,340,955 downwards.
AGATCAAGCCACCCTCACCCAGTCTTATCTGAAATTTTTGGGCTGCTGTTGTTTTAGTTGATTTTGGAGGTATCAAATCCGAGAACTGTTTGCGTCAGGCATCCAAGAGAGAGGGAGAAGAAAGCCAAAATGTGAAAGAACGAGAGTTGAGACAGAGAGAAAGAAAACGAAGACAGAAATAGAAAGATCACAGAGATGGGAGAGCGTGAGAGATGGCATATGTTCGCACCTACACACACGCACAGATTGATGTCGAATATTTGTCTATCTGTATATTGTTTAAACTTTGTTATGCAATTGGGCTGAACTCCTTGAGTGTATTTTACACAAGATCCAGCCAGTTGATTAGTTAGTTAGTAACAGTTCTGACTGTTCAAATAGTTTGGAGGAGCATCCATTGGGAATACTCCCGTTTTCTGGGAGACGCTTTGTCACGTCGAAGCCTGGCTGCATGCCGGCGAGGGGCCAGTGCCTCGGTGCCACCTCCCGTTGCCTGGAGACAGGCAACACATCAAAGCTGGGGCCCTTGTTTACGGAGCACTGACACCTGACAATGTGGAGCTGGTCGGGTGGGTGGGAGAGATGTCTCCTGGAAAGCGGACAGAGCACCTCTGATTCCACTCCCCCCGCCCCCCGCCAACGGCAATAATAACCCACAAAACTTTAATAGTCTGGGTGAAAATCGAGCAGTGATCCCTCTGGATTGAGCTGTGGGACCTTTAGTTTCAGGACTTATCGTCAATGTTTAGGATATTTTACCAGCGAGTCCAGCTATTTCTCTTCCATGGCTGATGGATGTCTTCAGGAAACGATCCAGCTTAATGTAGAGTTTGAGCTTTACTTCCTCTAATTTGGTATAATTCAGAAATCCATGTGATTAATGAGGGAGACATTATCTTTGCTTTTCCCACAATGTGTTTGGGATGTGTATCTGATCACATGCTGATCTGCTTTGCTCATTAATATCTCGTGAGATCCTGTAACTTAACAGAACATAGACGGGAGCCGGGTTTAATGTTTACAGAGGTATCAGCTCCCTGCGAGGCATTCACTTTCATTTCTCTCCCCCATCTCTCCTCATGTGCCTCTCCAGTCATGAGCAGACTGATTGACGGTTTAGTTTGGACACGTTCCCAGGTTTCAACTCCTGTTTATGGCAGAGAAGGAAATATGTTTTAAGATGTGGGCGTCACACAAGGCGTGGGATTCGATGCCCCAAATAGTCGAATAGCATGCCACGAAGAATGGCCGTTTGGGCACGTTACCTGGGGGCAGCAGGTGCTCACGGTTACTACATTTAAGTACAAGAGTTAACACCCCCAGAAGATGAAGCGAGAGTTAATGGAATAGATTTCACAAAGGAAATGGGTAGATTTCTGGGTGCAGAGCGAGCGTGAGAGAAACTAGTTAGGTAGCTGATTGTGAAGGGGGATCGAAATTAGATGGATATGGATTCCAGACAGAAACTTTAACGCTAGGGTACGGAAAGTGAGAAACCGTTCTTAACTATGACCACCTTTATTGTTTAAATCCACCGTCCCCCAATTTTCTACCCTGTCGTCCTTGAGAGGTGGCACGGTGGCACAGTGGTTGTTAGCATTGTTGCCGGGGACTCGGGTTCAATTTCAGCCTCGGGTCATTATCTGTGCGGAGTTGCACAATCTCCCTGTGTCTGTGTGGGTTTCCTCCGCGTACTCCGGTTTCTTCCCACAGTCCAAAGGTGTGCGGGTTAGGTTGATTGGTCATGCTAAATTGACCCTAGTGTCAGGGGGATTAGCAGGGTAAATATGTGAGATTACAGGAATGGGGCGTGGGTGGGATCGAGTTTGCGAATATTTTCCCAAATCCTTCCTCCTTTTTTAAAATTGCTTTTTTTTTGACAGAGCAGACTCGATGGGCCAAATGGCCTCCTTCGCACTTGAGGGATTCTAAACTCAGGACCAATCCGCCTTCGTTCAATGTACAAATTTAACCCACAGACAGGTGATCTATTTTATCGTTCACAAGTTACAACAGGCCTTGTGAGCAGCCTACATGAAGTGGTTATCAGTAAATTCCGTCAGGACGAAGCGAAAGGAACGAGTCTGAATACAGCAAATTAAACATTGTCCAGAGTTCTCAGGACCATGGTTCACACTGTTCCCAATCTGTTACTCTTATTTCTGTCTGCTTCCGTCACTCTTCTCTTCTGGTGGCAGCTATACTAGGATCACCCTCATCGCCGAATCGTATAGGTGTAGGTTCAAGTCTGACTCCGGAGTCATCCAGGCTGGCACTCCGGTACAATGTTTGAGAGAGCGCTGCATTGTCAGAGATGCCAGGGATTTCTGCTCTTAGTCAATATTTATCCTTAAACGATATCACTGGAACAGCTAGTCAATTTGTTCGTCATTGTACGTGGGATCTTTCTGTGCACATACTGGCTGGCGCCTAACCCGACATCAGAAATGTCATTACATTTCAAACAAATACTTCATTCGCCGCAAAACGCCTTTGGACATTCTGGGCTAGTGTAGTGCATTACATTAATTATATTAATTAAGTCTCAATTTCTATTTTCCTCTCAATATCTTCCCCTCCCTTTCAATCCCTGTTTGTCTAAATAGACGCTGTGAGAGTGAGCTGAGGCAACTCGGTTGATGAACCCCAGTGACAGTCAGCGCCTTCAGGAGGGAAGCTGAACCCAAGTGAGAGTCAGCACCTTCAGAGGGTTGGAACACTAGCAGAGTATTCTGGCGGAGGGCGAGGTGGGATCTCACACAGGCAGCTTTGTTACGGGTTTGAGGCTCTCGGAAGTTAAAGGACGTCTTCTAAGAATTTGAAAGCATGGGATTAAAGAAACAGAATTAGCAAAACCGTGCTCAGATTATTTTACCCACGTTTATGTCAACAAAGCACAGCCGCACAGAATATTCCCCGAGAGACTGTGTTACCGATTGGAGAGATTAACTGTTCTGGGAAAGTCGCATTTCCTGCGATGACACTGCCCTCAATTCTAACAGACTGTTATACTCTGTGGTGTTCTACACCTTTTGAAGGCGCTGACTCTCACTGGGGTTCAGCTCCCCTCCTGAAGGTACTGACTCTGGGGTTCAGCCCCTCTCCTGGAGGTGCTGACTGTCACGGGGGTTCAGCTCCTCTCTTGGAGGTGCTGACTCTCACTGGGGTTCAGCTCCTCCCGGGAAGGTGCTGACTCTCATTGGGGTCCAGCTCTCCCCCCAAAGATGCTGACTCTCACTGGGGTTCAGTCCCCCTCCTGAAGATGCTGACTCTCACTGGGGTCCAGCTCCCCTCCCCCCTCCCCCTCCCCTCCCCTCCCCTCCCCCCCTCCCCTCCCCCCCCTCCCCTCCCTCCCCTCCCCTCCCCTCCTCTCTCCCTCCCCTCCTCTCTCCCCTCCCCTCCTCTCCCTTTCCCTCCTCTCCTCTCCCCTTCTCTCCTCCCCTCCTCTCACTGGGGTTCTGAATATTTATGATGTGGGTATGCCGGCGTTGGACTGGCGTAAACACAGTAAAAAGTCTGACAACACCAGGTTTTAGTCCAACCTATTTAGTCCAACCTATTTATTTGATAATATACTCACAAGCTTTCGAGGGGACTGCCTCTTCGTCAGGTGAATGGAGAGTTCTGGTCTCAGAATATTTGCCAGGATTCAGTTTCGCTGGCAAGAGATGCCCTCTGAAAGTGAACCTTATTTATATGCACGTGTGAACAGACATTCAGCTACTGGAGATATCACAGCTTCTGCTGTTCATATATGTGCATTTAGGAATAGACACATCGGATGATAATTCCGGTTGGCTATCTGGCCAAACTATTCCTTGCATTAGTTCAAGGTTGAATAGACCAATTGGAGTCGCTTGACTGCCAAGTGGGCCGCGATTGGCTCCCTTGGCCAAGGCCTGATGTTGAGCTGGGCTCTTGGCTGACTGAGTAGTGAGGATGGCAGTGCATGTGCCCACTGAGCCACGGGAAGGAAAGCGAAACTCCTTTGTGGCGCGATTAGGCAGTAATTAAGAAGTCAGATACCTGGAGAGATCACAGAGCCCGTCTCTCTAACGAGCAGCATGGTCCAGTGGCTGAAACATGGACATTAACTCATGCCACTTACGGGCAGAAAATTTCCCATTTTATGCTTTTCAGTGAGTTTGCCAGAGACTGTCAGCAGATTCATTTCCACGTGAGATTTTCACACAAACAAAGGCGGTAAATGGTTCTTCCCTGAGTGTTGCAAATCAGTAATTTGTTCAGACTTTTACACCAACTCAATGTATCAATGAGCCGGCCGCGGGCTCAGCAGCAGGGACTCAGCAGCTGGGAGGCAGCTCACTGTCTCCATTCCCCTCCGGAGGCGAGCGGGGGAGGGGAGAGAGACTGGAGGGTTATTGATGCCTAGCGAGGGAAGGGAAGAGTAGAAGGAGAGGGGGGAAGAGTAGAGGGGGAGGGGGGAAGAGGCGGAGGAGAGGGGAAAGGAGAGTGGGAGGGAGGGAAAGAGGGGTTGAGAGGGGAGGAGGAGGAGAAGGTAAGGAAGGTGGTAGACGGAGGGGAGGGGGATTATGATAATGCCTGGCTGGGCTTTTTTGATCTTAAGCATTGTTTTTCATACCTTGCTGTGAGCTATTTTTTAAGTACCCCCTGCAACAAAACTTCGACACAATGCTATTGAAAATCTTCTTCTGAATTTTATTTCAAACTGTACCTATCTTTGTAAGAGAGCCTATTTGTTTTGGGGAGAAGGAATAACCCTCGTTTAAGAAGAAAAATGAGTTTGTTTTCCTGCACTCACTGGGGTACAGATATGTTTGATGAGTACCAGTATACCCCACTTATTCTTCACACCCCTTTCTATCTGTGTAACCACCTCCAGGCTGAAAATTCTTGTGCTCTTCCCCCTGGTCTGTCATACATCCCTAATTCCCTTCGCCTACCATTGGCAACCAAGCCTTTTAACTGCCTAGGCCCTAAACTTTTGAATTCCCTGAATCACTCCTCCTCCTTTATTTTATATCTTCACACACTCCCCCCGTCCCCCTCCCCCTCCCCCTTTGGAAAAGTGGAAAAGTGTTGAAAGTATTGTCAAGCTGATGCTTAACCCATTTGACCAAATCATGAACATCTCTTCCATGGCCAACGGGTTCAGGAGTATCTCTCTCTCTCATGCTCTCACTCTCTCCTGCCTCCTTTAAGATGCTCCTTAAAACCTTCCTTTTGATCAAGCATTGGCCCTCTGTCCTAATATCTCTTTACCTGGCAAATATATGTGAAATTATGTCTGACATTGCTCCTATGAAGCCCTTATTTTACAACAGCAAAGATGCCATGTAAATGTAAGAGGGAGCTTAGACCATATCTGACAGCTTAAGCCATTGTAGTTAAACCTGACCCTGTTATTGTCCGAGGTTTCTAGAAGCACACTGTCCAGCAAAGATCACATTTGGCCATGTCTAGCCCATGAATTAAAGATTCAGCAATATTTGCAGTTACTTCCAGATGATGTATCTACTCAGTGGCACTGTTTGGAACCTCTGATTAATGTCCTTGGTTGGAACCCATAACAGGTATCTCTGATCTAAGTACAGAAAATGCCGGAAACATTCAGCAGGTCTGGCAGCATCTGTGGTGAGATAAATGGAGTTAACGTTTTGAGTCCAATATGACTTTTCTTCAGAACTAAAGTGAGAGAAAGATAATGGGTTATATGTTGTTGATAAAGGAGGAGGGGAAGGTGGAACAAAAAGGGGGTGTCAAAGAGAAGTATAACAGTATTTTTTTAGCCTTTGTCCCTAGTTAGCATTATGAGGAGTCATAATTAGACTGATTAGTGTCACTGATTGGTATTTTTGGTTAGTGTCTCCAGTTATTGTTCCTGGTTAGTATTATCATCAGAGTCCTTAATTGTTGTCTCTGATTTTTCTGCCTAGTTAGTACCATGAGGTGCTGTTGCTGATTAGTGCCATTGCTTAGTGTTCAGGATAGAGGGAACTTGAACTCTGGTGAGATAATGTTTTCATTAGGTTTATTAGTTGTGGTAGTAGAGTGGTTATGTTACTGGGCTAGTAAACTGGAGCTACGGACTACCTATTCAGTGAGATATTCAATCCCACCATGGCAGTTAGAACCATAGAAAAGTTTCAGCTCTGAAGGAGGCTATTCAGCCCATCTTGTCCATGCCAGCCCAATGACACTGAGTTGTCCTTTCTAATGCCACCTTCTTGCGCCAAGACCGCAGCTCTGTAGTTTACAGCACTTAAGGGCAGATCTTTTTAAAAGCGTTTAGGGTTGCTGTCTCCACCACTAACTCAGGCAGTGAATTCCAGCCACCCACCAACCTCTGCATAAAAAAAATTCTTCCTCTTGTCCCCATTACACCTACTGCCACTTATCATGAATCTACGTCCCCTGGTTCTGGAATTCTTTATCAAAGGAAACAATTTTACCCTGTCCACTTCTCTTTCTTCCCTTCATAACTTTGTACACCTCTGTCAGCCTTTTTTGTTCCAAGGAAAATAATCCCAACCTATCCAATCTCTCCACAGAGCTACACATTTTTAGCCTCGACAACATACTTGTAAATTACTTCTGCACTCTCTCCAGAGCAATTACATCCTTCCCTGTAATATGGTGACTAGAACTGCACACAATACTCCAATTTTGGTCTATCAGTTTAAGAATTGGAATTCTGTTTTAAAAGTACAGAAAAAAAGCTGCTATCAGTAAAAGTAAGAATGAAGCTGTGTGATTTACTGTTAAAACCTGGTCTGAGCAAACAATGTGACTCCAGTCCCGCACCTATGTGACTTTCTCTTTAACTACCTCCCAAAATAAGGTGGTCACTTGTACCAAAATTGCTTGTTGTTCAGGAGATGCCCCACTGCCAACCTATGTCAAACACCTAGGAATGGCCAATATATGCCTGCCTTGCCAGCAACACCCATATTCTGAGAAGGAATTCCTAAAAAAGGAGATAAAAACAGAAAAAGAGAAACAGATTGGCAGGAGAGGGTTAACAGGTTTTAAGAATGCAGCTTGTTCCTAGTTATTTCAGAAGCAGGTTGAAGGAACTAAGGAGGAACCACAGGAGGCTTTCTCTCCACAGGCATATGGCTTATTCAGGGGCTTTGTCTCCCACACAGTTCTTGCTGGGCTCCTCACAAATATTTTTGTGCCACAAGTCAAAGTTACAATTGCACCACTCACCTCCAGCTGGTCAGATTTACACATTGATATAATGGGAAAAGGCAGCTCCATCACCCCATTACTCTGATTGGTAATCATCCATAAGCCCAGCCCCTGCCAAATCATGCACCCAAGCCCACTGCCAGATATCTAATCTCTGCTAGATGTTTTACCCGAATCTCTACCAAATCATGCACCCAAGGTCCCTGCCAAATATTGCATCACAATCGCTGCCAGATATCGAACCCCAGTCCCTGGCCAGATATTGAACACTAGCCCCCTGCCACATATCAAACCTCAGCTCCTGAAAGATATTGAACCCCAATCCCTGGCCAGATGTTGTACCCCAGCTCCTACCAGATATTGTAGCCCAGCCAATATACTTACACACACAGTCAAACATACACTCACACACCTTAACACACATACTCACACATTCAATTCATCACACACTCATATACACTCACACATTCAATCACACATACAATTATACACTTTATTGCACACACATACATTCAATCACACACATTTACACCTTTTCACACACACTTTATCATACACACATTCACACATTCAATCAGACACACTCAGACATCCAATCGCACATTCAATCACACACACACACACCCACCCACAGGTTCACTCACACACAAATTTAATCAATCACACTCACATTCATCATACAATCAATCACACACACACTCAATCACAGACACACACTCATTCACTTGCACATACACTCACAGATTCAATCATGCACACCTTCAATTGCACGCACACATTCAATTAAACACACATGCATACATATACACATGTTCAATTGCACACACACTCACTTTCAATTCTATATATTCAATTGAACATACTCACATGTTCAATCTCACATTCACTCATACACACACACCCATAAATTCACTCACACATTCAATCACACGCACACAACACACATGTTCACTCACACCTCCAATCACACGTAGATAACGATCAGAAGTCTAGTCCACTTTCCCCTCCTTATTCCAGGATATACAGACATTGAATTCAGTGCCTCATTCACTCTCCAGATGAGATTGAGCAGGCTGTATTTTTGATCTCCGTGCTAAATCCTTCAGGCTCATTGACAACATTCTCAGCTCATTCAATATGTCTGGACTGTAAGTGGAATTTGGTGTGGATAGCAGCCGTGTAGTTAATGTCTGCTCTGGAGATAATGATACACAGAAAGAAAACATTGGGTAATAAAGAGATGAATGGGAATGCCAATGTGTCAGCATTGGCAGCATTGGGTATAGTAATCTAATCTATCTGTAAATCACCCAAAGGACTGTGGGTGCAGACACTCAAATATCTGAACATGCACACAGACACAAGGTTCAACATAGATTAAATTTAATTCTATCCAAATGCATTTAAAAGTTCTGCTTGTTTTTTGGGGGTTGGCATTTAGGGTTCATACATTTTTACAGCACTACAGGTGAACATTTAGCCAATCATGCCTTTGTTACCCTTTTGAAAGAATGTGCCTTTTACACTCACTCTAAATAGGCAGAGAGGATCAGGGGGATTCGATGATACAGAGGCAAACAGCATTAAAATGTAGGTTTCATGCACACACAGGTTAATAGGTCATTACAAAAAGAAAACAGAATTCTGTTCTAAAAGAATTATAACAGTTAAGTTCTGTTAAATTTGTCCCGAACCTTGGTTAGGGCACTCTTGCAATACTGTTAACAGTTCTGGTCTCCCCATTATAAAAATAATATATAGGCATTAGAGAAAGTGCAAAACAAGATTTGCTAGAATTATACCAGAAATGCAAAAAAGTGAGCAGACTAGGACTCTTCATCCAGATAAGAGAAAGCTGAGAAGGCCTTTACGTTTATAAAAAGGTTTAATAAGGTAATCAAAGAGAAGATATTTCCACTTGCAGATGCGACCAGAATTGAGGGCCATAAATATAAGAGCAGCATCGATAAATCTGATCAGGAATTCAGAAGGAATCCCTTTACCAAGAGTGTGGTATGAATGTGGAGCTGGCTACCAAGTTGAATAGAAAATGATGAGGCAGCTGAATCAGTCACGCAGGAGAAAGAAACAGAAGAATATATTGATGAGTTGAGACGAAGTGAGATGGAAAGAGGTTTGTGTGGAATATAAACAACAACCCTGCCCTAGTGGACCGAATGGCCTGTCTCTGCTGTAATTTCCATTTCATCTTCCCAGCTGTACTTTCCCAGGTCAGAAGGTAAGAGGTGGAAGCCCAAACACTAATTCTGAGGCACAGTCAGCGTAAATAACCATCGTTGTAAATAATTCACAATGGATTCTGCACTGAACCTTGTTTGGGGTGGGGGGAGGAGGGAGAACTCTAAACAAACTAAAATCCCTGAGATGATATGAAAGTAGGACATGGTAAGGGGGCAAAAGAGCTGTGGAATATTTTTGTAAGGTTCGTCATCTATTTGTCTTGGAATCAACTGTAAACTGTTAACCCTTTGACACTTGACTGTTGTAACAATATATTAATGATGGTGAGCGAGGGTTGGCGAAGTGGTGGGACAAGGGGTGCAGTTCAAGGACTGTATTCATTCTAACCTGCTTACACGAACCTATCATCCATACTGACCCTTGACCAACCGAGACACCTGTAGCCATTTGGTTCTAGTTCTGTATCTGCCAGTCCACCAAAGCAAGGCTCTGCTGAGAAAGGGTTAAAACCTCAGCCTGATTACCAGTGCAGAAAAGTAAGTTCACAGCGTCATTTCAAACTTTTGTGCCTTGTCCTCCTCTCTCGCTGACATCACCCACCCTCAAAAACAAAAAATCAAAAAAATACAAATCAATGGATAGCTTGGAAATGTGAATAGGGTCTCTGAGCCAGTCATAATGACAGCCTGTCTTAGCCACTAGGCCTGAAAAGCAGGTACCTTTGTTAGGCCTGAAACAGCCTGAGACCCTGTGATCCCACCCCCTGCTGCTTAATGTTTTAATATTCAGCCAGCACCTTCCTTCACAGAGCACCACATCGAGTAAATATGTCAGCGTTTATAGATATCACATTGGGCTGCACGGGTTTGTCAGTGCTGTATTCTCTCACTAATGGACCCCTAAGGTGCAGGCCGCAGAGCATTGAAAGGGTCCTCAGGCCTCTGTTTTGTCCTAGGTGAGACAAAAAAATCAGAGTGCACACAGCACACATGACAAGAGCTATTAAAAGCCAAATGGTGCCAGGTTTTTGTGTGCTAAAAGGGAGGAGGTCCAACTGCTCAGTTGAAGGCCTTGATTCCCCATCCTTCAAAAGAAACTATTATCAGTGAAAAAATAAAAGGCTTGAGCGTTTTCATTCACTTGGGCTTGGAAAAAGAAATAATTTATACTGTTCCTGAAATTTAAAAAAAACACTGTGGGTTTCTGAAGTGATTTTTACCGCCCAAAATTAGGGCTTCATCTTGTAGTTGTTTCTGAGAGTTTGTGTTCTGGGTTAATATGCAATGATTCGTAAACAGCACTTTTTAATACCTAATGGAGATAATGTTTTCCCCAGTTAGGAAACAATTAGGAAGCACATGGCAGAAACCAAAATGGTCCGTGTCCTCTCTCTGTTTCTTTGCTTGTTGGTCTCTCTGTCTATGATCCTGCTTCTCCCTCTCTCTCTGTCTCCATCTCTTTCTTTTTCTCCCTCTCTTCATCTCTTTCTCTGTTTCTGACTTTGTCTCTCAGTATGTAAATGCTCCTGTGTCTATTTCTGTTTCTATCTTTCTCCCAGTCTCCTATTTTTTTCTATCTCTTTTGTCTGTCCCTATCTGCCTCTTTGGCTCTCGCTCTATCTTTCTCTGCCAGTCTATGTACCTCTGTCTCTCTCTGTTCACTGTTTTCTCTGATTCTCTCTATCTTTCTCTTGTCTGCCTCTCCCTATGTCTGTCCCTCTGTGTCTGTCTCTCTCTCTCTGTCTGTCTCTCTGCATCATACTCTCTCTCTCCTTCTCTCTGTCTGCCTGCATTCCGTCCCTTTCTATCCACTCCCGAGCAGTTCCCCTGGCTGCCAGTGTCCTGCAACATTGAAATACAGAGTAAAAGCCTAGAATAGATTTTACAGATGTGGAGAGGATCTGTGGTTGAGGCCCCAGTAACTCTGCACCCATTGCAGGGTCAGACACGAGCAAAGAGAAAGGTTTGAACATGTGAAAGGAAAGCAAAGCTTGATTTTGATGAACTTTTCATCTGTTGCTGTACAGGCCAGAGTGGGAGGTAACAATATCAGCTTCATCACCCACTTAACCTTCTCTTTCCCTTAATTTAATAGTACAGTTTTCATTCTGCATTGTTCTCCTCTCCAAAGCTGCTCATTATGTTGGGGCATTAGTCACCATCTGATTGCTTGCCCAAGTGGCCACTCTTCGCATGTGAGCTCTGGTAGTAAGTTCTAATCAGCTACTAGACCATGAAGGGATTCTCTGATCTCTCACAAGTGGAAGTGGTGACCCACTACTGAAACCTTGTCCTGATCTCTCTCTTCACTCCTTGGGCTGATAAGGCCATTTGAAGGATCCTAACCAATGAGATAAGTAGCTCAATATAGGACAGAGATGGGTATTTGGACTGTTATACAGAAAAATGCCCTTTCTGGTAAAGTATGTACCAGGTGATTTAAAATCCTCTGGTGCAGAATCACCTAACACGAACACAAGTCCGAGAATTGGCAGAAATATCTCTTGGACTTTGATAATTGTTAATATTTTAGTTCTATTACATAGAACTACAAACTATTTACAGCAAACAGGCCATTCAGCCCAGCAGGGCCATACGAGTGTTTATGCTCCAACAATTCTCTGCCTGCTTACATCATCTCACCCAATCTTCTATTCCTTTCTCCCTTCTCTGTTTATCTAGCATCTCGTTCAGCGCACCTGCATTATTCACCTGAACCGCATTGTTGTGAGTTCCATATTCTCCCTACTCTTGAGATGACCAAGATTCTACTGAATTCTCCAATTAATTAATTATATTCATGGATTCTAGTTCTGGTTTCCCATACAAGTAAAAACATCTTCTTCATAGCTAACCAATCAAATCCTTGCATAGCCTTCGAGATTTTTATTAGGTCAGCCACTCAGTGTTGTCTGTTCTAGAGAAAAGAGCCAAGATCTCTTCAATCTTTTCTGTTAAATATAATTTCTGTGTTCTGGCATTATTCTGGTTAGTTACTGTTTCATCTTCTTCAGTGTCCCAGTATTCTGTTTTTAACATGGAGATAGAACTGAGCACATTATTGTCTGTTGAAGTCACAAGGACAATTAGCAGATCATCTAATGCCAGTCATCATGTTCTATCATTTAGAATGAGATTCCATCCCATGGTTTGACCTGAGTCCAGTCCAAGAGGTCGAGAGTCTCCCATGGACCACAGCCACTTCCCTGCTCGGCCAACATTCCAACTGATGTCCAAGTGTCTACATTTGTTAGTCAGCCTTGCACAGAGAGGGCAGTTTAACCACAGAGCCATCAGTCTGACTGTCGCACCTGACCCTGGCATTTGGCCCACTTGCAACTCCACCATCAGCCCTTGCTCAGTCTGTAGCTCTCTCACATTGAAGTCAAAAAGTTCAAGGTTTGAGCCACATTTCCAGGATGTGACATTCCACTGCAGTGATGAGGGATTGCTGCACTATTGGAGCTGCCATCCATTGAAGCTAATGTTAAAGCTGTCCTATCAGGTGGTGGTCTTCAGGAAAGAGAGGAGAGTTTTCCCTGGGGGTGGATTATACAGGAATCAACTTCACCATGCCCCCCGATCAAAACATCTGTGGTCAGCCCGCTCACCTGAAACCTGGCTATAATGCCGGGGGGAGTGTTATTTGACTCAGAGGGATGCAATGTCCCCACCTACAGTCGGCTGTAGCTCTGTAGTCCCAGGAGCATCAGAATCAAGTAGTGATCACTGCTGGGAGTACGTAAAAGTCCCCAGAGAGGGAGTGTTGTGGATGCTGAATTTCAGATCAGAGGATGCTGGATGAGCTTGCCAGGTAGAACCTGGCAAGCTCATCCGTGGAAAAGCAAATTGCATGGAGGGTGTGGAAAGTCTGCAGAGGGATCTGGATAGGCTGAGTGAGTGGGCGAGGACCTGGCAGATGGAGTACAATGTTAGCAAGTGTGAGGTTATCCACTTTGACAGAAATAATAGTAGGAGGGATGACTATTTAAAGGGCGAAAAGCTGCAGCATGCTACGGTGCAGAGGGACCTGGGGGTCCTTGTGCATGAGTCGCAAAAACCCAGTCTGCAGGTGCAGCAGGTGATCAAGAAGGCAAATGGAATGCTGGCCTTTATAGCGAGGGGGATAGAATATAAAAGCAGGGAGGTCTTGCTGCAAATGTACAGGGCACTGGTGAGGCCGCAGCTGGACTACTGTGTGCAGTTTTGGTCGCCGCACTTGCACAAGGATATTTTGGCCTTGGAGGGAGTGCAGAGGAGGTTCACCAGGCTGATACCAGAGATGAGGGGGTTGAACTATGAAGAGAGACTAAATAGACTGGGTCTGTACTCGTTGGAGTTTAGAAGTATGAGGGTGGATCTTATAGAAACATATAAGATAATGAAAGGGATGGATAGGGTAGAGGTAGAGAGGTTCTTTCCACTTAGAAAGGATAGCAGGACTAGAGGGCACAGCCTCAAGATAAGGGGGGTGGCAGTTTAGATCGGAGTTGAGGAGGAACTTCTTCACTCAAAGAGTGGTGAATCTCTGGAATTCTCTGCCCTTTGAAGTGGTGGAGACTACCTCGCTCAATATACTTAAGTCACAGGTAGATAGGTTTTTGACAGACAAGGGAATTAAGGGCTATGGGGAGACAGCGGGAAAGTGGAACTGATCCACTTCAGATCAGCCATGATCTTATTGAATAGTGGGGCAGGCTCGAAGGGCTAGATGGCCTGCTCCTGCTCCTATTTCTTATGTTCTTAACCCTGGAGAGGGCTGTGTTTTGGAGGCCATTGTGGGAGGCTTGAAGGAGAGTATGATCTTGGGAAGGTGTGCCTCCGATGGAGACAAAGGAGCCCAAAGAACATCCCCCACCCACCTTCCTGACAACAGCCTACACAGTGAAAGCTGCTGGGCTGCCTGCCTTCCTCACTTTAATTTGCCACCTAAAGGCCTCGAAAGGTCCTAGGGCAAACAGGTTGCCTGACATCTCACCCATTACCATAATATGAGAGGCAGGTCAGGGATGGGCAGGCCACTCACTTTATTTTACCAGTCTATCACCCCACCACCTCCGTAAAGCCCACCAGCTGTAAAATTCAGCCCTTTGTGTCCTGGCTAAATCAACACCACACAAATAGATTATTCTGGTTATTATCTCATTGCTGTTTCTGGGAGCTTGCTATGCACAAATTGGCTGCCACATTTCCCGCGATATAACAGCGAGGAGACTTCAAAATTCATTCATTATCACTAAAGCACTTTGGGATGTCTTTGGTGATCCAGGAAGGCGCGCGATAGAAATGCAAGTATTTAGAGCAGTTACCCTTTGAGATCAGAGACAGCATTGGCTGTGAAATGTGAGACATTGTCTGGGCTGGGAGGTGGTGGGGGGTGCCTAGATCTCAGAGCTGTGCCAGGCCATGTTAAGGGCAGCTCTGATCACAGTCATCCCAAGAGAACAAAACCCGACACAGTGATGATGTTACAAGGGGCTGTTGTGCAATTTGATTTCATTAATGCATCCTCATGTCTCCAACTGTCCACAGCTTCCTCTCCAAAGTAAAACAGCATTTCTCAGTTCTGAGGAGCCCCTGAGTGGGTCTTAATGACAGGTTTCACCTAATCCCTTAACACCTTGTTTAATTAAACTTCACGGCCGATCGCTGATTCGCTCCATATCTTGGCCCAATTTCCGCCCCCCCCTCCCTCCCACAACTCCCCCTCCCACCTCAGTTCACCAAGAGATGTATTCTTCCATAATCCGAACCGCACACAACTCCTTGAGCAAAGACGTTTCTCTAATGACTCTTGGGCTTGTTTGGATTTATTATTGGAGAATGTGCCCTGGCTGCTTGACTTCTACTCACTAATTTACACATTTGTTCATGGTAGACTGCATCACAAAGCTGCAATTTTTCCACTCTCGCAGCCTCCACACAAATGACCACATCACACCTGCAAACATTGTTTACAGCTTCCCTACCATCATCAAATTGAATTGGAAGAACGGTTACATTTTAAGCCTTTGAAAGACCTTTGCTTATATATTTTGTCCTAATCCTCCAGCCTCTAACCCCTTTGCCTCCTCACTTCTAATTTTCATTTAACTTCCTCTGGACTTCTTTGGCTAGCAGCAGAGGCCTCTGATTATTGAAGACTTCAAGCTGCTTTCTGAATAATATCAGAAGGGAACAGATTTAGGTTCAACCGCAGCAGGAATCAATCAGGACAATTTTACTCGGGTAACCAGTCTGAACACGGTGCATTGCCAGGTTACACTAGTGGCCCAGTGATAGATCAGCCACAGACATCAACATGAGATGGGTACTAAAATAAAAGAAAATACTTCAGACGCTGGAAGTCCAAAATATAAACAGAAAATGCTAAAAAAAACTCAATCGGTCTAGCAGCATCTGTGGAGGGAGTCACACAGACACAAAACGTTAGACGGTGCTCGTGCTTTCTGGTGGTGGATACTGGGAACACGTATTAAAGTTTGGGCAAGAAGACACATTCTTACTGAGAGTAACATAAAATGCTGGAAAATCTCAGCAGGCCTGACAGCATCTGTGGGGAGAGAGTAGAGCCAACATTTCTGCTTTTGTTTCAGATTCCAGCATCCACATTATTTTGCTTTTTTTCTTACTGAGAGTTCCTTGTCATGCCACATATCTAATCTGTTATTATGGTTCTCTTGCCAAATTAAATGGACAAAGTTGAGGAGATCCTACCCACAAAAACTCAGTAACTCAGTCAGACAGGCAAGACTCTGCAGCAAGGAGAAGTGTTTATTCTTGATTCATTCTCAGGATGGAACAGTCTCTGGTCAGACCCGGATACATTACCTCAGTGTTACAATGAGGCGCGTGTTATATCAGAGTGTTACAGTGTGGAGTGTGAGTTATGTCAGTGTGAATGTGAGGGTGTGCATTAAATTGTTCCAGTGAAATGTGTGTATTATAGCAGAGTGTTACAGTGAGGGGTGTACATTATATTGGTGTTACAGTGAGGGATATGTGTTATATTGGAGTGTTAGAGTGAGGGGTATGTGTCATATCAGAGTGTGACAATGAGGGGTGTGCATTACATCAAATTGTTCCAATGAAGCGCATGTTTTATATCAGAGTGTTACAGTAAAATATTTTATATCAGAGTGTGACAGTGAGGGGTGTGCATTACATCAAATTGTTCCAGTGAAGTGTGTGAGTTATATTAAAGTGTTACATATTAAAGTGAGGGGTGTGCATTATATTGGTGTTACAGAAAGGATGTGTGTTATATTGGAGTGTTACAATGAGGGGTATGTGTTATATCAGAGTGTGCATTACATCAAATTGTTCCAATGAAGTGTGTGTTTTATATCAGAGTGTTACAGTAAGGAATGTGTGTTATATCAGTGTTACAGTGAGGGATGAGTGTTAAACTGAGGGGTGTGTTATATCAGAGTGTTACAGTGAGGTGTGTGTTATATCAGAGTGTTACAGTGAGGTGTGTTATATCAGAGTGTTACAGTGAGGGGTGTGCATTACATCAAATTGTTCCAGTGAAGTGCGTACCTTATATCGGTGCTACAGTGAGGAATGTGTGTTATATCAGAGTATGACAATGAGGGATGTGCATTACATCAAATTGTTCCAGTGAAGTATGTGTGTTATATCAGAGTGTCATAGTGAGGGATGTGTGTTATATCAGTGTGTTGCAGTGAAGGTTGTGGGGAATATCAGTGATGTTTAAATGAGGAGACTGTTTGATGTGTAGCTAGCTCTTAATTAGATGATCTTTGGCAGTTGAACAGTTGAGGAGCCCCCAGGTTAGGGAGGGGAAAATCAGCCAAGTTTCCCTCTGTAGATCATCAAGCAGAACCTCCTGTGGGGAATTCCATGTGTGTTTGCTTTAGATATGGACAGGTATGGGAGCGGTTGTGATGGCTGGCTCGGTCAAATACACTGCTGACACTCACCTCACACTGTCACTGAGACAGGCCCAGGAGGTACCTAGTAACCCAGAAGAGTTCAGTTATGTCCCAGGGGAGGACGGGTCTGGGGAGATAGTCAGAGGAATTCAATGTACACAGTACAAAATATACTGCACAATACAGCCAATTCCTCCAAACTTCCCTGAGAGCTAGAAAGACTCCTGAGGTGTTGAAATCAGAAGCATTGCACCAAAAACCACAACACTCCATTGGTGAGGTTGAGAAATGTTAGCAGGCCATAACTGGTCTTCATTGGAGCCCCACAGCTATCTTCCTCCAACCAGTCCGTGACAGTATTAAATATCCTTCACCCTTGGAGGAGGGCAGAATCTGACATTAACCCTATTAGCTTCTTATTCAACCAGTCCAGTCTTGTAGAATTATAAAAAACAGAGAATATTTCACAACTCTGTGTAGGTTTACAGGAGAAAAGGAGCCTACCATTGTAATCATATTGTTTAATGGTTGTAACCCTACTGGTGAAGTCCCACAGAAGAGGTTAATGTGTAGAATAAAATAAAGTGCATGAAATTGGGGGTAATTGCATGAATAGAAAATTGGTTAGTAGTCAGGAAACAAAGAGTAGGAATGAATGGGTCTTTCTTGGAGTGGGTAGGTAGTGACTAGTGGGGTCCTGCAAGGATAAATGTTCGGACACCTGCTATTCACAATATACATCAATGATTTGAATGAGGGAGCCAAACGGAATATTTCCAAGTTTGCTGCCAATACAAAACTTGGTGAGAATGTGAGTGGGGAGAAGGATATTAATAAGCTTCAAGGTGATTTACTCAAGTTGAGTGAGTGGACAATTACATGGCAGATGCAGTATAACATGGATAAATGTAAAGTTATCCACTTTAGAAGGAAAAAAAATAAGAATGGCAGAATATTATCCATATGGTGAAATATTGGGAAATGTTGATGTACAAAGGGACTAGGGTGTTCTTATACACCAGTCAGTGAAAGCAAGCATGCAGATACAACACGCAGTTGAGAAGGCAAATGATATATTGACCTTCATTACAACAGGACCTGAGTACAGGAACAAGGCTGTCTTACTGCAGCTGTACAATGCTTTAGTGAGGCTACACCTGGAGTATTATGTGCAGTTCTGCTCTCCTTAGCTGAGAAAGGATATACATGCCATAGAAAGAGTGCATAGAAGTCTGTGGAGGCCAAATTACTGAATATATTCAAAGAAGGAAATAGATCAGATATCTAGACTCTAAAGGCCTTAAGGATATTGGGAGAGTGAGGGGTTATGGTGTTGAGATAGTGGATCAGTTATGAACATATTGAAATGCGCAGGAGGCTTGAAGGGCTGAATGACTATTTTTTACGTTTTCTATGACATTGTGATCCTCTCTAATGGTCCAATATTCACAGAAAGATTCCACATTCAGTTTGCAATCCAGACTTATTTTGGCTGGGCAGCCCTGTCAATCCCTTCCTGCTCTCCGTCACTGACCTGGGATGCGTCTTCGATTTTAACTGTGTGCACTGTGAGGCCAGAATTGGCTCAGATGTGATATATTCTCCATAAAATCATAGAATTCTTACAGCGAAAACAGAGGCTATTTGGCCATCATGTCTGCACCAGCTCACTGAATGAGCAACGCACCAAGTGCCATTCTCCCATCCTTTTCCCCATAATCCTGAACAGTTTGCATATCCAAATAACAGTCAAATTCTTTTTTGAATGCTTCGATTGAACCTGCCTCCACCAAACTCTTAGGGAATACATTCTAGACCGTAACAACTTGCTGTGATTTTATTTTCCTATATTGCTTTTGCTTCTTCTGCAAATTACTTTAAATATATGCCCTTTCATTCTTAATCCTTTCATGAGGGGAAACAGACTCTTCTGATCTACTCTTTCTAGACCCCTTCATGATTTTGAATACCTCCATCAAATCTCTACTCAGCCTTTTTTTCTACAAGGAAAACAGTCCTAACTTTTCCAATCTATCTTCATGATTGAAGTTCCTCATCCCTCAAACTGTTCTTGTGATATTTTTCTGCACTTTTTCCACACCTTCACATATTTCCTAAAGTGTGGTGCCCAGAACTGGATGCAATACTCTCGTCTAGGCCAAACTAACGTCTTAGAATGTTCAACATAACCTCCTTGCCCTTGTACCCTATGCCCCTCTTAGTACAGCCAAAGATACTGTATGCCTTATTAGCTGTTCTCTGAATCTATCCTGCCACATTCAATGACTTAAGCATATAAACCCAGGTTCCTCTGCTCCTGCACCCCTTTCAGAATTGTACCTATTATTCTATATTGTCTTCCACGTTCTTCCTACCAAAATGAATCACTTCCCATTTCTCCGCTTTGAATTTCAACTGCCACTTGTCTGCCCATTAGTAACTTGTCTAAAAGTCCCTTTGAATTTCCACACTATCCCCCTCCCGATTTATAATGCTTCCACGTTTTGTATCTGCAAATTTTGAAATTGTGCCTTGGACAACAAGGTCTAGGTCAAATCAGGAAAAGCAAGAGTCCCAACATTGATCCCTTGGGAATTCCATTGCAAACCTTCCTCCAGCTTGAAAACATTCACTAATCACTACTCTGTTTCCTGTCACTCAGCCAATTCTGTATCCCCATTGCTACTAACCCATTTATTGTGTGAGCTATAACCTTGTTCACAAGCCTATTGTGTGGCACTGTATCAAATGCCTTTTGGAAATCCATGTACACCAAATCAGCTGCATTGCCCTCAGCAGCCCTTGTTATTACTTCTTCAAAACACTCCAACAAGTTAGTTAAACATGATTTTTCTTGAGAAATTCCTGCTGGCTTTCCTTAATTAGCCCACATTGCCCATGTGACTATTAATTTTATCCTGAATTATTGTTTCCGGAAGTTATCAACCACCAAATTTAAACTGACTGGCCTGTATTTGCTGGGCTTATCTTTACATCCTTTCTTGAAATTTAAAATTTTCCACTCTTCTGGCACCACCACCGAGCCTAAGGAAGACTGAAAAATGATGACCAGCACCTCTGCAATTTCCACACTCACCTCCCAAATTATCCTTGGATGTATCTCCTCCGGTCCTGGTTCCTTATCAACTTTCGGTACAGACAGCTTATCCAATCAAATTTAAACTCTTTCAGTGTCTCAATTAACTCCTTTTTCGCTCTGGCATGGGTAGCATCATCATAGGTAAACACAGATGCAAAGTATTCATTTAATATCTCAGGTATACCCTCTGCCTTTATGCCTGAAACCCTCTTTTGCTTCCTAATTGGCCCTACATCTCTTTTTACTACCTTTTCATCTCGTCAAAGAATCTGCTGTCCACATTTACACATGGGGTTGGGCTAAGGCTCCACAGAGGGGTTTGTTTTAGAGGAGCTCACAAAATTTGCTTCACATTGGATCCTTTACAGTGGATTCCTTACACACTGGTTCTTTTGCACTGAATTCCTCACGTTAGCTCCCTCTCTCTGGATCTTTAACATCTGATCCTTCGCACTGGATCCTTTATCCTGGATCCTGTACTCTGGATAATTCACTGCGGATTATTCATACTAGATCCTTTCATGGATTGGGGTTGAAAGCTGGGCTCAGAGCACTGAGTTTGGCTGCTCCATTAGCACTTGTATATGAGAGCATGGTTATTGTCATATTAAAAGGAGTTGCTGTGAAATCAGCAAACTTTACCACAGTAACAATATTCTACTACTCAATGTCGATAGTACATGCTGTATGTATGAAATGGGGGGTGAAATTTCTCTTGGCTAGAATTATAAATCAATGGGCTCTTCACGCTAGGCTTGATTCGCGAACATGCTGGCATTTATGCTGATTCACTATCATCTATTTTGTATTCAATGAGAGGTGATGGGAAGATAATCACTAACATAACAATCACATTGATCGGAGTTTCTATACTGTCTGATTGGAAGCACAGTGAAGGATTGGACTATCCCTCACTCAGTCGCCTTTCCATGTTACATTGGTTAGACCCTTAAGGTCTTCTTGGCTCAACAAGAAATCTTCCTGCCCTCAGGACTTGCAAAATATTCTCAAGTCAACTTTCTAAACTCCATTCAATCCTGATGCTTTCGAATATTACCCCTCAATAGGCAATCGCTTGGATGATGGGGCCTCAGATGTGGAATCTGAGCCAGATCTCCCACTGAAACGAAAGCAGCGCCGCAGCCGCACCACATTTACCGCGGAGCAGCTGGAGGAGTTGGAGAAAGCCTTTGAGAGGACCCATTACCCTGACATCTACACCAGAGAAGAGCTAGCCCAGAGGACCAAACTCACAGAGGCACGAGTCCAGGTGAGTTCAGTGAGTTAAACCTGACTACATCAAGTGATACAGCACAGAAACAGACCTTTGAACCCAACAGAGGTCCACGCAGGCATTTATGTTGCTGATGAGCCTCCTCAGACCCTATTTCATCAGCGTATCCTTTTATTCTTTTCAACTCAGCAATAAAGATTGAAGAGAGATTTAATAAGAGACGTACAAGATTATGACAGGTTTAGATAAGGCTGTTCCCAGTAACCAAACCCTCAAGGACTAGGGGACCCAGATTTAAGGGATGCTGGGAGAGAGATGTAAGGGAAGGTAAGTGGTCATTGCCCTCAGAGCTCCTCCTATTCCACTCCCCGAATTTTTCCAAAGACCCTGTTTATCCCTGGTTTTCCATCAAATGACAGTGCAGTGGGAGAAGTCATAATGCTTTATTGTCTCCACCCATGTGTCCTATTATTTTTCTATTTCCTTTGACATACTGCTCACATGAACAAAAATATGTTAACTATGAAAGAATAAATGCTAGTCCCAATCCCAAATTTGGTTTACTCTACGCAGGTTCCACCCCCAGGCCCCATGCTAATTTTTTATCATCAAGGTATACATCAAAGCTAAAAGCTTCCATTGCTCATCACCTGGGCACGGCACCTGCATGGAGTAAACGCAATCATTATCATCTTATTATCTTCACGTAAACTGCTAACATCCCCTTTGCTACACATGAGGGATGGTTCCCATTGTTTATCTTGATTTTCCTGAGTATTTGCAACTCTTCAGAATCCCCCCTAAAGTACAAACAAAATCTCTTTCCATTCCTTCCCTAAATCACTTCCTAAACCATAAAATAGGAACACTGTATTATGTGAGTGAATGCAAACAGGGTTTAAATCCATTGGGAATCTGTATTTAGGGAGTGAATGGGATGAGAATTTAAATCCATTGGGATTCTGTAGTTAGGGGTGAAATGCGATGGGGCTTTAAATCCATTAGGATTCCAAATTTAGGGAGTGAATGGGATGGGATTTAAATCCATTGGGATTCTGTAGTTAAGGATGAAATGCAATGGGGCTTTAAATCCATTAGGATTCTGTATTTAGGGAGTGAATGGTATGGGCATTTAAATCCATTGGGATTCTGTATTCTGGGAGTTAATGGGATGGCGTTTGGCCCAATGAAATTCAAAGCCTTGACCAACTATACATTCATCCAGTGGTGTACACATATGGTGAATAAGCAACATCAAAGTGTGTGAGTGCAAATTCTTTAGTTTTATGATTACACCGGGGGTTCAAAGTTTTGTTTCAGGAAGTAATTTCAGTAGTTTCTGTCTCAATAACTACAAACTACATAGAGTCTGTATTTATATAGACTGTGGTTCATACCGGGTGAGGACAGAACCATGCCCATTATATAATAGTGCTAAATATTCACCAAATTTCCCTCTCTCTTAACTCCCCATATTGAGCAGATAACATTGGGAATGAAATTGGTCTTTGGCAGTAGCAGGAAGCGGGCTCCACTGAATGGGCCTCCTGCTCTAAACTATTGACTGAAGTCAGAAAGAACATTCGGAGCTGTTTCAATCTGAATATGGATTCATTACAAGCCCATAGCATGCTGTTGCCAAAAGCCAATTTGACTCACTGCCAGAACATAGTTGTTAAGGTGCCAGGCATCCTCCAATAACTCATCATTCCTATGTGAGCTAGACAGTGTTGCCAGGGTATTTGATATTGGAGAGCGCCACAGCCAAGTCTAATACTGTCCTCTCTCAATGTCCACATACAGCAGGGTCACCAGACAGTAATCAGGAGAAGGAACCCTGTTTATTCCCTCTAATCCTGAGGTCAGTTGGACAACCCCAACCACTGACTTGTGTAAAATCAGTTAACAAAACAGAAAACAGAGATTTAACCCTGTACTGGTCCATGTGGCTCAGCTGTTCAATAGATAAACCTCAGTTAGATACTGCACAACCTGCTTGGTGTGACTTCACTGCATCTCACAGGCAAGACAAGCTTCACCTCATGAGGATAAAGTTTTAACCCAGCATTCAAACTGTTTGAAAAGTAGAGAACTTCTAGTTGAATAAACTTTGAGATTGTGGGGGAAGCTCGTGGGAAAACAGTAGGGATCAGAAATAAAGCTTCACTGACCTTTGGGCTGGTTCTCCACAGACCCTTCAGATGGAATTGCCCACTGTGAGAGGGGGAATCAATGAATTCAGCCCAGTGGATTTCAAATGGTGCTGAGTGACATGATGCAGCTACAGTTGTTGCAATGTGGAGAGACTGAGAAAGCTGCAGTTGTTCAGAGCAAAAAATGTTAAGAGGAGATTTGATCACAGTGTTCAAAATCGTGAAGAGTCCTGGAGAGTAAATAAGGACAAACTGTTTCCAGTGCAAAAGCAGAAGCTAAAATATGCAGATGCTGGAAATATGCTGAAAATATTAAAGAAAAACAGAAAATGCTGGGAAAAACTGAACAGGTCTGGCAGAACCTGTGAAGGGAGAAACAGAATTAATGTTTTGAGCTCAATATGACTATTTTTCAGAACTCAGATGCTGCTGGACCTCCTGTGCAGCAGTATTGGTGTCCAGAGAACAGATTT
The DNA here is from genome assembly GCF_965287045.1 of Carcharhinus amblyrhynchos. Lineage (NCBI taxonomy): Eukaryota > Metazoa > Chordata > Chondrichthyes > Carcharhiniformes > Carcharhinidae > Carcharhinus > Carcharhinus amblyrhynchos. Next base: position 16,316,720 of record NC_137353.1, on the reverse strand, counting down.
AGGTGATAGACAGGCACATGAGGACATTTTTTTTCTGCTTATGCAGAGAATTGGGATCTGAATATTATGTGTGGAGGAATTAGGAAGGAAGGGAGGACATACATTCAGTGGTAACTTTCAAAAGGAATTGGACAAATATTTGAGGTAAAGTACAGGGCCATGGGAAAAGAATAAGGGAGTAAAATTAATTGCATAGATCTTTCAAAGAGCTACTATAGGCATGATGGGCTGAATGGCTTACTTCTGTGCTGTATCATTGTCTGATCCTATGGCGAAATGTAAAACTGTCTCTCTTTGTTAGAGTCTCTCACTAGTCCCTATTTGGCAATATTTGTAAGTGAATTATTTGACCTCAACATTCTGCCCCTCGCCTCGCATTGTGTTATTAGTAGAATCGGGAAATTAACCATGTTTTTTTTTGGCTTGTTACTGCATTTCTCAATTTCAATTCAGAATGGCCTGTTTGAAATAGGACAGCTGGAGGGGGACAATTCTCACTGATGACTTTGAACAGTGATTTGACAGGACCTGAATTCAAAACGCAAGAAGCAGATGTGGTAGCAAGACACAAACATTTGAACTGGAGCAGGACAGGGTGAAAGGCTTTGAACTGGGCAATGAGTCTGTCTGGCAGAGGGCTTGGATTAAAGTGGGATCCTGTTATATTCAGCATCTCTTACACTAACTGCAAAGACAGTGCATGCAAGGAACTGCTGCATCAACAGAAAAAAAAATCAAATCAGCAGAGGTCAACATAAAATGTATGTTCTGAACAGGACAGCAGATTAAGGAACATTTAAACAGGAGACCTGAAGCTGAGTAGTATTAGGAAACAGCAACGTGATGAACATGTTTCTCAGTCATGTTTGTTGAAGGATGACTCTTGGTGTGGACATTGGGGAAATCTCCCATGCTCTTTCTGAAATAGTGATGGGATCATCTGACGGGACAGATAGGAGCTGGATTTCTCCAAACTCACTGACGATTGGGATTCTCTGGTCCCACTGCAGTGAATGGAGATTTGGTTGAGAACCAAATTCTCCATTCTTGCTCGCAGCGGTGGCGGGGCAAATGAGATCAGAGCCTCCAGCCAGGAGGATGTCCATTTAGCATGCCAAGAGATAGCACCTCCTGAAGTGAAGCATTAGGGGTGTCATTCTGCATTGGGTGTTTGAGTATTTGCAGTGGGGATTTAACCTGCGAACCTCTCACTCAGACAAGAGTGTTTACCCATTGAGCCAAGGCTGACTCACAACTATCCCACCCATAATCCTTCTGGACTAAAAGAAGCAAGCACAGAGCTGAAAGGCAATGACTAGCTCGCACTAATACTCTTTCTTTCCAACAGCTCACATTATAGGTCAATGTCATTCCTTCAGTTATCCCTCAAGCTTTCTCCCATCAAAAGTTCTTCACCTCAGTCTCCGAGGACTCCAAACCCCTGAAGAAAATCATTTGTCAGGTGAAGGACTTGGTGAATATTTGATAGCGGGAAGAGGTGCGGAACATCCTCTGCAGCTTGCTTTATTTTCCAAGGTTACCATAAAGACCCTTTAGCTCTGTGCCCCATGACTGTGTGGGTGGGGAATGGCTGGGGTTTAGGGCTGTGTGAGCACTTTAATGATTAATGTTTGCAATCTTTCAGAAGGCCCCAGAGAGGCTGAGCCATCAACGCTGAAATGTAGAAAAATATTTGAGGGATCGGTGGACTTGAAAGTGGTGGGAAGAGGCAGAATCTGGCAGTGAGAAATCCTTCTGGAATGTGTGCTCACAACAGCTGTCGCCTTCATGCTTTCTCCCGACAAGCAAGCTTCTCTAGATTTTCTGCCCCTTAAAGCTGAGATTTTGTTCGAGCAACTCACTTGAAAATGAAATGAGTAAAAGGGTCCTTCAGCTACCTGGAAGCATGTTGGAATCATATTAGAACTTTGCTAATCATCAAGAATAGAGTGACAGAGTGGTAATTGGCTGGGTTGGTTTGGTCCTGTTTCTTGAGTACAGGACAACCTGGGTAATTTTCCACAATGCCAAGTGGATGCCAGTGTTGTAGGTGTACTGGAACAGCTTGGCTAGGGATACGGCAAGTTCTGGAGCACAAGTCTTCAGTACTGTTGTTAGAATGTTGTCATGGCCCTCAACCTTTGCAGTATCCAGTGCTTCAGTGTCTCTTGATGTCGCAAGGAGTGAATCTTATAGGCTGAAGACTGACACCTAAGATGCTGGGGACTTCTGGAGGGGGTCGAGGTGAATCATCCACTCAACACTTCTATCCGAAGATGGTTGCAAATTCTTGAACCTTGTTTTTTCCACTGATGTGCTGAGCTTATCCCAACATTGTGGAGGGGGAAAGTCAGAGAGTCTCCTCCTCCCATTATTTACTAATTTTGCATCACTATTCATAACTGGATGTGACAGAACTGCAAAACTTTGACCTATTCTGTTGGTTGTGGGATCACTTGGCTCTGTCTACAGCATATTGCTTCCACTGTTTAACATGAATGAAGTTCTGCGTTGTAGCTTTAGTAGGTTGATACCTCATTTTCAGAAACATCTGTGTGCTGCCATCTTTTTAAACAGCAGTACCTAGGCAGTGATTGCAGTGCATGCCTGGCTAGGAACGGGTTAAAATGGCAGTAGGGTTCAATGAACCTCACTGTGCCCTTGTTTTGGTTTTAATAATGAGACCATTGGGAAGCTTGTCCATTGCCAAAAGCAGCACTGTTAAAATCAGGAATGGAGAGGGAATGGCACTGTTCCATTTTACCTGCTCCACATCTTTTTCACAACCAGGAGAGTTAAAGTTCTGCTCTCATTATATTCAGTGCACCTGCAGTAGTTCAATGAGCAGAACTCTCACCCTAGTGTCCGAAGATTGTTGGGTCAAGTCCCACCTCAAAGACTTGAGCACATAATTAAGGCTGACGTTCCACTGCAGTACTGAGGGAATATTGCATTGTCAGAGCTACTGTCTAGTGGAATCAGATGTTATGCCTAGGCCCTGTTTATCCCTCTCAGGTGGATGTAAACAATCTTGTGACACTATTATAAAATAGTGCTGTCCTGCAGCAGCATTGCTGAAACAGATAGTCTTCCCATTATCACACTGCGGTTTGTGGGAGCTTGCTATATATATATTTGTCGTCGTGTTTCCTACATTACCACAGTTCTAAAGGCTGTAAAGCACTTTGAGATGTCCTAAGGATGTGAAAATCTTTACTTTTCCCGCTTTCTCTCTTTTTCTTTCTATGAGCAGTTTCTGACCCCCAAATCCCAGCCTTCATCTTTCAGCCTTCTTTCACTGGTTACTTTTGGCTATTAATGTTTTGCAAATTCATTGGCAAAAATGCATTTGCCATTGCCAAGTCTTTGTACAGATAAGTAGTCACGCCACACGCTAATTTCATTTGTGGGTGAATGAATTTATTTAAACAGCAGAGGCCATGTGACACAAACATGTCCTTCAGTCATGGGACAACCACATAGTTAAGATATTGTGGAAAGTATTCAGTCTCTCTCCCGTGTGCAAGGAGCATTGATATCATTAACGGTCTATGACCCCAGCACACACTGCAGAATGGGAAAGGAACACAGGACTCACGGCAAGTGCAGATTAGTGAGAACTTGGTTCAAGAATAAATGAAGAGCAATCAGCATACAAAAGTCTGAAAGGCAGTGATCAACTTCCATCAATGACCCTTTCATGTACAAACTTATTCTGGGTCGTATTGACCGTGTGAAATAGTGTAAAATGGCTAAGAATGAATCAAGATCCTGCTTTACATCACTACCATTTTTATTTCCATTGATTTGGTGTGGTGGTCATTACGGAGACTTGGATGTCTCAGGGACAGGACTGGGTATTTCAGGTGCCAGGATTCAGATGTTTCAGGAAGGACAGGGAGGGAGACAAAAGAGGTGGCGGAGTGGCACTGTTGATCAAGGACAGCATCATGGCTGTAGAGAAGGTGGATGCTGTGGAGGGACTGTCTACAGAGCCTCTGAGGGTGGAAGTTAGGAACAGCAAGGGGTCGATAACTTTGCTGGGTGTTTTCTATAGGCCGCCCAATAGTGACAGGGAAGTTGAGGTGCAGATAGGGAAACAGATCCTAAAGAGATATAGTAATAACAGAGTTGTCGTGATGGGAGACTTTAATTTCCCAAACATCGACTGGAATATCCCTAGGGTAAGTTGTTTGGATGGGGAGGAGTTTGTTAGGTGTGTTCAGGAGGGTTTCCTGACATAGTACGTGGACAAGCCTACGAGAGGAGAGGCTATACTTGACCTGGTGCTGGCTAATGAACCTGGACAGGTGTCGGATCTCTCGGGGGGAGAACATCTCGGGGATGGCGATCCTATTTCTATCTCCTTCACGATAGCATTGGAAAGAGATAGGATCAGGCAGGCTAGGAAGGTGTTGATCTGGAGTAAGGGGAAATATAAAGACATCAGGCAGAAAATTGGACGAGTAAACTGGAAGGAGGTGTTCTTGGGGAAAAGTACTGAATTTTCAAGGAGTGTTTACCTGGAGCTCTGCTCGACAAAGTTCCGATGAGACAGAGAGGTTTTGGTAGGTTGCGGGAACCTTGGTGCACGAAGGTTGTGATGAACCTAGTGCGGAAGAAAAGAAAAGCGTACAAAAGGTTCAGAGAGCTAGGAGATGTTAAGGATCTAGAGGAGTATACGGGTTGCAGGAAGGAGCTTAAAAAGGAAATTAGGAGAGCCAGAAGGGGTCATGAGAAGGCCTTGGCGGGTAAGATTAAGGAGAACCCCAAGGCGTTCTGCATCTTTGTGAAGAGTAATAGGATGAGAAGTGAAGGGATTGGACCTATAAAAGGTGAAGGGGAAAAAGTCTGTGTGGAACCGGAAGAAATGACAGAGGTGCTTAATGAGTACTTTGCCTCGGTATTCACAGTGGAAAATGATCTGGGAGGTTGTACTGCAGGTTTGCGGCAGACTGAAAAGATTGAGTATGTGGACGTTAAGAAAGAGATGTGTTGGAACTTCTAAATTCTATCAAGATAGATAAGTCACCGGGACCGGATGGGATGTACCCCAGGTTACTGTGGGAGGTGAGGGAAGAGATTGCAGAGCCCCTGGCAATGATCTTTGTGTCGTCGACGGTGACGGGAGAGGTCCCGGAGAATTGGAGGATTGCAGATGTGGTTCCTATTTTCAAGAAAGGGAACAGGGATAGCCCGGGAAATTACCGACAGGTGAGTCTGAGCTCAGTGGTTGGTAAGTTGATGGAGAGGATTCTGAGGGACAGGATTTATGAACATTTAGAGAAGTTTAGTGTGATCAGAAATTGTCAGCACGGCTTTGTCAAGGACAGGTCGTCCTTACGAGCCTAGTTGAGTTCTTTGAAAATGTGACTGAAGACATTGATGAAGGAAGAGCAGTGGATGTAGTTTACATGGACTTCAGCAAGGTGTTTGATAAGGTCCCCCATGCAAGACTTCTTGAGAAGGTGAGAGGGCATGGGATCCAAGGGGCTGTTGCCTTGTGGATCCAGAACTGAATTGCCTGAAGGCAGAGAACGGTTGTGGATGGGTCTTTTTCTGCATGGAGGTCAGTCACCAGTGGAGTGCCCCATGTATCTGTTCTAGGACCCTTACTGTTCGTCATTTTCATAAATGACCTGGATGAGGAAGTGGAGGGATGGGTTGGTAAGTTCGCCAACGACACGAAGGCTGGTGGTGTTGTGGATAGTCTGGAGGGATGTCAGAAGTTGCAGCGAGACATAGATAGGATGCAAGGCTGGGCAGAGAAGTGTAGATGGACTGCAACGCGGATAAGTGTGTCGTGGTCCATTTTGGCAAGTCCAATGGGATGAAGGATTACAATATCAAAGGTGTTGAGGAGCAGAAGGACCTTGGGGTCCGGATCGCTAGGACTCTTAAATCGGTCTCGCAGGTGGAAGATGTGGTCAAGAAGGCGTAAGGTGTGCTAGCCTTCATTAATCGAGGGATTGAGTTTAGGAGTTGGGAGGTAATGCTGCAACTTTATAAGACCCTTGTCAGACCCCACTTGGAGTACTGTGTGCAGTTCTGGTCGCCTCACTACGAGAAGGATGTGGAAGCTATTGAGAGGGTGCAGAGGAGATTTACAAGGATGTTGCCTGGATTGGGAGGCATGCCTTATGAAGATAGGTTGAGGGAGCTAGGTCTCTTCTCCCTGGAGAGACAAAGGTTGAGAGGCGACCTGATAGAGGTTTATAAAATGTTGAGAGGTATAGATAGGGTGGATTCTCGGAGGCTATTTCCCAGGGCTAAAATAGTCGCTACGAGAGGACACAGGTTTAAGGTGCTGGGGAGCAGGTACAGAGGAGATGTCAGGGGTAAGTTTTTCACTCAGAGGGTGGTGAGTGAGTGGAATCTGCTGCCATCGGTGGTGGTAGAGGTGAACTTGCTGGGGTCTTTTAAGAGACTTCTGGATGAGTACATGGGATTTAATGGGATTGAGAGTTATAAATAGGCCTGGTAGATATGGATATGATTGGCGCAACTTGTGGGCTGAAGGGCCTGTTTGTGCTGTAGTGTTCTATGTTCTATAAAACATGCTTGAGGGGCCAATGTGGCAAGAGCCAGGTGAATCCACACAGGAAGGGCACTGCCTGTCATATTCTCTTAAAGCATTGACTAGAAACAATCATCACACTGAATATTTTTCACTTGCAAATCCACAGGAAATCAATCTCCTCTCCTCCAGGCACCTGTCCCTCCCACAGTTTCACCCCTCTCTTCTTCAACTCTGCTTTTTTTCCCCATTATTCCCCTTGCACTTCCCTCACACCTTCTCCCCCACTTTCTCTGTCCCACTCTCACCCACTTTCTCTCCACCCACTCACACTCCCTCACTCTCTAGCCCCAACTCCCTTTGCTTTCTCTCTCCCATTTTCTCTCCACCCTTCCTCTCCTCCACTCACTAGCCCCCACTCTCCCCTGAACACTCTTTCTCACCCACTCTCCCTTGCTCTATTCCTTACTCTCTTTCCCTCCATTCATTACCCCCTCTCCATCCTCATTTTCTCTCCCACAACCTCAATACCCCAATTTCTCACTTTTCAACTCTCTCACCTCATCTCACACTCATCTCCTGCTCTCCATTGCTCTCTCTCCCCCATTCTCTCTCCATCACCATTCTCTCTCCTTCACCCTTTCTTCCCTACTCTCCTCTCCACTATTTCTCCCCCACCTTTTCCCCACTCTCTATTCTTCCACCCACTCTGCTCTCTCCCCATTCTTCCCTTCATCACTACCCTCACCCCAGCTCTCCTACCACTTCCCCTTTTCTTCTCATCCCCCCATACATGCCCTTAACCCTCCATCTGCTCCCTCCCTATTCTGGCCATTGGGCCATTGTTTCTCCCTGATCAGCTTCTCTGCTCTCAGCTGGGCCCTGTAATGGTTTATAGCTGGAGTATTATCCTAGTTTTCTCTTCCAGATACAGTAGACCTGCCTGGCATTTCCACCTCCTTCTGCTTTTACTTCCATTGCTTTTTATGTGCCAGTCTTTGTTGGGTCACTAAAGAGTTAATTGCCACAAGAATGTAACGTTTAAGGGAATGACATTTGTCGACAATGCCAACCGCCAGACTATTCTGTGAGGAAAAAGCAGCAAAGTGGAGTTGGAGGAGCGGTGATTGGGAAGGTGTTTGAACTAAACTATAGCTCCTGCTCCCACACTGTGTGAGCTCTTATGTTTGTAGCTACGCTCTGTTACACTTCAGCACCTGGACAACAATTTATCTTCATAAAACAGGCAGGTTCCAATTGAGGGCACAAAGCTGGGCCTCTCCCCTGTGTAAGGGATCACTTACTAGCTTGTCTGACAAATTGCGGGAGCTGATCCTTATCTTCAGATGCTTGTGTAATTAATCCCAGACCGTCTGCACTGACACAATCCTACCTGGCCGACATTTATCCAGGGGAAAAACATCTTGTACTATAATCTCTCTGACATTTCATATCCTTTTTCTTTGTCTCTCATTCAGCCTTTCATTCTTTTCTCCAAACCACACTACTGCACTGTCCCTACCCAATCCATTACAAGGGTCACCAGTTCTGGTTGGAAGTATTCCAGGAGGTTTCCCCACATGACCTCTCACCTCCTATTACTTTCCTCCTCTGCCATTGCTTCCTTGATATTCCCAAACTCTTTGTCAATCCCCTGGAGGGTTAATTGATTGTCCTCTTCCTACCAGCCCCACAATCCCCTTATACCAAACCCTTCGCCTATCCTCACTTCCCCCAAAGAGTTTTCAAATGGTGAATAATCCCTTTCTTGATGCATGGCCCATTCAATGTTACAGGGCAGATATCCCAGTGGATGTTTTCAACTCCTTTCCCTGGCACTGAGCATCTTACCCGTTGGAAGCCTATTTACCAACCAAGATTAAGGATCATACTGCCTGGGGTTAGAACTTTCCTGCTGTGTGTGTGGGCCTCAATACCACACCAAGTGAGATCAGTTACCTCAACAAAGCCTGAGCTCTCCCTGCTCTGCCTGTGGACCTCAGTGCCTTTCCAGGTGTGTGGAAAGATCCATGTTACGCTCCTTTCAATATAAATTTGAACTGCTTCACGTACTCACTGGGGCCTGTCTCGATGTCACAGAGAATTTGAACAGCTAAGATAAACGACCTTTCTTCTCTCTGGGTTGAGAAGTATTGGGCAGATGGCGAGTTCATTTTACCAAAGTTCCTTGTTTCACCTGTCATAAAGATTACATTTTATTACAAATAAATTTATTCTGGTAACTTTATCTTCAAGGAGGTACAATACAAAGAGATCACCATTCCTCACCTCATGTGGCAGGAACTCCCCACATTGTCCTCTCCAGAAGGACCCCTGGTTAGTCGCAAGATGATCAACACAGTGAGGCATCACCTGGGAAGGGGTTAGGGGTAATGGCACCAAACCACATTCCCCTTACCCTGGAGAGGGGAAAATTCCTCACATCTTGAAGAATCTGCAGTGTGTGCGCACTCTGACTTTAATGTCCCTTCTCTAAAACTGTATCAAGGCCTCTGACTGCAACCAAATTTATAATTTCATCTTGACTTGCCAGTATGTAAAATGATCTCTTGCCACCGCTATCTGAGGGTGTCCAGAGTCGAACTATCGCTGGACCCTGCTGAAGTGGATTTCTGAGGAGCCACCACTGAAAGGGGTTACAGATCGTCTCACCAAATATCTGTGGAAGGAACCTGCAGGCCAGCAATGATCAGAGCTTATTGGGAAAGGATGAGAAAGAGGAAACATAAATGTAAAAAACAGGTTCCTGGGCAGCGAAGGATGAGCACTGGAGTTTGGATGAGGTATGTTGAATTGCACCTTAGCGTCAGGGAGATTAGTAGGGTAAATATATGTAGTTACAGGGATAGGACCTGGATGGCATTATTGTCGATACAGGCTGGATGGGGCCAATGGCCTCCTTCTGCTATAATTCTATGAACAACAATGGCGGGGTCGCTAGATCCCGGCAAAACTACACTTGATCTCAGCGGGGCTGGAAAATCCCACCCAAGATCTAAAATTGAGGAAACAAGTACAGTTGCTTCAGCATTCCCCATCCTCTGCAGCTATTCACCCCGCCAGCAGGCTCCATGGCCGGCGCGCGAACAGCTGGTTTGAATGGCGCGAGCGGCTAACTGTATTTTCGCGCGCCTAGTGGCGCTGCTTTCACCAGAAGATTCTGTCATGAAGCAATGATCTGCCCACAGCATCGATAGGAAGATTTCAAAACCTGTGGGTGAGCACCCAGAAATTCAAAATACTATCAACTGTGGATGGGAAAAAACCCCACCAGGAACACGCCATTGTGAATTCACAGCCACCAGGATATCAAAAACCTGACAAATCAGATTCTGAAGCAAGTGGTGATTAAAACTCATTGGAAGCACCATTTTGATTGGCCATTTCAACATCCTGTTGATGCAGTGAAACTAAACTTGCCTGTAAGAATTGCATCTTATCTGATTGGAATCAATAATGCTGTATTCAATTACAAAACATCCGACAGATTCTCCTTTAAAATGACTGGAGTAAATATCGTCAACATGTCTCCCCGCCACCCCCACCCGATTTAAGTTTGAATGTTTAGTGGGGCCCTCAGGAGCATTCAGATTAGGAATGCACCATAGATGGTTATGAAATAAAGCCACAGATCAACAGCTTCCCGAGTCCGTCCTTTTAATAGTATATAGGACTGTATTCAATTTAAAAAATCGATTCTCCTTTAAAGTGACCAGTGAGTAAATATCGTCAACAAGTTGCCCTCCAGACTGAAATTTGAATGTTTAGTTTTCTTAAAATCATGGCTCTGTTTCTGACCGGTCCCTCGCCAGATGGTGGAATTTAATAATCCGGTATGACTGGAGCTAGAGATGGTGAGATACAGCCTAATGGCGACTGGACCTGTGCGTGTGTGTCACGCTGTCTGCCTCCAGCAAGTGGATGTCTTTTCCCAGCACTTTTCCCTTCAGAGGGTTAGGGCAGTAGAGAAGAGGATTTTTTTAAAAATCTGGTGGGCAGGATGGGGGTCAAGGAGTTTAGCTGTCTGGCTGAGAGCTGCGGAGAAATCTATCCGGGTGTCTGATGTTGACCTGCAGTTAAAATAACCGCTGCCGCACAGCCTTTGGCTGAGATCAAGTGTAGTTTTGCTGTCCTGCACTAGGTTGAAGTCATGAGGTTACATTGAGGCTTCATTTGAAGCAATTTTTTAAAGTGGCATCTAGACCTTTTGGCTAAGATGCAAATGAGATCAAGCCTTGGAGGGGGTGCAATGCCTACTCCAATCAGCTTGGAGCATATAGATCAAGCCCAAGACAGGAAATGGTGAGCCTGGATCTGGAGTGTCTCACTTGTTGAAACTTTGATTGGATTGAATTGAATATAAACGAAAAAGAAAACCCACCGCCTCACATGGGTCCTTAGTTTCCTCACAGCAGGATTCCGTACACATGGAGCCCAGTTTCTCCCCCCATCCTGGTCTGCTCAACAGTACTGACCAATTCTGAAGGTTAAGACACACAAAAAAATTGTCCTCATAGATGTAGATTTAAGAGTAAGTGACTGTTTCTGTGGCTTAGTGTAATGGTGAGGAGCCAGTACTACTACTCAAAGCCTGAATTACATTCTCGCATCAGTGCTTGTCCCCATTTTGATATGGCATTAAAGTGTAGTATCGACATGCTGTACTTGGTTGAAGTCATTTGGTTACATTTGAAGCAATTTTTAAAAGTGGCATGTCGGCTTTTGGCTAAGATGCAAATGAGATCAAGCCTTGGAGGAGGTGCAATGCCTATTCCAATCAGCTTGGATCATGTAGATCAAGCCCAAGATGGGAGGTGAGAGCCCTGTCTTGTCAGCTTGGATCGGGAATGTCCCACTTGTTAAGACTCTGAATTGGACTTGATTTGATTGAATTGGATTTAAAAAAATTACAGAAAAAGGACTGACTCAGGTGGCTGTTGGCCTATGGCTTTATATCATAACCATTTATGGTGCTTTCCTAGATTGAACGTGCCTGTGGGCCCCACCAACACGTCATAACAACAGACTGGAGTTAGGCGCAAGGCCCAGTTGTATGGCATAGCAACTTTGACAGGACTGTCTAGAAGCATGAGATAGTAATGGAGTGTATCTGACTCGATCTGTGTCGGATCTTTTAATGCATTATAGCAGCAATACAAAGTGTGACTGAAATCCCGCACTGTAAACCAAATAATAGTGTCAGCCCATGTAATTTTATACATATGCAGTTCAGGAAGGCAACAGGTCAAGGATGTAGTGCGTACGCTTATTGAGAGAGGTTCTAAAGCTTGCCTCATTTATTTTGAGGAGCAGGAAAAATTTTTATTTCACATTCCCACAACAGATTACACAGGTGGGATAGGGTCTATTACAGGATAAATTGTTCATGATATGAAAGGAGATTAATTGAATGTATATGGGCAGAGATTCAAGTGGGTAGAGTCCATATAGGGCAGAGTATTCAGGCAGTGTGGGTGGGGTGCCATTGACCATTGGGATTGGCCATTTTCCTTGTTGTGCCTATTGTGTTCTATAGACTTTATTCCAATGTTTTCTACTCTGGGCTGTTTTTCTCCACTTTGAACTCATTATAAGCCTACTTGAGATGTACTGTTATTGGAGACAAATTCCACTCCAGGTGTCCCGGTTAGCATTTGGACGAGCGGTGCTCACTTTGAACTGAATATTTTGGAAAGCAGCCCTGTTAAAACTGAGTTCTGTGGCTCTGGAGGATGCCTTAAATTAATTTGAAAAGGCGTCAGTCTTTGCTCTGAAGCCAGGCTCGACTCTGAGTGTAATCCCAACCAGGCTTCCGATGAGTCGCAATTCGGTCTGTTTTTGTAAAACAAAAGATCTCTGTGTAGCTGGAGGCTTAACGCAAACACTCCCACTCCCACTCACAACTGTTACTGTCAATTTTCATTTGGAGGCAGTCTTGCCCGTTTCCCACTCAGTTCCCATAGCAGCCAAGGCTTGTGATTCATGCCTGGGTAAGCAGCTAACCCACACGGGTTGATTCCATATTGAGGTCTGACAGTAAATATTTTCACACAGTCAATTAGGCTGCACATGCATACATTTGTGATGCACTTGACATTAGTTCACCTTTGACCATCAGAGCTCAGTACCCTCTGTATTTGTTCTGAGGATAAGCAAGTCTGCATTTCTTGCCTGTGTTTAATTTAACAGTCAACCATGTTGGTTTGGGATTAGAGTCACAACCCATGTAAGAAATGGCAGCTTCCCTTCTCCAAGGAAGATGGTGACTTGGTTGGGTTTTTATGACCATCCAACTACTTGCATGGGTATCTTATCAGGTGCCAGATTGACTGAATTCAGATACACTAGTGGGATTTGAACCCAACCTCTGGATTGCTCCACTTCTTGTTAGGGTACAACAACCTCACCATTGCAGAGGTCAACACCTGCATGAATCTATGTCAGGGTTTTTACATGTGTCTGTAGCTGTGTATTGACCAGCACCATTTCCACTCATTTCCTTTTTCTTGCTGCCATCCAAAGCCTCCTCAGGATCTTGTGTCTTTAACATGCTGCAACAGCATTTTGAGATGCTGCAGTGTTCCAGGTTGAGTTTGGCAGGGGGGGGGGGGTGGGGGGGTGTTGGAGGGGGTGGTGGGGAGAGGGGGATAGGGGGGTTGGAGGGTGGTGGGGGGAAGGGGTGGAGGGAGATGGGGGGGTAGGGGGTGATGGGGAGAGGGGTGTTAGAGGGGGTGGTGGGGAGAGGGGGATAGGGGGGTTGGAGGGTGGTGGGGGGAAGGGGCGGAGGGAGATGGGGGGTAGGGGGTGATGGGGAGAGGGGGATGGGGGAGTTGGAGGGTGGTGGGGGGAAGGGGCGGAGGGTGGCGGGGAGGTGGGGAGGGGGTGGTGGGGATAGGGGGTTGGAGGGTTGTGGGGGGAAGGGGCGGTGGATGGCGGGGGGGCGAAGGTGGGGGAATCTGCCAGGATTCATGCTCCTGATCACGATCCCAGTGATTCCAGATGAAAAGCTTACCTGTGAAGAGGGCAGGTAAAGAGTAGTTCCAACTTTGCTATGATTCCTTTCATGGTGAAATAGCCTGCCAAAATCAGCAGAGAGGTTTGCCAAGGCAAAGAGAAAGATATTAACTGGAGTAATCATTCGCTTGATCAAAGAGATGGGTTTTAAGGAGGGCTTTAAAGGAAGGGGGCCGGTCAGCTCAGTTGGTTAGATGGTTAGTTTGTAGTTCAAAATAATGCCAACAATGCAGATTTGATTCCTGTTCCAGCTGAGATGGACTTGGCACCTGCCTCCTCGCTCTGCCCCTGCGAGTGGAAGGCAATGGCAAACCATCAAGCTTTAACAAAGAACAACCCGGCACGGGAAACAGGTCCTTCGGCCCAACGAGCCCGCGCCGCCACTTTAAAGCATTTTCCTACACCTACCTTGCCCCATGTGTATGTGAATGGTACCCCTACTGTGGCCAGATTCAGGGGAGAATAGTGTAGGGTCAATATGGTACACCAATCAGCCTAAGAGCACATCTTTGGGGGGTGGGAGGAAACCGGAGCACCCGGAGGAAACCCACACAACCACAGGGAGAATGCGCAAACTCCCACAGACACTGGCCCAAATCCATGTATCTGCACAGCTAGCAGTGATAGTCACTGAGCTGTTGTGGTGCCCGTCTGCTGGTCCAGATTTAAGCACACACATCGACACGGAGTACTAGGCTACTCTGGAAACATCCAAGAGCAGCCCACGCACGTCCCACCATGTGCATGCCCAAGGTGAAGCATTTTTGGACAATGAGTGGAGGAGGCAGTGAATGTAAAGGAATGAAAAGAAGAGAGAGGAGAAATAAAGAAGTTTAGAAAGGGAACTACAGAATGTGAGAATAGGTGAAGGGAATTGGCGAAACAAGCTGTTTCCAGAAAGCTGGAAACAAGGGTGAATGTAAGACTTAGCAAAGGGAATCGGCAAAACAGAAAGCTGGAGACAAGGATGAGAGAGAGGAGATGGGGAACAAAAATGATTTTGTCAATTGTTGAGACCAGGGAAATAGGCTAAGGTTGAGGAAATCAATACATCCAGGATAAATGTTTCAGTTTGGCCACACAGAATTTGGAGAATTAAGAATGTGCTGAGCTTATCTCTCTCTACCACTGCCGCCTTGGTGTTCTGTTCTCTTTTATCCAATCAGTACATTTCTACCGCATTCAGTAATACTCTCCATTTTTCAGGTGTGGTTCAGTAATCGCCGTGCTCGGTGGCGTAAGCAGGCTGGAGCCAATCAGCTTGCAGCTTTCAACCACCTGTTACCAGGCGGCTTTCCGCCCACTGGAATGCCAACATTACCCCCATACCAGCTACCTGAGTCGTCGTACCCAACAACTACCCTCTCCCAAGGTAAGAGCACCTGCAGTCCAAACAGGATGGGGCGCAGGTCAGGCTTGTGGAGAACTGGCTGCCTTGTTGAACTACTTCACCAGATAGGAAGATGAAATATGGTCTGGTACCAGTCAAGGTTCACTATGAGACTGTTTCATACTCCTAGTGAAGACCAGTTTCCCCGCATTTTTAATAGAATTGAGATTCAATTGACAAAAGTTGGGAGTTAATATCAGCATGGGCATTCAGTGGGACGGTGTGATGAGGACTCCCCCACTTATTAGCATACCCATAAGATTTTCATCCTATTTCTATCAGTGGAAATGAACCATGTTCTACACTGAATGAGCAATTCACTCCAGGTCACTGCTCAAGAAAGTGAGAACTGCCAGAAATCTCAGACAATTTTTTAAAATCTGACTGTTGGCGTATTAAGGAGCTGTTCCACCAAGTTAGGGAAAAGGCACTGATGCATCTGGACCAGAGAGTTCAGATTCCACCCTTCGCTTGTGCAGACTGACGGATCTCAGCTAGCTCAGCTGGAGGGACAGCAGTTTGTCTCAGAGCCCCTGGATCACAGAGGGCTCAAATGAGCCAGGGTTCTTGTTCCTGATTGCTGACAGTGATATCTGTCATTATTGGATGCTGGGTGAGGAAGAACTGGGCTCAGCAATGACGTCCCTGTGTCTTTGAGCATCAGCTATCAGGCATCAGCTGTCAATAGCAGACAGAGCTTGTGGAACTGAACAGAAGATGGGAAGAGGGGAGGAAGAGAGATGGGGGAGGAGGAAAGCAAGAGCAGAATGGGAAGACGAGGAGGTGAGATAAGGGGAGGATAAGTGAGGAGATAAATGGAGTTTTGAAGTAAGGAGTAAGGGTGAGGAGGAAAATAGAGAGAGGAGGAGAAGGAAGAGAGGAGAGGAAGAATGTCGGAGAGGAGAGTAGAATAGAGGGGAGAGTGTGGGAAGGGAGCAGAAGTACATTATGGGTGTGATGTCCCAGACTTGAAAGTGTAGCTAAATGATTGCAGAATGTGACTGGTTTCAGATGGAGGAAGCACTGTGCACAGACCGCAGCCTCTCCCCCCCTCATCTATGCACCAGAGTGGCCTAGCAGCTGCAGCAGAGAGTGGTTCCTATGGCCTAGCATCTAATCGACATACGTTCTCCAGCTACCCCGACAGCTTCATGAATGCAACAGGAGCCAACAACCCCATGAACCAGGTCAGCAATGGACTCTCTCCACAGGTCAGCCTTCAACAATCAGTGTCTCGAACATCTGTCGGTACAGCTGTTGATCATTACCCTACCCTGTAATTAAAACTCATCCAAAATCAAATAAATCTCTACAGCAGGGGCTTCAGCCTTTTTGACACAGGCAGCAGAGTCAGTGCTCAGTGCCAGCACCTTGCTATTTACATCTCCTCCCTCCACCTCAAGTAACTCATTATATCAGGACAGCCTGGCCTTTGTAATAAGGTAACATTTATCTGGTTTGCAAATTCAATGGTCAGTTCAGATTGTCAAATGGTCATTTCTAAAAACCCAACCAAGTGATTGGAATCCATGAGGTAAAAGACTAAGAGCCACAGTGCCCAACAATGCCCAGAGAATTTAGGGAATTTTGGATTTATGTTCTGACATTGAAGCTGAAGATTGAAAGAGAAATTGGTCCAGAACAGGAAATGAGCTAACAGCCAGCTTGAAATTCTGGATTGTTGAAGCTAAGCAGTATAGTGCTGGAATTCTGGGATTAAACAAGTTTGAGTTAGAAATGACGCGCTGTGTACTGTTTACAGTGGTGATGTGAGGAAGAGAATGGAGGATCATTTAGATCTTCAAAGGAACACGAGAGAAATGTCAAATGAATTAAGATCAATAAAACAGAGAGAGAGATTATAGACTATTTGCAGCATACAGAGAGAACATAGGAGTGAGAGAAAAGAGTTACATTCAACAATCTTTACCTTGAGTCCAGTCCAAGAGAGAGAGAAATTAGAGGCCTCTTCCCAGAAACAGGAATGTGAGAGGAGGGGAGCTGAAACCCAGTGAGAGTCAGCACCTTCAGCAGAAGAGGAGAGCTGAACCCCAGTGAGAGTCAACACCTTCAGGACAGGAGAGGAGCTGAACCCCAGTGAGAGTCAGCACCTCCAGGAGAGGAGAGGAGCTGAATCCCAGGGAGATTCAGCACC
This sequence comes from Carcharhinus amblyrhynchos, assembly GCF_965287045.1. NCBI lineage: Eukaryota > Metazoa > Chordata > Chondrichthyes > Carcharhiniformes > Carcharhinidae > Carcharhinus > Carcharhinus amblyrhynchos. Next base: position 16,299,623 of record NC_137353.1, on the reverse strand, counting down.
TTCAGTAGAGGAGTTTAACCCCAGTGGGAGGCAGCATCTTGAAGGGAGACTTTGAAAAAGTGGGATTAAGGACTGAAGTCTGCTTGGTCAGTCGCTGAGGCAGACACTAGGGGTGGGATTTTCTGGCCGTTCCTTCTGGCGGGATCTCCCGGTCCGGGCAAGGGTGACCGCCCACTGCGGGTTCGTTGGCAGTGGTGAGTGTGAACAATAGGAAACCCCTGTGCAGCGGTGGGACAGGGAGATCCTCCCAGTGGCCAAAAGCAGAGTTGGCGGGGTGGAAAAATCCCACCCTTGGAGAGTGTTAATTCCTGTTCTGGAGTGTGTCCAATTTCTCATGACCTGACTCCCTGTTAGTGGATGGACTGGTGGGTTATGACACATTTGCCGGAAAGTTCTTCATTTTCACATTCCCTGTGGAGCAAAAAGCTTGTCTGAGAAGCGGATCTTAGCAGCACCTGGTACGATTGGAACAATGTCTGCACTCTGACTTGGCATGGCTACATTGCTGCCACATGGCATGAGATATCATCATGATCTTATGGCAGGCCTTTGGAAAGCTAAGCTGCTCTCCATCCTCAGGGAGCTGTCAAATACTTCTCACAGATTTCTAGCTGTGTTCTTGCACTGGTTGAAAGTTCCTTTCTCCAGCTTCCACCCCCTTTTGGAACAAATCCCATTTTTTTTTTGAAAAACTCATAATCCCAGTCAATTTTTTTCATTCGATATGTGCTACTGTATCTCTAGCATCCTCGAGTGGGTTGCCACACATTCATCTTGTAAACTTGATAAGCGCAAAATTTTTCTTAAAGTGTGTAATGTTAAATCAAATGCTTTTGTGTTACTTACTTGAACAAACTCCAAAACAGGGAATTGAGGAGACAGTGTCTGTAAGAGAGAGAGAGAGACTTTGCAAAGGGAGACAGAAGGAAAGAGAGAGAGAAATTCTGTGTGTGTGAGAGAGATAGGCAAAGAGAAACTGAGAGCAAGGAAAAGCCTGGCAGAGACTGAATGAGATACTAAGGGAAAACTTGTGAGACGCAGGGAGATTGAGAGAAAGAGAGAGACACACATACACACAGAGCTAGGTATGGAGTTGGAGAGAGGGAGAGAGAGAGAAAGAGAGAGAGACAGAGGTAGGCATGTAGCCAGAGATCAAGAGAGCAAGAAAGAGACAGTCACCGAGACAAAGGGCGTGCACATATGATGGAATCTACTGATCAGATGCTTTTTCTCAGTTGCGAGGGACAGCTAGGGCGTAATTTTGTTGTTTCGTAAAATACTCCTGATCTTATTTCTACTTCACAGATCCCCCTGCAGCAATAACCATCGGTCTGAGTGGTTAATTTGCGCGGGCTTCTGATAAAGGTAGTCAGTTGAACCCCTGCACCACTCACACTGGCCCTTTCAAACCAGTAAAAAGTCTGACAACACCAGGTTTTAGTCCAACCTATTTATTTGATAATATACTCGCGAGTATATTATCAAATAAATAGGTTGGACTAAAACCTGGTGTTGTCAGACTTTTTACTGTGTTTACGCCAGTCCAACGCCAGCATACCCACATCATGCCTTTCAAACCAGCCATGCTGATGCTTCAGGCTCTGTGCAAAGGGCCACATGTACAGAAAAATCCCGGTCACTGGGAACCCTAAACAGGGTGTCCTGCTGGTATGCATTCAATGGGCTGAATGGACTTCTCCATGCCTTAATGGCTCTTTGACTAGACACAGTACATCATCCTACTGCAGAGTTCTGGGCTGCTGCAGGAGGATCTGAAACAGGGTGGAATTTACAGCTGCCTTATGATGAGCCCTGACCCGGTCACGAAGAGGTACGTGGCCAAAATGAAGTGATTAAGATGGGTGGCATGGTGGCACAGTCGTTAGCTCAAACTGCTGCCTCACAGATCCAAAAATCCAGGTTCATTTCTGATCTTGTGTAGCTGTATAAAGATTTCATGCTCTTCCTGTGTACGCATGGGTTTCCTCTGAGTGCTCCAGTTTCCTCCCACATTTCAAAGATGTGCAGGTCAGGTGGATTGGCCATGCTGATTTGCCTCTTGGAGTCCCAAGATGTGTAGGTTAGATGGATTAGCCATGGGAAATGTGTGGACTTATGGGAGTAGGGCATGAGAGAGGGCCCGGTTAAGGTACTGTCACAGTTGGTGCAGACTTGATGGGCTGAATGGCCTCCTTCTGAACAGTAGGGATTCTATGTTCGAAGAGGTTGTTTTGGTGGATAGAGAAATTATTTTCCCTCATAGAAATGTTCAGAATATGAGGGCATAACCTTAAAATGAGAGCAGAACAGTTCAGGGGCGTTATCAGGAAGCACTGCTTCACTCAAAGTCTCCTGGAAATCTGGAACCCCCTCTCTTTTTGTATAGAGTCTGCATCATCTAAAGTGTTGATGTGATGTCCACTGGAGATGAGATTGCAAATTCTAGGTGAGTTTAGGAATAGGGAGGAGCTGAACTTTGGAGCCTAAAAAAATGTTGCAGTTTTCATTGGAGCTCAGTTTCCCCAAAGCAATCAGTCGACTACCATGATCAAAATCCAATGCTGCCCACATTACTGCCAGGGATCAGGCATGCTCACATGCCCTCACGTTCATAACATCACAATACCACATCCAATCATGGAAGATCAATTGTGTCGTCTGATGCTGCCAGAATTCAGGTGGATAATGGGCAGGAATTCTACACAACTAGATTTTACCCATATCCTGTTTTGGCAGCAAGTTTCAGGCCCATGTCAAAAAAGAAATTAAATTTATTAAGGAGTAAGATTACAAATAAGTGTGAAGAGCTATAATGCCTAACAGTGTGAAAGAGCAGGATTATCTTCAGTGGAGACAAGGCCATTAGTGCAGAATCTTAGCTTCTTTCCCCTGTTGGTTCTGTCTGAATGACAGCCTTTAGCAAACATTTTACAATGTGTTTTCATTCACTGTCTTCAGACATTGGTTGTTTCACGATTGTGGTGATTATTACAGTGGTTATGCTCATAGGCTCATTGTATTATTACCATTGTCAATATCAGTCATGTGGGTGTTCCGATATTGGGGGGAAATGATCATTGCGGGTGTGGGTCAAGAGGACAGGAGTTATACATGGGGGGAGAGGGTGCCAACTATTGGAAGGCCCATTCCAAAATGTCACTGACTGCAATGTCCACATTAATGGAATACAAAGGCAGCTGACCACGTTCTGAGTTGTACTCTGGGTCAGGTATTGTGGAAATAATATTCTGTGGATATCAGGCCCTGTGGCAGTCAGTGTGAATCGAAGTTCAGCATTACAGGACACTGAAGGAGTTAGTGTCTGAGGAGTCAAGGTCTGCCGGGGAAAGATTGCGCAGGAGCAGGAGAAAGTGTGTGTGGGTGTGGGGTAAGAGTGTGCGGGAATGGGGGTAAGAGTGACCAGGACTGGGGATGCAGGAGCGGGGGTAAGAGCACACGGGAGTGGGAGAAAGAGTGCACGGGAGCAGGGACTAGACTGTGCGAGAACGGGGGTAAGAGCATGCAGAAGTGGGGGTAAGAGCACATGGGACCAGGGGTAAGAGCACACCGATGCGGGGTAAGAGCATGTGGAAGTGCAGGCGCGGGAGTAAGAGCGTGCAGAAGTGAGGGTAAAGTGCGCCGGAGCGAGGGTAAGAGTGCACAGGACTGGGGGTAAGAGTGTGGGGGAGTGGGAGTAATAGTGTGCGGGAGTAGGGATAAGTGTGCGGAGGAGCAGGGGTAGGAGTATGCAAGAGTAAGAGTGCACGGGAGTGGGGGTAAGAGTGTGCGGGAACGGGGGTTAGACCATGCAGGAGTGGGGGCAAGGGTGTGCGGGAGTGGGAGTAATAGCGCGCAGGAGTAGGGAGGTAAGAGCGGGTGGGACTGAGAGTAAAAATGTGCAGGTACAGGGGTAAGAGCGCAAAGGAATGGGGGTAACAGTATGCGGGAGCGGGGTAAGAGCGCACGGGAGCAGAAGGAAGAACGTGCATGAGCAGGGGTAAGAGAGTGCAGGAGCAGGGGTAAGAGTTCACAGGAGCGGGCGTAAGAGTGAATGGGAGCATGGGTTCAGAGTGTGCAGGAGTTGGCGGGGGGTCAGAGTGTGCCAGAGCTGGGAGTGGGAGTCGGAGTGGAGCACGCGAGAGTTGGGGCCAGAGGACGTGGCAGTCGGTGCTGGAGAATAAGTCACAGTCGGAGTGAACAGGAGTTAATCTGGGAGGGTGGCATGGTGGCACTGTGGTTTGCACTGCTGCATCACAGACCCAGGGACCCGGGTTCAATTCCCAGCTTGGGTCACTGTATGAAGCTTGCACGTACTCCGTGTGATCTGCATGGGTTTACTCCGGGTGCTCCGGTTTCCTCCCATAGTTCAAAGATGTGCGGGTTTGGTTAGATTGGCCATGCTAAATTAACCCTTAATGTTGGGGGACTAGCTAGAATAAATGCATTGTGTTTTGGGGATAGGGCCTGGTTGGAATTGTGGTCAGTGCAGGCGTGATGGGCTGAATGGTCTCCTTCAGCACTGTAAGATTGTATGATTTTACGAGCCAAAGTCGGAGTGCATGGGGGTCACTGTTGGAAAGCGTTTCCGATTTTGTGGGAGTATGCTGGAGTGATTGTGGGAGCGCGGGGCAGTGATTGTGAGAGCGCGGGGGGTGTGATTGTGGGCGTGCGGGGCAGTGATTGTGGGAGCACGGGGGTGTGATTGTGGGAGTGCAGGGCCGTGATTGTGGGAGTGCAGGGCCGTGATTGTGGGAGTGCAGGGGGAGTGATTGTGGGAGTGCAGGGGGAGTGATTGTGGGAGTGCATGGGGAGTGATTGTGCGAGTGCATGGGGAGTGATTGTGGGAGTGTGGGGCAGTGATTGTGGGAAAGAGGGGCAATCATTGTGGGAGTGCGGGGCAGTGATTGTGGGAGTGCGGGGCAGTGATTGTGGGAGTGCGGGGCAGTGATTGTGGGAGTGCGGGGCAGTGATTGTGGGAGTGCGGGGCAGTGATTGTGGGAGTGCGGGGCAGTGATTGTGGGAGTGCGGGGCAGTGATTGTTGGAGTGCGGGGCAGTGATTGTTGGAGTGCGGGGCAGTGATTGTTGGAGTGCGGGGCAGTGATTGTTGGAGTGCGGGGCAGTGATTGTGGGAATACCGGGGGAGGGATTGTGGGAAGGAGGGGCAATCATTGTGGGAGTGCAGGGGCAGTGACTGTGGGAGCGCGGGGGAGTGACTGTGGGAGCGCTGGGGAGTGACCGGGGGAGTGACTGTGGGAGCGCAGGGCACTGACTGTGGGAGTGCGGGGCACTGACTGTGGGAATGCAGGGCAGTGATTGTGGGAATGCAGGGCAGTGATTGTGGGAATGCAGGGCAGTGATTGTGGGAATGCAGGGGGAGTGATTGTGGGAGAGAGGAGCAATCATTGTGGGAGTGAGGGGCAATCATGGTGGGAGTGCAGGGGCAGCGATTGTGGGAGCGCCGGGCAGTCATTGTGGGGTGCAGGGGTGTGATTGTGGGAGTGCGGGACAGTCATTGCGGGGGTGCGGGGGAGTGATTGGGAGTGCACGGGAGTCATTGTAGGAGTGAGGGTCAGTGATTGTGGGAGAGAGAGGCTTTGATTGTGGGAGTGCAAGGCACTGATTGTGGGAGTGCAAGGCACTGATTGTGGGAGTGACTGTGGGAGTGCGGGGCAGTGACTGTGGGAGTGCGGGGCAGTGACTGTGGGAGTGCGGGGCAGTGATTGTGGGAGTGCAGGGCAGTGATTGTGGGAATGCAGGGGGAGGGATTGTGGGAAAGAGGGGCAATCATTGTGGGAGTGCAGGGGCAGTGACTGTGGGAGCGTGGGGGAGTGTGACTGTGGGAGCGCGGGGGACTGACTGTGGGAGCGCAGGGGTGTGATTGTGGGGCAGTGATTGTGGGAGTGCAGGGGAGTGATTGTGGGAGTGCAGGGGGAGGGATTGTTGGAAAGAGGGGCAATCATTGTGGGAGTGCAGGGGCAGCGACTGTGGGAGCGCGGGGCAGTGACTGGGAGCGCAGGGGTGTGAATGTGGGGCAGTGATTGTGGGAATGTAGGGGAGTGATTGTGGGAGTGCGGGGGTGTGATTGTAGGAGTGATTGCGGGAGTGCGGGGCAGTGATTGCGGGAGTGCAGGGCAGTGATTGCGGGAGTGACTGTGGGAGTGCGGGGGACTGACTGTGGGAGTGCGGGGGACTGACTGTGGGAGTGCGGGGCAGTGATTGTGGGAATGCAGGGCAGTGATTGTGGGAATGCAGGGGGAGTGATTGTGGGAGAGAGGAGCAATCATTGTGGGAGTGAGGGGCAATCATGGTGGGAGTGCAGGGGCAGCGATTGTGGGAGCGCGGGACAGCGATTGTGGGAGCGCCGGGCAGTCATTGTCGGGGTGCAGGGGAGTGATTGTGGGAGTGCGGGACAGTCATTGCAGGGGTGCGGGGGAGTGATTGGGAGTGCGCGGGAGTCATTGTAGGAGTGAGGGTCAGTGATTGTGGGAGAGAGAGGCTTTGATTGTGGGAGTGTGAGGCACTGATTGTGGGAGTGCGAGGCACTGATTGTGGGAGTGCGGGTGAGTGATTGTGGGAGTGCGGGGCAGAGATTGTGGGAGTGCGGGGCAGTGATTATGGGGGTGCGGGGGAGTGATTGTGGGAGTGCGGGGCAGTCATTGTGGGGGTGCGGGGGAGTGATTGGGAGTGCAAGGGAGTCATTGTAGAAGTGAGGGGCAGTGATTGTGGGAGAGAGAGGCTTTGATTGTGGGAGTGCGAGGCACTGATTGTGGGTGTGGGGGGCAGTGATGGTGGGAGTGCGGGGCAGTGATTGTGGGAATCCAGGGGGAGTGATTGTGGGAGAGAGGGGCAATCATTGTGGGATTGTTTGTGTGCAGGGCAGTGATTGCGGGAGTGCAGGGGAGAGATTGCGGGAGTGCAGGGGAGCGATTGCAGGAGTGCGGGGGAGCGATTGCAGGAGTGCGGGAGAGTGATTGCGGGGGAGCGATTGCGGGAGTGCGGGGGAGCGATTGCGGGAGTGCGGGGGAGCGATTGCAGGAGTGCGGGGGAGCGATTGCGGGAGTGCGGGGGAGCGATTGCGGGAGTGCGGGGGAGCGAGTGCGTGGGAGCAATTGCGGGGGAGCGATTGTGGGAGTGCGGGGGAGCGATTGCGGGAGTGCGGGGGAGCGATTGCGGGAGTGCGGGGGAGCGATTGTGGGAGTGCGGGGGAGCGAGTGCGTGGGAGCAATTGCGGGGGAGCGATTGCGGGAGTGCTGGGGGAGCGATTGGGGGAGTGATTGTGGGAGTGCTGGGGGAGTGATTGTGGGAGTGCTGGGGGAGTGACTGTGGGAGTGCTGGGGCAGTGACTGTGGGAGTGCTGGGGGAGTGACTGTGGGAGTGCTGGGGGAGTGACTGTGGGAGTGCTGGGGCAGTGACTGTGGGAGTGCTGGGGCAGTGACTGTGGGAGTGCTGGGGCAGTGACTGTGGGAGTGCTGGGGCAGTGACTGTGGGAGTGCTGGGGCAGTGACTGTGGGAGTGCGGGGGAGTGCCTGTGGGAGTGCGGGGCAGTGATTGTGGGGATGCAGTGGGAGTGCCTGTGGGAGTGCGGGGGAGTGCCTGTGGGAGTGCAGCACAGTGATTGTGGGAGTGCGGGGCAGTGATTGTGGGAGTGCGGGGCAGTTATTGTGGGAGTGAGGGGCAGTGATTGTGGGAGTGCTGGGGGAGTGATTGTGGGAGCGTGGGGGAGTCATTGTAGGAGCGCAGGGGAGTAGTTGTTGGAGTGAGTGGCAGTCATTGTGGGAGCGCTGTGGAGTGATTGTGGGAGCGGAGGGGGAGTGATTGTGGGAGCGCAGGGGGAATGATTGTGGGAGCGTGGGGAAGTGATTGTGGGAGCGCGGTAGTGTGATTGTGGGAGCACGGGGTGGGATTGTAGGAGAGCGGCGGAGTGGTTGTGGGAGCACGAGGGAGTGATTGTGGGAGCGCGAGGGAGTGATTGTGGGAGCGCGAGGGAATGATTGTGGGTGCGCGAGGGCGTGATTGTGGGTGCGCGAGGGCGTGATTGTGGGTGCGCGAGGGAGTGATTGTGGGTGCGCGGGGAGTGATTGTGGGAGAGAGGGGGAGTGATTGTGGGAGCGCGAGGGAGTGATTGTGAGATCGCGAGGGAGTGATTGTGAGAGCGCGGGGGGTGATTGTGGGACTGCGGGGGAGTGATTGTGGGAGTGCGGGGCAGTGATTGTGGGAATGCAGGGGGAGTGATTGTGGGAGAGAGGAGCAATCATTGTGGGAGTGAGGGGCAATCATGGTGGGAGTGCAGGGGCAGCGATTGTGGGAGCGCGGGACAGCGATTGTGGGTGCGCCGGGCAGTCATTGTCGGGGTGCAGGGGAGTGATTGTGGGAGTGCGGGACAGTCATTGCAGGGGTGCGGGGGAGTGATTGGGAGTGCGCGGGAGTCATTGTAGGAGTGAGGGTCAGTGATTGTGGGAGAGAGAGGCTTTGATTGTGGGAGTGTGAGGCACTGATTGTGGGAGTGCGGGGCAGTGATTATGGGGGTGCGGGGGAGTGATTGTGGGAGTGCAGGGCAGTCATTGTGGGGGTGCGGGGGAGTGATTGGGAGTGCAAGGTGGTCATTGTAGAAGTGAGGGGCAGTGATTGTGGGAGAGAGAGGCTTTGATTGTGGGAGTGCGAGGCACTGATTGTGGGTGTGGGGGGCAGTGATGGTGGGAGTGCGGGGCAGTGATTGTGGGAATCCAGGGGGAGTGATTGTGGGAGAGAGGGGCAATCATTGTGGGATTGTTTGTTGCAGGGCAGTGATTGCGGGAGTGCAGGGGAGAGATTGCGGGAGTGCAGGGGAGCGATTGCAGGAGTGCGGGGGAGCGATTGCAGGAGTGCGGGAGAGTGATTGCGGGGGAGCGATTGCGGGAGTGCGGGGGAGCGATTGCGGGAGTGCAGGGGAGCGATTGCGGGAGTGCGGGTGAGCGATTGCGGGAGTGCGGGGGAGCGATTGCGGGAGTGCGGGGGAGCGATTGCGGGGGAGCGATTGCGGGAGTGCGGGGGAGCGAGTGCGTGGGAGCAATTGCGGGGGAGCGATTGCGGGAGTGCGGGGGAGCGATTGCGGGAGTGCGGGGGAGCGATTGTGGGAGTGCGGGGGAGCGAGTGCGTGGGAGCAATTGCGGGGGAGCGATTGCGGGAGTGCTGGGGGAGCGATTGGGGGAGTGATTGTGGGAGTGCTGGGGGAGTGATTGTGGGAGTGCTGGGGGAGTGATTGTGGGAGTGCTGGGGGAGTGATTGTGGGAGTGCTGGGGGAGTGACTGTGGGAGTGCTGGGGGAGTGACTGTGGGAGTGCTGGGGCAGTGACTGTGGGAGTGCTGGGGCAGTGACTGTGGGAGTGCTGGGGCAGTGACTGTGGGAGTGCTGGGGCAGTGACTGTGGGAGTGCTGGGGCAGTGACTGTGGGAGTGCTGGGGCAGTGACTGTGGGAGTGCTGGGGCAGTGACTGGGAGTGCTGGGGCAGTGACTGTGGGAGTGCGGGGGAGTGCCTGTGGGAGTGCGGGGCAGTGATTGTGGGGATGCAGTGGGAGTGCCTGTGGGAGTGCGGGGGAGTGCCTGTGGGAGTGCAGCACAGTGATTGTGGGAGTGCGGGGCAGTGATTGTGGGAGTGCGGGGCAGTGATTATGGGGATGCAGGGGGAGTTATTGTGGGAGTGAGGGGCAGTGATTGTGGGAGTGCTGGGGGAGTGATTGTGGGAGCGTGGGGGAGTCATTGTAGGAGCGCAGGGGAGTAGTTGTTGGAGTGAGTGGCAGTCATTGTGGGAGCGCTGTGGAGTGATTGTGGGAGCGGAGGGGGAGTGATTGTGGGAGCGGAGGGGGAGTGATTGTGGGAGCGCAGGGGGAATGATTGTGGGAGCGTGGGGAAGTGATTGTGGGAGCGCGGTAGTGTGATTGTGGGAGCACGGGGTGTGATTGTAGGAGAGCGGCGGAGTGGTTGTGGGAGCACGAGGGAGTGATTGTGGGAGCGCGAGGGAGTGATTGTGGGAGCGCGAGGGAATGATTGTGGGTGCGCGAGGGCGTGATTGTGGGTGCGCGAGGGCGTGATTGTGGGTGCGCGAGGGAGTGATTGTGGGTGCGCGGGGAGTGATTGTGGGAGAGAGGGGGAGTGATTGTGGGAGCGCGAGGGAGTGATTGTGAGATCGCGAGGGAGTGATTGTGAGAGCGCGGGGGGTGATTGTGGGACTGCGGGGGAGTGATTGTCGGAATACGGGGCAGTGATTGTGGGAGTGTGGGGCAGTGATTGTGCGAGTGCTGGGGGAGTGATTGTGGGAGTGCGGGGCAGTGATTGTGGGGATGCTGTGGGAGTGCGGGGGAGTGCCTGTGGGAGTGCGGCACAGTGATTGTGGGAGTGCGGGGCAGTGATTGTGGGAGTGCGGGGCAGTGATTATGGGGATGCAGGGGGCGTTATTGTGGGAGTGAGGGGCAGTGATTGTGGGAGTGCTGGGGGAGTGATTGTGGGAGCGATTGTGGGAGCATGGGGGAGTCATTGTAGGAGCACGGGGGAGTAGTTGTTGGAGTGAGTGGCAGTGATTGTGGGAGCGCTGTGGAGTGATTGTGGGAGCGCTGTGGAGTGATTGTGGGAGCGGCGGGGGAGTGATTGTGGGAGCGCAGGGGGAATGATTGTGGGAGCGTGGGGAAGTGATTGTGGGAGCGCGGGGGTGTGATTGTGGGAGCACGGGGTGTGATTGTGGGAGCACGAGGGAGTGATTGTGGGAGCGCGAGGGAGTGATTGTGGGAGCGTGAGGGAGTGATTGTGGGAGCACAAGGGAGTGATTGTGGGAGCACGAGGGAGTGATTGTGGGAGCGCGAGGGAATGATTGTGGGAGCGCGAGGGAGTGATTGTGGGAGCGTGAGGGAGTGATTGTGGGAGCGCGAGGGAATGATTGTGGGTGCGCGAGGGCGTGATTGTGGGTGCGCGAGGGAGTGATTGTGGGAGCGCGGGGGAGTGATTGTGGGAGTGCAGGGAGTGATTGTGGGAGAGAGGGGGAGTGATTGTGGGAGCGCGAGGGAGTGATTGTGGGAGCGAGGGGCAGTGATTGTGGGAGCGAAGGGCAGTGATTGTGGGAGCGAGGGGCAGTGATTGTGGGAGTGTGGGGGAGTGATTGTGGGAGCGCGGGGGAGTGATTGTGGGAGTGCGGCGCAGTGATTGTGGGAGTGAGGGGCAGTGATTGTGGGAGTGCTGGGAGAGTGATTGTGGGAACACAAGGGAGTGATTGTGGGATTGCGGCGCAGTGATTGTGGGAGTGCTGGGGGAGTGGTTGTGGGAGCACGAGGGAGTGACTGTGGGAGCGCGAGGGAGTGAGTGTGGAAGCGCGGGGCAGTGAGTGTGGGAGCGCGGGGGAATGATTGTGGGAGTGAGGGGCAGTCATTGTGGGGGTGCAGGGGGAGTGATTGTGGGAGAGAGAGGCAATCATTGTGGCAGTGGTGGGCAGTCATTGCGGGAGTGCAAGGGGAGTGATTGTGGGAGTGCCGGGGAGTGATTGTTGGAGTACCCGGCAGTCACCGCGGGAGAGCGGGGCAATCACACAGGTATGCCGGGCAGTTACTGTTGGTGCCATTGTCATAGTGCATGACGGGAGTGCGTGTCAATCTATGTCATTGTCTGAGTGTGCCAGAGTTACTGTTAGACTGTACATGCATCATTGCCAGAGTGTGTGACAATCATTATCCAAGTTCACAGGAGTCACTGACCAAGCGTGCAGGAGACAATGTCAGAGCGCACGGTAGTCATTGTCAATGTAGTGCGTGAGTCATTGTCGGTAATACATGGAAATCATTGTCCGAGTGCATGACAGTGATTCTCAGAGTGCTCCTGTGTCATTGTTTGAGTGTGCAGAAGTCATTGTCAGTGCAACACGTGAGTCATTGCCAGTGAGCGCCAGAGTCTTTGTCACAATATATGCTGGAGTCATTGTCCAAGTGTGCAGGAATTTTTGTCAGACCGCACTTGTATCATTGTCAGTGTGCCAGAAATAACTGGCCGAGTTCACAGGAATTACTGATCGAGCACTTGACAGTCCTTGTCAGAGTGCGCGGGAGTCCTTGTAAGTGATCGCGGGAGTCTTTGTCAAAGCAGACAGGAGTCCTTGTCAGTGCGCACGTGAGTCCTTGTCAAAGCGGGCAGGAGTCCTTGTCAGTGCCCACGGGAGGCCTTGTCAAAGCAGACAGGAGTCCTTGTCAGTGCGCGCGGGAAGCCTTGTCAGTGCGCGCGGGAAGCCTTGTCAGTGTGCACGGGAGTCCTTGTCAGTGCGCACAGGGGTCCTTGTCAGTGCGCGTGGGAAGCCTTGTCAGTGTGCATCGGAGTCCTTGTCAGTGCGTGCAGGAAGCCTTGTCAGTGTACACGGGAGTCCTTGTCAGTGCGCGTGGGAGGCCTTGTCAGTGCGTGCAGTAGTCCTTGTCAATGTGCGCAGGAGCTCTTGTCAGAGTGAGCAGGAGACCATGTCAGACTGTGTGGGAGTCACTCTCAGAGCCCACGGGGGTCCTGGTCAGAACGCTCGCGAGTCCTGGTCAAAGCACATTGGAATCTATATCAGATTACACGGGGGACCTTGTCAGAGCACACAGGAATTCATGTCAGTGCGCGCGGGAGTCCTGGTCAGAGCCCATGGTAGTCCCTATCAGAGCACGCGGGGGGCCTTGTTACAGTGCGCAGAAATCCGTATCAGAGCGCATGGGGATCCTTGCCAAAGCACGCGGGAATTCTTGCCGTAGTGCAGGGGAATCGGTGTCAGAGAACACGGGAGTCATTGTCAGTGTAACGTAGGAGCCATTGTTGAAGTGTACTGACAGTGATTGTGGGAGGGCACAGGAGTCATTGTGAGAGTGCACCGGCAGTCCTTGTGGGAGTGTACCAACAGTCATGGTGGGAACATGCCGATGGTCATTGTGGAACTGCGCGATAATCATTGTGGGAGCGCGCCGACTGTCATTCTGAGAGTGCGCTGACAGACATTGCGGGAGTGCGCCGACAGTCTTTGTGGGAATGCGCTGACACTTATTGCGGGAGTGCACCGACTGTCTTTGTGGGAATGTGCAGGAGTCATTGTTGGAGCACGCCGACTGTCACTGTGGGAGCGCGCCGACTGTCACTGTGGGAGCGCGCCGACTGTCACTGTGGGAGCGCGCCGACTGTCACTGTGGGAGCGCGCCGACTGTCACTGTGGGAGCGCGCCGACTGTCACTGTGGGAGCGCGCCGACTGTCACTGTGGGAGCGCGCCGACTGTCACTGTGGGAGCGCGCCGACTGTCACTGTGGGGGCGCGCCGACTGTCACTGTGGGAGCGCGCCGACTGTCATTGTGGGAATGCACCGACAGTCATTGTGTGAGTGCGCCGACAGTCATTGCAGGAGTGCATTACAGTCATTGTGGAGTGCGTTACAGTCATTGTGGGAGTGCGCCGACAGTTATTGCGGGAGTGCCTTACGATCATTGTGCCGACAGTCATTGTGGGAGTGCACCGATGGTCGTTGTGGGAGTGCGCTAACAGTCAACGTAGGTGTGCACTGATAGTCATTTTCGGAGCGTGCCGACATTCATTTTCGGAGCGCGCCGACAGTCATAGAACCATAGAATCCTACAGTGCAGAAAGAGGCCCTTCGGCCCATCGAGTCTGCACCAACCACAATCCCACCGAGGCCCTACCCCCCTATCCCTACATATTTTACCCACTAATCCCTCTAACCTAAGCATCTTAGGACACTAAGGGGCAATTTTAGCATGGCCAGTCAACCTAACCCGCACATCTTTGAACTGTGGGAGGAAACCGGAGCACCTGGAGGAAATTCACGCAGACACGAGGAGAATGTGCAAACTCCACACAGGCAGTGACCCGAGCCGGGAATCGAACCCAGGTCCCTGGAGCTGTGAAGCAGCAGTGCTAACCACTGTGCTACCGTGCCGCCCATACCGTACAGCCATTGCGGGAGTGCGCCGACAGCCATTGTTAGAGTGCAATACAGTCATTATGAGCATGCGCCCACAGTCATTGTGGGAATGCGCCAACTGTCTTTGTGGGAATGCGCGGGAGTCATTGTTGGCATGCGCCGACTGTCATTGTGGGAGTGTGTCGACAGTCATTGTCAGAGCGCGGGCAGTAATTGTCGGAGTACGCGGGAGACATTGTTGGAGTTTACGGGAATCATTGTCGGAATGCGCGGGAGTCATTGTTGGAGAACGCAATAGTTGCTGTTGGAATGCGCGATAGTTGCCATTGGAGTGCACGGGACTCGCTGTCGGAGTGCGCGGGACTTGGGGTGGAAGTGCATGGGATTCGCTTTCGGAATGCGGCAACAGTCATTGTGGGAGTGCACCGACAGTCATTGTGGGAATGCGCTGACAGCCATTGCGGGAATGTGTTTCAGTCATTGCGGGAGTGTGCCAACAGTCATAAGAACATAAGAAATAGGAGCAGGAGTAGGCCATCCAGCCCTTCGAGCCTGCCCCGCCATTCAATAAGATCATGGCTGATCTGTCGTGGCTCAGTTCCACTTTCCCACCCTCTCCCCATAACCCTTAATCCCCTCTCCTATCAAAAACCCATCAACCCGCGTCTTAAAAATATTTAGCGAGGTAGCCTCCACCACTTCAACGGGCAGAGAATTCCAGAGATTCATCACCCTTTGAGTGAAGAAGTTCCTCCTCAACTCCGTTCTAAACCGTCCCCCCTTTATCTTGAGGCTGTGCCCCCTAGTCCTACTGTCTTTTTTGAGCGGGAAGAGTCTTTCCTCCTCTATCCTATCCATCCCATTCATCATCTTATACGTCTCAATGAGATCTCCCCTCATTCTTCTAAACTCTAACGAGTACAAGCCCAGTTTATTCAGCCTCTCCTCATAGCTCAACCCCCTCAACTCCGGTATCAGCCTAGTAAACCTCCTCTGCACTCCCTCCAAGGCCAAAATATCTTTGCGCAGGTGCGGCGCCCAAAACTGCACACAGTACTCCAGCTGTGGCCTGCGCCGACAGCCATCACGGGACTGCGTTTCAGTCATTGTGGGAGTGCGCCGACAGTCATTGTGGGAGTGCGCCGACAGTCATTCTGGGAGTGCCAGACAATCAGTGTGGGAGTGCGCCGACAGTCATTGTGGAAGTGCGCCGACAGTCATTGTGGAAGTGCGCCGACAGTCATTGTGGAAGTGCGCCGACAGTCATTGTGGGAGTGCGCCGACAGTCACTGTGGGAGTGCGCCGACAGTCACTGTGGGAGTGCGCCGACAGTCACTGTGGGAGTGCGCCGACAGTCACTGTGGGAGTGCGCCGACAGTCACTGTGGGAGTGCGCCGACAGTCACTGTGGGAGTGCGCCGACAGTCACTGTGGGAGTGCGCCGACAGTCACTGTGGGAGTGCGCCGACAGTCACTGTGGGAGTGCGCCGACAGTCGTTGTGGGAATGCCAGACAATCAGTGTGGGAGTGCAGCGACAGTCATTGTGGGAGCGCGCCAACTGTCATTCTGAGAGTGCGCTGACAGACATTGCAGGAGTGCGCCGACAGTCTTTGTGGGAATGTGCAGGAGACATTGTTGGAGCGCACCAACAGTCATTGTCAGAGTGCGCAGGAGGCATTGTCGGAGTGCACGGGAGTCATTGTCGGAGTGCGCGGTAGTGGCTGTCGGAGTGCGTGTGACTCGCTGTCGGAGCGCGCGTGACTCGCTGTCGGAGCGCTGTGACTCGCTGTCGGAGCGCGCGTGACTCGCTGTCGGAGCGCTGTGACTCGCTGTCGGAGCGCGCGTGACTCGCTGTCGGAGCGCTGTGACTCGCTGTCGGAGCGCGCGTGACTCGCTGTCGGAGCACGCGTGACTCGCTGTCGGAGCGCTGTGACTCGCTGTCGGAGCGCGCGTGACTCGCTGTCGGAGCGCGCGTGACTCGCTGTCGGAGCACGCGTGACTCGCTGTCGGAGCGCGCGTGACTCGCTGTCGGAGCGCTGTGACTCGCTGTCGGAGCGCGCGTGACTCGCTGTCGGAGCGCGCGTGACTCGCTGTCGGAGCGCGCGTGACTCGCTGTCGGAGCGCGCGTGACTCACTGTCGGAGCACGTGGGATTCGCTGTCGGAGCACACGGGAGACACCGACAGAGTGCACGGGCGTCATTGATCGTGTGCGCCGGAAACAGTGTCAGAAAACCTTGCAGTTATTGTCGGTGTAATCTGTGAGTCAATGTCTGTATGATGTGGGAATCATTATCCGAGTGCGTGACAGTGATTCTCAGAGTGCTCCTGTGTTATTGTTTGAGTGTGCAAGATTCATTGTTAGTCTAACGTGAGTGTCTTTGTCAGTGAGCGCCAGAGTCATTGTCAGAGTGTATGGGAATAGACTACACTTTATCATTGAGAGAGCGCGCCAGAGATAACTGGCCGAGTTCGTGGGAGTCATTGTCAATTTCAGTGTAACGGGCGAGTCATTGTCAGAGTGCATCAGAGTCATTGGTCCGAGTGTGTGGGAGTTATTGTCAGCCTGCATTTGTATCATTGTCAGAGTGTGTAACAGTCATTGCCAGAATATGCCGGAAATCACTGTCTGAAGGCGTGATAGTCAGTGTGGGAGTGCGGCGACACTCAGTGTAGGAGTGCGCAGTCACTGTGGGAGCGCGCCCACTGTCATTCTGAGATTGCGCTGACAGACATTGCGGGAGTGCACCGACAGTCTTTGTGGGAATGCGGTGACAGTTATTGCGGGAGTGCACCGACTGTCTTTGTGGGAATGCGGTGACAGTTATTGCGGGAGTGCACCGACTGTCTTTGTGGGAATGCGCAGGAGTCATTGTTGGAGAGCGCCGACAGTCATTGTTGGAGTGCGGGCAGTAATTGTCAGAGTGCGCAGGAGGCGTTGTCGGAGTACACAGGAGCCATTGTCAGAGAGCACGGGAGTCATCGTCAGAGTGTACGGTAGTGGCTGTCAGAGTGCGCGGAAGTGGCTGTCGGAGCGCGCGTGACTCGCTGTCGGAGCACGTGGGAGACACCGATGGACCGCGCGGGCGTCACCGACAGAGCGCGCGGGCATCATCGATCGTGTGCACGGGAAACAGTGTCAGAACACCTGGGAGTTATTGTTGGTGTAATCTGTGTGTCAATGTCTGTATGATGTGGGAATCATTGTCCGAGTGCATGACAGTGATTCTCAGAGTGCTCCTGTGTCATTGTTTGAGTGTGCAAGATTCATTGTTAGTCTAACGTGTGTGTCTTTGTCAGTGAGCGCCAGAGTCATTGTCAGAGTGTATGGGAATAGACTACACTTTATCATTGAGAGAGCGCGCCAGAAATAACTGGCCGAGTTCATGGGAGTCATTGTCAATGTCAGTGTAACGGGCAAGTCATTGTCAGAGTGCATCAGAGTCATTGGTTCGGGTGTGTGGGAGTTATTGTCAGCCTGCATTTGTATCGTTGTCAGAGTGTGTAACAGTCATTGCCAGAATATGCCGGAAATCACTGTCTGAAGGCGTGATAGTCAGTGTGGGAGTGCGGAGACAGTCAGTGTGGGAGTGCGGCGACAGCCAGTGTGGGAGTGAGGCGACAGCCAGTGTGGGAGTGCGGCGACAGCCAGTGTGGGAGTGAGGCGACAGCCAGTGTGGGAGTGCGGCGGCAGCCAGTGTGGGAGTGCGGCGACAGTCAGTGTGGGAGTGCGGCGACAGTCAGTGTGGGAGTGCGGCGACAGTCAGTGTGGGAGTGCGGCGACAGTCAGTGTGGGAGTGCGGCGACAGTCAGTGTGGGAGTGCGGCGACAGTCAGTGTGGGAGTGCGGCGACAGTCAGTGTGGGAGTGCGGCGACAGTCAGTGTGGGCGTGCGGCGACAGTCAGTGTGGGCGTGTGCCAACAGTCATTGTGGGAGTGTGCAGAGAGTCATTGTGGGAATGCACCGACGGTCATTGTGGGAGCGCGCCGACGGTCAGTGTGGGAGCGCGCCGACGGTCAGTGTGGGAGCGCGCCGACGGTCAGTGTGGGAGCGCGCCGACGGTCAGTGTGGGAGCGTGCCGATGGTCATTGTGGGACCGCGTGGATAGTCAGTGTGGGAGTGCGCCGACAGTCAGCATGGGAGTGTGCCCTCATAGTGGGAGTGCACCAACAGTCATGGTGGGAGTATGCCGTAAGTATTTTGGGAATTTGTGACAGCTATTGTGGGAAGGCATGACAGTCAATGTCAGACTGCGCAGGGGTCATTGTCAGAGCATGTTGGAGTCATTGTCGGAGTCCGTCGGTGTCGTCAGAGCACGTCATTGTCATTGTCGGAGTGCGCTGGCATCATTTTAAGAGCGAGCCGGCCTTGTTACTGGAGGCGGCAGTCACTCCTCCGCACGTGACATTCGCTGCCCGATTGCACCACCGTCACTGCCTGAACACGCGATGGTCACTGCTGGAGCATGTGATAGTCACTACTGGAGCCTGCGACATTCACTGCCGGAGCATGCGACAGTCACTGCCGGAGCACATGGCAGTCTCTGCCAGAGCGTGCAATGGTCACTGCCAGGGTGTGCAACAGTCACTGCCTGAGCATCTGGCAGTCATTGCCGGAGCACATGACGTCATTGTTATTGTCAGAAAATGCTGGAGTCAATTTATACATGTGCAGGAATAAATGTCCGAGTGCGCGGGATTAAACGTCCGAGTGCGCGGGATTAAACGTCCGAGTGCGCGGGCTTAAACGTCCGAGTGCGCGGGATGAAGCGTCCGAGTGCGCGGGATGAAGCGTCCGAGTGCGCGGGATGAAACGTCCGAGGGCGCGGGATCAAATGCCCGAGAGCGCGGGATGAAACGTCCGAGAGCGCGGGATCAAACGTATGAGAGCGCGGGAGTAAACGTCCGAGTGCGCGGGAGTAAACGTCCGAGCGCGCGGGAGTAAACGTTCAAGTGCGCGGCATCAAATGTCCAAGTGCGCGGGATCAAATGTCCGAGTGCGCGGGAGTAAATGTCCCAGTGCGCCGGATTAAATATGCGAGTGCGCAGGAGTAAATTTCTAAGTCACTGTGAGAGTGCATAGGAGTCATTGTAAGAGTGTGCAGGAGTCATTGTCAGACTGCACGGGACTCACCGTCAGAATGTGCGGGACTCACCATCAGAGTGCACGGGAGGCACCATAATGTGCGCAGGAGGTACGGTCAGTGTGTGCGGAAGGCAGTGTGTGTGGGAGGCACCTCAGTGTGCGCAGGAGGCACCGTCAGTGTGCGCGGAGTACACCATCAGTGTGCATGGGAGTCACCGTCAGTATGCGCGGAGGCACTATAAGTGTGTGTGGGAGGCACCGTCAGCATGCGTGGTAGTCACCGTCAGCGTGCGCGGTAGTCACCGTCTGTGTGCGCGGTAGTCACCGTCAGCGTGCGCGGGAGTCACTGTCAGCGTGCGTGGGAGTCACTGTCAGCATACATGGGAGTCACTGTCAGCATACATGGGAGTCACTGTCAGCGTGCACAGGCGTCACTGTTCGTGTGCATGGGACTCACTGTCCGTGTGCATGGGAGTCACTGTCTGTGTGCACGGGAATCACTGTCCGTGTGCATGGGAATCACTGTCTGTGTGCATGGGAGTCACTGTCAGAGTGTGCGGGAGTCACTGTCAGAGTGTGCGGGAGTCACTGTCAGAGTGTGCGGGAGGCACCATAATGTGCATGGGAGGCACCGTCAGTGTGCGCGGGAAGCACCATCAGGGTGCGTGGAATGCACGTCAGTGTGTGTAAGAGGCACCTTCAGTGTGTGAAGGAGTCACTGAGTTTGCGGGAGCCCCTATCAGCGTGCGCAGGACTCACTGTCAGCGTGCGCGGGAGTCACTGTCAGTATGTGCAGGAGTCACTGTCTGAGTTCGTGGGATTCACTGTCAGCATGCGTGGGAATCACTGTCTGAATTCTTGGGAGTCACTGTCTGAGTTCGCAGGATTCACTGTCAGCGTGTGTGAGAGTGACTGTTAGCATGCGCGGGAGTCACTGTCTGAGTTCTTGGGAGTCACTGTCTGAGTTCTTGGGAGTCACTGTCTGAGTTCTTGGGAGTCACTGTCTGAGTTTGTGGGAGTCACTGTCTGAGTTTGTGGGAGTCACTGTCTGAGTTTGTGGGAGTCACTGTCTGAGTTTGTGGGAGTCACTGTCTTAAGTTCGTGGGATTCACTGTCAGCATGTGTGGGAGTTACTGTTAGCGTGCACAGGAGTAACTATCTGAGTTTGTGAGAGTCCCTGTCTGAGTTCGTGGGAGTTACTGACATCGTGCACAAAAGTCACTGTCAGCATGCATGCGAGTCACTGTCCATGTGTGCGGGAGTCACTGTCCGTGTGTGCAGAATTCACAGTTTGTGTGCGCGGGAGTCACTGTCCACGTGCGCGGGAGTCATTGTCAGTGTGGCACGGCAATCACCGTCAGTGTGCGCGGGAGTCACTGTCAGTGTGCGTGGGAGTCAGTGACAATATGTGCAGGAGTCACTGCCTGAGTTTCGCGGGATTCACTGTCAGCGTGCGTGGGAGTTACTGTCAGCATGCGCGGGAGTCACTGTCTGAGTTTGCAGGAGACACTGTCAGTGTGCGCGGGAGTTATGTCAGCGTGCACGAGAGTCACTGTCTCAGTTCGCGGGAGTCACTGTCAGCATGCATGGGAGTCACTGTCCGTGTACATGAGAGTCACTGTCTCAGTTCGCGGGAGTCACTGTCAGCATGCATGGGAGTCACTGTCCGTGTGCACGGGCGTCACTGTCCGCGTGCACGGGCGTCACTGTCTGTGTGCATGGGAGTTACTGTAAGTGTGCACGGTAGTCACTGTCAGCGTGCGCGAGAGTCAATATCAGCGTGCACGGGAGTCACTGTCAGCGTGCACGGGACTCACTGTCCGTGTGCACAGGAATCGCTGTTCGTGTGCACGGGAATCGCTGTCCATGTGCACGGGAATCGCTGTCCGAGTGCACAGGAATCGCTGTCAGTGTGCGTGGGAGTCACTGTCAGTGTGTATGGGAGTCACTGTCCATTGTGCGTAATTCAGTGTCAGTGTATGCAGGAGTCGCTGTCAGCGTGCGCGGGAGTCGCTGTCAGCGTGCGCGGGAGTCGCTGTCAGCGTGCGCGGGAGTCGCTGTCAGCGTGCGCGGGACTCGCTGTCAGCGTGCGCGGGACTCGCTGTCAGCGTGCGCGGGACTCACTGTCAGCATGCGTGGGAGTCACTGTCCGTGTGCACGGGAATCGCTGTCAGTGTGCATGGGAGTCACTGTCAGTGTGCATGGGAGTCATTGTCCATGTGTACGTAATTCACTGTCAGTGTGCATGGGAGTCACTGTCAGCGTGCGTGGGAGTCACTGTCAGCGTGCGTGGGAGTCACTGTCAGCATGCGTGGGAGTCACTGTCAGCGTGCGCGGGAGTCGCTGTCAGCGTGCGCGAGAGTCACTGTCAGCGTGCGCGGAAGTCACTGTCAGCATGCGTGAGAGTCACTGTCAGCGTGCGCGAGAGTCACTGTCAGCGTGCGCGAGAGCCACTGTCAGCGTGCACGGGAGTCACTGTCAGTGTGTGCGGAATTCACTGTCAGTGTGTGTGCGGGAGTCACTGTCTGAGTTCGTGGGAGTCACTGTCTGAGGTTGTGGGAGTCACTGTCTGAGTTTGTGGGAGTCACTGAGTTCGTGGGAGTCACTGTCTGAGTTCGTGGGAGTCACTGTCTGAGTTCGTGGGAGTCACTGTCAGTGTTCGTGGGAGTCACTCAGTGTTCGTGGGAGTCACTGTCAGTGTTCGTGGGAGTCACTGCCTGAGTTCGTGGGAATCACTGTCTGAGTTCATGGGAGTTACTGTTTGAGTTCGTGGGAGTCATTCTCAACGTGCGCAGGAGTCACTGTCTGTGTGCGGGAGTCACTGTCCATGTGCACAGGAGTCACTGTCAGTGTATGTGGGATTCACTGTCTGTGTTCGTGGGCATGATGTGGAAATGCCGGTGTTCGGCTGGGGTAAACACAGTAAGAAGTCTCACAATACCAAGTTAAAGTCCAACAGATTTATTTGGTAGCAAAAGCCACTAGCTTTCAGAGCACTGGCTGCCACTTTGTCAGGTGAATGGGAGTTCTATTCACAAACAGGTCATATAAAGACACAAACTCAATTTACAGAATAATGGTTGGAATGCAATTCTTTACAGTTAATCAAGTCTTAAAAGTACAGACAATGTGAGTGGAGACAGCGTTAAGCACAAGTTAAAGAGATGTGTATTGTCTCCAGACAGGACAGTTGGTGAGATATTACAAGTCCAGGCAAGTCGTGGGGGTTACAGATAGTGTGACATGAATCCAAGATCCTGGTTGTGGCCGTCCTCATGTGTGAGGAAGTTGGTTATCAGTCTCTGTATGTGTCAGCGTGCGCGGGAGTCAGTGTCAGCGTGCGCGGGAGTCAGTGTCAGCGTGCGCGGGAGTCAGTATCAGCGTGCGCGGGAGTCAGTGTCAGCCTGCGCGGGAGTCACTGCCAGCGTGCGCGGGAGTCACTGCCAGCGTGCGCGGGAGTCACTGCCAGCGTTCGCGGGAGTCACTGCCAGCGTTCGCGGGAGTCACTGCCAGTGTGCGCAGGGGTCACTATCAGTGCCACAGGAGTCACTGTGTGCGCAGTATCACTGCCCACATGCATGGGAGTCAGTGTCAGTGTGTGCGGAAGTCACTGTCTGAGTTCATGGGAGTCACTGTCTGAGTTTGCGGGAGTCACTGTCAGTGCGCGTGAGAGTCATTGTTCGTGTGCGCGGGCTTCATTGTCTGAGTGTGCTGGAATCATTGTCAGCGTGTGCGGGAGTCACTGTCTGAGTTTGAGGGAGTCACTGTCAGTGGTGTGCAGGAGTCACTGTCTGAGTTTGAGGGAGTCACTGACTGAGTTTGCGGGGATCACTTCTGAGTTTGTGGAAGTCACAGTCAGTGCACGCAAGAGTCATTGTCCGTGTGACGGGAGTCATTGTCCTAGGGCGCGGGAGTCATTGTCAGAATGCACCTGTATCAATCTTTTTGATCAATCAAATAAACTAAATCAAATTAACTGAGGGATAAATTAAAAATCCCCAAAAAGAAGGGACCCACGCGAAACAAAAAACGAAGCAGAAAGAAATCTTAAGACATCAAACTAAAATGTGACTAAGGGATTGATAATACACCCCAGCCCCTGTGGTGCCCACTGAGCACGAAGGCCTCTATGATGCCTTCGTACTCCTCTCCAGGGGTACCCGGCTGCAAATGCAGCCGCAATAGAGGGGCAGACATTTGGGTCAGATGACCCCCTTGGTCGCCCGCTGCCTGGACCTGTTCATGGCAAGTTTGGCCAGGCCCAGCAGCAGGTTCATGAGGAGGTCACCGCCTTCCCCGCCCCTCTCCACACCAGATTCCATAGATCAGGAGTGTGAACTGAAGTGCAAACAGAACATCAGTAAAAGATTTTTAAGGTAACTGAAAAGGGAGTGCAACCTGTGACAGGTAACATAAACATGATCCACAGACTCCGCAAGATCGCAACAAGGGCACGTCTCTTGAGAGCCAGTGAATTGGTGCAGCCTACGCTTGTATGGCACTGCTGTTTGCGCCACCCTCCACCCCAGGTCCCCAAGAGAGTGAGGGAGACTTCATCCATGGAGGAACCTCCAGTGGGGACCTCTGCTGCCAGACAGCAACAGGGCCTGCCAAGGTGTATCTGGGCGACGGGCGAGGACACAGTAGTGGAAGGTGTGTAGCAGGAGCCCATATAGGAAACACCTCCATGCAATGGCAAAGGGCACAGAGGGCATTTCTGCGAGGTGGCTCAACCTGTGGGGCACCTGACCCGGTGCAGGGAGAGAGGGTTCTAAGCTTGGGCCAGTGTGAAATTCCATCCGATCAGGGGCATGCTTAGATGGGATCCCACAACACAGTTGTGTCGGACCACGTGTGACTTGAGGTCTGAGCACTACCGTTCTACTAGCGCCTGACCACCTTCCCTAAGCGAGAGATTCAGAAACTCAGTGCAGTCTCTTGTCCCAGAAGAGCTGTATGAGAGTTCTCTGGATGTCTGTGATTACGTTAGTGACCAGCCAATACCAGAACATGGAGGCAATCAGCTGGTTTGTGTTGAGAACTCGGAACAGTAAGAAAGCATTCGGAGCAGTCCTGCCAAGCAATTCAGGCAAACGGTGACTTTGGCCTCCAGCTTCTGCCAATTTGCTGGCCAGGTTCTTCCCTTGGGCAAAGATGGACTCCCAAGCAGTGGATGATGGTCCTGCTCTGAGTGAAAGGCCTGAGCTTCTCTGCGAGGGGATCATCCGCCATGGACCGATCAGGAGCCCAGAACACTTGGCACAGTTGATCCTGGCCGAGGATGCAGCAGAAACACAACTTGCACTCTTGCATCCTCTGCAGGTCAGTCGGGTCTGTGAACATGAGGCGCAAGTCATCAGTGTAAGCCAACAGTACCATCCTAACGCCCAGCCTGCGCAGAGTCAAACCTGACAAATTTATCCACAAGAGGTGCAGGAATAGTTCCACGCAAATCAAATACAGTTGGCCAGACAAAACGCAGCCTGTCTCACTCCTCTCCCAAAGTGAAGGGCCGCCATCAGGGACCACTAACCTTAACGAGACATTCTGCGGTAGCGTGCAGTAATCAGATTTGGGCAACAAAATGTGTCCCGTTCCCGAATGCTCACAGAGTTCTGAGCAGATATTTGTGATTCACCCTGTTGAATGCCTTCTCCTGATTAAGGAACAGAAAGGCGCTTAGTAGACCAAGCCCTCTACATATGATGGATTTGGCCCTCGATATTGTCATGTATTGAGTGAGCCAGAACCGTATAGGACTGGTCAGGGTGTAACATGTGGTCCAGTACGATGCTAAGGCATGGAGACATTGCCCTGGCAAAAATCTTGTAGTCCGCGCTGAGGAGGGAGACTGGGCATCAGTTCTTAAGGTGGTGGAGAGCCCCCTTCTTTGACAGCAGGGCAAAGAAAGGGTGCCACGAAAGGGGCATCTCCCCAGTCACAATATTCTCCCCTAGAACTGCCACATAGTCGGTTCCCAGGATGCCCAGGAATGCCCTGAAGAACTCCAGTATCTGCCCATCAAGTTCTGGGGCTGGCTGTCGAGGGCACTGGTCAGCTCCTCCAGGCTACAGTGTCCGAGTGCATGGGAGACAGCATCTGCGTGCATGGGAGACAGTGTCCGAGTATGTGATTGACAGTGTTCAAGTGCACTGAGGCCAGTGTCAGATTGCGTGGGAGTCATTGTCAGAGTGCGCCGGAATCATTGTCAGATTGGGAAGGCGTCATTGTTGGAGGGCCTGGGCGTTATTGTCAGAATGCCTGGGAGTCATAGTTGAGTGTGGGACATTCATGTCAGAGTGTATGTGAGTCATTGTCAGAGTGCGCGGGAGTCGTTGTCAGAGTGCGCGGGAGTCTTTGTCAGAGTGCGCGGGAGTCTTTGTCAGAGTGCGCGGCGTCATTTTCAGAGTGCACGGGTATCATTGTCAGAGTGCACGGGGTTTATTATCAGATGAGTGGCCCTCATCGTCAGAGTGTATGTGAGTCATTGTCAGAGTGTGTAGACAGTCATTGTTAGAGTGCATGATGGTAATTGTGAGTGTAATGTGTGAGTCATCGTCCAAGTGCACAGGACTCATTGTCCAAGTGTGCGGTCAGTCATTGTCAGAATGCATGGGAGTAATTTATTGAGTGTGGGTACTACATTGTCAGATTGGGAAAGAGTCATTGTCCCAGTGCGAAGGAGTCATTGTCAGAGTGCACTGAATTCATTGTCAGATTGCGTAGGAGTCATTGTCACATTACGTGGGAGTCATTGTCAGAGTACACGGGATCATTGTTGGATTGGGAAGGAGTTAGGCAGACAATGTCTTGAGTGCGTGGGAGTCATTGTCAGAATGTGCAGTCAGTCATTATCAGAGTGCCTGACAGTCCTTATGAGTGTAATGTGTTTGTCATTGTCCAAGTACATGGGAGTTACTGTCCAGGTGCACAGGAGCCATTGTCAGAATGCGCGCGGAGTCATTGTCATGGTGCGCGCGGAGTCATTGTCAGAGTGCACGCGGAGTCATTGTCAGAATGATTATCAGAGTCACTATTTGAATGCGCATGCGGAAGGAGGCCATTTGGCCCATTGAGCCTGTACCACCACAATCCCACCTAGGCCTCATCGCCATAACCATATGCATTTACCCTAGCTGGTCACCCTGATACTAAGGGCAATTTTGCCTGGTCAGTCCACCTAACCCACACATCTTTGGACTGTGGGAGGACACCAGAGCACCCGGAGGAAACCCACACAGACATGGCAAGAATGTGCAAACTCCACTCAGATAGTGACCCAAGCTGGGAATCTAACCCGTGTCTATGGCACTGTGAGGCAACAGTGCTTGCTACTGTGCCACTGTGTCACGTGGGAGTCATTGTCAGAATGCACAGGAGTAATTTACCAAGTGTGGGTAAGTCATTGTCAGATTGGGAAGGAGTCATTGAGTTCATTGTCAGAGTGTGCAGGAGTCATTGTCAGAGTACGCGTAAGTAATTGTCCAAGTGCACGGGAGTGATTCTCAAGAGTGCACAGGACTCATTGTCTGAGTGAGCGGGAGTGATTCTCAGAGTGCACGGGAGTCATTGTCAGAGTGCACAGAACTCATTGTTGGAATGGGAGGGAATCATAGAATCTTTAGTCATACAGCATGGAAACAGCCCTTCAGCCCAAATTGTCCCATGCCACCCAGTTTTTACCGTTAAGCTGGTCCCAGTTGCCAGGGTTTGGCCCATATCCCTCCTCTCTATACCAATCTTACCAATGTATCTGTCTGAATACTTTTTAAAAGGTATAATTGTATCCGCCTCTACTATTGCCTCTGGCAGCTTGTTTCTGAAACACACCATGCTCTGTGTGAAAAAATTGCCCCTTGGACCCTTTTATATTTCTCCCCTTTCACCTTAAACCTATGCCATCTCATTTTAGACTCCCCTACCTTTGGGAAAAGGTGTTGACTTAATTTATACTCATTATTTTATAGACCTCTATAAGATCACCCCTAAGCCTCCAACGTCCCAGGGAAAAAAGTCCCAGTCTATCCAGCTTCTCCTCACAACTCAAATTATCAAGTCCTGTTAGTGTCCCAGTAAATCTTTTCTAAACTCTTTTCTAGAGTAATAATATCCTTTCTATAATAGATGACCAGAACTGTACACAGTATTCCAAGTGTGGCCTTACTAATGTCTCGTACACATTCAACAGGACGTCCCAATTCCTGTCTTCATTGTAGTGATCGATAAAACTAAGCATGCTGAATGCCTTCTTCACCACCCTGTCCACCTGTCCATTTTCAAGGAGTTATTAACCTATACCCAAGATCTCTTTGTTCTATAACACTCCCCAAAGCCCTACCATTAACTAAGTAAGTCCTGCCCTGGTTCGATCTACCAAAATGCATCACGCTGCATTTATCTAAATTAAACTCGGTCTGCCATTCATCAGCCCACTGGCCCAATTGATCAAGATCCCACTGCAATCCTAGATAACCTTCCTCGCTGTGCAAGATGCCACCAATCTTGGTGTCATCTGCAAACTTTCTAACTATGCCTTCTAAATTCTCAACAAAATCATTAATATAAATGCCAAATAATGGTGGACCCAGTACCAAGCCCTGAGGCACACCACTGGTCACAGGCTTCCAGTTTGAAAAACAACCCTGTACAACCACCCTGTGTCTTCTGGCATCTAGTCAATTTTGTATCCAGTTGGCTACCCCACCATAGACCCATGAGATTTAGCATTATGCAACGATCTACCATACGGTACCTTGTCAAAGGCCTTGCTAAAATCCATTTAGACAGCATCAACTGCACTGCCCTCATCTACCTTCTTGGTTACCACTTCAAAAATCAAATTCATGAGACATGATTTTCCACTCACAAAACCATGCTGACCGTCCCTAATCAGTCCTTACTCTCTAAATGCCTGTAGATTCTTTCTGTCAGAATACCTAACAACTTACCCACTACAGACATTAGGCTCACCTGCCTGCAATTTCCAGGCTACTCCCTGCAGCCTTTCTAAAACAAAAGCTCAGCATTTGCCACCCTCTATCAGGCATCTCACCTGTGGCTGTCGATGATTTGAATATCTGTACTAGGGGGACCCGCAATTTCCTCCCTAGCCTCCCACAGTATCCTGGGGATCTACCTATCTTGATGCACTTGAAGACTTCCAGCACCTCCTTCTCTGTAATATGTACCCTCCACGAGACATCATTATTTATTTCCCCAAGCTCTCTAACATTCATGCCTCTCTCAACAATAAATATTGATGAAAAATATTAATTTAGGATCTCACCCATCCCTTGTTGATGACCTTGTTGACCTCTAAGAGTCCCTATTCTCTCTGTAGTTACTCTTTTGCCCTTTATGTATTTGTCAAAGCTATTTGGATTTTCCTTTGCCTTATTTGCTAGAGCAATCTTATGTCTCCTTTTTTCCCTACTGATGTCATCTTAACTCTACTCCAACATCCTCAATACACTTCCAAGTGATCCACTTGATCCCAGCTGCCTATGCATGTCATATGCCTCCCCCTTATTCTTGACCAGGACCTCAATATCCCAAGCCATCTAGGGTTCCCTACTTCTACCAACATTGCCCTTCCTCTAAGAGGAATGTGCTTACCCTGAACCCTGGTTAATACTTTTGAAAGCCTCCCACTTACCAGACGTCCCTCTGCCTGCCAACAGACTCCCCTAATCAACTTTTGAAAGTTCTTGTCTAATTGGCCTTTTCCAAATTTAGAATTTAAATTTTGGGCCACACCTATCATTTTCCATAGCTATCTTGAAATTAATGGAATTATGGTCACTAGCCCCAAAGTGATCATTCACTGACAATTCTGTCACCTTCCCTTCCTCTTTCCCAAGAGGACATCAAATTTTACCCCTCAGAGTATATGGTAGTCATTGTCAGAGTGCACAGGAGTCATTGTTTGAATGTGCGACAGACATTATCTGAGCGCACGGCAGTCATTGTGAGAGTGTGTAGTCATTGTCATTGTTTGTAACAGTCATTGTGAGTGCAATGTATTTGTCATTGTCCAGGTGCATGGGCATCATTGTTACAGTGTGCCATTGAGTCATTGTCACATTGGGAAGGAGTCATTGTCAGATTTCATGGGAATCACTGTCCGAGTTTTCAGGAGTCATTGTTCGAGTACGTGGGACTCATTGTCCGAGTGTGGAGCATTCATGTCACTGTGTGCGGGAATCATTGTCGGAGTGTGCGGAGTCATTGTCCGAGTGTGGGGTCATTGTCTGAGTGCACGGGAGTCATTGTCAACGTGTGCAGTCAGTCATTGTCAGAGTGCATGTCAATCATTGTGAGTGTAATGCGTTTGTCGTTCTCCAAGTGTGTGGTAGACATTTTCCAAGTGCAAGGCAGTCATTGTCTGAGTGCACTGCAGTCATTGTCCAAATGTATGGCAATCATTGTCAGCGTGTGCAGTCAGTAATTGTTGTCAGAGTGTGTGGTAGTCATTGAGAGTGTAATGCGTTTGTCGTTATTGTTGGAGTGTGCGGGTGCCATTGTCAGATTGGGAAGGAGCCATTGTCAGTTTGCATGGGAGTCAGTGTCAGTGTAACGTGCAAGTCACTGTTTTTGTAATCTGTGAATAATTGTTAGAGTGTGCATCAGTCATTGACTAAGTGCCATTGGAGTGCACAGGAGTCATTGTGAGAATGCGTGGGAGTCATTGTGAGAACGCGTGGGAGTCATTGTGAAAGCATGTGGGAGTCATTGTGAGAGCGTGCAGGAGTCACTGTCAGAGTGTGCGGGAGTCACTGTCAGAGTGCGCGGGAGTCTTTGTCAGAGTGCGCGGGAGCCTTTGTCAGAGTGTGTGGGAGTCACTGTCAGCATGCACGGTAGTCACTATCTTTGTAACAGTCGAATCATTGTCCAAGTGCATGAAAGTCATTGTAAGTGTGCAGTGAGTTATTGACTGTTAGAAGACACGACAATCATTGTCAAAGTGCGCAGGTGTCATTGACAGGGTGCACACAGTCATCGTTGAGTGTGCAGAAGTCTTTGTCGAGTGTGTGGAAGTCTGAATGCGTGTGAGTCATTGTCAGAGTGTCATTGTTAGGAAGTGTGACCTTCATTGTCAGAGTGCTTGTCCTTTATTGTCAGAGTGTATGACTCTCATCATCAGACTGCATGACCTTCACTGTCAATGTGTGCGGGAGTCATTGTCTGAGTTCGCGGGAGTTATTGTCCGAGCGCGCAGACATCATTGTGCCAGTGTGCGGGAGTCTTTGAGTGCACCGGCATCATTGTCCGAGTGCGCGGGAGTCATTGTCCAAGTGCACTTGCATCATTGACCAAATGCGCTGACGTCACTGCCTGAGTGCACAGGAGTCATTGTCAGTACGTGCAGTCAGTCATTGTCAGAATGCATGACAGTCATTGTAAGTGTAATGCGTTTGTCAGCATGTGCAGCACATGTTGTCCAAGTGCGCAGAAGTCATTATCAATGTGTGCGGTCAATCTTTGTGAGAGCACATGACAGACATTGTAAGTGTAATGGGTTTGTCATTGTCCGAGTGCGCGGCAGACATTGTCTGAGTGCATGGCAGACATTATCCAAATGCGCGGGAGTCATTATCAGCGTGAGCAATCAGTAATTGTCATTATCAGAGTGCGTGTCAGCGTAATGCATTTGTCATTGTCCAAGTACGTGGGAATTATTGTTGGAGGGTGCGGATGTCATTATCAAATTGGGAAGGAGTCACCGTCAGCTTGCACGGGAGTCATTGTCAGTGTAACGTGTGAGTCATTGTCTTTGTAATCTGTGAATCATTGTCAGGGTGTGCAGTCAGTCATTGAGTAAGTGCTATCGGAGTGCGCGGGAGTCATTGTCGGAGTACATGGGAGTCACTGTTGGAGCACGCGGGAGTCGCTGTTGGAGTGCGCGGGAGTCATTGTCTTTGTAACATGTGAATCATTGTCAGAGTGTGCAGTCAGACATTGACTAAGTGCATCAGAGTCATTAGTCGAGTGTGCGGGAGCCATTGCACGAGTACGCAGGACTCGTTGCTCGAGTGCATGAACTCATTGTCCAAATGCATTGTCCGAGTGTGCGGGACCCGTTGTCTGAGTGCGTGTGACCAGTTGTCCAAGTGCACGGGACTCGTTATCTGAGTGCATGGGACTCGTCGTCAGAGTGCGCGGGACTCATCGTCCGAGTGCACGGACTCGTTGTCCAAGTGCGCGGGACTCATTGTTGGAGTGCGTGGGACTCGCCATCGGAATGTGTGGGACTCATCGTTGGAGTGCACGGAACCTGTCACCCGTGTGTGCAGGACTCTTTGTCAGAGCGCACCGGATTCTTTGTCAGACTGCACGGGGCCCATTGTTGGAGTGTGTGGGACTTGTTGTCCAATTGGCACGATGCATCCTCCAAGTGCATGGGATGCATCCTCCGTGTATGCAGGACGTGTCCTCCAAGTGTGCGGGACTCATTGTCCAAGTGCACTGGATTCATCATCCGACTGTGCTGGACTCATCATCCGGGTGCGCGGGACTTGTCGTCCAAGTGCATGGGAATTATCATTCGAGTGCGTGGGACTCATCATTGGAGTGCGCGGGACTCATCATTGGAGTGCGCGGGACTCAGCACCGACTCGGGAGTCAGTGTGACAGTGCATGGGAGTCATTGTCAGAGTGCGCGGGAGTCAGTGTGACAGTGCGCTGGAGTCACTGCCGAAGTGCGCTGGAGTTGCTGCCAGAGTGCGCACAAATCACTGCCAGAGTGTGCACGAATCATTGTCGGAGTGCCCACTTGGACAATGACTTGTGCGCACTTGGATAGTGTCTCCTGCGCACTCTGACAATGTCAATATCACTGTCAGAGTGCATGGGAGTTAATGTCATAGTGCATGGGAGTTATTGTCGGAGTGCGCGGGAGTCTGTGTGACAGTGCGCGGGAGTCTGTGTGACAGTGCGTGGGAGTCACTGTAGGAGTGCGCGCGAGTCACTGTCGGAGTGTGTGTGAGTAATTTTCAGTTTGCACGTGAGTCATTGTCCGAGTGCACGCGAATCATTGTCCGAGTGCACGCGAGTCATTGTCCGACTGCAGGTGAGACATTGTTGAAGTGCACGGAAGTCGTGATCAGAGTGTGCGAGTCGTTGTCAGAGTGCGCAGGAGTCATTGTCAGAGCGCCCTGGAGTCACTGTCGGAGCGCACGTGAGTCACTGTTGGTGCATGCGCGAGCAATTTCCAGAGTGTGCGTGAGTCATCGTCTGAGTGCTCGAGTATCATTGTCTGAGTACGCGTGAATCATTGTTTGAGTGCGCGCGAGCCATTGACTGAGTGCACTTGAAACATTGCCAAAGTGCATGGAAGTCGTGATCAGAGTGTGCGGCAGTCATTGTTTGTGTGCATGCGATCCATTCTCCGAGTGCGAGGGAGTCATTCTCAGAGTGTGCGGGAGTCATTGTCAGAGTGCGCGGGAATCTTTGTCAGATTGCGCAGAAGTCATTATCCGAATGCGCTGGAGTCGCTGCCGGAGTGCGCTGGAGTCGCTGCCGGAGTGCGCTGGAGTCGCTGCCGGAGTGCGCTGGAGTCGTTGCCAGAGTGCGCGTGAGTCGCTGCCGGAGTGCGCGCGAGTCGCTGCCGGAGTGCGCGCAAGTCATTATCTGAGTGTGCGTAAGACATTGTAGAAGTGCACAGAAGTCGTGATGAGTGCGCGCGGGAATCATATTCAGAGTGTCATTTTCAGAGTGTCATTTTCAGATTATGCGGGAGTCATTGTCATAGTGCGCGGGAGTCATTGTGAGAGTGTGCTGGAGTCATTGTCAAAGTGCACGGGAGTCATTGTCGGTGTGCGCGCGAGTCATTGTCTGAATGCACGAGAGTCATTGTCCGAGTGCGCGCGAGCCACTGTCTGAGAGTGAGCGAGACATTGTTGAAGTGCGCAGAAGTTGTGATCAGAGTATACGGGAGTAATTTTCAAAGTGCGCGAGAGTCATTATCAGAGTGCGCGGGAGTCATTGTCAGAGTGCGCGGGAGTCATTGTCAGAGCGCACGGGAGTCATTGTCAGAGTGCGCGGGAGTCATTGTCCGAGTGCCTGCGAGTCATTGTCCGAGGGCGTGCGAGCCATTGTCCGAGTGCATGCGATCCATTGTCCGAGTGCGTGCGAGTCATTGTCCGAGTGCGTGCGAATCATTGTCTGAATGCGCATGAGACATTGTGGAAGTTCATGGAAGTCATGATGAGAGTGTGCGGGAATAATATTCAGAGTGTCATTTTCAGAGTATGTGGAGTCATTGTCCGAGTGCGCAGGAATCATTGTCAGAGTGTGCGGGAGTCATTGTCAGAGTACACGGGAGTCATTGTCAGAGTGCCGAGAAGTCATTGTCAGAGTGCACAGGAATCATTGTCAAAGCGCACAGGAGTCACTGTCGGTGTGCGCAGGTGTCATTGTCCGATGCGCTGGAGTCATTGTCCGAGTCCGCTGGAGTCATTGTCCGAGTCCGCTGGAGTCATTGTCTGAGTCCGCTGGAGTCACTGTCAGAGCGCGCTAGAGTCACTGCCAGATTGCGGTGGAGTCACTGCCAGAGTGCACAGAGTCACTGCCAGAGTGTATGGGAGTCATTGTCAGCGTGCAAGGGAGTCATTGTCAGCGTGCAGGGGAGTCATTGTCAGCGTGCACGGGAGTCATTGTCAGCGTGCACGGGAGTCATTGTCAGCGTGCAGGGGAGTCATTGTCAGCGTGCACGGGAGTCATTGTCAGCGTGCAGGGGAGTTGCTGTCGGAGTGCGCGCGAGTCGCTGTCGGAGTGCGCGCGAGTCGCTGTCGGAGTGCGCGCGAGTCGCTGTCGGAGTGCGCGCGAGTCGCTGTCGGAGTGCACGCGAGTCACTGTCGGTGTGCACGCAAGTCATTGAATGTGCGTGAGTCATTGTCCCAGTGCGTACGAGTCATTGTCTGAGTGTGCGCGAGTCACTGTCTAAGTGCACACGAGACATTGTTGAAGTGCACGGAAGTCGTGATCAGAGTGTGTGGGAGTCATTTTCAGAGTGTGTGGGAGGCATTGTCATAGTGTGTGGGAGCCATTGTGAGAGTGCGCGGGAGTCATTGTGAGAGTGCACTGGAGTCATTGTGAGAGTGCACTGGAGTCATTGTGAGAGTGCGCTGAAGTCATTTTCAGAGTGCGCGGGAGTCATTGTCAGAGTGCACCTGAGTCATTGTCGGAGCGTGCGCGAGTCACTGTCGGAGCGCGAGTGCGTCACTGTCGGTGTGCGTGCGAGTCATTGTCTGAATGCACGAGAGTCATTGTCCAAGTGCACGTGAATCACTGTCCGAGTGCGCGTGAGTCACTGTCCGAGTGCACGCGCCTGAGACAGTGTCGAAGTGCACAGAAGTCGTGATCAGAGTGTACGAGAGTCATTTTCAAAGAGCGCAAGAGTCATTGTCAGAGTGCGTGGGAGTCATTGTCAAAGTGCAAGGGAGTCATTGTCGGATGTGCGCGAGTCATTGTCCAAGGGCGTGCGAGTCATTGTCCGAGTGCGTGCGAGTCATTGTCCGAGTGCATGCGAGTCATTGTCCGAGTGTGTGCGAGTCATTGTCCAAGTGTGTGCAAGTCATTGTCTGAATGCGCATGAGACATTGTGGAAGTTCACGGAAGTCGTGATGAGAGTGTGCGGGAATAATATTCAGAGTGTCATTATCAGAGTATGTGGAGTCATTGTCCGAGTGTGTGGGAGTCACTGTTAGAGTGCGCGGGAATCACTGTCAGAGTACGTGGGAGTCATTGTCAGAGTGCCAAGAAGTCATTGTCAGAGTGCACGGAAATCATTGTCAAAGTGCACGGGAGTCGCTGTCGGAGTGCGCGCGAGTCGCTGTCAGAGTGCGCGCGAGTCGCTGTCGGAGTGCGCGCGAGTCGCTGTCGGAGTGCGCGCGAGACGTTGTTGAAGTGCACGGAAGTCGTGATCAGAGTGTGTGGGAGTCATTGTCAGAGTGCATGGGAGTCATTGTCTGAGTGCACGTGAGTCCTTGTCCGAGTGCGCGGAGTCATCGTCAGAGTGCGCGGGAGTCATTGTCAGAGTGCGCGGGAGTCATTGTCAGAGTGCGCGGGAGTCATTGTCAGAGTGCGCGGGAGTCATTGTCAGAGTGCGCGGGAGTCATTGTCAGAGTGCGCGGGAGTCATTGTCAGAGTGCGCGGGAGTCATTGTCAGAGTGCGCGGGAGTCATTGTCAGAGTGCGCGGGAGTCATCGTCAGAGTGCATGGGAGCCATTGTCATAATGTGCGGGAGTCTGTCAGAACACACTGGAGTCACTGCTGGAGCGTGCAGGAGTCATTGTCGGAGTGCACGAGAGTCATTGTCGGAGTGCGCACGAGTCATTGTCAGCGTACGTGGGAGTCATTGTCGGAGTGCACCTGAGTCACTGTCGGAGCGTGCGCGAGTCACTGTCGGAGCGTGTGCGAGTCACTGTCGGTGTGCGTGCAAGTCATTGTCTGAATGCACAAGAGTCATTGTCCCAGTGCGAGTGAGTCATTGTCCGAGTGCGTGCGAGTCACTGTCAGTCTGCGGGTGAGTCACTGTCGGAGTGCACGCGAGTCACTTTGTGTTCGCGCAAGCAATTTTCCGAGTGTGCGGGAGTCATTGTCCGAGTGTGTGGGCGTCATTGTCCAAGTGTGCGGGAGTCATTGTCAGAGCACGGTG
Organism: Carcharhinus amblyrhynchos; assembly: GCF_965287045.1. Classification (NCBI taxonomy): domain Eukaryota; kingdom Metazoa; phylum Chordata; class Chondrichthyes; order Carcharhiniformes; family Carcharhinidae; genus Carcharhinus; species Carcharhinus amblyrhynchos. The sequence goes on along the minus strand of NC_137353.1, from coordinate 16,263,976 downwards.
GAGTCACTGTCAGAGCGCGCAGGAGTCGTCGTCAGAGCACGCGGGAGTCGTCGTCAGAGCGCGCGGGAGTCTTGTCAGAGCGCGCAGGAGTCATTGTCAGAGCGCGCGGGAGTCATTGTCAGAGCGTGCGGGAATCATTGTCAAAGTGGACGGGAGTCACTGTCAGTCTGCGGGTGAGTCACTGTCGGAGTACGCGCGAGTCACTTGATGTTTGTGCGAGCAATTTTCAGAGTGTGCATGAGTCATTGTTCGAGTGCGCATGAGTCATTGTCTGAGTGCACGTGAGTCATTGACCGAGTGCACGTGAGACATTGTCGAAGTGCATGGAAGTCGTGATCAGAGTGTGCGGGAGTCATTGTCCGAGTATGCGGGAGTCATTGCCCGAGTGCACGTCAGTGTGTGGGAGTTGATGTCAAGGTGCACCGGAGTCACTGTCGGTGCACACGCAAGCCATTGTCGGGGAGTACTCGAGTCACTGTCGGAGCATGCGTGAGTCACTTTTGGTGTGCGCGCGAGCAGTTTTCAGAATGAGCGAGTCATTGTCTGAATGCACGAGTGTCATTGTCCAAGTGCACAAGTGTCATTGTCCAAGAGCGCGTGAGTCATAGTTCGAGGGTGCGCGAGTCATTGTCCGAGTGCAAGTGAGTCATTGTCCGAGTGTACGTGAGACATTGTCGAAGTGCAGGGAAGTTGTGTTCAGAGCGTGCGGGAATCATTGTCTGAGTGCATGGGAGTCATTGTCAGAGTGCACGGGAGTCATTGTCGGACTGCACGGGAGTCATTGTCGGACTGCACGGGAGTCATTGTCGGACTGCACGGGAGTCATTGTCAGAGTGTCGGGAGTCATTGTCGGAGTGCACCTGTATCATTGTTGGAGCGTGCGCAAGTCACTGTCGGAGCGCGCATGAGTCACTGTCGGAGTGCGCGCGAGTCACTGTCGCTGTGCGCACGAGTCATTGTCCGAGTGCGCGCGAGTCACTGTCCGAGTGCGCGCGAGTCACTGTCCGAGAGCACGCGAGACAGTGTCGAAGTGCACAGAAGTCGTGATCAGAGTGTACGGGAGTCATTTTCAAAGAGCACAGGAGTAATTATCAGTGTATGCAGGAGTCATTGTCAGAGTGCGCGGGAGTCATTGTCAAAGTGCATGGGAGTCACTGTCACAGCGCGCACGAGTCACTGTTGGTGTGTGCGCGTTATTGTCTGAATGCACGACTGTCATTGCCTGAGTGCGCACGAGTCATTGACTAAGTGCGTGTGCGACATTGTCGAAGTGCATGGAAGTTGTGATCAGAGTGTGCGGGAGTCATTGTTCGAGTGCGCAGGAGTCATTGTCAGAGCGCGCGGGAGTCATTGTCAGAGCGCGCGGGAGTCATTGTCAGAACGCGCGGGAATCATTGTCAAAGTGGACGGGAGTCACTGTCAGTCTGCGGGTGAGTCACTGTCGGAGTGCGCACGAGTCACTTGGTGTTCACGCGAGCAATTTTCAGAGTGTGCATGAGTCATTGTTCGAGTGCGCATGAGTCATTGTCTGAGTGCGCGTGAGTCATTGACCGAGTGCACATGAGACATTGTTGAAGTGCATGGAAGTCGTGATCAGGGTGTGCGGGAGTCATTGCCCGAGTGCACGTCAGTGTGTGGGAGTCGATGTCAAGGTGCACTGGAGTCACTGTCGGTGCATACGCGAGCCATTGTCGGGGAGTACTCGAGTCACTGTCGGAGCATGCGTGAGTCACTTTTGGTGTGCGCACGAGCAGTTTTCAGAATGAGCAAGTCATTGTCTGAATGCACGAGTGTCATTGTCTGAATGCACGAGTGTCATTGTCCAAGTGCACGAGCGTCATTGTCCAAGAGCGCGTGAGTCATAGTTCGAGGGTGCGCGAGTCATTGTCCGAGTGCACGTGAGTCATTGTCCGAGTGCGCGGGAGTCATTGTCCGAGTGCGCGGGAGTCATTGTCCGAGTGCGCGGGAATCATTGTCCGAGTGCGCGGGAGTCATTGTCAGAGGGCGCGGGAGTCATTGTCAGAGTGCGCGGGAGTCATTGTCGGAGTGCACGGGAGTCATTGTCAGAGTGCATGGGAGTCATTGTCGGAGTGCACGGGAGTCATTGTCGGAGTGCACAGGAGTCATTGTCAGAGTGCATCTGAGTCATTGTCGGAGCGTGCGCGAGTCACTGTTGGAGCGCGCACGAGTCACTGTCGGAGTGCACGCGTGTCACTGTCGCTGTGCGCACGAGTCATTGTCTGAATACACGAGAGTCATTGTCCGAGTGCGCGCGAGTCACTGTCCGACAGCGCGCGAGACAGTGTCGAAGTCCACAGAAGTCGTGATCAGAGTGTACGGGAGTCATTTTCAAAGAGCACAGGAGTAATTATCAGCGTATGCAGGAGTCATTGTCAGAGTACGTAGGAGTCATTGTCAAAGTGCATGGGAGTCACTGTCACAGCGCGCACGAATCACTGTCGGAGCGCGCAGGAGTCACTGTCGGATCGCGCATGAGTCACTGTTGGTGTGCGCGGGATATTGTCCGAATGCATGACTGTCATTGTCTGAGTGCACACGAGTCATTGACTGAGTGCCTGTGAGACATTGTCGAAGTGCATGGAAGTTGTGATCAGAGTGTGCGGGAGCAGACGAGGAAGGAGCATCAGAGAGAAAGCTAAGACTTTACCTGTTAAAAACCTGTTTAAAATAAGTTTAAAGCACTTTGTTCTTTGTAGAACTGTTTAAAGCATTTACTTATTGTATTTACTGCTTTAAGAATTGTGAGGGAGTGATTATCAGGCAGTTGTGGCCCATCAGCTTTAAATCAGCGCCAAGTTTAAAAGGAGGCCTGGTGTAGATAGCGGGCAGCGTCGGAGCGGGCAGCGGAGTGAGAGGGAAGCAGAGTGAGCTATTAGGGCTTAATATCAAAAAGGGCTGGAAGGTAAAAAGGCCAGGTGGAAAGAACAAGGAAAAAAAAAAATTTTTTTTTTTCAAAACTACTACAGCAAAAAACAAGGAAAAAATTTTTCCCACAACAAATTATATTGAATAATGGAGGGACATGTGATGTGCGGTTCCTGTATGATGTGGGAACTGGTGGACCCCAGGGTCCTTCCCAGAGACCATGTCTGCAGTAAGTGCAGGTTGCTGGAGGAGCTCCAGCTCAAGGTGGATGAGCTGGCCTCTGAGCTACAGACACTGAGGCTCATCAGGGGGAGAGAGGGTGTCATTGTCAATGGGGTGCAAGTGACATCCACCCCCTCTAGACTGTCTAAATCTAAGGGTCAGGAACAAAAGGGGGCTGCTGGGAGGAGGAAGGGGGGTGAGGAGCGGAGGCCTCAGCCTCTTAATCTGCATAACAGGTTTGAGGTTCTTGCTTCCACTCTGGAAGAGGACGAGGCAGGTGAGGTTGGTGAGCAAACTGCACACGGTACAGTGATGCAGCAGGACATAGGCAAAGAGAGGGGGAAAAGGAACGTAGTAGTGATTGGGGATAGTGGGGTGAAGGGTATTGACACTGTACTTTGTCACAATGACAAAGTGCACAGAAGGGTGTGTTGTCTGCCTGGTGCTCGGGTACAGGATGTCGCAGCTGGGCTGCAGAGGAATCTGGAGTGGGAGGGTGAGAACCCAGTTGTGGTGGTACATGTGGGTGCCGGCGACGTAGGCAAAGTGCGGACTGAGGATCTGGGGAGGGAGTATGAGAATCTGGGAATGGAATTAAAAAGTAGAACCGACAAGGTGGTCGTCTCTGGGCTACTGCCTGAACCGAGTGCAGACGGGCGTAGGGTTGACAGGATAAAGGAAGTGAATGGGTGGCTCAGAGATTGGTGTGGGAGGAATGGGTTCGAATTTATGGGGCATTGGCACCAGTATTGGGGTAGGTGGGACTTGTTCGGGCGGGATGGGGTTGGTCTGAATCGTGCTGGGACCAGAGTGCTGGCGAATCGAGTAAAGAGGACTGTAGACAGGGCTTTAAACTAATTAGGGGGGGGGAGGGTGCGAGGGTAGGTGATGTTAGGAGGTCTACAGTTAAGGATAGGGTACAGGTAAGGGAAGAGGCTGAGGATGTCCCAAGTGGTGGCGTTACGGCAAATAGGGTCCAGAAGAAGGCTGGGATGAAAGCGCTTTATCTGAATGCACGAAGCATTCGGAATAAAGTGGATGAGCTGGTGGCGCAGATCGACACAAATGGATACGATCTGGTGGCCATTACAGAGACGTGGCTGCAAGGTGACAGGGACTGGGAGATGAATGTACAGGGCTATCAAGTGTTTAGGAAGGATAGGCAGGAGGAAAGAGGGGGTGGCGTAGCTCTGCTGATTAAGGACAGCATCAAGGTGGTAGCAAGGGATGATATCGGAGCCAAAGAGCAGAAAGTGGAATCGTTGTGGGTGGAGATTAGGAACAGCAAAGGGAGGAAGACGCTGGTGGGTGTCGTCTATAGGCCCCCGAATAATGATCTGGAGGTGGGGCGGGCTGTTAACGCGCAAATAAGTGCGGCGTGCAGGAATGGGACGGCAGTAGTTATGGGGGATTTCAATCTGCATATTGATTGGTCGACCCATGTTGGACGAGGTGGGCTCGAGGAGGAGTTCTTGGAATGCTGCCGGGATAGTTTCCTGGAACAGTGTGTGTTGGAGCCGACGAGGGAGCGAGCTATCTTGGATCTGGTGCTATGTAATGAGGCGGGTAGAATTAGGGACCTTGAGGTGAAGGATCCTCTTGGAGAGAGTGATCATTGTATGGTGGAGTTTCTGTTGCAGATGGAGGAGGAGAAAGTGGGTTCCCGGACACGCGTCCTTTGTTTGAATAGAGGGGAGTACGGTAGGATGAGAGAAGAATTGGCGAATGTGGACTGGGGGAGCGCGTTGGAAGGTAGGTCTGCTGAGGAGCAGTGGAGGATCTTTAAGGAGATCTTTCTTGGTGCTCAGCAGAAATTTATTCCGATGGTTAAAAAGGACAGTAGGAAGAGAGGTAATAAGCCGTGGATAACGAAGGAGGTGAAGGAAAGTGTTAAATTAAAAGCGGAGGAATTTAGAGTAGCTAAGAGCAGTGGGCGAGAAGAGGATTGGGAGAGGTTTAAATGTCAACAAAGATTGACAAAAAAGTTGATAAAGGAGGGTAGAAGAAGCTATGAAGCTGGGCTAGCGCTTAATATAAAAAAGGATAGCAAGAGTTTTTATAAATATATAAAAAGGAAGAGGCTGGCTAGGGTGAACGTTGGTCCCTTAGCGGATGAGAAAGGGGACCTAGTGGTAGGGGATGGGGATATGGCTAAGGTCTTGAATAACTTTTTTGTTTCTGTCTTCACGGAGGAGGACGTGAATAATTTGCCGGGTGTTAGCGATGGAAAGGTGGTAGGACTGGAGGGTCTTAATGACATTACTGTTACTAGAGAGGTGGTGCGCAACAGACTGGAGGGGCTGATTGTGGACAAGTCCCCAGGACCGGATGGAATGCATCCGAGGGTTCTGAAAGAAATGGCGGAGGTGATAGTGGATGCCTTGGTGGTTATTTTCCAGACGTCGCTGGATTCCGGGGAAGTGCCGGAGGATTGGAAAACGGCTAATGTTACGCCGTTGTTTAAGAAGGGTGCCAGGCAAAAGGCGGGGAATTACAGGCCGGTTAGTTTAACGTCTGTGGTAGGTAAAATGTTAGAATCCGTCATTAAGGAGGAAATTGCGAGGCATCTTGAAGGGAATTGCTTGATAGGGCAGACGCAACACGGTTTCATTAAAGGGAAGTCGTGTCTGACAAATTTACTGGAGTTCTATGAGGATGTGTCTAGGGCGGTGGATAGAGGAGAGCCGGTGGATGTGGTCTTTCTGGATTTTCAGAAGGCGTTTGATAAGGTACCTCACAAGAGGTTACTGCAGAAGGTCAGAGGACATGGAGTTGGGGGTAGGGTGTTAGCGTGGATAGAGGATTGGTTGTCAAATAGGAGGCAGAGAGTGGGGGTCAATGGGTGCTATTCGGATTGGCGGTTGGTGACTAGTGGGGTGCCCCAGGGGTCGGTGCTGGGGCCTCAGCTATTTACCATTTATATAGATGATCTGGAGGAGGGAACCGAGTGCAGGGTGTCGAAATTTGCTGATGACACCAAGATTGGGGGAAAGGCAAATTGTGCGGAGGGTGTGGAGAGTCTGCAGAAGGATCTAGATAGGCTGGGCGAATGGGCCAGGAAATGGCAAATGGAATTTAATGTTGGCAAGTGTGAGGTGGTCCACTTTGGTAGGAAGAATGGTAGGAAGGACTATTACTTACGTGGCGAAAAACTGCAGCAGGCGACGGTGCAGAGGGACCTCGGGGTCCTTGTGCATGAGTCGCAAAAACCCAGCCTGCAGGTGCAGCAGGTGGTCAGGAAGGCGAATGGGATGCTGGCCTTCATAGCGAGGGGGATTGAATATAAAAGTAGGGAGGTCTTGCTGCAGCTGTATAGGGCATTGGTGAGGCCGCAGCTGGAGTACTGTGTGCAGTTTTGGGCGCCGCACCTGCGCAAGGATATTTTGGCCTTGGAGGGAGTGCAGAGGAGGTTTACTAGGCTGATACCGGAGTTGAGGGGGTTGAGCTATGAGGAGAGGCTGAATAAACTAGGCTTGTACTCGTTAGAGTTTAGAAGAATGAGGGGAGATCTCATTGAGACGTATAAGATGATGAATGGGATGGATAGGATAGAGGTGGAAAGACTCTTCCCGCTCAAAAAAGACAGTAGGACTAGGGGGCACAGCCTCAAGATAAAGGGGGGGCGGTTCAGAACGGAGTTGAGGAGGAACTTCTTCACTCAAAGGGTGGTGAATCTCTGGAATTCTCTGCCCGTTGAAGTGGTGGAGGCTGCCTCGCTAAATATTTTTAAGAAGCGGGTTGATGGGTTTTTGATAAGAGAAGGGATTAAGGGTTATGGGGAGAGGGCGGGAAAGTGGAACTGAGCCACGACAGATCAGCCATGATCTTATTGAATGGCGGGGCAGGCTCGAAGGGCCAGATGGCCTACTCCTGCTCCTATTTCTTATGTTCTTATGTTCTTATGAGTCATTGTCCGAGTGCGCAGCAGTCATTGTCAGATTGCGCGGGAGTCATTGTCAGATTGCGCGGGAGTCATTGTCGGAGTGCACCTGAGTCATTGTCGGAGTGCACCTGAGTCATTGTCGGAGTGCACCTGAGTCACTGTCGGAGCGTGCGCGAGTCACTGTCGCTGTGCGCACGAGTCATTGTCTGAATACACGAGAGTCATTGTCCCAGTGTGCGTGAGTCAGTGTCCGAGTGCGTGCGAGTCACTGTCCGAGTGCGCGCGAGACAGTGTCAAAGTGCACAGAAGTCGTGACTAGAGTGTACGGGAGTCATTTTCAAAGAGCGCAGGAGTAATTATCAGCGTATGCAGGAGTCATTGTCAGAGTACGCAGGAGTCATTGTCAAAGTGCAAGGGTGTCACTGTCACAGCACGCACGAGTCACTGTCGGAGCGCGCGGGAGTCACTGTCGGAGCGCGCACGAGTCACTGTTGGTGTGCGCGGGATATTGTCCGAATGCACGACTGTCATTGCCTGAGTGCACACGAGTCATTGACTGAGTGCCTGTGAGACATTGTCGAAGTGCATGGAAGTTGTGATCAGAGTGTGCGGGAGCCATTGTCCGAGTGCACAGCAGTCATTGTCAGAATGCGCGGGAGTCATTGTCAGAGTGCGCGGGAGTCATTGTCAGAGTGCGCGGGAGTCATTGTCAGAGTGCGCGGGAGTCATTGTCAGAATGCGCGGGAGCCATTGTCAGAGTGCACAGAAGTCATTGTCAGAGTGCACCTGAGTCATTGTCGGAGTGCACCTGAGTCATTGTCGGAGTGCACCTGAGTCACTGTCGGAGCGTGCGCGAGTCACTGTTGCTGTGCGCACGAGTCATTGTCTGAATACACGAGAGTCATTGTCCCAGTGTGCGTGAGTCAGTGTCCGAGTGCGTGCGAGTCACTGTCCGAGTGCGCGCGAGACAGTGTCGAAGTGCACAGAAGTCGTGACTAAAGTGTACGGGAGTCATTTTCAAAGAGCGCAGGAGTAATTATCAGCGTATGCAGGAGTTATTGTCAGAGTGCGCGGGAGTCATTGTCAAAGTGCATGGGAGTCACTGTCACAGCGCGCACGAGTCACTGTTGGTGTGCGCGGGATATTGTCCGAATGCACGACTGTCATTGTCTGAGTGCGCACGAGTCATTGACTGAGTGCGTGTGAGACATTTTCGAAGCGCAGGGAAGTTGTGATCAGAGTGCGCGGGAGTCATTGTCCGAGTGTGCGCGAGTCCATTGTCCGAGTGTGCGGGAGTCATTGTCATAGTGCATGGGAGTCATTGTCAGACGGTGGCGGAGTCATTGTCAGAGCGCATGGGAGTCATTGTCAGAGCGTGCGGGAGTCACTGTCAAAGTGCACGGGAGTCATTGTTAGGGTCACTGTCGGTGTGCAGGTGAGTCAGTGTCGGAGTGTGTGCGGGTCACTTGGTATTCGCGCGAGCAATTTTCAGAGTGTGCGTGAGTCATTGTTCGAGTGCGCATGAGTCATTGACCGAGTGCGCATGAGACATTGTCAAAGCGCATGGAAGTCGTGATCAGAGTGTGCGGGAGTCATTGTCCGAGTGTGCGGGAGTAATTGTCCGAGTGCACGTGAGTGTGCGGGAGTCATTGTCAAGGTCCGCCAGAGTCACTGTCGGAGCACGCGTGAGTCACTTTTGGTGTGCGCGCGAGCAATTTTCAGAGTGTGCGTGAGTCATTGTCCGAATGCACGAGTGTCATTGTCCGAGTGCATGACTGTCATTGTCCAAGTGTGCGTGAGTCATAGTTCGAGGTTGCGCGAGTCATTGTCCAAGTGCACATGAAACATTGTCTGAATGCACATGAGACATTGTCTGAGTGCCCGTGTCAAACTGCAGGGAAGTTGTGATCAGAGTGCGCGGGAGTCATTGTCCGAGTGCGCAGGAGTCATTGTCCGAGTGCGCGGGAGTCATTGAGTGCGCGGGATTCATTGTCAGAGTGCGCGGGAGTCATTGTCAGAGCGGACGAGTCATTGTCCGAGTGCACGGAAGTCATTGTCAGAGTACACGGGAGTCATTGTCAGAGCACGCGGGAGTCATTGTCAGAGCGCATGGGAGTCATTGTCAGAATGCGCAGGAGTCATTGTCAGAGTGCGCAGGTGTCATTGTCAGAGTGTGCGGGTGTCATTGTCAGAGTGCACCTTAGTCATTGTCGGAGTGTACCTGAGTCACTGTCGGAGCGTGCGCAAGTGACTGTCAGCGCGTGCGCGAATGACTGTCAGTGCGTGCGCGAGTCATTGTCTGAATGCGCGAGAGTCATTGTCCCAGTGTGCGTGAGTCATTGTCCGAGTGCGCGCGAGTCACTGTCCGAGTGTGCACGAGTCACTGTCTGAGTGCGTGCGAGACAGTGTCGAAGCGCACAGAAGCCGTGATCAGAGTGTATGAGAGTCATTTTCAAAGAGCGCGGGAGTAATTATCAGAGTATGCCGGAGTTGTTGTCCGAGTGCACGGGAGTTGTTGTCCGAGTGCATGGGAATTGTTGTCCGAGTGTGCGGGAGTCATTCTCAGAGTGCGTGGGAGTCATTCTCAGAGTGCGTGGGAGTCATTCTCAGAGTGCGTGGGAGTCATTCTCAGAGTGCGTGGGAGTCATTCTCAGAGTGCGTGGGAGTCATTCTCAGAGTGCGTGGGAGTCATTCTCAGAGTGTGTGGGAGTCATTGAGTGCGCGGGAGTCACTGTCCGAGCGCGCGGGAGTCACTGTCAGAGCGCGCGGGAGTCACTGTCCGAGCGCGCGGGAGTCACTGTCAGAGCGCGCGGGAGTCACTGTCAGAGCACGCGGGGGTCACTGTCAGAGTGCGTGGGAGTCATTGTCAATGTGCGAGTGAGTCACTGTCAGAGTGCGCTCGAATCATTGTCGGAGTGCGCGCAAGTCACTGTTGGTGTTCGCACGAGCAATTTTCAGAGTGTGCGCGAGTCATTGTCTGAATGCGCGAGAGTCATTTTCCGAGCATGCGTGAGACATTGTTGAAGTACACGGAAGTCGTGAGCAGAGTGTGCGGGAGTCATTGTCCGTGCGCGTGGGAGCCATCGTCAGAGCCCGCAGGAGTCATTGTCAGAGCACGCAGGAGTCATTGTCAAAGTGCAGAGTCATTGTTAAAGTGGACGGAACTCACTGTCGGTATGCGGGTGAGTCACTGTCGGAGTGCGCGCGAGTCACTTGGTGTTCGCGAAAGCAATTTTCAGAGTGTGCGTGAACCATTGTTCGAGTGCACATGAGTCATTGACCGAGTGCGCGTGAGACATTGTCAAAGTGTATGGAAGTCATGATCAGAGGGTGCGGGAGTCGTTGTCCAAGTATGCAGGAGTTATTGTCCGAGTGCGCAAGTGTCATTGTCCAAGTGCACGAGTGTCATCGTCCAAGTGCGCGTGAGTCATAGTTCGAGGGCACGTGAATCATTGTCCAAGTGCACGTGAGTCATTGTCCGATTGCACGTGAGTCATTGTCTGAGTGCGTGTGAGTCATTGTCTGAGTGCACGTGAGACATTGTTGAAGTGCAGAGAAGTTGTGATCAGAGTGTGCGGGAGTCATTGTCAGAGTGTGTGGGAGTCATTGTCAGAGTGCGCGGGAGTCATTGTCAGAGTGCGCGGGAGTCATTGTCAGAGTGCGCGGGAGTCATTGTCAGAGTGCGCGGGAGTCATTGTCAGAGTGCGCAGGAGTTATTGTCCGAGTGCGCGGGAGTCACTGTCCGAGCGCGTGGGAATCATTTTCAGAATGTGAGAGTCATTCTCAGAGTGCATGGGAGTCATTCTCAGAGTGCCTGGGAGTCATTGTCAGTGTGCATGGGAATCATTCTCAGAGTGCGCGGGAGTCACTGTCAGAGTGCGCGAGAGTCACTGTCAGAGTGCGCGGGAGTCATTGTCAGTGTGCGAGTGAGTCATCGTCGGAGTGTGCTGAAATGACTGTCGGAGTGCGCTCGAATCACTGTCGGAGTGCGCTCGAATCACTGTCGGAGTGCGCTCGAATCACTGTCGGAGCGCGTTCGAATCAATGTCGGAGCGCGCTCGAATCACTGTTGGTGTTCGCGTGAGCAATTTTCAGAGTGTGCGTGAGTCATTGTCTGAATGCGTGAGAGTCATTTTCCGAGCATGCGTGAGACATTGTTGAAGTGCACGGAAGTCGTGAGCAGAGTGTGCGGGAGTCATTGTCCGTGTGCGCGGGAGCCATTGTCAGAGCGCGCGGGAGTCATTGTCAAAGTGCAGAGTCATTGTTAAAGTGCAGAGTCATTGTTAAAGTGGACGGGAGTCACTGTCGGTATGCAGGTGAGTCACTGTCGGAGTGTGCGCGAGTCACTTGGTGTTCGCACAAGCAATTTTCAGAGTGCGCATGAGTCATTGTCTAAGTGCACGCAAGTCATTGACCGAGTGCGCGTGAGACATTGTCGAAGTGCACGTGAGACATTGAGTGCACGTGAGACATTGTCGAAGTGCAGGGAAGTTGTGATCAGAGTGTGCGGGAGTCATTGTCCGAGTGCATGGGGGTCATTGTCCGAGTATGCAGGAGTCATTGTCTGAGTGCACGAGTGTCATTGTCCAAGTGCGTGTGTGTCATTGTCCGAGTGCACGTGAGACATTGTCTGAGTGCACGTGAGACATTGTCAAAGTGCAGGGAAGTTGTGATCAGAGTGTGCGGGAGTCATTGTCCGAGTGCATGGAGGTCATTGTCCAAGTTCGCAGGAGTCATTGTCCGAGTGCGCGGGAATCGTTGTCCGAGTGCGCGGGAATCGTTGTCCGAGTGCGCGGGAGTCGTTGTCCGAGTGCGCGGGACTCATTGTCCGAGCGCGCAAGTCATTGTCAGAGTGCACGGGAGTCATTGTCAGAGCGCACAAGTCATTGTCTGAGTGCACAGAAGTCATTGTCAGAGTGCGCGGGAGTCATTGTCAGAGTGCACCTGAGTCATTGTCGGAGCGCACCTGAGTCATTGTCAGAGCGTGCGTGAGTCATTGTCCGAGTGCGCAAGTCACTGTCCGAGTGCGCGCGAGACAGTGTTGAAGTGCACAGAAGTCGTGATCAGAGTGTACGAGAGTCATTTTCACAGAGCGCGGGAGTAATTATCAGAGTATGCGGGAGTCATTGTCCAAGTGCGCGGGAGTCATTGTCCGAGTGCGTGGGAGTCACTGTCCGAGTGCGCGGGAGTCATTGTCCGATTGCGCGGGAGTCACTGTCCGAGTGCGTGGGAGTCATTCTCAGGCTGCGTGGGAGTCATTCTCAGGCTGCGTGGGAGTCATTCTCAGGCTGCGTGGGAGTCATTCTCAGAGTGCGTGGAAGTCATTCTCAGAGTGCGTGTGAGTCATTGTCAGTGTGCGTGGGAATCATTCTCAGAATGCGTGTGAGTCATTGTCCGAGTGCGCGGGAGTCATTGTCCGAGTGCGCGGGAGTCATTGTCCGATTGCGCGGGAGTCACTGTCCGAGTGCGTGGGAGTATTCTCAGGCTGCGTGGGAGTCATTCTCAGGCTGCGTGGGAGTCATTCTCAGGCTGCGTGGGAGTCATTCTCAGGCTGCGTGGGAGTCATTCTCAGGCTGCGTGGGAGTCATTCTCAGGCTGCGTGGGAGTCATTCTCAGAGTGCCTGGGAGTCATTCTCAGAGTGCCTGGGAGTCATTCTCAGAGTGCGTGGAAGTCATTCTCAGAATGCGTGTGAGTCATTGTCAGTGTTCATGGGAATCATTCTCAGAATGCGTGTGAGTCATTGTCAGTGCGCGTGGGAATCATTCTCAGAATGCGTGTGAGTCATTGTCCGAGTGCGTGGGAGTCATTGTCCGAGTGCACGCGAGACAGTGTCGAAGTGCACAGAAGTCGCGATCAGAGTGTACGAGAGTCATTTTCAAAGAGCGCGGGAGTAATTATCAGAGTATGCGGGAGTCATCGTCAAAGTGCAAGGGAGTCATTCTCAGAGTGCGCGGGAGTCATTCTCAGAGTGCCTGGGAGTCATTGTCAGTACGCGTGGCAATCCTTCTCAGAATGCGTGGGAGTCATTGCCTGAGTGCGCGGGAGTCATTGCCTGAGTGCGCAGGAGTCATTGTCAGAGTTCCGGGAGGTGCGCGGGGGTCACTGTCTGAGTGCGCGGGGGTCACTGTCGGAGTGCGCGGGAGTCATTGTCGGAGTGCGCGGGAGTCATTGTCGGAGTGCGCGGGAGTCATTGTCGGAGTGCACGGGAGTCATTGTCAGAGCCCGCGCGAGTCCCTGTCCGAGCCCGCGCGAGTCCCTGTCCGAGTGCACGTGGGTCATTGTCCGAGTGCACGTGAGTCATTGTCTGAGTGCACGTGAGACTTGTCGAAGTGCAGGGAAGTTGTGATCAGAGTGCGCGGGAGTCATTCTCAGAGTGCATGGGAGTCACTGTCAGAGTGCGCGGGAGTCATTGTCAGTGTGCGAGTGAGTCATTGTCGGACTGCGCGGGAATCACTGTCGGAGTGCGCTCGAATCACTGTCGGAGTGTGCGCGAGTCACTGTTGGTGTTTGCGCGAGCAGTTTCCAGATTGTGCGCGAGTCATTGTCTGAATGCGCAAGAGTCATTTTCCGAGTGTGCGTGAGACATTGTTGAAGTGCACGGAAGTCGTGAGCAGAGTGTGCGGGAGTCATTGTCCGTGTGCGCGGGAGCCATTGTCAGAGTGAGCGGGAGTCATTGTCAGAGCGCGCGGGAGTCATTGTCAAAGTGCAGAGTCATTGTTAAAGTGGACGGGAGTCACTGTCAGTGTGCGGGTGAGTCACTGTCGGAGTGCGCGCGAGTCACTTGGTGTTCGCTCAAGCAATTTTCAGAGTGTGCGTGAATCATTGCTTGAGTGCGCATGAGTCATTGTCTGAGTGCGCATGAGTCATTGTCTGAGTGCGCGCGAGTCATTGACCGATGCACATGAGACATTGTCGAAGTGCATGGAAGTCGAGATCAGAGTGTGCAGGAGTCATTGTCCGAGTGTGCGGGAGTCATTGTCCGAGTGTGCGGGAGTCATTGTCCGAGTATGCAGGACTTACTGCCTGAGTGCATGAGTGTCATTACCCGAGTGCACGAGTGTCATGGTTTGAGGGCGCGCGAGTCATTGTCCGAGTGCACGTGAGTCATTGTCTGAGTGCACATGAGACATTGTCGAAGTGCAGGGAAGTTGTGATCAGAGTGTGCAGGAGTCATTGTCCGAGTGTGCGGGAGTCATTGTCCGAGTATGCAGGAGTTATTGTCCGAGTGCACGAGTGTCATTGTCCGAATGCACGAGTGTCAGTGTCCAAGTGCGCGTGAGTCATTGTCTGAGTGCAGGGGAGTCATTGTCAGAGCGCGCAAGTCATTGTCAGAGTGCGTGGGAGTCATTGTCAGAGCGCACAAGTCATTGTCCGAGTGAGCAGGAGTCGTTGTCAGAGCACGCAAATCATTGTCAGAGTGCATGGGAGTCATTGTCAGAGCACGCAAGTCATTGTCAGAGTGCGCGGGAGTCGTTGTCAGAGCGCACAAGTCATTGTCAGAGCACACAAGTCATTGTCAGAGCGCACAAGCCATTGTCCGAGTGCGCTGAAGCCATTGTCATAGTACACGGGAGTCATTGTCAGAGTGCGCGGGAGTCATTGTCAGAGTGCGCGGGAGTCATTATCCGAGTGCATGACGAGTGCGCGGGAGTCATTGTCAGAGTGCGCAAGTCGTTGTCAGAGCGCACAAGTCATTGTCATAGTGCACGGGAGTCACTGTCAGAGTGCGCGGGAGTCATTGTCAGAGTGCGCGGGAGTCATTGTCAGAGTGCGCAGGAGTCATTGTCAGAGTATGCGGGAGTCATTGTCGGAGTGCACCTGAGTCATTGTCGGAGCGTGCGTGAGTCATTGTCCGAGTGCACGCAAGCCACTGTCCGATTGCACGCGTGACAGTGTTGAAGTGCACGGAAGTCGTGATCAGAGTGTACGAGAGTCATTTTCACAGAGCGCGGGAGTAATTATCAGAGTATATGGGAGTCACTGTCCGAGTGCGCCGGAGTCATTGTCCGAGTGCGCGGGAGTCATTGTCCGAGCGCGCGGGAGTCATTCTCAGACTGTGTGGGAGTCATTCTCAGAGTACCTGGGAATCATTGTCAGTGTGTGTGGGAATCATTCTCAGAATGAGTGTGAGTCATTGTCAGAGTGCGCGGGAGTCATTGAGTGCACAGGAGTCATTGTCAGAGCGCGCTGGAGTCATTGTCGGAGTGCAACTGATTCATTGTCGGAGTGCACCTGAGTCATTGTCGGAGCGTGCGCGAGTCACTGTCGGAGCGTGCGCGAGTCACTGTCGGAGCGCCCGCGAGTCACTGTCAGTGTGTATGCGAGTCATTGTCTGAATGCACGAGAGTCATTGTCCTAGTGTGCCTGAGTCATTGTCGGAGCACTCGCGAGTCAGTATCCCAGTGCGCGCGAGTCATTGTCCGAGTGCACGTGAGTCAATGTCTGAGTGCACGTGAGAGATTGTCGAAGTGCAGGGAAGTTGTGATCAGAGTGTGCGGGAGTCATTGTCCGAGTACGCGGGAGTCATTCTCAGAGTGCATGGGAGTTATTGTCAGAGTGGGCGGGAGTCATTGTCGGAGTGTGCGGGAGTCATTGTCGGAGTGTGCGGGAGTCATTGTCAGAGTGCGCGGGAGTCATTGTCCGATTGCGCGGGAGTCATTGTCCGAGTGCGCGGGAGTCATTGTCCGAGTGCGCAGGAGTCATTGTCCGAGTGCGCGGGAGTCATTGTCAGAGCATGCAAGTCATTGTCAGAGTGAGCGGGAGTCGTTGTCAGAGCGCACAAGTCATTGTCAGAGCGCACAAGTCATTGTCCAAGTGCACTGAAGTCATTGTCATAGTACATGGGAGTCACTGTCAGAGTGGGCGGGTGTCATTGTCGGAGTGGGCGGGAGTCACTGTCGGAGTGGGCGGGAGTCACTGTCGGAGTGTGCTCGAATCACTGTCGGAGTGCGCGCGAGTCACTGTTGGTGTTTGCGCGAGCAATTTTCAGACTGTGCACGAGTCATTGTCTGAATGCGCGAGAGTCATTTTCCGAGCGTGCGTGAGACATTGTTGAAGTGCACGGAAGTCGTGAGCAGAGTGTGCGGGAGTCATTGTCCGTGTGCGCGGGAGCCATTGTCAGAGTGCGCGGGAGCCATTGTCAGAGTGCGCGGGAGCCATTGTCAGAGTGCGCGGGAGCCATTGTCAGAGTGCGCGGGAGCCATTGTCAGAGTGAGCGGGAGCCATTGTCAGAGTGCGCGGGAGTCATTGTCAGAGCGCGCGGGAGTCATTGTCAAAGTGCAGAGTCATTGTTAAAGTGGACAGGAGTGACTGTCAGTGTGCGGGTGAGTCACTGTCGGAGTGCGCGCGAGTCACTTGGTATTTGCTCAAGCAATTTTCAGAGTGTGCGTGAATCATTGCTTGAGTGCGCATGAGTCATTGTCTGAGTGCGCGCGAGTCATTGACCGATGCACGTGAGACATTGTCGAAGTGCATGGAAGTCGTGATCAGAGTGTGCAGGAGTCATTGTCCGAGTGTGCGGGAGTCATTGTCCGAGTATGCAGGACTTATTGTCTGAGTGCACGAGTGTCATTGTCTGAGTGCACGAGTGTCATGGTTTGAGGGCGCGCGAGTCATTGTCCGAGTGCACGTGAGTCATTGTCTGAGTGCACATGAGACATTGTCGAAGTGCAGGGAAGTTGTGATCAGAGTGTGCAGGAGTCATTGTCCGAGTGTGCGGGAGTTATTGTCCGAGTGCACGAGTGTCATTGTCCGAGTGCACGAGTGTCAGTGTCCGAGTGCGTGGGAGTCATTGTCAGAGCACGCAAGTCATTGTCAGAGTGCGCGAGAGTCGTTGTCAGAGCGCATAAGTCATTGTCAGAGCGCACAAGTCATTGTCCGAGTGCGCTGAAGCCATTGTCATAGTACACGGGAGTCACTGTCAGAGTGGGCGGAAGTCATTGTCAGAGTGCGCGGGAGTCATTATCAGAGTGCGCGGGAGTCATTATCAGAGTGCGCGGGAGTCATTGTCAGAGTGCGCGGGAGTCATTGTCAGAGTGCGCGGGAGTCATTATCAGAGTGCGCGGGAGTCATTGTCAGAGTGCGCGGGAGTCATTGTCAGAGTGCGTGGGAGTCATTGTCCGATTGCCTGGGAGTCATTGTCCGAGTGCGTGACGAGTGTGCGGGAGTCATTGTCAGAGTGCACGGGAGTCATTGTCCGAGTGCATGGGAGTCATTGTCAGAGTGCGCGGGAGTCGTCGTCAGAGCGCACAAGTCATTGTCATAGTGCACAGGAGTCACTGTCAGAGTGCGCGGGAGTCATTGTCAGAGTGCGTGGAGTCATTGTCAGAGTGCACCTGAGTCATTGTCGGAGTGCACCTGAGTCATTGTCGGAGCGTGCGTGAGTCATTGTCCGAGTGCACGCAAATCACTGTCCGATTGCACGCGTGACAGTGTTAAAGTGCGCAGAAGTCGTGATCAGAGTGTACGAGAGTCATTTTCACAGAGCGCGGGAGTAATTATCAGAGTATATGGGAGTCACTGTCTGAGTGCGCGGGAGTCATTGTCCGAGTGCGCGGGAGTCATTGTCCAATTGCGCGGGAGTCACTGTCCAAGTGCGTGGGAGTCATTCTCAGACTGCGTGGGAGTCATTCTCAGAGTGCCTGGGAGTCATTGTCAGCATGCATGGGAATCATTCTCAGAATGAGTGTGAGTAATTGTCAGAGTGCGCGGGAGTCATTGATTGCACGGGAGTCATTGGCAGAGTGCGCGGGCGTCATTGTCAGAGTGCGCTGGAGTCATTGGTGGAGTGCAACTGAGTCATTGTTGGAGTCCACCTGAGTCATTGTCGGAGCATGCGCGAGTCACTGTCGGAGCGTGCGCGAGTCACTGTCGGAGCGTGCGCGAGTCACTGTCGGAGCGCGCGTTTGTCACTGTCGGAGTGCTCACGCGTCATTGTTGGTGTGTACGTGAGTCATTGTCTGAATTCATGAGTCATTGTCCTAGTGTGCCTGAGTCATTGTCGGAGCACGCGCGAGTCACTATCCCAGTGCGCACGAGTCATTGTCCGAATACACGTGAGTCAATGTCTGAGTGCACGTGAGACATTGTCGAAGTGCAGGGAAGTTGTGATCAGAGTGTGCGGGAGTCATTGTCCGAGTGCGCGGGAGTCATTCTCGGAGTGCATGGGAGTTATTGTCAGAGTGGGCGGGAGTCATTGTCAGAGTGCGCGGGAGTCATTGTCCGAGTGCGCGGGAGTCATTGTCCGAGTGCGCGGGAGTCATTGTCCGAGTGCGCGGGAGTCATTGTCCGAATGCACGGGAGTCATTGTCAGAGCACGCAAGTCATTGTCAGAGTGAGCGGGAGTCATTGTCAGAGCGCACAAGTCATTGTCAGAGCACACAAGTCATTGTCCAAGTGCACTGAAGTCATTGTCATAGTACATGGGAGTCACTGTCAGAGTGGGCGGGAGTCATTGTCCAAGTGCACAGGAGTCATTGTCAGAGCACGCAAGTCATTGTCAGAGTGAGCGGGAGTCGTTGTCAGAGCACACAAGTCATTGTCAGAGCGCACAAGTCATTGTCAGAGCGCACAAGTCATCGTCCAAGTGCACTGAAGTCAGTGTCATAGTACACGGGAGTCACTGTCAGAGTGTGCGGGAGTCATTGTCAGAGTGCGCGGGAGTCATTGTCAGAGTGCGCGGGAGTCATTGTCCGAGTGCATGGGAGTCATTGTCAGAGCGGGCAAGTCATTGTCAGAGTGCGCGGGAGTCGTTGTCAGAGCGCACAAGTCATTGTCATAGTGCACAGGAGTCACTGTCAGAGTACGCGGGAGTCATTGTCAGAGTGCGCAGGAGTCATTGTCAGAGTGCGCGGGAGTCATTGTCAGAGTGCACCTGAGTCATTGTCGGAGTGCACCTGAGTCATTGTCGGAGCGTGCGTGAGTCATTGTCCGAGTGCACGCAAGTCACTGTCCAATTGCACGCGTGACAGTGTTAAAGTGCACAGAAGTCATGATCAGAGTGTACGAGAGTCATTTTCACAGAGCGCGGGAGTAATTATCAGAGTATATGGGAGTCACTGTCTGAGTGCGCGGGAGTCATTGTCCGAGTGCGCGGGAGTCATTGTCCAATTGCGCGGGAGTCACTGTCCAAGTGCGTGGGAGTCATTCTCAGACTGCATGGGAGTCATTCTCAGAGTGCCTGGGAGTCATTGTCAGTGTGCGTGGGAATCATTCTCAGAATGAGTGTGAATCATTGTCAGAGTGCGCGGGAGTCATTGATTGCACGGGAGTCATTGGCAGAGTGCGCGGGCGTCATTGTCAGAGTGCGCTGGAGTCATTGGCGGAGTGCAACTGAGTCATTGTTGGAGTGCACCTGAGTCATTGTTGGAGCGTGCGTGAGTCACTGTCGGAGCGTGCGTGAGTCACTGTTGGAGCGCGCGTTTGTCACTGTCGGAGCGCTCACGCGTCATTGTCGGTGTGTACGTGAGTCATTGTCTGAATTCACGAGAGTCATTGTCCTAGTGTGCCTGAGTCATTGTCGGAGCACTCGCGAGTCACTATCCCAGTGCGCGCGAGTCATTGTCCGAGTACACGTGAGTCAATGTCTGAGTGCACGTGAGACATTGTCGAAGTGCAGGGAAGTTGTGATCAGAGTGTGCGGGAGTCATTGTCCGAGTGCGCGGGAGTCATTCTCGGAGTGCATGGGAGTTATTGTCAGAGTGGGCGGGAGTCATTGTCAGAGTGCGCGGGAGTCATTGTCCGAGTGCGCGGGAGTCATTGTCCGAGTGCGCGGGAGTCATTGTCAGAGCACGCAAGTCATTGTCAGAGTGAGTGGGAGTCATTGTCAGAGCGCACAAGTCATTGTCAGAGCACACAAGTCATTGTCCAAGTGCACTGAAGTCATTGTCATAGTACACGGGAGTCACTGTCAGAGTGGGCGGGAGTCATTGTCGGAGTGCACCTGAGTCATTGTCGGAGCATGCGTGAGTCATTGTCCGAGTACGCGAAAGTCACTGTCCGATTGCACGCGTGACAGTGTTGAAGTGCACAGAAGTCGTGATCAGAGTGTACAAGAGTCATTTTCACAGAACGCGGGAGTAATTATCAGAGTATATGGGAGTCACTGTCCGAGTGCGCGGGAGTCATTGTCCGAGTGCACGGGAGCCATTGTCCGAGTGCGCGGGAGTCACTGTCCAATTGCACGGGAGTCACTGTCCGAGTGCGTGGGAGTCATTCTCAGACTGCATGGGAGTCATTGCAGAGTGCCTGGGAGTCATTGTCAGAGTGCCTGGGAGTCATTGTCAGAGTGCGCGGGAGTCATTGTCCGATTGCGCGGGAGTCATTGTCCGAGTTCGCGGCGAGTGCGCGGGAGTCATTGTCAGAGCATGCAAGTCATTGTCAGAGTGCGCGGGAGTCATTGTCAGAGTGCGCGGGAGTCATTGTCCGATTGCGCGGGAGTCATTGTCCGAGTGCGCGGGAGTCATTGTCAGAGTGCGCGGGAGTCGTTGTCAGAGTGCGCGGGAGTCGTTGTCAGAGCGCACAAGTCATTGTCAGAGCGCACAATTCATTGTCCAAGTGCACTGAAGTCATTGTCATAATACACGGGAGTCACTGTCAGAGTGGGCGGGAGTCATTGTCAGAGTGCGCGGGAGTCATTGTCAGAGTGCGCAGGCGTCATTGTCAGAGTGCGCAGGCGTCATTGTCAGAGTGCGCGGGAGTCATTGTCCGAGTGCGCGGGAGTCATTGTCCGAGTGCGCGGGAGTCATTGTCCGAGTGCGCGGGAGTCATTGTCAGAGCATGCAAGTCATTGTCAGAGTGCGCGGGAGTCATTGTCCGATTGCGCGGGAGTCATTGTCCGAGTGCGCGAGAGTCATTGTCAGAGCATGCAAGTCATTGTCAGAGTGCGCGGGAGTTGTTGTCAGAGCGCACAAGTCATTGTCAGAGCGCACAAGTCATTGTCAGAGCGCACAAGTCATTGTCCAAGTGCACTGAAGTCATTGTCATAATACACGGGAGTCACTGTCAGAGTGGGCGGGAGTCATTGTCAGAGTGCGCGGGAGTCATTGTCAGAGTGCGCAGGCGTCATTGTCAGAGTGCGCGGGAGTCATTGTCCGATTGCACGGGAGTCATTGTCCGAGTGCGCGGCGAGTGCGCGGGAGTCATTGTCAGAGCATGCAAGTCATTGTCAGAGTGCGCGGGAGTCATTGTCAGAGCATGCAAGTCATTTTCAGAGCATGCAAGTCATTGTCAGAGTGCGCGGGAGTCATTGTCCAATTGCGCGGGAGTCATTGTCCGAGTGCGCGGGAGTCATTGTCAGAGCATGCAAGTCATTGTCAGAGTGCGCGGGAGTCGTTGTCAGAGTGCGCGGGAGTCGTTGTCAGAGCGCGGGAGTCATTGTCAGAGCGCACAAGTCATTGTCATAATACACGGGAGTCACTGTCAGAGTGGGCGGGAGTCATTGTCAGAGTGCGCGGGAGTCATTGTCAGAGTGCGCAGGCGTCATTGTCAGAGTGCGCAGGCGTCATTGTCCGATTGCGCGGGAGTCATTGTCCGAGTGCGCGGCGAGTCCCCGGGAGTCATTGTCAGAGCATGCAAGTCATTGTCAGAGTGCGCGGGAGTCATTGTCAGAGCATGCAAGTCATTGTCAGAGTGCGCGGGAGTCATTTTCCGATTGCGCGGGAGTCATTGTCCGAGTGCGCAGGAGTCATTGTCAGAGCATGCAAGTCATTGTCAGAGTGCGCGGGAGTCATTTTCCGATTGCCTGGGAGTCATTGTCCGAGTGCGCGGGAGTCATTGTCAGAGCATGCAAGTCATTGTCAGAGTGCGCGGGAGTCGTTGTCAGAGTGCGCGGGAGTCGTTGTCAGAGTGCACAAGTCATTGTCAGAGCGCACAAGTCATTGTCCAAGTGCACTGAAGTCATTGTCATAATACACAGCAGTCACTGTCAGAGTGGGCGGGAGTCATTGTCAGAGTGCGCGGGAGTCAGTGTCAGAGTGCGCAGGCGTCATTGTCAGAGTGCGCGGGAGTCATTGTCCGATTGCGCGGGAGTCATCGTCCGAGTGCGTGGGAGTCATCGTCCGAGTGCGTGACGAGTGCGCGGGAGTCATCGTCAGAG
The DNA here is from genome assembly GCF_965287045.1 of Carcharhinus amblyrhynchos. Classification (NCBI taxonomy): domain Eukaryota; kingdom Metazoa; phylum Chordata; class Chondrichthyes; order Carcharhiniformes; family Carcharhinidae; genus Carcharhinus; species Carcharhinus amblyrhynchos. The sequence goes on along the minus strand of NC_137353.1, from coordinate 16,241,890 downwards.
TGCGTGGGAGTCATTGTCCGAGTGCGTGGGAGTCATTGTCAGAGCACGCAAGTCATTGTCAGAGTGCGTGGGAGTCGTTGTCAGAGCGCACAAGTCATTGTCATAGTACACGGGAGTCACTGTCAAAGTGGGCGGGAGTCATTGTCAGAGTGCGCGGGATTCATTGTCAGAGTGCGCAGGAGTCATTGTCAGAGTGCGTGGGAGTCATTGTCCGATTGCGCGGGAGTCATTGTCCGAGTGCGTGGGAGTCATCGTCCGAGTGCGTGACGAGTGCGCGGGAGTCATTGTCAGAGTGCGCGGGAGTCATTGTCCGAGTGCGTGGGAGTCATTGTCAGAGCACGCAAGTCATTGTCAGAGTGCGCGGGAGTCGTTGTCAGAGCGCGGGAGTCGTTGTCAGAGCGCACGAGTCATTGTCATAGTACACGGGAGTCACTGTCAGAGTGGGCGGGAGTCATTGTCAGAGTGGGCGGGAGTCATTGTCAGAGCGTGCGTGAGTCATTGTCAGAGTGCGCGCAATTCACTGTCCGAGTGCACGCGTGACAGTGTTGAAGTGCACAGAAGTCATGATCAGAGTGTACGAGAGTCATTTTCACAGAGCGTGGGAGTAATTATCAGAGTATATGGGAGTCACTGTCCGAGTGCGCGGGAGTCATTGTCCGAGTGCGCGGGAGTCATTGTCCGAGTGCGCGGGAGTCATTGTCCGAGTGCACAGGAGTCATTGTCCAAGTGCGCGGGAGTCATTCTCAGAGTGCCTGGGAGTCATTCTCAGACTGCATGGAAGTCATTCTCAGAGTGCCTGGGAGTCATTGTCAGTGTGCGTGGGAATCATTCTCAGAATGAGTGTGAGTCATTGTCAGAGTGCGCGGGAGTCATTGTCAGAGTGCACCTGAGTCACTGTTGGAGTGTGCGCGAGTCACTGTCGGAGCGTGCACGAGTCACTGTCGGAGCGCGCGCATGTCACTGTCAGAGCGCTCGCGAGTCACTGTCGGTGTGCACGCGAGTCATTGTCTGAATGCACAAGAGTCATTGTCCTAGTGTGTCTGCGTCATTGTCGGGGCGCGCGTGAGTCACTGTCCCAGTGCACGCGAGTCATTGTCCGAGTGCACGTGAGTCAATGTCTGAGTGCACGTGAGACATTGTCGAAGTGCAGGGAAGTTGTGATCAGAGTGTGTGGGAGTCATTGTCCGAGTGCGCGGGAGTCATTCTCAGAGTGCACGGGAGTTATTGTCCGAGTGCGAGGGATTTGTTGTCCGAGTGCGTGGGATTCGTGCGCGGGAGTCATTGTCTGAGTGCGCGGGAGTCATTGTCCGAGTGCGCGGGAGACATTGTCCAAGTGCGCGGGATTCATTGTCCGAGTGCGCGGGAGTCATTGTCCGAGTGCGCGGGAGTCATTGTCCGAGTGCGCGGGAGTCATTGTCCGAGTGCGCGGGAGTCATTGTCCGAGTGCGCGGGAGTCATTGTCCGAGTGCGTGGGAGTCATTGTCCGAGTGCGTGGGAGTCATTGTCCGAGTGCGCGGGAGTCAAACTCAGAGTGCACGGGAGTTATTGTCCGAGTGCGCGGGATTCGTTGTCCGAGTGCGTGGGATTCGTGCGCGGGAGTCATTGTCTGAGTGCGCGGGAGTCATTGTCTGAGTGCGCGGGAGACATTGTCCGAGTGCGCGGGAGTCATTGTCCGAGTGCGCGGGAGACATTGTTCAAGTGTGCGGGAGCCATTGTCCGAGTGCGCGGGAGTCATTGTCCGATTGCGCGGGAGTCATTGTCTGCGTGCAGGAGAGTCATTGTCTGAGTGCGCGAGAATCATTGTCAGAGCGCGCAAGTCATTGTCAGAGTGCACGGGAGTGCACGATGTCGTGATCAGAGTGTACGAGTCGTTTTCAAAGAGCGCGGGAGTAATTATCAGAGTATGCAGGAGTCATTGTCAAAGTGCAAGGGAGTCACTGTCAGAGTGCGCGGAAGTAATTGTCCAAGTACGCAGGGTCATTGACCGAGTGCGCAGGAATCATTGTCCGAGTGCGCGGGAGTCATTGTCCGAGTGAGCGGGAGTCATTGTCCGAGTGCGCGGGAGTCATTGTCCGAGTGCGCGGGAGTCATTGTCTGAGTGCGCGGGAGTCACTGTCCAAGTGCGTGGGAGTCATTCTCAGAGTGCGTGGGAGTCATTGTCAGAGTGCACGGGAGTCATTGAGTGCGTGGGAGTCATTGTCAGAGTGTGCGGGAGTCATGGAGTGCGCGGGAGCCCTTGTCGGAGTGCGCGGGAGCCCTTGTCGGAGTGCGCGGGAGCCCTTGTCGGAGTGCGCGGGAACCATTGTCGGAGTGCACCTGAGTCACTGTCAGAGCGTGCGCGAGTCACTGTCGGAGCGTGCGTGCGTCACTGTCGGAATATGCACGAGTCACTGTCGGAACACGCGGGAGTCACTGTTGGAGTGCGCGCGAGTCACTGTCGGTGCGCGCGCGAGTCACTGTCGGTGCGCGCGCGAGTCACTGTCGGTGCGCGTGCGAGTCAATGTCGGTGCGCACGCGAGTCATTGTCTGAATGCACGAGAGTCATTGTCCCAGTGTGCGTGAGTCATTGTCCGAGTGCGTGCGAGTCACTGTCCGAGTGCGCGCAAGACAGTGTCGAAGTGCACAGAAGTCTTGATCAGAGTGTACGAGAGTCATTTTCAAACAGCACGGGAGTAATTATCAGAGTGCGTATGCGGGAGTCATTGTCAAAGTGCAAGGGAGTCATTCTCAGAGTGTGTGGGAGTCATTGTCAGTGTGTGTGGGAATCATTCTCAGAATGCATGGGAGCCATTGTCAGAGTGCGCGGGAGTCATTGCCTGAGTGCGGGGGAGTCATTGTCAGAGTGTGCAGGGTCACTGTCAGAGTGCGTGGAAGTCATTCTCAGAGTGCCTGGGAGTTATTGTCAGTGTGCGTGGGAATCATTCTCAGAATGCGTGGGAGTCATTGTCTGAGTGCGCGGGAGTCATTGTCCTAGTGCGCAGAAGTCATTGTCTGAGTGCGCGGGAGACATTGCCTGAGTGCGTGGGAGTCATTGTCAGAGTGTTCGGGAGTCAGTGTCATTGTTCGTGAGAGTCATTGTTAGATTGGGAAGTTGTCAAAGTGCACGGGGGTCATCGTCATAAGGGGTCATTTTCAGAATGCCGGGAGTCAGGGTGACAGTGCGTGGAAATCACTGTCAGACTGCACGGGAGACAATGTCAGGATGCATGGGAGTCATTGTGAGAGTGTGTGGGAGTTATTGTTAGAGTGCGTGAGAATCAGGGTCGAAGCGTGCAGGAGTCATTGTCAGAGAGCACAGGAGTCATTGTCAGATTGTACGAGAGTCATTGTCCGAGTGCATACAAGCCATTGTCGGAGTGCGCACGAGCCGTTGTCGGAGTGCGCACGAGCCATTGTCGGAGTGCGCACGAGCCATTGTCGGAGTGCGCACGGGCCGTTGTCGGAGTGCGCACGGGCCGTTGTCGGAGTGCGCACGGGCCGTTGTCGGAGTGCGCACGGGCCGTTGTCGGAGTGCACAAGGGCCATTATCGGAGTGCGCACGTGTCATTGTCAGAGTGCGCACGTGTCATTGTCGGAGTGCGCACGGGTCATTGTCGGAGTGCGCACAGGTCATTGTCGGAGTGCTCACGGGTCATTGTCGGAGTGCGCACGGGTCATTGTCGGAGTGCGCACTGGTCATTGTCGGAGTGCACATGCGTCATTGTCTGAGTGCATTGTCAGGGTGCACGGGACCCTTTGTCATTGTGTACGGGAGTCATTGTCAGAGTGCATAGGAGTCATTGTCCAAGTGCACAGAAGCCATTGTCGGAGTGCACACTGGCCATTCACGGGAATCATTGTTATCATGCGGGGCAGTCATTGTCAGAGTACCTTGGGGTGATTGTCAGGCTGCCAGAGAGTCAGTTATGCCCATTGTCAAAGCTGCATGACATTCATTGTCAGAATGCATGATATTGTCTGAATGTGCATGAGTCCTTGTCCGAGTGTGCAGGAGTCATTGTCCGAATGTACAGGTTTCATTGTCCGAGTGCGCACAAGTCATTGTCTGAATGTGTAGTCTCATTGTCTGAGTACGCACGCGTCATTGTCAGAGTGCGCACGAGTCATTGCCGAGTGCGCACGAGTCATTGCCGAGTGCACACGAGTCATTGTCTGAGTGCGCACGAGTTATTGTCCGAGTGCGCACGAGTTATTGTCCGAGTGCGCACGAGTCATTGTCCGAGTGCGCACGAGTCATTGTCTGAGTGCGCGGGAGTCATGGTCCGAGTGCGCGGGAGTCATGGTCCGAGTGCGCGGGAGTCACGGTCCGAGTGCGCGGGAGTCACGGTCCGAGTGCGCGGGAGTCACGGTCCGAGTGCGCGGGAGTCACGGTCCGAGTGCGCGGGAGTCACGGTCCGAGTGCGCGGGAGTCATTGTCCGAGTGCGCGGGAGTCACTGTCAGAGTGCGCTGGAATCATTGTCATATTGTGTGCAAGTCATTGTCCAAGCATGCGGGAGTCACTGTCAAAGTGCACGGAGTCTTTGTCAGAGTGTGCGGGACTCACTGTCAGAGCGCGCGGGACTCACTGTCAGAGCGCGCGGGTGTCACTGTCAGAGTGCGCGGGAGCCTTTGTCAGAGTGCGTGGGAGCCTTTGTCAGAGTGCGTGGGAGTCATTGTTTGAGTGCGCTGGAATCACTGTCAGAGTGTGCTGGTGTTACTGTCAGAGTGCACGGGAGCCTTTGTCAGAGTGCGCGGGAGCCTTTGTCAGAGTGCGCAGGAGCCTTTGTCAGAGTGTGTGGGAGTCAGTGTGTGCGCTGGAGTCACTGCCAGAGTGCGCCGGAGTTGTCGTCAGAAAGCGCCAATGTCTTTGTCAGAGTGCGTGGGAATCATCCTCAAAGTGCACACGAGTCCTTGTCAGAGTGCATGGGCGGCATTGTCAAGAGTGCATGGGAATCTTTGTCATTGTGCGCGGGAGCCTTTGTCGTTGTGTACAGGAGTCACTGTCAGAGTCATGGGAGTCATTGTTTGAGTGCGCTGGAGTCACTGTCAGAGTGCGTGGGAGCCTTTGTCAGAGTGTGTGGGAGTCACTGTAAGAGTACATGGGTGTCATTGTCATTGTGCACAGAATTCATTGTAATTGTGTACGGGAGTCATTGTCAGAGTGCACGGGATTCATTGTTATCGTGCAGGCAGTCATTGTCAGAGTGCCTTGGGGTGATTGTCAGGCTGCTGGAGAGTCAGTTATGCCCATTGTCAATGCTGCATGACATTCATTGTCAGAGTGCATGATATAAGAACATAAGAACACAAGAAATAGGAGCAGGAGTAGGCCATCTGGCCCCTCGAGCCTGCCCCGCCATTCAATAAGATCATGGCTGATCTGTTGTGGCTCAGCTCCACATTCCCGCCCTCTCCCCATAACCCTTAATCCCCTCTCTTATCAAAAACCCATCAACCCGCGTCTTAAAAACATTTAGCGAGGTAGCCTCCACCACTTCAACGGGCAGAGAATTCCAGAGATTCACCACCCTTTGAGTGAAGAAGTTCCTCCTCAACTCCGTTCTAAACCGCCCCCCCCCTTTATTTTGAGGCTGTGCCCCCTAGTCCTACTGTCCTTTCTGAGCGGGAAGAGTCTCTCCACCTCTATCCTATCCATCCCATTCATCACCTTATACGTCTCAATGAGATCTCCCCTCATTCTTCTAAACTCTAACGAGTACAAGCCTAGTTTATTCAGCCTCTCCTCATAGCTCAACCCCCTCAACTCCGGCATCAGCCTAGTAAACCTCCTCTGCACTCCCTCCAAGGCCAAAATATCCTTGCGTAAGTACGGCGCCCAAAACTGCACATAGTACTCCAGCTGTGGCCTTACCAATGCCCTATATAGCCGCAGCAAGACCTCCCTACTTTTATATTCAATCCCCCTCGCTATGAAGGCCAGCATCCCATTCGCCTTCCTGACCACCTGCTGCACCTGCAAGCTGGGTTTTTGCGACTCATGCACAAGGACCCCGAGGTCCCTCTGCACCATCGCCTGCTGCAGTTTTTCTCCACGTAAGTAATAATCCTTCCTACCATTATTCCTACCAAAGTGGACCACCTCACACTTGCCAACATTAAATTCCATTTGCCAGTTCCTAGCCCATTCGCCCAGTCTATCTAGATCCTTCTGCAGACTCTCCACACCCTCCGCACAATTTGCCTTTCCACCAATCTTGGTGTCATCAGCAAATTTTGACACGATACACTCAGTTCCCTCCTCCAGATCATCTATATAAATGGTAAATAGCTGAGGCCCCAGCACCGACTCCTGAGGCACTCCACTAGTCACCAACCGCCAATCCGAATAGCACCCATTGACCCCCACTCTCTGCCTCCTATTTGACAGTAAAAAGTCTGACAACACCAGGTTTTAGTCCAACCTATTTATTTGATAATATACTCACAAGCTTTCGGGTTAGCCCCTTCGTCAGGTGAGTGGAGAGTTCTGGCCTCAGACAGAGCATATAAAGCACAGACAGTTTAGAGATTACTGATTAGAATGCGAATCCTTACACCTAACCTGCTGTTCAAGACCTGAAGTGGCTGATAATATGAGTGGAAGGAGCACTGATCACAGTTTAAAGAGATGTGTATTGTCTCCAGAGGTTTTGCAAACCCAGGCAAGTCACGGAGGTTACAGATAGTGCGACATGAACCCAAGATCCCTGTTGAGACCGTCCTCATGTGTGCGGAACTTGGCTATCAGTCTCTGTTCAGCGACTCTGCGCTGTCGTTACGCTATTTGACAACCAGTCCTCTATCCACGCTAACACCCTACCCCCAACTCCATGTCTCCCGACCTTCTGCAATAACCTCTTGTGAGGTACTTTGTCAAACGCCTTCTGAAAATGATATTGTCTGAATGCGCGTGAGTCGTTGTCCGAGTGCGCATGAGTCGTTGTCCAAGTGTGCACGAGTCATTGTCTGAGTGCGCAGGAGTCGTTGTCTGAATGTACAGGTTTCATTGTCTGAGTGCGTATGAGTCATTGTCCAAGTGCGCACGAGTCATTGTCCGAATGTATAGTTTCATTGTCCAAGTGTGCACGCGTCATTGTCCGAGTGCACGGGAATCATTGTCCGAGTACGTGGGAGTCATTGTCCAAGTGCGCATGAGCCATTGTCTGAGTGCGCACGAGCCATTGTCTGAGTGCGCACGAGCCATTGTCTGAGTGCGCACGAGCCATTGTCCGAGTATGCGGGAGCCATTGTCCGGGTGCTCGGGAGCCGTTGTCCAGGTGCTCGGGAGCCATTGTCCGAGTGCACGGGAGCCATTGTCCGAGTGCACGGGAGTCATTGTCCGAGTGCGCGGGAGTCATTGTCCGAGTGCTCGGGAGCCATTGTCCGAGTGCGCGGGAGCCATTGTCCGAGTGCGCAGGAGTCATTGTCATTGTGCACAGAAATCACTGTCATTGTGTGCGGGAGTCATTGTCAGAGTGCACGGGAATCATTGTTATCGTGCCGGCAGTCATTGTCAGAGTGCCTTGGGGTGATTGTCAGGCTGCCGGAGAGTCAGTTATGCCCATTGTCAATGCTGCATGACATTCATTGTCAGAGTGCGTGATATTGTCTGAATGTGCATGAGTCCTTGTCCGAGTGCGCATGAGTCATTGTCCAAGTGTGCACGAATCATTGTCTGAGAGCGCAGGAGTCATTGTCCGAATGTACAAGTTTCATTGTCCAAGTGCGCACGAGTCATTGTCCGGATGTGTAGTTTCATTGTCCAAGTGCGCACGAGTCATTGTCGAGTGCACACAAGTCATTGTCTGAGTATGCACGAGTTATTGTCCGAGTGCGCACGAATCATTGTCTGAATGCGTACGAGTCATTGTCGAGTGCACATGAGTCATTGTCTGAGTGCGCACGAGTCATTGTCTGAGTGCGCACGAGTCATTGTCTGAGTGCGCACGAGTCATTGTCTGAGTGCGCACGAGTCATTGTCGAATGCACACGAGTCATTGTCGAATGCACACGATTCATTGTCTGAGTGCGCACAAGTCATTGTCGAATGCACACAAGTCATCGTCTGAGCACGCACGAGTTATTGTCCGAGTGCGCACGAATCATTGTCTGAGTGCACGGGAGTCATCGTCTGAGCACGCACGAGTTATTGTCCGAGTGCGCGGGAGTCATCGTCCGAGCGCGCGGGAGTCATTGTCCGAGTGCGTGGGAGTCATTGTCCGAGTGCGCGGGAGTCATTGTCCGAGTACGCGGGAGTCATGGTCCGAGTGCACACTACTGATTGTCCAAGTGCACGGGAGACATTGTCCGAGTGCACGGGAGTTATTGTCCGAATGCACACGAGTCATTGTCCGAGTGCGCGGGAGACATTGTCCGAGTGCGCGGGAGTCATTGTCCGAGTGCGCGGGAGACATTGTCCGAGTGCGTGGGAGTCATGGTCCAACTGCGCACTAGTCTTTGTCCGAGTATGCACGAGTCATTGTCTGAGTGCGCAGGAGACATTGTCCAAATGCACGGAAGTCATTGTCTGAGTGCGCGGGACTCATTGTGAGTGTAATGCATTTGTCATTGTTTGATTGCATGGCAGACATTGTCCGAATGCACTAGAGTCATTGTCCAAGTGCGCGGCAGACATTGTCCAAATGCACAGGAGTCATTATCAGTGTGTGCTATCAGTAATTGTCATTGTCAAAATACGTGTCAGTGTAATGCATTTGTCATTGTCCAAGTATGTGGGAGTTGTTGTTGGAGTGTGCAGGTGTCATTATCAAATTGGGAAGGAGTCACTGTCAGTTTGCGCAGGAATTATTGTCAGTGTAACATGTGAGTCATTGTCTTTGTGATCTGCGAATCATTGTCAGAGCGTGCAGTTAGTCATTGACTAAGTGCGTCAGAGTCATTAGTCGATTGCGCGGGACTCATTGCTCGAGGGCACAGACTCATTGTCCAAATGCGCTGGACCCTTTGTGTGCACAGGACCCGTCGTCCGAGTGTGCGGGACCCGTCGTCCGAGTGTGCGGGACCCGTCGTCCGAGTGCGCGGGACCCGTCGTCCGGAGGCGTGGAACTCGTCGTCTGGGTGCATGGGACACGTCGTCTGAGTGCACGGGACTCGTCCGAGTGCGCAGGACTTGTCGTTGGAGTGCGTGGGACTTTCCTTTGGAATGAGTGGGGCTCGCCATTGGAATGCGTGGGACTCGTCATTGGGGTACGCGGAACCCGTCACCCGATTGCACGGGACTCTGTCGGAACACGCGGATTCTTTGTTAAAGTGCATGGGGCTCATTGTCGGAGTGCACGGGAATCATTGTTGGAGTGCGCGGGCAACAATGACTCGTGAATCATTGCCAGAGTGTGCAGTCAGACATTGATTAAGTGCATCAGTCATTAGTCGAGTGCACGGACTCATTGTTCAAATGCGCTGAGCCCGTAGTCTGAGTGCACAGGACCTGTTGTCCAAGTGCATAGGACCCATTGTCCGAGTGCATGGGACTCACTGTCCGAGTGCGCGGACCTCATTGTCTGACTGCACAGGGCTCATTGTCCAAATGCACGGAAGTCGTCGTCCAAGTGCGTGGAACTCGTCAGCCGAATGCGCGGGACTCATCATCTGAGTGCATGGGACTCGTTGCCCGAGTGCGCGGGACTCATCATCCGAGTGCATGGGACTCGCCATCAGAATGCGTGGGATTCTTTGTCGGAGTTCGCAGGACCCATTGTTGGAGTGTGTGGAACTCATTGTCCAATTGCATGGGATGCATCCTCCGTGTGCGCAGGATGCGTCCTCCGAGTGTGCGGGACTCATTGCCCGAATACGCTGGATTCATTGTCCCAGTGCACTGGACTCGTCATGCGGGCGCGAAACTTGATGTCCAAGTGCATGGGATTCATCATTCAAGCATGCGGGATTCGTCCGGGTGCACGGGATTCATCATTGGAGTGTGCGGGACTTGTCATCAGTGTGTGCGGGACTCGTCGTGAGAGTGCGCGGGACTCGTCGTGAGAGTGCGCGGGACTTGTCCTTTATGCGTGCGGGAGTCATTGTCTGAGTGCGCAGGAGTCATTGTCAGAGTGTGCAGGAATGTTACAAGTCAGGTTAGATACTTCAAGATGATGTATGAAGCTTGTCTGACCTGTCATGTTTTACTTTGTAATTGGCTAGGATGAGCATTAGTGCTTTCACTTCAGCTATGAGCCAACTGACCCATAAGGAGGTCTATCAAAAATACAGTTTAATTAAGAATATTGTTGACATGTACAGTAAGATAATTATCAAGAACTTCTAACAATCACAAACTAGAAACACAACAACCACAAGAATGTATAACCCTTAAGGAAATATCTCCAATGTGTTCCAACCAAAGCTCAAAGCATCCAATGCACAAAACCCTCCATACAAACACAGTGCAGCAAGGTCAATGCCCACTTGTTACATGAATCCCACCTCCTAGGGTGAATGCTGAAAATCTTTTGTGAAGAAACTCAGAAGAGGTTGTAGTCAAATCTGTTTCCCAAAACACAGCTTATTTAAGACAGAATCAAGCAAAGAGAGAAAGCAGGGAAAGAAAGAGACAGCTTTCAATACAAACTCTAAAAAATGATACAAGAAAACCAAAGGAAAATCCCCCATCACATAACTGCCACAAACAAAACTGAAAACCCTCTCAGCTAATTGACACAGTTCAGCTCCCCAAAGACATCGCTGAAGCTATAAACTGCATGATTTTAAAAAAATCTTAAAGGTACAATCACATGATAGGACTCATTGTGGGAACGCGCAGGAGTCATTGTGGGAGTGTGTGCAAGTCATTGTAGGAGCGTGTGCGAGTCATTGTGGGAGTGGGTGTGAGTCATTGTCGGAGTGGGTATGAGTCACTTTGGACTGTGCAGGAGTCATTATGGGATATGTGAGAGTCACTATGGGATTGTGCAGGCTGTCATTGTCAGAGAACGCAGGAGTCTTTGTCAGAGTGCATGGGGGTCATTGTCTGAGTGCAGACGAGTCTTTGTCAGAGTGCGCAGGAGTCGTTGCCAGATGCACGGGAATCATTGTCAGAGTATGTAGGAGTCGTCAGGGTGCAAGGGAGTCGTTGTCAGAGCATGCATAAGTCATTGTCAGAGCATGCGGGAATCATTGTCAGAGCATGCGGGAATCATTGTCAGAGCACGCAGGAGTCTTTTTCAGAGTCCACAGGATGTATTGTCAGAGTGCATGGGAGTCATTGTCAGAGCGCGCAGGTGTCATTGTCAGAGTGTGCGGGAGTCATTGTCAGAGTGCATGGGAGTCATTGTCAGAGCGCGTGGGAGTCATTGTGGAAGCATGCGGGAGTCATTGTCGGAGCGAGCGGCAGTCATGGTCAGAATGCGTGGGAGCCTTTTTCAGAGTCCACAGGAGGTATTGTCAAAGTGCATGCGAGACATTGTCAGAGTGCATGGGTGTCATTGTCAGAGTGCGCGGGAAGCATTGTCAGAACGCCCGGGAGTCATTGTCAAGTGCGCAGGGGTCATTGTCGGAATGCACGGGAGTCATTGTCGGAGCGCACGCCAGTAATTTTTGTCATTGTGCACGGGAGCCTTTGTCAGAGTACAAGGGAATCATTGTCAGATGCATGGGAATCATTGTCAGAGGAGTCGTTGTCAGGGTGCGGGGGAGTCATTGTCAGGGTGCGGGGGAGTCGTTGTCAGAGTGCTTGGGAATCTTTGTCATTGTGCATGGGAGTCATTGTCAGATGCATGGGAATCATTGTCAGAGGAGTCATTGTCAGACTGCGCGTGAGTCGTTGTCAGAGTGCGGGGGAGTCGTCGTCAGGGTGCGGGGGAGTCGTCGTCAGGGTGCGGGGGAGTCGTCGTCAGGGTGCGGGGGAGTCGTCGTCAGGGTGCGGGAGAGTCGTCGTCAGGGTGCGGGAGAGTCGTCGTCAGGGTGCGGGGGAGTCGTCGTCAGGGTGCGGGGGAGTCGTCGTCAGGGTGCGGGAGAGTCGTCGTCAGGGTGCGGGAGAGTCGTCGTCAGGGTGCGGGGGAGTCGTCGTCAGGGTGCGGGGGAGTCGTCGTCAGGGTGCGGGGGAGTCGTCGTCAGGGTGCGGGAGAGTCGTCGTCAGGGTGCGGGAGAGTCGTCGTCAGGGTGCGGGGGAGTCGTCGTCAGGGTGCGGGGGAGTCGTCGTCAGGGTGCGGGGGAGTCGTCGTCAGGGTGCGGGGGAGTCGTCGTCAGGGTGCGGGGGAGTCGTCGTCAGGGTGCGGGGGAGTCGTCGTCAGGGTGCGGGGGAGTCGTCGTCAGGGTGCGGGGGAGTCGTCGTCAGGGTGCGGGGGAGTCGTCGTCAGGGTGCGGGGGAGTCATCGTCAGGGTGCGGGGGAGTCGTTGTTGGAGTGCACGTGAGTCATTGTCAGAGTGCATGGGAATCTTTGTCATTGTGCACAGGAGTCTTTGTCAGAGTGCAAGGGAGTCATTGTCAGATGCATGGGAATCATTGTCAGAGGAGTCATTGTCAGAGTGCACCAGAGTCGTCGTCAGAGTGCGCGGGAGTCATTGTCAGATGCATGGGAATCATTGTCAGAGGAGTCATTGTCAGAGTGCACCAGAGTCGTCGTCAGAGTGCGCGGGAGTCATTGTCAGAGTGCAGCAGAGTCGTCAGAGTGCGCGGGAGTCATTGTCAGAGTGCAGCAGAGTCGTCAGAGTGCACGGGAGTCGTTGTCAGAGTGCGGGGGAGTCGTTGTCAGGGTGCGGGGGAGTCGTTGTCAGGGTGCGGGGGAGTCGTTGTCAGGGTGCGGGGGAGTCGTTGTCAGGGTGCGCGGGAGTCGTTGTCAGGGTGCGCGGGAGTCGTTGTCAGGGTGCGCGGGAGTCGTCAGGGTGAGCGGGAGTCGTTGTCAGGGTGCGCGGGAGTCGTTGTCAGGGTGCGCGGGAGTCGTTGTCAGGGTGCGCGGGAGTCGTTGTCAGGGTGCGCGGGAGTCATTGTCAGAGTGCGCGGGAGTCGTTGTCCAGAGTGGACAGGAGTCATTGTCAGAATGTGTGCGAATCATTATCAGAGTACACAGAAGTCATTGCCTGAGCGCGCTGGAGTCATTGCCTGAGCGCATGGGAGTCGTTATCAGACTGCACAGGAGTCATGTTACAGTATGCAGGAGTCATTGTCAGAGTGCACAGAGACATGTCAGAGTGCACACTAGTCATTGTCCGAGTGTGCAGGAGTCATGGTCAGAGTGCACAGAGTCATGTCAGAATGCAGCATCATTGTCAGAATGCACAGTGTCTTGTCACAGTGCACAGAGTCATGTCAGAGTGCACAGAGTCATTGTCAGAGTCCACAGAGTCATTGTCAGAGTTCACAGAGTCAAGTCAGAGTGCACAGAATCATGTCAGAGTGCACAGAGCCATTGTCAGAGTGCACAGAGTCCTTGTCAGAGTGCGCGGGAGTCCTTGTCAGAGTGCGCGGGAGTCCTTGTCAAATTGCACGGGAGCCATTGTCAGAGTGCGTGGAAGTCTTTGTCCAAGTGGGCGGAAGTTGTTGTCTGAATGCACGTGAGTCATTGTCAGAGTGCATGGGAATCTTTGTCATTGTGCACAGGAGCCTTTGTCAGAGTGCAAGGGAGTCATTGTCAGATGCATGGGAATCATTGTCAGAGGAGTCATTGTCAGAGTGCACCAGAGTCGTCGTCAGAGTGCGCGGGAGTCATTGTCAGAGTGCAGCAGAGTCGTCAGAGTGCGGGGGAGTCGTTGTCAGAGTGCGGGGGAGTCGTTGTCAGAGTGCGGGGGAGTCGTTGTCAGAGTGCGGGGGAGTCGTTGTCAGAGTGCGGGGGAGTCGTTGTCAGGGTGCGGGGGAGTCGTTGTCAGGGTGCGGGGGAGTCGTTGTCAGGGTGCGGGGGAGTCGTTGTCAGGGTGCGGGGGAGTCGTTGTCAGGGTGCGGGGGAGTCGTTGTCAGGGTGCGCGGGAGTCGTCAGGGTGCGCGGGAGTCGTTGTCAGGGTGCGCGGGAGTCGTTGTCAGGGTGCGCGGGAGTCGTTGTCAGGGTGCGCGGGAGTCATTGTCAGAGTGCGCGGGAGTCGTTGTCCAGAGTGGACAGGAGTCATTGTCAGAATGTGTGCGAATCATTATCAGAGTACACAGAAGTCATTGCCTGAGCGCGCTGGAGTCATTGCCTGAGCGCGTGGGAGTCGTTATCAGACTGCACAGGAGTCATGTTACAGTATGCAGGAGTCATTGTCAGAGTGCACAGAGACATGTCAGAGTGCACACTAGTCATTGTCCGAGTGTGCAGGAGTCATGGTCAGAGTGCACAGAGTCATGTCAGAATGCAGCATCATTGTCAGAATGCACAGTGTCTTGTCACAGTGCACAGAGTCATGTCAGAGTGCACAGAGTCATTGTCAGAGTCCACAGAGTCATTGTCAGAGTTCACAGAGTCAAGTCAGAGTGCACAGAATCATGTCAGAGTGCACAGAGCCATTGTCAGAGTGCACAGAGTCCTTGTCAGAGTGCACGGGAGTCCTTGTCAGAGTGCCCGGGAGTCCTTGTCAAATTGCACGGGAGCCATTGTCAGAGTGCGTGGAAGTCTTTGTCCAAGTGGGCGGAAGTTGTTGTCTGAATGCACGGGAGTCATTCTCAGGGTGCACACTAGTCATTGTCTGAGTTGTTGTCATTGCGGGAGTCATTGTCAGATTGAGAAGTTTTCATTGTCTGATAAGCGGGAGTTGTTAGAATGCGTGGGAGTCATTGACAGAATGCGTGGGAGTCATTGTCAGAATGCGTGGGAGTCCTTGTCAGAGTGCGTGGGAGTCTTTGTCAGAGTGCGCGGGAGTCATTGTCAGAATGCACGGGAGACATTGTCAGAGTGCGCGAGAGTCTTTGTCAGCGCCCGCATCATTGTCAAAATGGCAGGAGTCATTGTCACAGTGCGCAGCAGTTGTTGTCAGAGTATGCGTGAGTCACTGTCAGAGTGCATAGGAGTCATTGTGAAGGCGCGCGGAATCATTGGCAACTTGGGAAGGTTTCATTGTCTGCGTACGTGGGAGTTGTTGGTAGAGTGCGCGAGAGTCATTGTCAGTATGCGTGGAAGTCATTGTCAGAGTGCGCGAGAGTCGTTGTCAGACCCTGGAGAGAGTGCAGAGGAGGTTTACCAGGATGCTGCCTGGTATGGAAAGACTGGATTATAAGAAAAGATTGGGTAAACTGGGGCTCTTTTCCTTAGAAAGACGGAGATTAAGGGGGGATCTGATAGAGGTGTATAAAATAATGAAGGGTATAGTTAGAGTCAACAGTGGCAGGCTTTTTCCTAGATTGGAGACAAATATCACGAGGGGCCACGAGCTTAGGGTGAGGGGGGAGAGGTATAATTTGGATGCTAGAGGGAGGTTTTTCACACAGAGGGTCGTGGGGGTGTGGAATGCACTGCCAAATAAAGTGGTGGAGGCAGGCACGCTGGACTTGTTTAAGGTTTACTTAGATAGGCACATGAGCGATACAGGGATGGAGGGTTATAGGAGACTGTTTTAAATAAGGATCAGAGCCTCGGGATGTTCCTGGAAATCTAATGCTACATGTGTTGATGTTTTGTCTCTTTTACTCCGCAGGTGCATTGGTCCACCTTGTTGTCTAACAAGGGGCATGCACACGGTGGCTTGTGCGTGGGCTGCTCTTGGATGTTTCGAGAGTGGCCTAGTACCTCGCGTCGTTTGTGTATGCTTAAAACTGGACCAGCAGATGGGCACCACAACAGCTCAGTGACTATCACTGCTAGCTGTGCCGATACATGGATTTGGGCCAGTGTCTGTGGGAGTTTGCGCATTCTCCCTGTGGTTTCCGTGGGTTTCCTCCGGATGCTCCAGTTTCCTCCCACGCCCCAAAGATGTGCTCTTAGGCTGATTGGTGTAACAAATTGTCCCTAAATTATTCTCCCCTTAATCTGGTTTCCAATGGGGGTACCATAAGCATAGACATGGGTCAAGGGTGGAGTAGGAAAAACACATTGTTAAGATGGCGGCACGGGCTCGTTGGGCCGAAGGGCCTGTTTCCCATGCTGTGTTGTTCTTTGTTCTTTGTCCACGTACGCGGGAGTTGTTGGCAGAGTGCGCGAGAGTCATTGTCAGAATGTGTGGAAGTCATTGTCAGAGTGCGCAGGAGTCATTGTCAGAGTGCGCGGAGTCATTGCCCGAGTACATGGGAGTCATTGTCAGAGTGATCTGAAGTCATTATCAGAGTATACGGGAGTCATTGTCCAAGTGTTGTCAAGGTACACGGGAGTTGTTATCAGTTTGGTAGGTTTCATTGTCCAAGCACGCGGCTGTCATTGTCAGAGTATGCCGGAGTCATTGTCTGAGTGCTCGGGAGTCTTGTCCAAGTGCGTGGGAGTCCTTGTCAGAGTGCACGGGAGTCCTTGTCAGAGTGCATGGGAGTCCTTGTCAGAGTGCGTAGGAGACATTGTCGGAGTGCACGAGAGTCATCCGAACGCGCGGGAGTCATTGTCCAAGTTGTTGTTAAGGTCCATGGGAGTTGTTGTCAGATTGGGTACGTTTCATTGTCCGAGTATGTGTCTGTCATTGTCAGAGTATACAGGAGTCATTGTCCGAGTGCTCGGGAGTCATTGTCCGAGTGCGCAGGAGTCGTTGTCAGAGTGCGTATCTGTCATTGTCAAGGCGTGCGGAGTCATTGGCAACTTGGGAAGGTTTCATTGTCCACGTACATGGGAAATGTTGGCAGAGTGCGCTAGGGTCATTGAGTGCGCGAGAGTCGTTGTCCGAGTGCTCGAGAGTCATTGCCCAAGTGCGCGGGAGTCGTTGCCCGAGTGCACGGGAGCCGTTGCCCGAGTGCGCAGGAGCCGTTGCCCGAGTGCGCAGGAGCCGTTGCCCGAGTGCGCGGGAGCCGATGTCCGAGTGCGTGGGAGTCGTTGTCATTGTCTGAGTGCGCAGAAGTAGTTGTCTGAGTGCGCGGAAGTTGTTGTCAGAGTGCACGGGAGTCATTGTCAGAGTGCACGGGAGTCATTGTAAGAAGGGAAGGTGACATTGTCGGAGTACACGGGTGTCATTGTCCGAGTGCACGAGAGTCATTATCCGAGTGCGCGAGAGTCTTTGTCCGAGTGCGCTAGAGTCATTGTCCAAGTGCGCGAGAGTCGTTGCCCGAGTGCACAAGATTCGTTGCCCGAGTGCACGAGAGTCATTTTCCGAATGCGCTAGAGTCATTGTCTGATTGCGTGAGAGTCGTTGTCCGAGTGCACGGGAAGCATTGTCAAGTGCGTGCAAGTCATGGTCAGAGTGCACGGGAGTCGTTGTCCAAATGCATGGAAGTCATTGTCTAAGTGCGCGGGAGTCTTTGTCAGAGTGTGTGGGCATCATTGTCGGTGTGTGTGGGAGTCATTGTCAGAGTGCGTGAGAGTCAGGATCAGAGTATGCAGGAGTCATTATCAGCGAGCATGGGATTCGTTGTCAGAGTGCGCGGGAGTCATTGTCAGAGTGCGCGCAAGTCATTGTCAGAGTGCGCGCAAGTCATTGTCAGAATGCGCGTGAGTCATTGTCAGAATGCCCGGGAATCATTGTCAGAGTACGCGGGAGTCATGGTCAAAGTGCACGGGAGTCATTGTCCGAGTGCAAGGGAGGCATTGTCAGAGTGCAAGGGAGGCATTGTCAGAGTGCACGGGAGTCATTGTCAGTGTGCACGGGAGTCATTGTCAGAGTGGACGGGAGTCATGTCAGAGTACATGGGAGTCTTTGTCAGCGACCGAATCACATTGTCAGAGTGCACGCGAGTCATTGTCAGAGTGCACGCAAGTCATTGTCAGACTGCACAGGAGTCATGGTCCGAGTGCATGACAGTCATTGTCAGTGTGTGCAGGAGTCATTGTCAGAGTGCTTGGGACTCATTGTCCGAGGGGATGGGAGTCATGGTCAGAGTGCGCGGGATTAATTGTCAGAGTGCGCGGGATTAATTGTCAGAGTGCGCGGGATTCATTGTCCGATTGCGTGCGAGTCATTGTCAGAGTACGCGCGAGTCATTGTCAGAGTGCGTGTGGGTCATTGTCCGAGTACACGGGAGTCATTGTCCAAGAGCTCTGAAGTCATTGCCAGAGTATACGGGAGTCATTGTCCGAGTTGTTGTCAAGGTCCACGGGACTTGTCATCAGTTTGGTAGGTTTCATTGTCCGAGTACGCGGCTGTGATTGTCAGATTATGCAGGAGTCATTGTCTGAGTGCTCGGGAGTCTTGTCCAAGTGTACGGGAGTCCTTGTCAGAGTGCACAGGAGTCCTTGTCAGAGTGCGTAGGAGACATTGTCTGAGTGCGCAAGAGTCGTTGTCGGAGTGCGCGAGAGTCATTGTCGGAGTGCACGAGATCATTATCTGAGTGCGCGAGAGTCATTGTCCAAGTGTGCGAGAGTCATTGTCCGAGTGCGCGAGAGTCATTGTCCAAGTGCGAAGGAGACGTTGTCCGAGTGCGCTGGAGCCGTTGTCCGTGTCCGTGTGCGTGGGAGTCGTTGTCATTGTCCGAGTGCACAGGAGTAGTTGTCAGAGTGCGCGGGAGCCGTTGTCTGAGTGCACGGGAGCTGTTGTCAGTGTGCACGGGAGTCATTGTCCGAGTTGTTGTTAAGGTCCGTGGGAGTTGTTGTCAGATTGGGTATGTTTCATTGTCCGAGTATGCAGCTGTCATTGTCAGACTATACAGGAGTCGTTGTCCGAGTGCTCGGGAGTCGTTGTCCGAGTGCTCGGGAGTCGTTGTCCGAGTGTGCGGGAGTCGTTGTCCGAGTGCGCGGGAATCACTGTCAGTGCGTAGGTGTCATTGTCAATGCGTGCGGAGTCATTGGCAACTTGGGAAGGTTTCATTGGCCACGTACGCAGGCATTGTTGTCAGAGTGCGCGGGAGTCATTGTCAGAGTGCGCGGGAGTCATTGTCAGAGTGCGTGGGAGTCATTGTCAGAGTGCATGGAGTCATTGTCCGAGTACATGGGAGTCATTGTCAGAGCACTGTGAAGTCATTATCAGAGTATACGGGAATCATTGTCCGAGTTGTTGTCAAGGTCCACGGGAGTTGTTATCAGTTTGGTAGGTTTCATTGTCGGAGCACGCGGCTGTCATTGTCAGAGTATGCTCGGGAGCCTTGTCCAAGTGCGCGGGAGTCCTTGTCAGAGTGCACGGGAGTCCTTGTCAGAGTGCACGGGAGTCCTTGTCAGAGTGCGTAGGAGACATTGTCCGAGTGCACGAGAGTCGTTGTCCGAGTGCGCGAGAGTCGTTGTCCGAGTGCGCGGGAGCCGTTGTCCGAGTGCGCGGGAGCCGATGTCCAAGTGCGCGGGAGCCGATGTCCGAGTGCGCGGGAGCCGATGTCCGAGTGCGCGGGAGCCGATGTCCGAGTGCGCGGGAGCCGATGTCTGAGTGCGCGGGAGCCGATGTCCGAGTGTGCAGGAGCAGTTGTCCGAGTGCGCAGGAGCCGTTGTCCGAGTGCGCAGGAGCCGTTGTCCGAGTTGTTGTTAAGGTCCACGGGAGTCATTGTCAGAGTGCACAGGAGTCATTGTCCAAGTTGTTGTTAAGGACCACGGGAGTTGTTGTCAGATTGGGCATGTTTCATTGCCCGAGTATGCAGCTGTCATTGTCAGAGTATACAGGAGTCGTTGTCCGAGTGCGCGGGAGTCGTTGTCCAAGTGCACGGGAGTCGTCCGAGTGCATGTGAGTCATTGTCAGAGTGCGTACGTGTCATTGTCAAGCCGCGCGGAGTCATTGGGAAGGTTTCATTTCTGCGTACGCGGGAGTTGTTGTCAGAGTGCGCAAGAGTCATTGTCAGAGTGCGCGTGAGTCACTGTCAGAGTGTGTGGGATTCATTGTCCGAGTGCGCAGGATTCATTGTCTGAGTGCGTGCGAGTCATTGTCAGAGTTCGCGCGAGTCATTGTCAGAGTGCGTGTGGGTCATTGTCAGAGTGTGCGCGAGTCACTGTCAGAATGCACGTGAGTCATTGCCAGAGAGCGCACTAGTCATTGTCAGCGAGCATGGGATTCATTGTCAAAGTACGCGGGAATCATTGTCTGAGTGCGTGGGAGTCATTGTCCAAGAGCACACGAGTCACTGTCCGGGTGCGCGGGAGTCATTGCCAGAGTGCGCAGGATTCATTGTCAGAATGCGTGTGAGTCATGGTCAGAGTGCGCGGGAGTCGTTGTCAGAGTGCGCGGGAGTCGTGGTCAGAGTGCGCGGGAGTCGTGGTCCGAGTGCGCGGGAGTCGTGGTCCGAGTGCACAGGAGTCGTGGTCCGAGTGCGCGGGAGTCGTGGTCCGAGTGCGCGGGAGGCGTTGTCCGAGTGCGCGGGAGGCGTTGTCAGAGTGCGTAGGTGTCATTGTCAATGTGTGCGGAGTCATTGGCAACTTGGGAAGGTATCATTGTCCACGTACGCGGGAGTCATTGTCAGAGTGCGCGGAGTCATTGTGCGAGTACTCGGGAGTCATTGTCAGAGCGCTCTGAAGTCATTATCAGAGTATACGGGAGTCATTGTCCGAATTGTTGTCAAGGTCCACGGGAGTTGTTATCAGTTTGGTAGGTTTCATTGTCGGAGCACGCGGCTGTCATTGTCAGAGTACGCGGCTGTCATTGTCAGAGTATGCTCGGGAGCCTTGCCCAAGTGTGCGGGAGTCCTTGTCAGAGTGCACGGGAGTCCTTGTCCGAATGCGTAGGAGACATTGTCCGAGTGCGCGGGAGCCGTTGTCCGAGTGCGCGGGAGCCGTTGTCCGTGTGCGCGGGAGTCGTTGTCATTGTCCAAGTGCGCGGGAGTCATTGTCTGAGTGCGCGGGAGCCATTGTCTGAGTGCGCGGGAGCCATTGTCTGAGTGTGCGGGAGTCATTGTCAGAGTGCATAAGTGTCATTGTCAAGGCGTGCGGAGTCATTGGCAACTTGGGAAGGTTTCATTGTCCACGTACGCGGGCATTGTTGGCAGAGTGCACGAGAGTCATTGTAAGAGTGCGCCGGTGTCATTGTCAGAGTGTGCGGGAGTCATTGTCAGAGTGCGCGGAGTCATTGTCCGAGTACACGGGAGTCATTGTCAGAGCGCTCTGAAGTCATTATCAGAGTATACGGGAGTCATTGTCCGAGTTGTTGTCAAGGTCCACAGGAGTTGTTATCAGTTTGGTAGGCTTCATTGTCCGAGCACGCGGCTGTCATTGTCAGAATATGCCAGAGTCATTGCCTGAGTGCTCAGGAGTCTTGTTCAAGTGCGCGGGAGTCCTTGTCAAAGTGCTTGGGAGTTCTTGTCAGAGTATACAGGAGTCCTTGTCAGACTGCACGGGAGTCCTTGCCAGAGTGCGTAGGAGACATTGTCTGAGTGCGCGAGAGTCATTGTCCAGTGTGCGAGAGTCATTGTCCGAGTGTGTGAGAGTCGTTGTCCGAGTGCGCGGGAGCAGTTGTCTGAGTGCGCGGGAGCCATTGTCCGAGTGCGCGGGAGCCGTTGTCCGAGCGCACGGGAGTCATTGTCAGAGTGCACGGGAGTCATTGTCAAAGTGCGCGGGAGTCGTTGTCAAAGTGCATGGGAGTCACTGTCGGAGCGCGCGCGAGTCACTGTTGGTATGCGCGGGTTATTGTCTGAATGCACGACTGTCATTGTCCGAGCGCGCGTGAGTCATTGTCTGAGTGCGCACGTGTCATTGACTGAGTGCGCATGAGACATTGTCGAAGTGCATGGAAGTTGTGATCAGAGTGTTCGGTAGTCATTGTCCGAGTGTGCGGTGGTCGTCCGAGTGCGCGGGAGCCGTTGTCAGAGTGCGCAGGAGTCATTGTCCAAGTTGTTGTTAAGGTCCGCGGGAGTTGTTGTCAGATTGGGTATGTTTCATTGCCCGAGTATGCGGCTGTCATTGTCAGAGTATACAGGAGTCGTTGTCTGATTGCGCGGGAGTCGTTGTCCAAGTGCGCGTGTCATTGTCAAGGCGCGTGGAGTCATTGGCAACTTGGGAAGGTTTCATTGTCCGCGTACGCAGGAGTCGTTGGCAGAGTGCACGAGAGTCATTGTCAGAGTGCGCGGGAGTCATTGTCAGAGTGCGCGGGTGTCATTGTCAGAATGCGCGGGAGTCATTGTCAGAGTGGGTGCGAGTCATTGTCAGAGTACGCATGAGTCATTGTCAGAGTGCGCGCGAGTCACTGTCAGAATGCACGCGAGTCATTGCCAGAGTGCGCACAAGTCATTGTCAGCGAGCATGGGATTCATTGTCAAAGTACGTGGGAATCATTGTCTGAGTGCGTGGGAGTCATTGTCCAAGAGCGCACGAGTCGTTGTCCGAGTGCATGGGAGTCGTTGTCCGAGTGCGCGGGAGTCGTGGTCCGAGTGCGCGCGAGTCGTTGTCCGAGTGCGCGGGAGTTGTCCGAGTGCACGGGAGTCATTGTCCGAGTGCGTGGGAGTCTTTGTCAGAGTCATTGTCAAATTGGGAAGTTTTCATTGTCCGAGTGCGCGGGAGTTGTTGTCTTGCACGAGAGCCATTGTCAGAATGCACGAGAGTCATTGTCAGAGTGCACAGGAGTTGTTGTCAGATTAGGCGAGTGTCATTGTCAAAGTGCGTGGGAGTCATTGTTAGAGTGGATGGGAGTCATTGTCCAAGTGCGCAGGAGTCATTGTCCGAGTGCACGATTGTCAAAGTGCGCGGGAGTCATTGTCAAAGTGCATGGGAGTCACTGTCGGAGCGCGTGTGAGTCACTGTTGGTATGCGCGGGTTATTGTCTGAATGCACGACTGTCATTGCCTGAGCGCGCGTGAGTCATTGTCTGAGTGCGCACGTGTCATTGACTGAGTGCGCGTGAGACATTGTCGAAGTGCATGGAAGTTGTGATCAGAGTGTTCGGTAGTCATTGTCCGAGTGTGCGGTAGTCATTGTCCGAGTGCGCAGGAGTCGTTGTCAGAGTGCGCTGGAGTCGTTGTCAGAGTGCGCAGGAGTCATGGTCAGAGTGCGAACAAGTCATTGTCAGAGTGCACGCGAGTCATTGTCAGAGTGCGCAGGAGTCACGTTCAGAGTGCGTGGGAGTCGTTGTCCGAGTGCACGGGCTTCATTGTCTGAGTGAGCGGGAGTCATTCTCAGAGTGCACAGGAGCCATGTCAGAGTACACAGGAGTCATTGTCCAAGTGCGTGAGTCTTTGTCAGAATACGCAGGAGTCTTTGTCAGAGCCTGCATCATTGTCAGAGTGCGCGGACATCACTGTCAGAGCGCACGCGAGCCATTTTCAGAGTGCGTGGGAGTTGTTGTCTGATTGGGAAGGAGCCATTGTCCAGTTGCGCACAATTTGTTGTCAAGTTACGCAGCCGTCATTGTCCTAGTGAGCCAGAGTCATTGTCAGAATGCGTAGAAATCGGCAGGGCAGTCGGAGGGTCCAATTGTGCAGGTGTCGAGGGTCAGATTATGCAGATGTTTTGATTAGAATGTGCAGAGGAACGGAGATTCAGAGTGTGCAGAATTCACACAGTTAGTACTTGCAGGGCTTGGAGGATCATAGTGCTAATGGTTGAGGGGTCAGATTTTGCAGGGATCGAGATGTCAACATGTGCAGGAACCAAGCATTGAGGGTGTGCAGGAGTCGAGAGAGATTAGAATGTGTGGCAGTTGGACAGAATGTCTGCGTGCTGGGGGATGTTATTTCTTTAAGTGGTTGCAGATTGCTTTAAGAGTTGATCACACATGATTTGATGGTGACATAATTTGGGTGCTGCAGACGCTGCAGTTTTGCTAACAGTTTGTACTCTATACAGGTAAGGCACCCTCAAGTAAACCTGTTGTTGTTAGTTTCAGTCTACTTATGCAAAATCCGTCTTTTGCTATGTTTAAAACCCAGAACCCCTAACTTAGTTCAGACATTACAAAACAAAAATTGGTGAACAGTCAGGATTTTGTTTCCTCGAGAACATCAAGAAAAGCTCCTAAGTAGACAGAGAATAGCACTGTGCATCCTCACACTTTGAATATTAGAAGTGTGGAGAGAAGCAACACTATGATTAAAGATAGAAGCACCAGTGCAGGAAGACAATAAGATGCTCTCTGAGGTTTTGAAAGAAGAGCTTTTCTGATCAGAGAAGGATGAGATTGCAGGCAGCGTCTGGCATATTTGAAAACAATGAATGCTTTGCTGTACAACTGGGTTGTTTGAAATTTTAAAAATGTATCAAATCAATGATCTCCAGAGTAATAAAGGGAGTACAGGGAACACAATAAAGCAAAAATATAGTGAGCATTTTCAAGTTGATTGTGTCAATGAAAGAAATGGTGAGTCAATTAGGGTACATTGACCGTTTCAATGAAGAAAATGAGTCATGGAGCTCCAATGCCAAGCTTTTTCAGTACATTGTAAAAGTAAATAAAATTGCAAATGAGTTACATAGAAACATGGAAAGTAGAAGCAGGAGTAGGCCATTCGGCCCTTTGAGTCTGAGACTGATCATCAAATTCAATATCCTGATGCCCCCCTTTCCCCTGTATACCTTGATCCCTTTCGCCACAAGAGCTATATCTAATTTCATCTTGAAATCAGGCAACGTTTTGGCCTCAACCACATTCTGCGGTAGTGAATTCCACACATTCGCCAAGTGTTCAGTGAAGAAATTTCTTCTTACCTCAGTTCTAAAAGGTTTACCCCTTATCCTCAAACCATGACCCCTAGTTCTGGACTCTCCCACCATTGGAAACACTCTTGCTGAATCTATCCTGTCTAATCCTGTTAGAATTTTATAAGCTTCTGTGAGATCCCCTCTCACTCTTCTAAACTCCTGTGAATATAATCCTAACCGATTTAGTCTGTCCTCATATGACAGGCCTGCCATCCCAAGAATCAGCTTGGTAAATCTTTGCTGTATTCTCTCTACAGCAAGGACATCCATCCTCAGAAAAGGATTCCAAAACTGTACACAATACTTCAGATGTAGCCTCATCAATGCCCTGTACAATTGCAGCAAAACATCCCTATCTCTACACTCAAATCTCTCACTATGAAGATCAACATACCATCTTTATTGTCTGCTGTACCTGCGCACTTACTTTCAGCGGCTGATGCATGAGGACACCAAGGTTTTGCTGAGTATCCACCTCTCTCCATTTAGGACCCATTCAAGTAATAATCCATCTTCCTATTATTGCTACCAAAGAAGATAACCTCACATCTACCCACATTATACTGCATCTGCCATGTATATGTCCACACACTCAGCCAGTCCAAATCACGCTGAAGCATCTCTGTATCCTCCTCACAGCTCACCCTCCCACCTAACTTTGTATCATCAGCAAATTTAGAGATAATACATTTAGTTCCCTCTTCCAAGTCATTAATATGTAATGTGAACAGTTGGGTCCTAGCACAGACCCCTGCGAAACCCTACTATTCTCTGGCTGCCAGTCAGAAAAAGACCCATTTATGTCAACTCTTTGCTTCCTGTCTGCTAACCAGCTTTTTATCTATCCCAGAACATTACCTACAATCCCATGTGCTTCAACTTTACATAATAGTCTGTTATGTGAGACCTTGCCGAAAGCCTTCTGAAAGTCCAAATAAACCACATTTACTGGTTCTCCTCAGTCAACTTCTCTCTAGTTACACCCCAAAAGAATTTCAATATATTCAATAAGCATGATTTTCCCTTTGTAAATCCATGCTGACTTTGTCCGATTATACCACTGCATTCCAAATGCTGAATTATGAAATCCTTGATAGTGGATTTTAGCAACTTCCCCAGTACCAATGTTAGGCTCACTGGTCTATGGTTCCCTGTTTTCTCTCTTCCTCCCTTTGTGAATAGCAGGCTTATATTAGTTATCCTCCAGTCTGTAGGAACCAATTCAGAGTCCAAAGAATTTTGGAAAATAAGCATCAATGGATCTACAATTTCCAGGGCCATTTCCTTAAGTACTCTGGGATGAAGATTATCAGAACCTGGAGATTTATCCACCTTCAATCGTGTCAATTTCCCCAAAACCATTTCACTACTAATGCTGATTTCCTTCAGCTCCTCACTAAAACTTTTTTGTCTCAGAACTTCTGGTACGTTATTCGTACATTATTCCTTGTGAAGTCTGAAGCAAAGAATTTAATTCCTCGGCTATTTCTTTATTCCCTGCTGTGAATTCTCCCATTTCTGACTATAAAGGGCCTATATTTGTTTTTGTCAATCTTTTTCCCTTTACATATCTATGGAAACTTTTACAGTCTGTTTTTATGTCCCCCACTAGCTTAATTTCATACTCTATTTGTCCTATCTTAATCAATTCCTTGGTCCTCCTTTGCTGAATTTTAAACTGTTCCCAATCCTCAGGCCTAATGCTAATTCTTGCCAATACGTATTGTTCTTCCTTGAATCTGATACTATCTCTAATTTCTCTTGTAAGCCATGGTTTTACCACAGTTCCCTTACCACTCTTCTGCCAAACAGGAATAAACACCTTCTGGAGTTCTACCATTGCCTGTCCACTGTTTTTCCTTTAGTAATGTTTCCCAGGTCAACATGACCGATTCATGCCTCATGGTCTCAGATTTGCTAATCCCAGCTGTTCTCAGTACAATAGAAAGTTACACTTTCAATTTGAGCTACATCCAGCAATGCTAGGAACAAAATTTACAATGACTTGACAAGGATCCTTGAAGAGAATTACCCTTGTATGCCACTAAAATTGCAGAATGGTTCAGATTCCACTGAAGGAATCAGGTGGAAGGCAAAAGCTTTGCTCAGTTCGTGACAGCCTTAAAAATGCTGACACAACATTATGCGTTTGGTGAGTCATTAGAAAATGACTCCAGTTTGTGATATCCAAAATGGGCTATCCAAAGGAGATTTCTTATTTAACATGCTTTAACTTTAAAGACAGCAGTAGAAACTGCAGTATCGATAGAACTGATTGCTAAAAAGGATTCACAGTTTGGAGCAGAAATGAAGATCAACAACTGCTCATATGAAGTCAAAACAACAACAAGCATATTGCAAATGTGCCAAAATGGGCCCTTCTGTGAGTGATTGCTGGAGCAAGGTTAGTTATTGCAGGAATTGTAGCAAAGTGAGTTGCATTGCAAAAGCTTGTTGGGCTAGACCAGCTTCCCCTGAGAACAACATTCAGAAGAAGCATCTGGGTAACCTTAAGAAGAAAAATAAGTTGCATTCTACAAAAGGAATTTACGGCATGGAAGAAAAGAATTATGACTGTGAAGAAGAGAATGTCCAGAACTGTGATGAAGAACTCCAGCTGAATGCTTTATCCATACGTGGTGAATCATATTGATTCTGGGTAATTTTGAAATCAAAGTGGGCAACATATTAGAATGGATGTTGATACTCATGCTTAATTTAATTCGTGAGACTACATAACAACAAAAGTTGAAGCTGATGTGATTTTAAGGACATCCACACCCGAAATTTTGCTTTTAGAAGGTTACATCATGGGCAATGTAGAGTTGAGTGGACAAACAGCAAAGTTGCCTCCCTATATAATCCGTGATAATTTTCCAGCTGTATTTGGGAGATCATGGCTGGAGAAGATAAAGTTCAATTGGAGTGCTGTCAACAGATTGGTAGATGTCAAAACAGACCTACAATAACTTCACTATAAATACAAGAGTCTATTTGAAGAGACACTGGGTTCAAGGAAGGGAATTCAAGTGAAACTCAAAGTAAAGCCTAATAGTCAACCAAAAAGTTTCGAAGCAAGAGCGATGCCATATGCAATTCATTGCAAGATCAAAGAAACATCAGTACGACCTGTTAACACTGATATATTAGACCTGGTTACAATAAGCTACTGGGTACCCTGACCATACCTTTCATGAAACCAATAAGATTTTAAAGCAACCATCATTCCAGTGTTGTAAGCTGACAAATAAGCATTTCTTAAATTGAAGATTTGTTTCCTGGGCTATCAGGTGGGCAGAAATTCAACAAGATTGATTTTCACAACTATTTTTACAGATGCATGTAGCTGATGAATCTCAACCATTGATTACCATCATCACCCAGAAAGATATTTTTTGCCAAAGAAGATTGCCTTTTGGAATAACATCTGCATCAGCCCTATTCCAGAGATTAATGGATCAGATTTTAAATGGTCTCTCTGGTGTACAATGTTACATGGATAATATTCTAATTACAGGGTTCAGTGAACAAGAGCAGTTGAACAATTCAGATGCAACATTGGAGTGTCTTCAAGCACATGGTCCGTGTATCAAGAAAGACAAGTGTTACTTTTGCCAGACATCAATCCAGTATTTGGGTCAAGTTATTGATAGCAAAAGTCTACATAAAGCACCTGAAAAGTCGGACACTATTTTAGATGCACCATGTCCAATGAATGTGGTGCAGTTCAGGCCCTTTCTAGGAATTATTATGGCAAATTTGTTCCTAGCTTAGCTACATTATTGAAGCCATTGCATAATTTACAATGTATGAAACAATCATGGGACTGGACAACAGAATGTGAGAAAGCATACAAGAATGTCAAAATGCTTTGCAGAAATCTGAAATATTGGTTCGTTTTAGTTTGAAGCTACCATTCCTGCTTGCTTGCGACACTTCACTTTATGGAGTAGGCACAGTCATTTCATTTATTATGACTTCAGGAGAAGTAGAACCAATAGCTTTTGCTTTGCGTACGCTGAATAGTGCTGAATCTAACTATGTTCAGCTAAAAAAAGAGACATTCAGTATAATTTTGGCATCAGAAGGTTTCATCATTATTTGTATGATTGTCATTTCACATTATTGACTGATCATCAACCCTTAACTACTATTTTTGAGCTGTATAAAGGCATACTATTGTTAGCTGCTAGCCGATTGCAAAGGTGGTCACTGATCTTGTCTGCACGCTCTACGATATAAGTATCGTCAGTCAGAGTGCCATGCTAATGCTGATGCATTATTACACTTACCTTTACCTATTGAGCAGATACCACCAATTAGTTTTGCTAATATTCTTTATTTTTCGCTAGTAGATCATTTGCCTGTGACAGCTTCTCAAGTTCAGAGACATACCAGAAATGACCCCGTGATGGTGAAGGTGATGGATATGTTATTGAAAGGAACAATAGCTGGAACGCATCGTACACATCCTGATTTGAAACCATATGTGTCAAGAAACCTTGAATTGACCGTCCAAGGTGGGTGTCTATTGTGGGGGATCTGAGTGATCATTCCTCCTAGTCTGCATGGAAGAGTTCTTGAACAACTACATGAATGACATCTTGGTATAGTCCGGATGAAGGAATTAGCACATAGTTATTTTTGGTGGCCGGGTCTGGATGCTCAGATTGAAGAAAAATTGAGACAGAATCAATCCTGTGCACGAATAAGAAATACACCAGCGTTGCCTCCTTTGCAACCATGGGAGTGACCTAAAATGCCATAGCAATGATTGCTTGTAGATTGTGCTGGTCAGTTTGAGGGTTACATGTTCTTAGTCATAATCAATGTGCACTCAAAATGGCCAGAAGTTGTTATTATGACATCTACTACAACTGAACAAACCATTGAAAAACTTGACAAACTTTTTGCAAGATTTGGTAAACCAGAACAGATTGTTAGTGATAATGGTTCACAGTTTACGTCACAAGAATTTGAGGATTATCTCAAAGTAAATGGTATTAAGCCTGTAAAATCCACACCTTATCATCTATCATCCAATGGATTAGCTGAAAGATTCACACAATCCTTGAAACATTCTTTAAAAGCTTCAAAAGGGCAAGGTTCATTATCACGTCATGTGAATAGCTTTATGGCATGTTATAGAAACACTACTCATGCGACAACCCATGCTACCTGCATTACTACTCTTAAAGAGGAAGTTGAGAACTACGTTTGATTTGTTATTACCTCCAGAAACTTCAGAGATGCTAGAGGGTCAACAACAATCTCAAGTTGCTAGATGAGAAGTGAGAGTAAGCAATGCTCATTTCAACTAGGAGATCGAGTGTTAGCATGTAATTGTGCCATGAGTGAGATATGAGTACCAGCCATAGTTTTAGCAAAAAAAGGTCCATTTTCATACATGGTTCAAACTGAAGAAGAACTAGTTTGGCAGCTCCATACTGACCAATTGTCGTTATCTTAAAATGATTTCTCAGAATCATCTCCAGAAGTACCAACTTCTTTAGTCCCTAGAGTTGTGACTGCCACGACGGAAAACTTAGTTGAATCTGAGTCGCCTGATGATTGTGTCTTAGCTACTATACCACGTGAGAATTAGTTCCAAGAGAAGAAGTATCTAGTGAAGTTCTAAAATATACTACTAGGGTCAAGGACAGCTAAGTTCCAGAACATCATATACAACCAAAGAGGAGTAGATATCCTTCTGAATGACTTTCTTATTGACTGTGTTTAATGATTCCTGGTGCATAGTAATATGAATGTTATTATTGAATGTTAGGAATGTTACATATCTAAGTGACTGCAGATTGCTTTAACATCCGATCACATGGTTTTAATGGTGCTGTCATTAGGGTGTTGCAGAGGCTGTTGTTTTACTTTCAGTTTGCACCATGTACAGGCAAGAGGTCCTAGAATAAACCTATTGTTGTTAGTTTGAATACGTGTGAAAACCACAGCTTTTTCTTTTTGTTAACGATACAACTCTTAACATTGTTATGACATTACAGGGAGTCAGAGCATGTGGGTGTTGGGGGCTATTATGTTTGGGCATCAGGGTCAGAGTGAGGTGGTCAGTGTCAGAGTGTGCAGGAGTCATCAACATGGTGATCATTGTCAGAATGCACAGGAGTCAGGGTCAGAGTGCGGGGAAGATGATATCTGAGTGCATGGAAGCTGGGTGTTCAGTATGTGCAGGCTGAGAGTCAGTTTGTGTGATAATAGGGGTCAAAGTGTGCAGGGATTAAGTGAGAGTGTGTGAGTGTCTGGGTAAAAGTGCACGGGAATCCGGATCAAAGCTCGCGGAAGTCGGATCAGAGTGCGAGGGAGGCCGGATCAGAGTCCGCGGGAGTCGGGGTCAGAGTGGGCGGGAGTCAGGGCCAGAGTGCACGGGAGTCAGGGTTGGAGTGCACAGGAGTCAGGATTAGAGAGCACGGGTGTCAGGGTCAGAGTGCAGGAGCCGGGATCGGAGTGCATGGGAATCGGGGTCAGAGTGCGCAGCAGTCTGGGTCAGAGTGCACGGCATTAGGGATCAGAGTGTGCGGCAGTCAGGGTCAGTGTGCGCAGGAGTCAGGGTCAGAGTGTGCAGTATCTGGGTCCCAGTGTGCAGGGTTGGAGCGTGCAATTTTGGGGTCAGAGCATGTGGGAGTCTGAGACAGAGTGTATTGGAGTCTGGGTGAGAGTGTGCATGAGTCTGGGACAGACTGTGTACGAGTCTGGGTCAGAGTGTGCGGGAGTGGAGGGGGAGGGTCAGAGTGTGCAGGAGTGCGGGGGGGGTCAGAATGTGCAGGAGTTAGGCTCAGAGTGTGCGGGTGCCTGGGTCAGAGTGTGCAGGAGTGCAGGGGGGTCAGGGTGCACAGGATTGGGGTCAGATTAGGGGAGCCAGGGTCAAAGTGTGCAGGACTCGCTGTTAGTGAGTACAGGGGTCGGAGTCAGAGTGTGCAGGAATCAGAGGTAGAGTGTGCGGAGTCAGGGTCACAGTATATGGGAGTCGGGGTCAGAGTGTAGAGGAGTCGAGGTCAGAGAGTTCAGGGCTCGCTATCAGCGTGTGCGGGAGTGGAGTCAGAGTGTGCGGGGAGTCAGTGTCAGAGTTTGCAGCAGTCGGGGTCAGAGTGTGCAGACTCAGAGTGTATGGGAGTCTGTTTCAGAGTATGCGGAAGTCCATGTCAGAATGTGCAAGTCTCTGGGTCCCAGTGTGCGGGGTTTGAGAGTGCGGTTTCAGGGTCAGAACATGCGAGATTAGGTGTCAGAATGTGCAGGAGTCTGGGTCCCAGTGTGCGGTGTCGGGGTCAGAGTGTGAGGGAGTCAGAGTCAGAGTGTGCAAGAGTGAGGGTCAGATATGCGGGAGTTGGGGTCAAAATATGCGGGAGTCTGGGTGAGAATGTGTGGGAGTTGGGGTTCAGAGCGTGCGCAAGTCAGGGGTCAGAATGCGGGAGTCGTGGTTAGAGTGTGAGGGAGTCGGGATCAGAGCGTGAGGGAGTTGAGATCAGAATGTGCAAGTGTCGGAGTCACGGTGTGCAAGAGTCTGGGTCCCAGCTTGCGGGGTCTGAGTGTATGGCGTTGGCGTCAGTATGTGCGGAAGTTGGGGACAGGATATGCAGGAATTGAGGTCAGACTGTACGGGGTAATCTGTGTCCCAGTTTGCAGGGTCAGAGTTGGAGTGTGTAGGAGTCTGTGTCAGAGTGCACAGGAGTTGTGGTATGAGTGCGCGGAAGTCATGGTCAGAATGTGCTGGAGTCATAGAACATAGAACATTACAGCGCAGTACAGGCCCTTCAGCCCTCGATGTTGCGCTGACCAGTGGAACCAATCTAATGACCCTCTAACCTAAACTATTCCAATGTTATCCATATGCCTATCCACTGACCATTTGAACGCCCTTAAAGTTGGCGAGTCCACAACTGCTGCAGGCAGGGCATTCCACGACCTTACTACCCTCCGAGTAAAGAACCTACCTCTGACATCCGTCCTATAATTACCACCCCTTAATTTAAAGCTATGTCCCCTTGTGTTAGCCATCACCATCCGAGGTAAAAGGCTCTCACTGTCCACCCTATCCAATCCTTTGATCTTGTATGCCTCAATCAGGTCACCTCGTAACCTTCTTCTCTCCAATGAAAATAACCTCAAGTCCCTCAGCCTTTCCTCATAAGACCTTCCCACCATACCAGGCAACATCCTGGTAAACCTCCTCTGCACCCTTTCCAATGCCTCCACATCTTTCTTATAATGCGGCGACCAGAACTGTACGCAATACTCCAAGTGCAGCCGCACCAGAGTTTTGTACAGTTGTAACATGACCTCATGGCTCCGAAATTCAATCCCTCTACCAATAAAAGCTAACACACCGTACGCCTTCTTAACAACCTTATCAACCTGGGTGCCAATTTTCAGGGAGCTATGCACATGTACCCCGAGATCTCTCTGCTCGTCAACATTACTAAGAGTCCTTCCATTAGCCCTATATTCTGTACTCCTGTTATTCTTACCAAAGTGAATCACCTCACACTTTTCCGTATTAAACTCCATCTGCCACCTCTTGGCCCAGCTCTGCAGCTTATCTATGTCCCTCTGCAAACCGTAACATCCATCCTCACTGTCTACATCTCCTCCAACTTTGGTGTCATCAGCAAATTTACTAATCCATCCTTCTACACCCTCATCTAGGTCATTTATAAAAATGACAAACTGCAGTGGCCCCAGAACAGATCCTTGAGGTACACCACTTGTAACTGAACTCCAGGTTGAATATTTCCTATCAACCACCACCCTCTGTCTTCTATCAGCTAGCCAATTCCTGATCCAAACTGCTAAATCACCCTCAATCCCATGCATCTGCATTTTCTGCATCAGCCTACCATGGGGAACCTTATCAAACGCTTTGCTAAAATCCATATACACCACGTCAACTGCCTTACCCTTATCCATCTCTTTGGTCACCTTTACAAAAAACTCGATAAGGCTTGTGAGGCATGACCTACCCTTCACAAAACCGTGCTGACTGTCCGTAATCAATTTATTTCCCTCTAGATGATTATAAATCCTATCCCTTATAATTCTTTCCAAAACTTTGCCCACAACAGAAGTAAGGCTCACTGGTCTATAATTCCCAGGATGGTCTCTACTCCCCTTCTTGAACAAGGGGACAACATTTGCTATCCGCCAGTCTTCCGGCACTATACCTGAAGCCAATGATGACATGAAGATCAAAGCCGAAGGCTCTGCAATCTCCTCCCTAGCCTCCCAGAGAATCCTAGGGTAAATCCCATCCGGCCCAGGGGACTTATCTGGGGTCAGAGTACACTGGAGTCAAGGTCAGAGTGCACAGGAGTCATGGTCAGAGTACGTTGGAGTCAAGGTCAGAGTGTACAGGCGTCGGGGTCAGAGTGTGCGGGCATCAGGGTCAGATTATGGGGGAGTCATGGTCAAAGTGCATCAGAGTCGGGTCCCCAGTGTGCAGAGTGGGAATGTGCGGTGTCAGGATCAGAGTATGTGGGAATCGGGAACAGATTGTGCGGGAGTCTGGGTCTGAGTGTGCAGGTGTCTGGGTCTGAGCGTGCAATGCTCGGGATCAGGATGTGTGAGAGTCTGGGTCAGGGTGTGCGGGGATCTGTGTCAGTGTGTACAGCAATCTGTTTCAGAATGCATGGGAGTCGGTGGGGGGGGGTCAGAGT
This sequence comes from Carcharhinus amblyrhynchos, assembly GCF_965287045.1. Classification (NCBI taxonomy): domain Eukaryota; kingdom Metazoa; phylum Chordata; class Chondrichthyes; order Carcharhiniformes; family Carcharhinidae; genus Carcharhinus; species Carcharhinus amblyrhynchos. Next base: position 16,207,712 of record NC_137353.1, on the reverse strand, counting down.
GCGCAGGAGTAGAAGTCAGAGTTTGCGGGAGTCAGGGCCAGAGCGTGCGGGAGTCGGGGCCAGAGCGTGCGGGAGTCGGGGCCAGAGCGTGCGGGAGTCGGGGCCAGAGCGTGCGGGAGTCGGGCTCAGAGCGTGCGGGAGTCGGGCTCAGAGCGTGCAGGAGTCGGGCTCAGAGCGTGCGGGAGTCGGGCTCAGAGCGTGCGGGAGTCGGGGCCAGAGCGTGCGGGAGTCGGGGCCAGAGCGTGCGGGAGTCGGGCTCAGAGCGTGCGGGAGTCGGGGCCAGAGCGTGCGGGAGTCGGGGCCTGAACGTGCGGGAGTCGGGCTCAGAGTGATCTGGAGTCGGGGTCAGAGTGTGCTGGAGTCGGGGTCAGAGTGTGCGGGAGGCGGGGTCAGAGTGTGCAGGAGGCGGGGTCAGTGTGTGCAGGAGGCGGGGTCAGTGTGTGCAGGAGGCGGGGTCAGAGTGTGCAAGAGGCGGGGTCAGAGTGTGCTGGAGTCAGCGTCAGAGTGTGCGGGAGTCATGTCAGAGTGCTGGGGAGTCGAGATCAGAATGTGTGGGAGTCGGGATCAGAGTGTGCAGGAGTCATGCCAGAGTGCTGGGGAGTTGGGTCAGAGGGGGTGGGAAATTGGGTCAGAGTGTGTGGGTTCGAAGTGTGCAGGAGTCTGGGTCAGAGTGTGCCGGTGTCAGAGTCAAAGTGTGCAGGTGTCGGGTAAAGAGTAAATTGCAGCACAGGAAGAAGCTCTCGGCTCTCCAATCCTGCACCAAACCTGCTGTCTGACTTAACTAAAAGCTCCTTCCTTTCCGGGGACTATATCTCTCCATTCTCATCCTATTCATGTATTTATCATGACACCCCTTAAAAGTCACTATCGTATCTACTTCCACCAACAACCCGGCAGCGAGTTCCAGGCATCCACCACCCTCTGTGTAAAAAACCTGCCTCATATATCTGCTTTAAATCTTGCCCCTAGCACCTTAAACCTATGCCCCTTAGTAATTAGCTCTTCCATTCTGGGAAAAAGTTTCTGACTATCCAAAGTCAGGGTCAGAATGTGCGAGAGTCTGGGTCCAGCGTGTGGAGTCGGAGTGTGTACTGTTGATGTCAGAGTTTGCAGGAGTCTGTCAGAGTGTACGAGAGTCAGAGATCAGAGTGTGCGAGAGTCAGAGACCAGAGTGTGCACAGGTTGGGAGTCAAATTGTGTGGGAGTTGGGTTCAGAGTGTGCGGAGTTGGGTTCAGAGTGTGCAGGAATTGAGTTCAGAGTGTGTGGCAGTCAGGGTCAGCTTGTGCAAGAGTCAGGCTCACAGTGCGCAGGAATCAGGGTCAGAGTGTGCGGGTGTCAAGGTCAGAGTATGCAGGAGTCAGAGTCAGAGTGTGTGGAGTCGCGCTCAGAATGTGCGGGGTAATCTGTATCCCAGTTTGCGGGGTCAAGTGTTGGAGTGTGCAGGGTCTGTGTCAGAGTGTGCGGAAGTGTGTCAGAATGTGCAAGGGTCTGTGTCAGCGTGCGCGGCAGTCTGTGTCCGAATGTACAGGAGTTGGGGGTCAGAATGCGCAGGTGTCGGGATCAGTGTGTGCGGGAGTCAGTGTCAGAGTGCACGGGAGTCGGGGGTCAGAGTGCGTGGCAGTCAGGGGTCAGAATGTCAAGGAGCCGGGGTCAAAGAGCACAGGAGTATGTGTCAGAGTGTGCAGGGGTCTGTGTCAGAGTATGCGTGAGTCTGTGTCAGAATGCGAGGGAGTCTGTGTCTGAGAACGCTGGAATCTGTATCAGAGTGCGCAGGAGTTCGGGGTCAAAGTGTGCAGGAGTCAGGGGTCAGAGTGCGCAGGAGTCGGGGTCAGAGTGCGCAGGAAACTGCATCAGAGGGCGTGGGAGACTGTGTCGGAGTGCATGGGAGTTGAGGGTCAGAGTGCGCAGGAGTCTATGTTAGAGTGCGCAGGAGTCTATGTCAGAGTGCTCAGGAGTGTGTCTCAGAGTGCGTGGGAATCAGGGGTCAGAATGCATGGGAGTCGGGGTCAGAGAGATGGGAATCTGCGTCAGAGTGCAAGGGAGTCTGTGTCCGAGTAGAGTGGAGTCAGGGGTCAGGGTGAGCAAGAGTTGGGGGTCAGTGTGAGCGAGAGTCGGGGGTCAGTGTGAGCGAGAGTCGGGGGTCAGAGTGAGCGAGAGTCGGGTCAGAGTGAGCGAGAGTCAGGGGTCAGAGTGAGCGAGAGTCAGGGGTCAGAGTGCGTGGGAGTCTGTGTCAGAGTGTGCGGGAGTCTGTGTCAGAGTGTGCGGGAGTCTGTGTCAGAGTGCGCGGAAGCCTGTGTCAGAGTGCGCGGGAGCCTGTGTCAGAGTGCACGGGAGCCTGTGTCAGAGTGCGCGGGAGTCTGCATCAGAGTGCGCGGGAGCTGGAGGCAGAGTATGTGGGAGTCAGGGGTCAGAGTTCATGGGAGACTGTGTCAGAGTGTGTGGGAGTTGGGGTCAGAGTGTGCAAGGGTCTGAGTGTATGGGAATCTGTTTCAGAGTGTACAGGAGTCAGGTTCAGAGAGCATGGGAGCCAAGGTCAGAGTGTGTAGGACTCGCTGTCAGAGTGCACAAGAGACTGTGTCAGATGGCGCGGAAGGCTCTGTCAGAGTGCGTGGGAGTCAGGTGTCATAGGGCACAGAAGCCTGTGTCAAATTCTGATTCAGGGGTCTGATTCAGAGTGCTTGGGAATCTGTGTCAGAATGTGCGGGATTCGGGGGTCAGAGTGTACTGGAGTCAGGGTCAGAATACGTGGAACTCACTGTCAGTGAGTGCGGAGTCATAATGTGCCAGAGTCCCAGTGCGCAGAAGTCTGTGTCAAAATGCACAGGAGTAGGGGGCAGAGTACGCGGGAGTTGGGGGCAGAGTGCAGGGAGTCCAGGTTCAATGTGCATATGGGTCAGGGTCAGAGTGTAAAGGAACCGTGGTCAGAGCGCGCTTGAATCTCTGTCAGAGTGCAAGGGAGTCTGTGTCAGAGTGCGTGGGAGCTGGAGGTCAGAGTGCACATGAGGCTGTGACAGAGTGTGCGGGAGTCAGGGTCAGAGTGTGTGGAGTCAGGGTCAGAGTGAGCAGGAGTCAGGGTCAGAGTGTGTAGAGTGGGGGTCAGAATGTGCAGGGTAGTCTGTGTCCCAGTTTGCAGGGTTAGAGTCAGAGTATGCAGGAGTTTGTGCAGAGTGTGCGGGAATTGGAGGTCAGAATGTGCATGGGAGTCGGAGGCCAGAGTGCGTGGGAGTAGGAGATTAGAGTGTGCGCAGGAGACGGAAGTCAGAGTGCACAGGAGTGTGTGTGTCAGAGTGCGCAGGAGTTTGGGTGTCAGAGCGCGCAGGAGTTTGGGCCAGAGTGCGCAGGAGTCGGGGTCAGAATGTACAGGAGTCGGGGTCAGAGAGCATGGGAGCCAGGATCAGAGTGTGCAGGACTCGCTGTCAGCGTGTACAGGAGTCGGTGTCAGAATGTGCAGGAGACTGTGTCAGGGTGCGCGGGAGACTATGTCAGAGTGCGCTGGAGACTTTGTCAGAGTGCGTGGGAGTCGGGGTCAGAATGTGCGAGAGTCTGGGTCCCAGTATGCGGGATCAGAGTGTGGACTGTCGGAGTCAGAATATGCGAGAGTATGAGTCCCAGTGTGCCGGAGTCTATGTCAGAGTGTGCAGGAGTCTGTGTCAGAGTATGCAGGAGTCGGGTCAGAGTGTAAAACAGCCAGCATCAGAGAGTGTGCTGGAGTCTGCGTCAATGTGTGTGTCAATGTTGGGCTCAGAGTGTGGAGGAGTCAGGGTCAAAGTAAGTGGGAGTCGGGATCAGAATGTGCCCCTGAATCAGATTAAGAGTGTAAAGCAGCCAGCATCAGAGAGTGTGTTAGAGTCTGCGTCAATGTGTGTGTCAATGTTGGGCTCAGAGTGTGCAGGAGTCAGGGTCAAAGTAAGTGGGAGTCGGGATCAGAATGTGCCCCTGAATCAGATTAAGAGTGTAAAGCAGCCAGCATCAGAGAGTGTGTTAGAGTCTGCGTCAGTGTGTGTGTCGATGTTGGGCTCAGAGTGTGCGGGAGTCAGGGTCAGAGTGTACAGGGTAGGGGTCAGAATGTGCAGGGTAATCTGTGTCCAGTTTGCAGGGTCAGAGTCAGAGTGTGCAGGAGTCTGTGCGGAGTGTGCGGAATCAGATGTCAGAGTGTGCATGGGAGTCGGAGGTCAGAGTGCGCGGGAGTAGGAGATTAGAGTGTGCGCAGGAGTCGGAATTCAGAGTGCGTGGGAGTGTGTGTGTCAGAGTACGTGGGAATGTGTATCAGAGGGTGCGGGAGTTTGGGCCAGAGTGCGTGGCACCTGTGTCAGAGTGCGCGGGAGTCTGTCTCAGAGTGTGCAGGAGTCAGGGTCAGAGTGTACGGGAGTCGGGGTCAGAGAGCATGGGAGCCAGGATCAGAGTGTGCATGACTCGCTGTCAGTGTGTACAGGAGTCAGGATCAGAATGTGTGGGAGACTGTGTCAGAGTGCATGGGAGTTGGGGTCAGAATGTGCGAGAGTCTGGGTCCCAGTGTGTGGTGTCAGAGTGTGCACTGTCGGAGTCAGAATGTGCAAGAGTATGAGTCCCAGTGTGTGGGAGCTTGTGTCTGAGTGCGTGGGAATCTGTGTCAGAGTGTCAGGGGGTTTGGGGTCAGAATGTGCGAGAGTCTGGGTCCCAGTATGTGGGGTCAGAGTGTGCGCTGTCAGAATCAGAATGTGTGAGAGTATGAGTCCCAGTGCGCGGGAGTCTGTGTGTCTGAGTGCACAGAAATCTGTGTCTGAGTGCATGGGTGCCTATTTCTGAGTGCATGGGTGCCTATGTCTGAGTGCGCGGGATCCTATGCCTAAATGCTCGGGAGTCTGTGTCAGAGTGCGGGGGGAGTCTGTATCAGAGTGTGCGGGAGTCAGGGTCAGCGTGGGCGGGAGTCGGGGTCAGCGTGGGCGGGAGTCAGGGTCAGAGTGTGCAAGAGTCGGGGGTCAGAGTGTGAAACAGCCAGCATCAGAGAGTGTGCTGGAGTGTGTGTGTGTGTGTGTGTGTGTGTGTGTGTGTGTGTGTGTGTGTGTGTGTGTGTGTGTGTGTGTGTGTTGATGTTGGGCTCAAAGTGTGCAGGAGTCAGGATCAGGGTGCGTGGGAGTCGGGGCAGAATGTGCGAGAGTCTAGGTTCCAGTGTGCAGGTTCAGAATGTGCACTGTCGGAGTCAGAATGTGCGAGAGTATGAGCCCCAATATGCGGGAGCCTGTGTCAGAATGCATGGGAGTCTGTCAGAGTGTGTGCAGGTCTGTGTCAGAGTGCGCAGGTGTCTGTTTCAGTGTACAGGAGTCGGGGTCAGAGTGTGAAACAGCCAGCATCAGAGAATGTGCTGGAGTCTGTGTCAGTGTGTGTGTCAATGTTGGGCTCAGGGTGTACAGGAGCCAGGGTCAGAATGCATGGGAGTCAGGGTCAGAGTGCGCGTGAGTCGGGGGTCAGAGCGCGCCTGAGTCAGATTAAGAGAGTAAAACAGTCAGCATCAGAGAATGTGTTGGATTCTGTGTCAGTGTGTGTGTCGGTGTTGGGCTCAGAGTGTGCGGGAGTCAGGGTCAGAAGGTGTGGGAGTCCGGGTCAGAGTGTGCAGGAGTCAGGGGCAGTGTGTGTGGGGTGGGGGTCAGAGTGTGCAGGGTAGTCTGTGTCCCAGTTTGCGGGGTCAGAGTCAGAGTGTGCAGGAGCCTGTGTGGAGTGTGCGGGAATCGGAGGTCAGAGTGTGCATGGGAGTTGGAGGTCAGAGTACGCGGGAGTAGGAGATTACAGTGTGCACAGGAGTCGGAAGTCAGAGTATGCGGGAGTTTGTGCCAGAGTACACGGCAGTCTCTATCAGAGTGTGCAAGTGTCGGGGCCAGAGTGTGCGGGAGTCTGTTTCAGAGTACGCGGGAGACTGTGTCAGAGTCAACGGGAATCCGTGTCTGAGTGCGCAGAAGTCTGTCTCAGTGTGCGCAGCAGTTGGGGTCAGAGTGCGCAGGAGTCGGGGTCAGAGTGAGCAGGGTCTGAGAGTGCAGGAGTCTGTCTCAGAGTGCACAGGAGCCAGGATCAGAGTGTGCAGAAGTTGGGAGTCGGAGTGCACGGGAGACTGTGGCAGAGTGCGCAGGAGTTTGTGCCAGAGTGCACGGCAGTCTCTATCAGAGTGTGCAAGTGTCGGGGCCAGAGTGTGCGGGAGTCTGTTTCACAGTACGCGGGAGACTATGTCAAAGTGTGCGGGAGTCTGTGTCAGAGTCAACGGGAATCTTGACGGGAGTGCGCGGGAGTCTGTCTCAGTGTGCGCAGCAGTTGGGGTCAGAGTGTGCAGGAGTCGGGGTCAGAGTGAGCAGGGTCTGAGAGTGCAGGAGTCTGTTTCAGAACGCACAGGAGTAGGGGTCAGAGTGCACGGGAGCCAGGATCAGAGTGTGCAGGAGTTGGGAGTCGGAGTGTGCGGGAGACTGTGTCAGAGTGCACGGGAGACTGTGTCAGAGCGCGCGGGAGACTGTGTCACAGTGCGTGGGAGTGGGAGTCAGAGTCAGAATGTGCAAGGGTCTGAGTCCCAGTGTGCAGGGTCAGAATGTACACTGTCGGAGTCAGAATATGTGAAAATATGAATCCGAGTGTGTGGGGGTCTGTGTCTGAGTGCACGGGAGCCTATGTCTGAGTGCGCAGGAGTGTGTGTCAGGCTGCACAGGAGTGTGTGTCAGAGTGCGCGCGAGTCAGTCAGGGTGCGCACGAGTCTGTGTCAGAGTGCACAGGGGTCTGCGTCAGAGTGTGCAAGAGTCAGTCAGAGCGCGTGTGAGTCTGTGTAAGAGTGTGTGGGGGTCGGACTCAGCGTGCGTGGGAGTCGGGGGTCAGAGTATGCCTGAGTCAGGATCAGAGTGTGAAACAGCCAGCATCAGAGAGTATGCTGGAGTCTGCGTCAGTGTGTGTGTCGATGTTGGGCTTAGGGTGTGCAGGAGTCAGGGTCAGAGTGCGTGGGAATTGAGGTCAGAACGTGCGAGAGTCTGGGTTCCAGTCTGCGGGGTCAGAATGTGTGCTGTCGGAATCAGAATGTGGGAGTATGAGTCCCAGTATGCAGGAGTCTCTGCCTGAGTGCACCGGAGTCTGCGTTAGACTCCTGCACGCTCTGACACAGACTCCCGCACACTCAGACATATGCTCCCACGCAGTCAGACACAGGCTCCCGCACACTCTTACACAGAGTCCCGTGCGCTCAGACACAGGGTCCCACGCACTTAGACTCGCATGGGAGTCAGTGTCAAAGTGTGGAGGAGTCGTGGCCAGTGTGTGCGGACTTGGCTGCAGAATTTGCAGTTGTCAGGGTCAGATTGTGTGGGGTGAGGGTCAGAGTGTGCAGGGTAGGCTGTGTCCCAGTTTGCAGGGTCAGAGTCAGACTGTGCAGGGGTCTGTGCGGAGTGTGCAGGAATCGGAGGTCATTGTGTGCACGGGGGTCGGAGGTCAACATACGCAGGAGTAGAAGATTAGTGTGTGCGCAGGAGTCGGAGGTCAGAGTGCACGGGAGTCTGTGTCTTGTATCAGAGTGTAAAGGAGCCAGGGACAGAGAGCATCGGTGTCTGTGTCAGAGTGTGAGGGAGTCTGTGTCTGAGAACGCTGGAATCTGTGTCAGAGTACGCGGGAGTCGAGGTCAGAGTGTGTGGGAGACTGTTTCAGAATGCATTAGACTGTGTCAGTGCACGGGGGTCCGTGTCAGAGTGCAAGGGAGTCAGTTGTCAGACTGCGTGAGTTGGGGTCAGAGTGTAAAGGAGATGGGGTCAGAGAGCACACGAGCTTGTGTCAGGCTGCGCTTGAGTCTGTGTCCGAGTACGCAGGAGTCTGTGTCAGAGTGCACAGGAATCTATGTCAGAGGACGCAGGAGTCTGTGTCTGATTGTGCAGGAATCTGTGTCAGAGTGTGCAGGAGTCAGGGTCTGAGTGTGCAGGAGTCTGTTTCAGAGTGTACAGGAGTCGGGGTCAGAGAGCACGAGAGCCAGAATCAGAGTGTGCAGGATTTACTGTCAGCGTGTACAGGAGTCGGGGTCAGAATTTGCGGGACACTGTGTCAGAGTGCGGGGGAGTCTGTGTCAAGAATGTGCAGGAGTTGGGATCAGAGTGCATGGGAGTCAGTGTCAAAGTGCGGAGGAGTCAGGGCCAGTCTGTGTGGAGTCGGCTGCAGAATGTGCAGTTGTCAGGGTCAGAGTGTGCAGAGTAGGGGTCAGAGCGTGTAGGGGAGTTTGTGTCCCAGTTTGCAGGGTGAGAGTTAGAGTGTGCAGCAGTCTGTGCAGATTGTGGAAATCGGAGGTCAGAGTGCGTGCAGGAGTCGGAGGTCAGAGTGCGCAGGAGTGTATGTGTCAGAGCATGCGGGAGTTTGTGCCAGAATGCGCGGCAGTCGGTGTCAGAGAACACAGGAGACTATGTCAGAGTGTGCGGGAGTCGTGTCAGAGTACACGGGGACTATGTCAGAGTGCATGGGAGTCTGTGTCAGCGTGCGGGAGTTTGTGTCAGACGGCGCGGGAGACTGTGTCAGAGCGCACGGGAGTCTGTGTCCGAGTACACTGGAGTCTGTGTCAGAGTACACTGGAGTCTGTGTCAGAGTCCGCATGAGTCTGTGTTAGAATGCGAAGAAGTCTGTGTCCAAGAACGCTGGAATCTACGTCAGAGTGTGTGGGAGTCAGGGGTCAGAGTGCGCAGGAGTCAGGAATCAGAGTGCACAGGAGACTGTTTCAGAATGCATGGGAAACTGTATCAGTATGCGGGAGTCCGTGTCACAGTGTGAGAGAGTCAGAGGTCGGAGTGCGTGGGACTCAGGGTTAGAGCGTACAGGAGCTGAGGTCAGAGAGTGCACGAGCCTGTATCAGAGCGCACATGAGTCTGTGTCAGAGTGCACAGGAGTTGGGGGTCAGAATACGCAAGAGTCGGAGGTCAGAGTACACAGGAAACTGTGTCAGAGCAGGAGACAGTGTCAGAGTGTGCGGAACTCTGTTTCAGAGTGTATGAGAGCCGTGGTCAGAGAGCACGAGACCCAGAGTCAGAGTGCACAGGACTCGCTGTCAGCGTGTGCAAGAGTCGGGGTCAGAGTGTGCAGGAGACTGTGTCAGAGTGCGTGGGAGACTGTGTCAGAGTGCACGGGAGACTGTGTCAGAGTGTGTGGGTGTCAGGGGTCAGAGTGCACAGGAGTCAGGGTCAGAGTGTGCAGGAGTCAGAGTCAGAGTGTGCGAGAATCTGGGTTTCAGTGTGCAGGGTCAGAGTTTGCACTATCGAAGTCAGAATGTGCGAGTGTATGAGCCCCAGTGTGGGTGAGAATTTGTGTCTGAGTGCACGGGAATCTGTGTCAGAGCATGTGGGAGTCAGTGTCAGAGCGTGCGGAAGTCTATGTCAGAATACGTGGGAGTCTGGGTCAGAGTGCGTGGAAGTCTATGTCTGATTGCGCGGGAGTCTGTGTCATAGTGCGCGGGAGTTGGGATCAGAGGGAGAGGGTTTGAGTGTGCGGGAGCCTGTTTCAGAGTGTGCGGAAGTCAGGTCAGAGAGCACAGGAGACAGGGTCACAGTATGCAGGACTCGCTGTCAGCATGTACAGGTGTCGGGGTCAGAATGTGCGATAGAGTGCGTGGGAATCAGGGGTCAGAGTGCACAGGAGTCAGGGTTAGAGTGCGCAGGAGTTGGGGTCAGAATGTGCAAGAGTCTGGGTCCCGTGTGCAGGATCAGAGTGTGCGGTGTTGGAGACAGAGTGTGCGAGAGTATGAGTTCCAATGTGCGGGACTCTGTGTCAGAGTGCATGGGAGTCTGTGTCTGAGTGCGTGGGAGTCTGTGTCTGAGTGCATGGGAGTCTGTTTCAGAGTATGAGGGAGCCTATGTCTACGTGCACGGGAGTCTGCGTATGAGTGCACAGGAGTCTGCGTATGAGTGCGCAGGAGTCTGCGTATGAGTGCGCAGGAGTCTGCGCATGAGTTTGCGGGAGTCTGTGTCTGAGCGCGCAGGAGTCTGTGTCAGAGTGTGAGCAAGTCTGTGTCAGAGTGTGCAGGAGTCGGGGTCAGCATGCCGCTGGAGTTGGGGGTCAGAGTGCGCCGGAGTTGGGGGTCAGAGTATAAAACAACCAGCTTCAGAGAGTTTGCTGGAGTCTGCGTCAGTGTGTGTGTTGATGTTGGGCTCAAAGTGTGCAGGAGACTGTGTGAGAGTGCGAAAGAGACTTTCAGAATGCGCCGGAGACTGTCAGTGTGAGGGAGGCGGGGTTAGAGTGTAAAGGAGCTGTGGTCAGAGAGCGCACGAGCCTGTGTCAGAGTTTGCTTGAGTCTTTGTCAGAGTCCGAGGGAGTTTGTGTCTGAGTATGCTGGAGCCTGTGTCAGAATAAGCAGGAATTGGGGTCATAGTGCGCAGGAGTGTGTGTTGGAGTGTGCAGGATCTGTGTCAGAGTGCATGGGAGTCTGTGTCAGAGTGCGCGGGAGTCTGTGTCAGAGTGCGCGGGAGTCTGTGTCAGAGTGCGCGGGAGTCTGTGTCAGAGTGCGCAGGAGTCTGTGTCAGAGTGCGCGGGAGTCTGTGAGAGAGTGCGCGGGAGCGTGTGTCAGAGTGCGCGGGAGCGTGTGTCAGAGTGCGCGGGAGCGTGTGTCAGAGTGCGCGGGAGCGTGTGTCAGAGTGCGCGGGAGCGTGTGTCAGTGTGCATGGGAGTGTGTGTCAGAGTGCACAGGAGTCTGTGTCAGAGTGTGGAGAGTCTGTGTCAGAGTGAGGGGGAGTCTCACTCTGTGTCAGAGTGCCTGAAGGTGGGGGTCAGAGTGCACGTGAGTGTGTGCCAGAGTGCAAGGGAGTCTGTGTCAGAGTGCACGGGAGTTTGTGTCAAAGTGCGTGGGAGTGTGTATCATAGTGCACAGCAGTCTGTGAGAGAGTGCACGAGAGTGTGGGTCAGAGTACATGGAAGTGTGAGTGTCAGAGTGCACAGGAGCCTGTGTCAAAGTGCGCAGGAGTCTGTGTCAGACTGCATGGGAGTTTATGTCAGAGCGTGCGGGAGTCTGTCTTGGAGTGCAGAGGAGTTTGTGACAGAGTGCGGTGGAGTCTATGTCATAGTCGGGGTGGTCTGCGTCAGCGTGAATGGGAGTCTGTGTCAGAGTGCGCAGGAGTCTGTGTCACAGTGCAGGGGAGTATATGTCAGGGTGCGAGGGGAGTCTGTGTCAGACAGCAGTGGAGTCTGTGTCAGAGTGCATGGGAGTGTGTGTCAGAGTGCGTGGGAGTGTGTGTCAGAGTGCATGGAGTCTGTGTCAGGGTGTGATGGAGTATGTGTCAGAGTGTGATGGAGTGTGTGTCAGGGTGTGCGGGAGTGTGTGTCAGAGTGCGCGGGAGTGTGTGTCAGAATGTGGGGAGTCTGTCAGAACGCGCATGAATGTATGTCAGAGTGCGTGGAAGTTGGGGGTCAGACTGTGCGTGAGTGTGTGTCAGACTGCAGGGGAGCCTGTGTCAGAGTGCGCGGGAGTGTGTGTCAGTGTGCGTGGGAGTCAGGGGTCAGAGTGCACTGGAGTCTGTGTCAGAGTTTGGGGGAGTCTGTGTCAGAGTGCATGGGAGTCTGTGTCAGACTGCAGGGGAGTCTGTGTCAGAGTGTTATGGAGTCTGTGGCAGAGTGCACGGGAGTCTGTGTCACAGTGCAGGGGAGTATATGTCGGAGTGCGAGGGAGTCTGTGTCAGACAGCAGGGGTGTCTCTGGCAGAGTGCGCGGGAGTCTGTGTCAGGGTGCGCGGGAGTCTGTGTCAGGGTGCGCGGGAGTCTGTGTCAGGGTGCGCGGGAGTCTGTGTCAGAGTGCGCAGAAGTGTGTCAGAATGCGCGGGAACGTGTGTCAGAGTACACAGGAGTTTGTGTCACAATGCACGGGAGTGTGTGTCAGAGTGTGGGGAGTCTGTGTCAGAGTGCGGGGGAATGTGTGTCAGAGTGCACGTGAGTCTCTGTCAGAGTGCGTGGGAGTCTGTGTCAGAGTGCACGGGAGTCTGTGTCAGAGTGCGCGGGAGTCTGTCAGAATGCGGGGCAGTCTGTGTCAGAGTGTGATGTAGTGAGTGTCAGAGTGTGCGAGTGTGTGTCAGAGTGCACGTGAGTCTGTGTCAGAGTGCGAGGGAGTGTGTGTCAGAGTGCGCGGGAGTGTGTGTCAGAGTGCATGCGAGTGTGTGTCAGAGTGCACAGGAGTCTGTGTCAGAGTGTATGGAACTGTGTGTCAGAGTGCGTGGGAGTCTGTATCATATTGCACGGGAGTTTGTGTCAGAGTGCGTGAGTGTCTGTGAGAGTGTGCGTGGGAGTGTGTGTCAGTGTGCGCTGGAGTGTGTGTCAGAGAGCATGGAAGTGTGGGTGTCAGAGTGCGCGGGAACCGGGGTTCAGAGTGCATGGGAGTCTATGTCAAAGTGTGAGGGAGTCTGTCTCGGAGTGCACAGGGGTCTGTTTCAAAGTGTGCTGGAGTCTGTGTCAGACTGCGTTCTAGTTTGTGTCAGAGTGCACGGGAGTTTGTGTCAGAGTGGGGGGGAGTCTGCATCAGAGTGTGCAGGAATCTGTGTCAGAGTGTGCGGGAGTCTGAGTCAGAGTGCACGAAAGTGTGTGCCAGAGTGCGGGAAGTGTTTGTCAGAGTGCACAGGAGTGTGTGTCAGTGTGCGTGGGAATGCATGTCAGTGTGCACGGGAGTGTGTGTCAGAGTGCACGGAAGTGTGGGTGTCAGAGTGTGCGGGAGTCGGGGTTCAGAGTGCATGGGAGTCTATGTCAAAGTGTGAGGGAGTCTATCTCGAGTGCATGGGTGTCTGTGTCAAAGTGCGCAGGAGTCTGTGTCAGACTGCATTCTAGTTTGTGTCAGAGTGCATGGGAGTTTGCGTCTGAGTGTACGGGAGTCTGTGTCAGAGTGCGCTGGAATTTGTGTCACAGTGCAAGGGAGTATATGTCAAGGTGCGAGGGGAGTCTGTGTCAGACAGCAGTGGAGTGTGTGTCAGAGTGCGCGGGAGTGTGTGTCAGAGTGCGCAGGAGTGTGTGTCAGAGTGCACGGGAGTGTGTGTCAGAGTCGGGGGTCAGAGTGCATGGAGTCTGTGTCAGGGTGTGATGGAGTGTGTGTCAAGGTGTGCAGGAGTGTGTGTCAGGGTGTGTGGGAGTGTGTCTCACTGTGCACAGGAGTTTGTGTCAGTTTGTGTCAGTCAGTGGGGGTGTGTGTCAGAATGTGGGGGTCTGTGTCAGAGTGCGCGTGAATGTGTGTCAGAGTGTGTGGAAGTTGGGGGTCAGACTGCACGTGAGTGTGTGTCTGTGTGTGGGAGTCTGTGTCAGAGTGTGGGGGAGTCTGTGTCAAAGTGTTATGGAGTGTGTGTCAGACTGCGCGGGAGTTGGGGGTCAGAGTGCAGGGGAGTCTGTCAGAGTGCGCGGGAGTCTGTGTCAGAGTGTTATGGAGTCTGTGTCAGAGTGCGCGGGAGTCTGTGAGAGAGTGCATGAGTGTGTGTTAGAGTGCGGGATGTGTTTGTCAGTGTGCGCGGGACTGTGTGTCATTGTGCGTGGGTCTGTGTGTCAGCGTGCGCGGGACTGTGTGTCAGTGTGCACGGGAGTGTGTGTCAGAGTGTGCGGGAGTGTGTGTCAGAGTGTGCGGGAGTCTGTGCCAGAGTGCGCATGAATGTGTGTCAGAGTGCATGGAAGTGTGGGTATCAGAGTGCGCGGGAGTCGGGGATCAGAGTGTATGGGAGTCTGTCAAAGTACGCGAGAGTTTGTGTCAGTGTGCGCGGGAGTCTGTGTCAGAATGCGCGGGACTCTGTGTCAGAGTGCATGGGAGTGTGTGTCGAAGTGCGCGGGAGTGTGTATCATAGTACATGGGAGTCTGTGTCAGAGTGTGTGGGAGTCTGTGAGAGACTGCACGGGAGTGTGTGTCAGAGTGCGCGGGAGTGTGTGTCAGAGTGCATGGACGTATGGGTGTCAGAGTGCGCGGGAGTCAGGGCTCAGAGTGCACAGGAGTCTGTGTCAGAGTATGCGGGAGTCTGTGTCAGAGTGTGTGTCTGTGTCAGATTGCGCGGATCTGTGCGTCAAAGTGCGTGGGAGTGTGTGTCAGAGTGCGTGGGAGTCTGTGTCAGAGTATGTGGAGTCTGTCAGATTGCACGCATCTGTGTGTCAAAGTGCATGGGAGTGTGTGTCAGAGTGCGTGGGAGTCTGTGTCAGAATGCACGGGAGTCTATGTCAGAGTGCGTGGGGGTGTGTGTCAGAGTGCATGGAGTTGATGGTCAGAGTGCACGGGACTATGTGTCAGAGTGCACGGGTGTGTGTGTCAGAGTGCGCAGGAGTCAGGGTTCAGAGTGCAAGGGAGTCTGTGTCAAAGTGCGAGGGAGCCTGTCTCGGAATGGATGGGAGTCTGTGTCAAAGTGCACAGGAGTCTGTGTCAGACTGTGAGGGAGTCTGTGTCAGAGTGCGGTGGAGTCTGTGTCAGTGTGGGGGTAGTCTGCGTCAGAGTGGGGGTAGTCTGCGTCAGAGTGGGGGTAGTCTGCATCAGAGTGCATGAAAGTCTACGTCTGAGTGTGCAGGAGTTGCATCAGCATGCACGGGAGTCAGGGGTCAGAGTGCACAGAAGTCTGTGTCACAGTGCAGGGGAGTATATGTCAGAGTGCTAGGGAGTCTGTATCACAGTGCACGGGAGTGTATGTCAGAGAGTGCGGGAGTCTATGTCAGAGTGCGCAATCCGTCATCAAGGAGGAAATAGCGAGGCATCTTGAGGGGAATTGCTTGATAGAGCAGATGCAGCACGGTTTCGTTAAGGGGAAGTCGTGTCTGACAAATTTATTGGAGTTCTATGAGGATGTGTCTAGGGCGGTGGATAGAGGAGAGCCGGTGGATGTGGTCTTTCTTGATTTTCAGAAGGCGTTTGACAAGGTACCTCACAAGAGGTTATTGCAGAAGGTAAGGAGGCATGGAGTTGGGGGTAGGGTGTTAGCGTGGACAGAGGATTGGTTGTCAAATAGGAGGCAGAGAGTGGGGGTCAATGGGTGCTATTCGGATTGGCGGTTGGTGACTAGTGGAGTGCCCCTGGGGTCGGTGCTGGGGCCTCAGCTATTTACCATTTATATAGATGATCTGGAGGAGGGAACCGAGTGTATGGTGTCGAAATTTGCTGATGACACCAAGACTGGTGGAATGGCAAATTGCGCGGAGGGTGTGGAGAGTCTGCAGAAGGATCTAGATAGGCTGGGCGAATGGGCCAGGAACTGGCAAATGGAATTTAATGTTGGCAAGTGCGAGGTGGTCCACTTAGGAATAATGGTAGGAAGGAGTATTACTTACGTGGCGAAAAACTGCAGCAGGCGACGGTGCAGAGGGACCTCGGGGTCCTTGTGCATGAGTCACAAAAACCCAGCCTGCAGGTGCAGCAGGTGGTCAGGAAGGCGAATGGGATGCTGGCCTTCATAGCGAGGGGGATTGAATATAAAAGTAGGGAGGTCTTACTGCAGCTGTATAGGGCATTGGTGAGGCCACAGCTGGAATACTGTGTGCAGTTTTGGTCACCGCACTTACGCAAGGATATTTTGGCCTTGGAGGGAGTGCAGAGGAGGTTTACTAGGCTGATACTGGAGTTGAGGGGGTTGAGCTATGAGGAGAGGCTGAATAAACTAGGCTTGTACTCGTTAGAGTTTAGAAGAATGAGGGGAGATCTCATTGAGACATATAAGATGATGAACGGGATGGATAGGATAGAGGTGGAGAGACTCTTCCCACTCAGAAAGGACAGTAGGACTAGGGGGCACAGCCTCAAGGTAAAAGGGGGGCGGTTTAGAACGGAGTTGAGGAGGAACTTCTTCACTCAAAGGGTGGTGAATCTCTGGAATTCTCTGCCCGTTGAAGTGGTGGAGGCTGCCTCGCTAAATATTTTTGAGACGCGGGTTGATGGGTTTTTGATAAGCGAGGGGATTAAGGGTTATGGGGAGAGGGTGGGAACGTGGAACTGAGCCACGACAGATCAGCCATGATCTTATTGAATGGCGGGGCAGGCTCGAAGGGCTAGATGGCCTACTCCTGCTCCTATTTCTTATGTTCTTATGTTATGTTCTTAAGACTCTGTGTCAGAGTTCGCGGGAATGTGTGTCGGAGTGCGTGGAAGTTGGGGGTCAGAGTGCACGTGAGTGTGTGTCAGGGTGCGGGGGAATCTGTGTCAGAATGCGCGGGAGTGTGTGTCAGAGTGCACAGGAGTGTGTGTCAGTGTGCGCGGGAGTCGGGGGTCAGAGTGCACGGGAATCTGTGTCAGAGTGTGATGCAGTCTGTGTCAGAGTGAGATGCAGTCTGTGTCAGAGTGCGGGCGTCTGTGTCAGAGTGCGTGGGAGTGTGTGTCAGACTGCGCGGATCTGTGTGTAAATGTGCGCGGGAGTGCATGTCAGAGAGCACGGGAGTTTGTGTCACAGTGCGCGGGAGTGTGTGTCAGAGTGTGGAGAGTCTGTGTCAGAGTGTGGGATAGTGTGTGTCAGAGTGCGTGGAGTTGGGGGTCAGAGTGAACTTGAGTGTGTGTCAGAGTGCGAGGGAGTTTGTGTCCGAGTGCACAGGAAAGTGTGTCAGAGTGCGTGGGAGCGTGTGTCAAAGTGTGCAGGAGTCTGTGTCAGAGTGTACGAGAGTGTGTGTCAAAGTGCACGGGAGTGTGTGCCATAGTGCACATGAATCTTTGAGAGAGTGCATGGGAGTGTGTGTCAGAGTGTGCGGGAGTGTGTGTCAGTGTGCGCGGGAGTGTGTGTCAATGTGCACGGGAGTCGGGGGTCAGAGTGCACGGGAATCTGTGTCAGAGTGTGATGCAATCTGGGTTAGAGTGCGGGAGTCTGTGTCAGGATGTGCGGATCAGTGTGTCGAAGTGCACGGGAGTTTGTGTCACAGTGTGCGGGAATGTATGTAAGAGTGTGCAGGGGTGTGTGTCAATGTGTGGAGATTCTATGTCAGAGTGCGCGAGAGTGTATGTCAGAGTGCGTGGGAGTTTGTGTCACAGTGCGCAGGGATATGTGTCAGAGTATGGGGAGTCTGTGTCAGAGTGCGGGGGAGTGTGTGTTAGAGTGCGGGGGAGTGTGGGTTAGAGTGCACGCGAGTCTGTGTCAGAGTGCAAGAGAGTCTGTGTCCGAGTGCAGTGGAGTGTGTATCAGAGTGCGCGGGAGTTGGGGGTCAGAGTGCGCAGAAGTCTGTGTCTGAGTGCGCGGGAATGTGTATCATAGTGCACGGGAGTCTGTGTCAGAGTGCGTGGGAGTGTGAGTCAGAGTGCGCGGGGGTGTGTGTCACAGTGTGGAGAGTCTGTGTCAGAGTGTTTTGGAGCCTGTGTCAGAGTGCACGGGAGTCTGTGTCTGAGTGTGCGGGGATGTGTATCATAGTGCACAGGAGTCTGTGTCAGAGTGTGTGGGAGTCTGTGAGAAAGTGCATGGGAGTGTGTGCCAGAGTGCACGGAAGTGTTTGTCAGTGTGCGTGGGAGTGTGTGTCAGTGAGCGTGGGAACGCGTGTCAGAGTGGCGGGAGTCTGTGTCAGAGTGCATGGAAGTGTGGGTGTCAGAATGCGCAGGAGTCGGGTGTCAGAGTGCACGGGAGTCTGTGTCAAAGTGCGCGGGAGCCTGTGTCAGAGTGCGCGGGAGTCAGGGGTCAGAGTGCGCAGGAGTCTGTGTCAAAGTGCGCGGGAGTCTGTGTCAGAATGCACAGGAGTCTGTGTCAGAGTTGGGGGGAGTCTGCATCATAGTGCATGGGCGTCTGTGTCAGAGTGCGCGGGAGTTGCATCAGCACGCACGGGAGTCTGTGTCAGAGCACATGGGAGTCTGCATCTGAGTGAGCGGGAGTTGCATCAGTATGCGCGGGACTCTGTGTCAGAGTGCGCAGGATTGTGTGTCAGAGTGCATGGAAGTGTGGGTGTCAGAGTACACGGGGGTCTGTGTCAAAGTGCACGGGAGTCTGTGTCAGAGTGCACGGGAGTCGGGGGTTAAAGTGCACGGGAGTCTGTGTCAAAGTGCATGGGTGTGTCAGAGTGTGCGGGAGTCTGTGTCATAGTGCGCGGGAGTGTGTGTCAAAGTGCGGGGGAGTGTGTGTCAGAGTGTATGGAAGTGTGGGTGACAGAGTGCGCGGGAGTTGGGGCTCAGAGTGCACGGGAGCCTGTGTCAGAGTGCGCAGGAGTCTGTGTCAAAGCGCGCGGGAGTCTGTGTCACCGTGCAGGAGAATATATGTCAGAGTGCGAGGGGAGTCTGTGTCAGACAGCAGTGGAGTCTGTGTCAGACAGCAGTGGAGTCTGTGTCAGATGTGCAGGAGTGTGTCAGAGTGTGATGGAGTGTATGTCAGAATGTGCAGGAGTGTGTGTCAGGCTGTGCGGGAGTGCGTGTCTGAGTCTGTATCAGACAGCAGTGGAGTCTGTGTCAGAGTGCGCAGGAGTGTGTGTCAGAGCGTGCGGGAGTCTGTCAGAGTGAGATGGAGTGTATGTCAGAATGTGCAGGAGTGTGTGTCAGGCTGTGCGGGAGTGTGTGTCTGAGTGCAGGGGAGTTTGTGTCAGTGTGTGCAGGAGTGTGTGTCAGAGTGCGCAGGGATGTGTGTCAGTGCGCGGGGTTGTATGTCAGAATGTGGGGAGTCTGTGTCAGAGTGCGCATGAATGTGTGTCAGAGTGCGTGAAGTTGGGGGTCAGAGTGCACGTGAGTGTGTGTCAGGGTGCGGGGGAGTTTGTGTCGGAGTGCATAGGAGTGTGCATCAGAGTGCATGGGAGTGTGTGTCAAAGTGTGCAGGAGTGTGTGTCAGAGCGCGCGGGAGTCTGTGTCAGAGTGTGCGGAAGTCTGTGTCACAGTGCAGGGGAATATATGACAGAGTGCGTGGGAGCCTGTGTCAGACAGCAGGGGAGTCTGTGTCAGAGTGCGCAGGATTGTGTATCAGAGTGTGCAGGAGTCTGTGTCGGAGTGGGGGGGAGTCTGCGTCAGAGTGTTATGGAGTTTATGTCATAGTGCGGGGGAGTTTGTGTCACAGTGCGTGGGAGTGTGTGTCAGAGTGCGGAGGGGTGTGTGTCAGAGTGTGGGGAGTCTGTGTCAGAGTGCGTGGAGTTAGGGGTCAGAGTGCACGTGAGTGTGTGTCAGAGTGCGAGGGGGTCTGTGTCCGAGTGCGCTGGAGTGTGTGTCAGAGTGTACAGAAGTGTGTGTCAGAGTGTGCGGGAGTTGGGAGTCAGAGTGCACGGGAATCTGTGTCAGAGTGTGATGCAGTCTGTGTCAGAGTGTGTGTGTCTGTATCACGGTGCGAGTGTCTGTGTCAGAGTGCACGGGAGTCTGTGTCAGAGTGCATGGAGTTGGGGGTCAGAGTGCGTAGGACTGTGTGTCAGAGTGCATGGGAATGTGTGTCAGAGTGCGCAGGAGTGGGGGGTCAGAGTGCATGGGAATCTGTGTCAGAGTGCAGGGGAGGCTGGATCAGACTGTTATGGAGTCTGTGTCAGAGTGCACAGGAGTCTGTGTCAGAATGTGTGGGAGTGTGTGTCAGAATGCACGAGTGCGCAGGAGTGTGTGTCAGAGTGCGGGAAGCGTTTGTCAGAGTGCTCAGGAGTGTGGGTCAGTGTACACGGGAGTGTGTGTCAGAGTGCGCGGGAATACGTGTCAGAGTTGGGGGGAGTCTGCGTCAGAGTGCATGGGAGTGTGTGTCAAAGTGCACAGGAGTGTGTATCATAATGCACGGGAGTCTGCGTCAGAGTGCATGGGAGTGTGTGTCAAAGTGCACGGGAGTGTGTATCATAATGCACGGGAGTCTGTGTCAGAGTGCATGGGAGTCTGTGAGACAGTGCACGGGAGTGTGTGTCCGAGTGCACGGATCTGTGTGTCAGAGTGCGCGGGAGTGTATGTCAGAGTGCGCGGGGGTGTGTGTCATAGTGTGGAGAGTCTGTGTCAGAGTGCGCAGGAGTCGGGGGTCACAGTGTGCGGGAGTGTATGTCAGAGTGCATGGAAGTGTGGGTGTCAGAGTGCACAGGAGTCAGCGTTCAGAGTGCATAGGAGTCTGTGTCTAAGTGCGCGAGAGTGTGTGTCAGAGTGCACGGGAGCGTGTGTCAGAGTGCATGGAAGTGTGGGTGTCAGAGTGCGTGGGAGTCAGGTTTCAGAGTGCACAGGAGTCTGTGTCAAAATGCGAGGCAGCCTGTCTCGGAATGCACGGGAGTCTGTGTCAGAGTGTGCGGGAGTCTGTGTCAGACTGCATGGGAGTCTGTGTCAGAGTGCAGAGGAGTCTGTGTCAGAGCACACAGGAGTCTGTGTCAGAGTGGGGGTAGTCTGCATCAGAGTCCATGAGAGTCTACGTTTGAGTATGCAGGAGTTGCATCAGCATGCGCAGGAGTCAGTGTCACAGTGCAGGGGAGTATATGTCAGAGTGCAAGAGAGTCTGTATCAGACAGCAGGGGAGTTTGTGTCAGAGTGTGCGGGAGTGTGTGTCAAAGTGCGAGGGAGCCTGTCTCGGGATGCACAGGAGTGTGTGTCAGAGTGCGCAGGACTCTGTGTCAAAGTGCACGGGAGTCAGTGTCAAAGTGGGGGTAGTCTGCGTCAGAGTGCATGAGAGTCTTCGTCTAAGTGCGCAGGAGTTGCATCAGCACGCACGAGTCTGTGTCAGAGTGCGCGGAAGTCTGTGTCACAGTGCAGGGGAGTATATGTCGGAGTGCAAGGGAGTCTGTGTCAGACAGCAGGGGAGTCTGTGTCAGAGTGCGTGAGGGTCTGTGTCAGAGTGCGTGAGGGTCTGTGTCAGAGTGCGCGGGAGTCTGTGTCAGAGTGCACGGGAGTCTGTGTCAGAGTGTGATAGAGTGTATGTCAGAATGTGCGGGAGTGTGTGGCAGGCTGTGTGGGAGTGTGTGGCAGGCTGTGCGGGAGTGTGTGGCAGGCTGTACGGGAGTGTGTGCCTGTGTGCGCAGGAGCGTGTGTCAGAATGCACAGGGATGTGTGTCAGAGTTCACGGGGGTGTGTGTCAGAATGTGGGGAGTCTGTGTCAGAGTGCGCGTGAATGTGTGTCAGAGTGCGTGCAGTTGGGGGTCAGAGTTCACATGAGTGTGTGTCAGGATGCGGGCGAGTTTGTGTCCAAGTGCGTGGGAGTGTGTATCAAGAGTGCGCGGGAGTGTGTGTCATAGTGTACAGGAGTCTGTGTCAGAGTGCGTGGGAGTCTGTGAGAGACTGCACGGGAGTGTGTGTCAAAGTGCACGGGAGCGTGAGTCAGAGTGCGTGGGAGTCTGTGTCACAGTGCAGGGGAATATATGTCAGAGTGCGAGGGTGTCTGTGTCAGGGTGCGTGGGATTGTGTATCAGAGTATGCGGGAGTCTGTCAGAGTATGCGGGAGTGTGTGTCAGAGTGCACGGGAATCGGGGGTCAGAGTGCACGGGACTCTGTGTCAGTGTGCGCGGGAGTGTGTGTCATAGTGCACGGGAGTCTGTGTCAGAGTGCGCAGGTGTCTGTGAGAGAGTGCACAGGAGTGTGCGTCAGAGTGCGCGGAAATGTTTGTCAGTGTGCGGAAGTGTGAGTCAGTGTGCATGGGAGTGTGTGTCAGTGTACGCGGGAGTGTGTCAGAGTGTGCGGGAGTGTGTGTCAGGGTGCATGGAAGTGTGGGTGTCAGAGTGCGTGGGAGTCGCGGGTCAGAGTGCACGGGAGTCTGTGTCAGAGTGCACGGGAGTCTGTGTCAGAGTGCGCGGGAGTCTATGTCAGAGTGCGCGGGAGTCTGTGTCGGAGTGTGGTGGAGTCTGCATCAAAGTGTATGAGAGTCTGCATCTGAGTGCGCGGAAGTCTGTGTCACAGTGTGCAGAAGTCTGTGTCACAGTGCAGGGGAGTATATGTCAGGGTACGAGGGAGTCTGTGTCAGAGTGCACGGGAGTCTGTGTCAGAGTACGTGGGAGTTTGTGTCGGAGTGCACGGGAATCTGCATCAGAGTGGGTGGGAGTCTGTGTGAGAGTGCACAGAACTGTGTGTTAGAGTGTGCGATAGTGTGTGTCAGAGTGCATGGGAGTGCGTGTCAGACTGCAAGGGAGTGTGTGTCAGAGTGCGCGGGAGTCTGTGTAAAAGTGTGCAAGTGTCTGTGTAAGATTGTGCGAGAGTCTGTGTCAGAGTGCGCGGGAGTCTGTCTCGGAGTGCACGGGAGTCTGTGTCAGAGTGCACAGGAGTGTGTGTCAGAGTGCGCGGGAGTCTGTAAAAGTGCGCAGGTGTCTGTGTAAGAGTGTGCGATAGTCTGTGTCAGAGTGCGTAGCAGTCTGTCTCGGAGTGCACGGGAGACTGTGTCAGAGTGTGTGGGAGTGTATGTCAGAGTACACGGGAGTGTATGTCAGAGTGCATGGGAGTCGGTGTTCAGAGTGCGCGGGAGTCTGTGTCAGAGTGAGCGGGAGTGTGTGTCAGAGTGTGATGGAGTGTGTGTCAGAATGTGCAGGAGTATGTGTCAGAGTGTGATGGAGTGTGTGTCAGAATGTGCAGGAGTGTGTGTCTGAGAGCACGGGAATATGTGTCAGAGTGCGCGAGGGTTTATGTCGAAGTGCGCGGGAGTGTGTGTCACAGTGCGCGGGGTGTGACTGTCAGAGTGCGCATGAGTGTGTGTCAGAGTGCGTGGGAGTCAGGGGTCAGAGTGCACGTGAGTGTGTGTCAGAGTGCGGGAAAGTCTGTGTCCGAGTGCGTGGGAGTGTGTGTCAGAGTGCGCAGGAGTCTGTAAAAGTGCGCAGGTGTATGTGTATGAGTGTGCGGGTGCCGATGTAAGAGTGTGCAAGAGTCTGTCTCGGAGTGCACGGGAGTCTGTGTCAGAGTGTGTGGGAGTGTATGTCAGAGTGCACGGGAGTGTGTGTCAGAGTGCGTGGGAGTCGGGGGTCAGAGTGAGCGGGAGTGTGTGTCAGAGTGTGATGGAGTGTGTGTCTGAATGTACAGGAGCGTGTGTTTGAGAGCGCGGGAATATGTGTCAGAGTGCGCAAGGATTTGTGTTGGAGTGCGTGGAAGTGTGTGTCACAGTGTGCGGGGTGTGACTGTCAGAGTGCACATGAGTGTGTGTCAGAGTGCGGGAGAGTCAGGGGTCCAAGTGCACGTGAGTGTGTGTCAGAGTGCGGGAGAGTCTGTGTCCGAGTGCGTGGGAGTCAGGGGTCAGAGTGCATGTGAGTGAGTGTCAGAGTGCATGGGAGTGTGTGTCAGAGTGCGCGGGAGTTTGTAACAGTGTGCGGGTGTCGATGTCAGAGTGTGCGAGAGTCTGTGTCAGAGTGCGCGGGAGTCTGTCTCGGAGTGCGCGGGAGTCTGTGTCAGAGTGTGTGGGAATGTATGTCAGATGCACGGGAGTGTGTGTCAGAGTTGGGAGCCAGAGTGCACAGGACTCTGTGTCAGAGTGTGATGGAGTGTGTGTCAGAATGTGCAGGAGTGTGTGTCAGAATGTGCAGGAGTGTGTGTCAGAATGTGCAGGAGTGTGTGTCAGATTGCGATGGAGTGTGTGTCAGAGTGCGGGAGAATATGGGTCAGAGTGCATGGGAGTCGGAGGGGTCAGAGTGCATGGGAGTCTGTGTCAGAGTGCGCGGGACTGTGTGTCATAGTGCACGGGAGTGTGTGTCAGAGTGCATGGGAGTCGGGGGTCAGAATGCACAGGAGTCTGTGTCAGAGTGAGCGGGAGTGTGTGTCAGAGTGTATGTCAGAGTGTGATGGAGTGTGTGTCAGAATGTGCAGGAGTGTGTGTCAGAGTGTGATGGCGTGTGTGTCTGAATGTGCAGGAATGTGTGTCTGAGAACGCGGGAATATGTGTCAGAGTGCGCAAGGGTTTGAGTCAGAGTGCGCGGAAGTGTGTCACAGTGCGCGGGGTGTGACTGTCAGATTACACATGAGTGTGTGTCAGAGTGTGTGGGAGTCAGGGGTCAGAGTGCACATGAGTGTCTGTCAGAGTGCGGGAGAGTCTGTGCCCGAGTGCACGGGAGTGTGGGTCAGAGTGCACGCGAGTGTGTGTCAGAGTACGCAGGAGTCTATAAAAGTGTGCAGGTGTCAATGTAAGAGTGCGCGGGAGTCTGTCTCGGAGTGCGCGGGAGTCTGTCTCGGAGTGCACGGGAGTCTGTGTGAGAGTGTGTGGGAGTGTATGTCAGATGCACGGGAGTGTGTGTCAGAGTGCGTGGGAGTCGGGGGTCAGAGTGCACAGTAGTCTGTGTCAGAGTGAACGGGAGTGTGGGTCAGAATGTGCAGGGGTGTGTGTCAGATTGTGATGGAGTGTGTGTCAGAGTGTGGAGTGTGTGTCAGAGTGTGATGGAGTGTGTGTCAGAATGTGCAGGAGTGTGTGTCAGAGTGCGGGAGAGTCTGTGTTCGAGTGCGCAGGAATGTGGGTCAGAGTGCACTGGAGTATGTGTCAGAGTGCGTGGGAGTCGGGGGGGTTAGAGTGCATGGGAGTCTGTGTCAGAATGCGCGGGACCATGTGTCATAGTGCGCGAGTGTGTGTGTCATAGTGCACGGGAGTGTGTCATTGTGCGGGGGAGTGTGTGTCAGAGTGCGGGGGAGTGTGTGTCAGAGTGCGGGGGAGTGTGTGTCAGAGTGCGGGGGAGTGTGTGTCAGAGTGCGGGGGAGTGTGTGTCAGAGCGCGCGGGGGTATGAGTCAGAATGTGTGGGAGTCTGTGTCAGAGTGCCCGGGAGTCGGGGATCAGAGTACACGGGAGTGTATGTCAGATGCGGAGAGGTCTGTGTCAGAGTGAGGGGGAGTCTGTGTCAGAGTGCGCAGGAGTCTGCGTCAGAGTGCGCGGCAGACTGTGTCAGAGTGCGCAGGAGTCAGGGGTTAGAGTGTACTGGAGTCTGTGTCAGAGTGCGGGGGAGTCTGTGTCAGAGTGTGTGCGTGTCTCAGAGCATGTGGGAGCCTGTTTCAGAGTGTGTAGGAGTCTGTGTCGGAGCGTGCAGGGAAAAGAACAAAGGAAAATACAGTACAGGATCAGGCCTTTCGGTCCTCCAAGTCTGCACTGACCATGCTGCCCAATTGAATTAAAACCCTCTATCCTTCCAGGCACCATATCCCTCTATTCCCATTCTATTCAAATAGTCGCCTCTTAAAACTCACTATCGTATCTACTTCCACTACCTTCCCCAGCAGCCAGTTTCAGGCACCCACCACATTCTATGTAAAAAATTTGCCTCGTACACCTCCTTTAAACCTTGCCCCTCACACTTTAAACTATGCCCCTTGGTGTAGGGTAATGAAATTTGCTGATGATATGAAGATGAGTGGAAAAGCGAATTGCATGGAAGGTGCAGAAAGTCTGCAGAGAGATCTGCATAGGCTGAGTGAGTGGGCGAGGACCTGGCAGATGGAGTACAATGTTAGCAAATATAAGGTTATCTACTTTGGTAGAAATAATAGTAAGAGGGATTATTATTTAAAGGGCGAAAAGCTGCAGCATACTACTATGCAGAGGGACCTGGGGGTCCTTGTGCACGAATCGCAAAAACCCAGTCTGCAGGTGCAGCAGGTGATCAAGAAGGCAAATGGAATGTTGGCCTTTATAGCGAGGGGACGAATATAAAAGCAGGGAGGTCTTGCTGCAACTGTATAGGGCACTGGCGAGGCCGCAACTGGAGTACTGTGTGCAGTTTTGGTCACCGCATTTGCGAAAGGATATATTGGCCTTGGAGGGAGTGCAGAGGAGGTTCACTAGGCTGATACCGGAGATGAGGGGATTAGCCTATGAGGAGAGATTGAATAGACTGGGTCTGTACTCGTTGGAGTTTAGAAGCCTGAGGGGGGATCTTATAGAGACATATAAGATAATGAAGAGGATAGATAGGGTAGAGGTAGAGAGATTCTTCCTGCTTAGAAAGGATAGCAGAACTAGAGGGCACAGCCTCAAAATAAGGGGGGAGCAGTTTAGATCAGAGTTGAGGAGGAACTTCTTCACTCAAAGGGTGGTGAGTCTCTGGAATTCTCTGCCCATTGAAGTGGTGGAGGCTACCTCGCTGAATATATTTAAGTCACGGGTAGATAGGTTTCTGATAGACAAGGGAATTAAGGGTTATGGGGAGAAAGCAGGAAAGTGGAACTGATCCACTTCAGATCAGCCATGATCTTGTTGAATGGCGGGGCAGGCTCGAAGGGCTAGATGGCCTACTCCTGCTCCTATTTCATATGTTGTTATGTTCTAATTGACTCTTCCATACTGGGAAAAAGGTCTTGTCTATCCACTCTGTCCATGGTCCTCGTAGTCTTGTAGACTTTTATCAGTTTACCCTTCAACGATGCCTTCTGTGGTTCCAACCTCTCCTCGTAACTGATGCCTCCATCTATCTAGGATGGTTGCCATCCAAGATAGTAACATCCTGGTAACTCTTTTCTGTACTCTCCCCAAAGCCTCCACTACCAGCATGTGTGGGAGTCGGGGTCAGAGTGTGCGGGTGCCGGTGTCAGGGTGCATGAGAATCTGTGTCAAAATGTGTGGGAGTTTGGGTCAAAGTATGCATGAGTCTGGGTCAGAGTGTGCAAGAGTCGGACCAGACTGCACAGGAGTCTCTGTCAGAATATGCAGGAGTCGGGGTCAGAGGGTGTGGGAGTCAGAGTCAGAGCGTGCAGGGTCTGAGTCTGCGAAAGTCTGTTTCAGAGTGTAAGGGTGTCGGGATCAGAGAGCAGGGGAGCTAGGGTCAGAGTTCATAGGACTCGCTGTCAGCATGTGCGGGAGTCGGGGTCAGAGTGCATGGGAGTCTGTGTCAGAGTGTGCGGGAGTTTGGGTCAGAGTGTGCGGGAGTTGGGGTCAGTGTGTGCTGGAGTTGGCCTCAGTGGGTGCAGGAGTTGGGGTCAAAGTGGATGGGGTAGTCTGTGTCCCAGTTTCCAGGGTCAGAGTCGGAGTGTGCGGGTGTCTGTGTCAAAGTGTGCAGGAGTCAGCATCAGAGCGTGCAGGAATTGGGGTCAGAGTGCATGGGAGTCTGTCGGAGTTCGCGGACTCTGTGTCAGAGTGCATAAGAGTCGGAGTCAGTGTGTGCAGGAATCGGGGTCAGAGTGTGCACGGTCTGAGTATGCAGCAGTCTGTTTCGGAGTGTACAGGAATCAGGGTCAGAGAGCAAAGGAACCACAGTCAGAGTGTGCAGGACTTGCTGTCACCATGTATGGGTGCAGGGTCAGAGAACACAGGGTCAGAGGCAGAGTGTGTGGGTATCAGGGCCAGAAAGCACCAGAACCAGGTCTAGAGTGTGCAGGACTTGCTGTCAGCATGTGCGTGTGCCGGGGTCAGAGTGTGCAGGTGTCTGGTTCAGAGTGTGCGGGCATCTGTGTCAGAGTGTATGGGAGTCTGTGTCAGAGTGTGCAGAAATCAGGGTCAGATTGTGCAGGAGTCTGTGTCACAGACTGTGTCAGAGTGCGCGGGAGTCTGTGTCAGAGTGCACGGGAGTCGGGGTCAGTGCACAGGAGCCGGGGTCGGGGTCTGAGTATACGGGAGTCTGTTTCAGAGTGTACAGAAGTCAGGGTCAGAAAGCAAAGGAGTCAGGGTCAGAATGTGCAGGACTAGCTGTCACCATGTATGGGTGCGGGGTCAGAGAACGCACGGTCAGAAGCAGAGTGTGCAGGAGTCTGCTACAGAGTGTGCAGTCATCTGTGTCAGAGTGTACAGAAGTCGGTATCAGAGTGTGCGGAAATCGGGGTTAGATTGTGTGGGAGTCTGTGTCACAGTGTGCGTCAGAGTGTGCAGGAGTCTGTGTCAGAGTGTGCAGGAGTCTGTGTCAGAGTTTGCTGAAGTCTGAGTCGGAGTGTGCAGCAGTCGGGGTCAGAGAGCAAGGAAGTCTGTTTCAGAGTGCACGGAGTCAGGGTCAAAGTGTGCAGGGTCTGACTGCGCGCAATCTGTTTCAGAGTGTATGGATGTTGGGGTCAGAGAGCACTGAAGCCAGGGTCAGAATGTGCAGGACTTGCTGTCAGCATGTGCGGGAGTCTATTTCAGAGTGTGCAGGACTCGGATCAGAATGTGCAGGAGTCGGGGTCAGAGTGTGCAGGAGTCTGCCTGAGTGCGTGGGTGCCGGGGTCAGAGTGCATACGAGTCTGTATCAGAGCGTGCAGGTGCCAGGGTCAGAATGTGCAGAAGACTGTGTCAGAGTGTGCGGAAATCGGGGTCAGAGCGTGCAAAGACTGTTTCAGAGTGTCCAGGAGTCGGGGTCAGAGTGTGTGGGAGTCAGAGTCAGAGTGTGCGGGGTCTGAGTCTGCGAGAGTCTGTTTCAGAGTGTAAGGGTGTTGGGATCAGAGAGCAAGGGAGCCAGGGTCAGAGTTCATAGGATAGACTGCCAGCACATGTGGGAGTCGGGGTCAGAGTGCATGGGAGTCTGTGTCAGAGTGTGCGGGAGTTTGGGTCAGAGTGTGCAGGAGTCTGTTTCAGAGTGTGCGGGAGTTGGGGTCAGTGTGTGCTGGAGTTGGCCTCAGTGTGTGCGGGAGTCCGGTCAAAGTGGGTGGGGTAGTCTGTGTCCCAGTTTCCAATGTCAGAGTCGGAGTGTGCAGGAGTCAGTGTCAGTGTGCAGGAATTGGGGTCAGAGTGTACGGGATTCGGGGTCAGAGTGCATGGGACTCTGTCGGAGTTTGCGGACTCTGTGTCAGAGTACATGGGAGTCGGGGTCAGAGTGCGCAGGAGTCGGGGTCAGAGTGTGCAGGGTCTGAGTATACGGGAGTCTGTTTCAGAGTGTACGGGAGTCTGTATCAAGGTGTGCGGAAATCGGGGTTAGATTGTGCAGAAGTCTGTGTCACAGACTGTGTCAGAGTGTGCGGGAGTCTGTGTCACAGTGTGCGGGAGTTGGTGTCAGAGTGTGCAGGAGTCTCTTTCAGTGAGTGCGGGAGTTGGGGTCAGTATCTGCTGGAGTTGGCCTCAGTGGGTGCAGGAGTCGGGGTCAAAGTGGGTGGGGTAGTCTGCGTCCCAGTTTCCAGGGTCAGAGTCGGAGTGTGCGGGAGTCTGTGTCAAAGTGTGCAGGAGTCAGCGTCAGAGTGTGCAGGAATTGGGGTCAGAGTGCGTGGGAGTCTGTTGGAGTTCACGGACTCTGTGTCAGAGAGCAAAGGAACCGGGGTCAGAGTGTGCAGGACTAGCTGTCACCATGTATGGGCGCAGGGTCAGAGGCAGAGTGTGCAGGAGTCTGTTACAGAGTGTTGGGTATCAGGGCCAGAAAGCACCAGAGCCAGGGCTAGAGTGTGCAGGACTTGCTGTCAGCGTGTGTGTGTGCCGGGTTCAGAGTGTGCAGGTGTCTGGTTCAGAGTGTGCTGGCATCTGTGTCAGAGTGTATGGGAGTCTGTGTCAGAGTGTGCAGAAATCAGGGTCAGATTGTGCTGGAGTCTGTGTCACAGACTGTGTCAGAGTGCGCGGGAGTCTGTGTCAGAGTGCGCGTGAGTCTGCGTCAGAGTTCACTGAAGTCTGTCAAAATGCACAGGATTTGAGGTCAGACTGTGCGGGTGTTGGGGTCAGAGAGTGCGGGAGTCTGTGTCAGAGTTCGCTGAAGTCTGTGTCAGAGTGTGCAGCAGTTGGGATCAGATTGCATGGGTATTGGGGTCAGAGAACACGGGAATCTGTTTCAGACCACACAGAGTTGGGTCAAAGTATGCAGGGTCTGAGTGTGCGCAGTCTGTTTCAGAGTGTATGGATTTCGAGGTCAGAGAGCACCAGAGCCAGGGTCAGAGTGTGCAGGACTTGCTGTCAGCATGTGCAGGTGCCAGGATCAGAGTGTGTAGAAGTCTGTTGCAGAGTGTGCGGAAGTCTGTTTCAGAATGTGCAGGACTCAGGGTCAGAGTGCACATGAGTCTGCATCAGAGCGTGTGGGTGCCGGGGTCAGAGTGTGCAGGAGTCTGTGTCAGAGTGTGCGGAAGTTGGGGTCAGAGTGTGAGGGAGACTGTTTCAGAGTGTGCAGGAGGTGAGGTCAGAATGTGCGAGAGTCAGGGTCAGAGTGTGCGGGTGTCTATTTCAGAGTGTACAGGAGTTGGGGTCAGAATGTGCGGGAGCCGAGGTCAGAGTATGTAGGAGTCAGGGTCAGAGTGTGTGGGAGTGAGGCTCAGAGTGTGCAGGTGTCTGTTTAAGAATATGCGGAAGTCAGGCTCAGAGAGTGTGGTAGTCAGGGTGAGAGAGCAAGGGAGTCAGGGTCAGAGTGTGCTAGAGTCGGGGTCGGAATGCGCTGGAGTCGGGATCAGTGTGCGAAAGTTGGATCTGACTGCACAGGACTCTGTGACAGAGTACGCAGGAGTTGGGGTCAGATTGTGTAGGAGCCAGACTCAGAGAGCAGGGGAGGCAGGGTCAGCGTGTGTAGGCATTGTTGTCTGAGTGTGTGGGAGCTGGGGTCAGAGCGCAGGAGTCTGTTTCAGAGTGCCCAGGAGTCTGTTTCAGAGTGTGCAGTAGTTAAGGTCAGACTGTGCGGGAGTCTGTGTCAGCGTGCGTGGGAGTCTCTGTCAGAGCGTACAGGTGCCAGGGTCTGAGTGCATGGGAGTCTGTATCAGAGCGTGCGGGATTCGGGGGTCAGAGTACACGGGAGCGTATGTCAGATGCAGGGGTTCTGTGTCAGAGTGCGACGGATTTTGTGTCGGAGTGCACGGGAGTCTGCGTCAGAGTGTGAGGGAGTCTGCGTCAGAGTGCAAGGGAGTCTGCGTCAGAGTGCGAGGGAGTCTGCGTTAGAGTGCGAGGGAGTCTATGTCAGAGTGCAAGGGAGTCTGCATCTTAGTGTGCGGGAGTTTGTGTCAGAGTATGGGGAAGTCTGTCAGAGTGCATGGGACTGTGTGTCAGAGTACGCGAGACTGTGTGTCGGAATGCGCGGGAATGTGTGTCATAGTGCGTGCAAGTGTGTGTCATAGTGCACTGGAGTCTGTGTAAGACTGCGCAGGTGTCTGTGTCAGAGTGCATGGGAGTCTGTGTCAGAGTGCGTGGGAGTCAGGGGTCAGCGTGCACTGGAGTCTGCATCAGAGTGCGTGGGAAACTGCATCAGAGTGCACGGGAGTTGCATCAGAGTGTACGGCAGTGCATGCATGCGAGTTTGTGTCAGAGTGCGGTGGAGTCTGCATCAGAGTGCATGGGAATCTGCATTAGAGTGCGCGAGAGTCTGTGTCAGTGTGTGGGACTCTGTCAGAGTTCGCTGAAGTCTGTGTCAAAATGCGCAGGAGTTGAGGTCAGACTATGCAGGTGTCGGGATCAGCGAGCGGGGGAGTCTGTGTCAGAGTGTGCAGCAGTTGGGATCAGATTGTATGGGTATCGGGGTCAGAGAGCGTGGGAATCTGTTTCAGAGTGCACGGAGTTGGGTCAAAGTATGCAGGGTCTGAGTGTGCGCGGCCTGTTTCAGAGTGTATGGATTTCGGGGTCAGAGAGCACCGGAGCCAGGGTCAGAGTGTGCAGGACTTGCTGTCAGCATGTGTGGGTGCCGGGATCAGAGTGTGTGGGAGTCTGTTGCAGAGTGTGTGGAAGTCTGTTTCAGACTGTGCAGGACTCGGGGTCCGAGTGTGCAGGAGTCTGTGTCAGAGTGTGAGGGAGACTGTTTCAGAGTGTGCAGGAGTCAGGGTCAGAGTGTACAGGAGTTGGGGTCAGAATGTGCGGGAGCCGAGGTCAGAGTATGTAGGAGTCGGGGTCAGAGTGTGTGGGAATGAGGCTCAGAGTGTGCGAGAGTCTGTTTAAGAATGTGCGGAAGTCAGGCTCAGAGTGTGTGGTAGTGCGGGTGAGAGAGCAAGGGAGTCGGGGTCCTTGTAGCGCAGCGCTACAAGGAAGAACACTTTAAGTGGTGAATTCAGAAATTTTATTAACCATTAAAAATATAACAAATCAGGAAGCTAAAAAGAATGTGCCAATCAACAATTTTTGGCATAATTAACACCAAGAGGATAAAGTTTTACTGACAATTGAATAGATTTCTCACCCTTCTCAAACCAAGTCATGAATTGATAACTTTAAAAAACATCAAAAACAGCTCTCAGCATCTCTCCGTAAACTTCTCTCCCCATTTCTCTTTTTTTCTGCCTCTGCCCCAAAATTGGTTCTCAGGATCCCTGTTGAAAAACCAGCTTAACCAATTGTAGAAAAATAACCAATTGGTTTATAACTTGTCAACAATGAAATAAGAATTAGCCCATTTTTTTTAGCTAATTACACATGTTGTTTCTGTTTTAAGACAATGCTTATTGTCTTTCATTTTGAGGGTGGCTGAGTGTCAACCAATAATTGGTTAATTCATTTAAAATTCAGACATATTTCTTCCAATCAAGGTTACTGAATTATGTTATTTCTCTTTATTCGGTGGCCAGAGAAGTACACAAGATTCTTATTCCCACAGCACTTTAGGAGTCTGCATTAATAATAATCAAAAGTTAATAATATGGTCATAATTATAAAAGTTATCAACTTATGTGGTCGAAATTAATTTGCAGCCTTTCTAACATATCAATGAATTACTTATTCTTTAATTGTTTCACAATTAAGGCTGTCTACTTAACTAATATGATTGGTTTCCAATAATGTATATGTGGAGTTTGCACATTGTCCCCGTGTCTTTGTGAGTTTCCTCTCACAGTCCAAAGATGTGTAGGTTTTGTGAACTGGCCATGCTAAATTGCTTCTTAGTGGTAAGGAGATTAGCAGGGATAATATGTGGGGTTACGGGGATAGGGCCTGGGTAGGATTGTTGTCGGTGCCGGCTCGATTAGTCAAATGGCCTCCTTCTGCACTGCAGGATTCTATGATTCTAATACTGGTTTCGTTTTTATTAAAATTACTTCCATCAATTTTAGCGGAAAATGCTTAAGACCACATAAATTCAAACTACACGAAAACTAGTGATTTTGTAACTACCAACATAAGGGTAAAATATATATTGATCCCTCGCTTTTCAATTTATCTTATGGGTTTCTCTTGGGTATCAGAATTGACTTCCAGTCCAAATCAACTGTACAAAATTGTAGCCTCCGGGTGAGAATGCTCAAGTAGCAAAGATGAACAGAACGACAATTGTGGCTTTCATTTGTATAGCATAAAGATGGTGGAAGTTTGCTTGCATCACAGTTTTTACAATATAGTCATGTCACAATAGTTACATTGACATCCAGCAAAATTGCCAAAATTGTTCCATTCATATTATCTCTTGGGAGGTAGCATTAGTTCCTGGTCTTTCATTCCTCGAGAAAATGTTCAGGCAGGCCACGTGTATCAGGATGTGGGGTATCACGATATCTATCAAAACAAAATATAGTGTTTACTCTTTCACAGTTTTTAATTGATTAATGTGGTACTATTTTTCTTCTGCCTTTCACAGTGGTAATATGTTAGCCCATTGAGCCGGGTAAACTTTTCAATTTTCCTTTAAAGTTCTGTTCCCTCTCTTCACCACTCCTGAAGACTGTGGATGGTGGTTGATGGAAAGTTTGTATGATTCCAAACAATTTTTAGTCACAATCCCTGTTTAGTCACAGGGATAGTCTCCATCTACAGATTATCTCAATCAATAAAATTCCTGGCAAAAGTATTGCAAATTCAAAGTTTTTTCCCATTTCAGTATTCTTGTCTAACTACCAAATCAAATGGAATTATCTTTAAAAAAAATTCTGCCTTAGTTCTTTAAAAATGTATCCAATTTCTGGCTATTTCTTATTCAATATCATCACTTCCTAATATTCATTTGTTCCAATCTAAAATTCCTTTACTTTAATTGATAACTTGACAAGTACCATGGAGTACAATACCATTTAATTGTTTTAAAGACAGTTTCTCTATGGAGTATGTGTCAGTGTCTCGCCCTCCTGACCACATTGACCATTTCATGCCATTTGTCAAGTACTTGCACATAACTGAGAGCTGTTTTTCAGTGCATTCAACAAAGTATCTCCTGATCTTTGAACTAGCCCATTTTAAGCTGATTTCCCGCATATTCTGTTAGTTACTTCACACGTAACATCTGCACACTTATGCAGTATATCAATATCAGGCCATAACATTCTTGACTCTGGTGATCTTATCAAAAGATCTTGAAGTCCCAATGCTTCAGATAGCAGCAAGACTATCATATTCAGTTTTCGTTTTAAAAAGTCTCTAGGCAAGGTCACAAATATCTCCAAGAGGAATCTATTAATTTAACTAGTCTCATATATCCTTTCACTGGAATGTACATTAATACTAAATTGATATATTTAACTACAACCACTATGAATTATCCCAATTCCCATTTGATGTTGTATACTTTTTCCCTAACTCTATTTCCTCACAATTTTACATATGCAATCGTTACCATCTTATCTCATTTGTAAGCCCTTGAGAAGCTTTACAGTTTAATAAAATGTCCTTATAATATCTATAAAACAGAAGTCAAATGTTTCCATTTGATTTGCAGCATTAGCATATTTTGCTTGTTCATTCTTTATGTTAGATGACATTTCCATTTCTCAGAAGCAATTTATGAAATTACTCTAGACATTTCACATTCCAAGTTATTCTAAATTCAAATGAGAATTTTGTTGTTAGGTTAAAGTTTCTTTTTTTCTCTCATTTATCTTTCTCCAAAATTAATGTTTTGCTTAAGTAATAAAAGCACTCTTAGAAATAGAGTTTGCATATTTTTATTGGTTTTGCTTAATTTAAATTAAAAAAAACTGTAATATCTTCTCTTATTCATTAAATTGAATAGGACCCATTGGTACCCGTAGAAAAAAAGCACAAAAATCCATTGTAGATCTGGTCAAGGATCCAGTAAGTTAACACATATACAATTCTAATAACGCCACAGAGGCAAAAGTCTCATCACCATGCTAGTTTATTTACACCATATATCTATACATAACCAGCTCTCCAGTTTCTCCCTGCTGAATGCAGGCTGGGAGTCTGCTTTAAATAGGGAGCATGAGGCTTCCTGATTTAACCATCAATTAGGACTTGTCAGGTGCTTCTTTTTTGATACCAACAAATTAAACTAAATCAAATTAACTGAGGTCCAAATTAAAAGAGGCAGCTCCCCAAAAGGAGGGGGACAGCCCAAACCAAAAATCAAAGCACAAAGGAAGGGGGACTCTTCTAGTTCATACTCTAGCAAGCCAGCCTCATTAGCTTGGCTGAAGTCTTCACAACAATCATACCTTAATTGTTAAGCAGTTATATCCAAAACTACAAAAGCTGTGTGGACATTTAAAAAAAAATCAATTGTCTGCTGAAACGGTTAACTTCTCTGCAGAACCGAAAGGGGCAGAGCTAAACAATTTTGGAGTTATGCAGCATACCTTGGGTAACTATAGAACCATACAGTGCAGAGGGAGGTCATTTGGCCCATTAAGTCTGCACCGACCCTCCGAAAGAGCATCCCACCCAGGCCTTCCCCTCCACCATTTCTCCATAACCCACACATTTACTATCATTAATCCCCCTAATCTCTGGATATTAAGGGGCAATTTAGCATGGCTAATCCACCTCACCTACACATCTTTGGACTGTAGGAGGAAACTGAAGCACCCTCCACCTACTGATACAGGGAGAACATGCAAACTCCACAAGCCACCCAAGGCTGGAAATGAAGACAGGTTTCTTCCACTATGAGGCAGCAGTGCTAACCATTGTACCACCATGCCTTCCTTCCGTAATTTCCTTTATCAAAATTTAAATTCCATGCAACTGCACTTTCTCCCCCATTCTAATGTCTACATTTTTTCTAGAGGGAACACAACAATAAAGCTCTTATTAGGCCTTAACCCTAAAAAAACTAATTTGCTATGTTTTAACTTTAACTGACTTAACAATCAGAAAAACCACATTCATACTCAAATACAAACAGGTTCAAATACAAACAGCTTATCCAGTATCTCTCCGTGTCCTTCTTAAAATAATATAGATATAAGAGGTAAAGGAAACCGGAGAAGTGTCACAATTTGAATCAGAGCTGGATTCTATTTCTGGTTTTGGGGGTACACTGGCAACAATTTTCCCCATTTCTAAATGCAGAAGCAACTGCACATTTCCTTGTTAATGTACCTTCAATCTCTGAAAGATTTTGATTAAAGTCTGCAAAATGCATTTCACAGAAAAGAATGTGGGTGTCAGGATCGAGAGTGGGTGGGTATCAGGGTTAGAGTGTGAGAGTATCAGGGTCAAAGTGTGAGGATGTCAGGGTCGAGAGTGTGAGGGTGTCAGCATTAAAAGTATGAGGGTGTCAGGGTCGAGAGTGTGAGGGTGTCAGGATCAAGACTGTGAGGATGTCAGGGTCAGATTGTGAGGATGTCAAGGTTGAGAATATGAGGATGTCAGGGTAGAGAGTGTGAGGGTGTCAGGGTCGAGAGTGTGAGGGCGTCAGGGTCGAGAGTGTGAGGGTGTCAGGGTCGAGAGTGTGAGGATGTCAGGGTCAGAGTTTGTGGGAGTCAGGGGTCAGAGTGAGTGGAAGTCAGGGGTCAGTGTGTGCGGCTGTTGGGGTCAGAGTGTGTGGGGATCGGGGTCGGAGTGTGCGAGATTCGTGATGACAGTGTGCAGGATTCCTGATGAAAGTGTGTGGGAGTCTGTTGTCAAGAGTGCACTGGATGGGGTGTCAGTGTATGCTGGAGTTGGAGTGTACAGGAATTGGTGTCAGAGTGTGCTGGAGTCAAGGGTCAGAGTTTGTGGGAGTCGAGGGGACCAAGTGTGTGGGAACTGAAATCCACGTGTGTGGGAGTTGGGGCCAGTGTGTGCAGTGTGCAGGAATCAGGATGTCGGACTGTACTGGAGTCGGGGTCAGAGTGAGTTAGAATTGAGGTCAGAGTGTGCAGGTGTTGCTTGGTTGGTACATGTGGGATTGGAAAGGTCAGGGTGTACGGCAGTCAGCGTCAAAGTGTGTGGTAATCAAGTCATTGTGTGGCTGTTGGAGTGTTAAGGTATATGGAGGTCAGGTGTTACAGTGTGTGAGATTCAAGTCAGAGTATGGAAGTCAGGGGGTCAGAGTGCGCATGGTTGTCAGAGTATGCAAATGTAGGGATCAGAGTATGCAGGTGTTGGGGTTTCAGAGTGTGTAGACATCAGAGTCAGGGTTCTGCATTTTCAAAGTGAGGTAGGTCAGAGTGTGCAGGTATCAGGGTTGTTATATATTTAAGTGGTTGCATGATTTCTTTAACAGCCAGTCACACATCACTGGTGAAATCATTTGGATGTTTCACAGGCTCCTGCTTCAGTTCCGTTTTCTACTCTACAGGCAACAGTTCCTGAAATTAATCTGTTGCTTTTTTGGAGTTACGTGTGCAAGCCATTTTTTTTGTTGCTTAACCCCCAAATATAGTTAGGACATTACAAAAAGAAAATTGGAGAAAAGTTGGGATTTTGTTTCATCAAAAACAATGAGAAAAGGTCCTAAATTCAAAAAAACATTGGGGTCCTTGCACTTCGAATATTAGAAGGCTGGAAAAAATCAACAACAGGATTAAGGATTGAAGTGCCAGTCAGTGAAGGAAGACCAAGTAAGAGAAAAAAAAGGAAAAAAAATTGTCTTTCATGCCGGGAAAAAATAGGGTAGACTCCTCTAACTTTTAGGAACTGCACACATGATGCAGTGTGTAGCAGCAGAATGGAAAGCTCACTACACAGTTGGAAAAGCATGGAAGTTCTCTGTGCAGTCTTAAAAGAGGGCTTTTTTCTTCCAATCAGAAAAAGGTGAGATTGCAGGCAGTATTTAACATATTTGAAAAGAAGGGATGCTTTGCTGTATAGCTGGGGCCGTTGGAAAATATATGTCAAGTCAACGTCTCCAAGGTGAAAAGGGAAGACAAAAAAATATAGGGAGCAGCCTCGAATCGCTAGTGCCTGCAAGAGAAATGATGGGTCAATTAGGAACCATGCGTCCTTTCAATGAAAAACATGAGTTATGGAATTCCTATGCTGAGCGTTTTCCATACTTTGTGCAAGTGAATAAAATTGAAAATTAGTTGCTTGTACCAGTTTTCTCTGTACAATAGGAAGTAAAACCTTCAATTTGCTCTGGTGATTTGTTCATCTAGCAAAGCCATGAACCAAAACTTACAGTGACTTGACAAAGATCATTGAAGAGCATTACTCGCCAAAGCTTGCTGATCATTGCAGAATGGTTCAGGCTCTACCAAAGGAATCAAGGGGAAAGTGAAGCACTGTTCAGTTTGTGGCAACTTTAAAAAGGCTGGCACAACATTGTGAGTTTGGTGAGTCATTAGAGGATACTTTTCGGGATTGTCTTGTTTGTGGATCCCAGAATGAAGTTATCCGAAGAAGATTGCTTACTGAACATGCATTGACTTTAAAGACAGCAGTAGAAATTGCACTATTGATGGAACTGACTGTTGAAGGGGCTTCACATTTTGGTGCAGGAATTAAGATCCACAGTTGGAAACTGCCCCTAAGATGTTAAAATGGTAAAAAACATGACATAGATATGTCAAAATGGGCCATTCAGTGAATGAATGCTTGAGCAAGGATAGTCAATGCACAAATTATGGCAAAATGGGTCACACTGCAAAAGCTTGTTGAGCTAGACCAGCTTCCCCTGAAAAGAACATTCAGAAGAAGAACCTGGCTACCTTCAAGAAGAACAAGTTGCATCCTACAAAAAGAATGTATAGCATGAAAGAGAAGAAGGAAATGTCCAGAAATATGCTGAAGAGCTCCAACTGAACTACCCATACAAGGTGAATCACATAGATTCTGGGTGATTCTGAAGTTAAGTGGGCAACGTATTAACGTGGAGGGTGTTTTTCTTAAATTCCTGAGATTATATATAACAAAAGCTGAAGTATCTTCCTTTAAAACCAGCTGATGTGATTACAAGAACATACACGGAAGAGATTGTGCCATTCAAAGGTTGAGTTGAGTGAACAAACAGTGGAGTTGCCACTCCATGTGATCCATAATTTTCTAGCTGTATTTGGGAGAGCATGATTGGAGAAGATAAAGCTCAGCTAGAGTGCTGTCTGCAGATTGGTTAATGTCAAAACAGACCTATAGCACCTTGTGGATAAATATGTGTGTTTGAAAAGAGACACATTGCTCCATGAAGGGAGATTAAGTATAACTCAAGATAAAACCCAATAGTAAACCAAAAGGACTCTAAGAGTGGTGCCATGTGCAATTCATCTCAAGGTTGAAGAAAAATTAACATGATTTGTTAACACTGGTGCGTTAGAGAGCTGGTTACAATGAGGGACTGAGCTACCCTCATCATACCTGTCATAGAACCAGATAGTTCAGTTTATATTTGTGTTGATTTCAAAACAACTATAAATCCAGTGATGTCTGCTTACCAGTATCTGCTTCCTTTAATTGAAGATTTGTTTGCGTGGCTATCAGATGGCAGAAATTCAGCAAGCTGGATCTTTTTTAAGCATATTTACAAATTAATGTAGCCACTGTATCTCAACCATTGGTTACCAGCATCCATAAAGATCTTTTTCATTGTAAAAAAATTGCTTTTTGGAATAACATCCAGATCAGCCCTATTCCAAAGATCAAAAAATCAGATTTTAAGTGGTCACTCTGGTGTACAACATTATCTGGATGATATTCTAATTGCAGGGTCCAATGAACAAGAGTACTGCATAATTTAGAAGCAACATTGGAATGTCTTCAAACCTATGGTCTGCGTATCAAGAAAGAAAATTGTGACACATTAGAAATTATCCTGTGAAGGTGATTGATATGTATTGAAAGAAATGATAGCTGGAACCCATCGTACATATCCTGACTTGAACCCATACGTGTCTATTGTGGGGAATCTAAATGATCATTCCTCCTAGTCTACGTGGAAAAGTTCTTGAACAACTACATGAATGACATCCTGGTGTAGTCCAGATGAAGGAATTAGCATGTAGTTATTTTTGGTGACTGGGTCTGGATGCTCAGATTGAAGAAAAAGTGGGACAGTGTCACTCATGTGCATGAATAAGAAATACATAAACATTGTCTCCTTTATACCCTTAGATTGCCTAAAATATCAAGGCAATGATTGCATGTAGATTGTGCTGGTTCATTTGAGGATTATATGTTCTTAGTCATAATTGATGCACATTCAAACTGGCCAGAAGTTGTTATCATGACATATACCACAACTGAACAAACTATGGAAAAACTTGACAAGATTTGGTAAACCAGAACAGATTGTTAGCAATAATGGTTAACAGTTTACTTCACAAGAATTTGAGGTTTATCACAAAGTAAATAGTATTCAGTTATAAAATGCACACCTTATCATCCCTCAATCAATGGATTAAGGTTAAAGTTTATTTATTAGTGTCACAAAAAGGCTTAAAATAACACTGCAGTGAAGTCGCTATGAAAATCCCTGGCGCCCACACTCCAGCGCCTGTTCACATACACTAAGGAAGAATTTAGTCAATGCGCCTAACCAGCAGTTTTTTCGGACTGTGGGAGGAAACTGGAGCACTGGGAGGAATCCACACAGACATGGGGAGAACATGCAGATTCTACACAGACAGTGATCCAAGCCGGGAATCACACCCAGGTCCCTGATGTTGTGAGGCAGCAGTGCTAACCACTGTGCCACTGATCAGCTGAATGACTTATACAATACTTGGAACATTCTTTAAAAGCTTCCAAAGGGCAAAGTTCATTATCATGTTATGTGACTAGCTTTTCGGCACCTTATTGAAATACTACTCATGTGACTACCCAAAATTCACCTGCATTACTACTCCTCAAAAGGAAATTGAGAACTACGTTTTATTTATTATTATCTCAAGAAACTTCAGAGATGGTAGAATGTCAACAACAATCTCAAGTTGCTAGACGAGAAACAACACTCATTTCAACAAGGAAATCAGCATTCGTGTGTAAATATGCCATGAGTGAGAAATGGTACTAGCCAAAGTTTTAGCAAAAGCATGTCTACGTGGTTCAAACCAAAGATGAACTACTTTAGTGATGCCATGCTGACGAATTGATGTCATACCAAAATGATTTCTCAGAATCATCTCCAGAAGTACCAAATATTTTCATCCCTAGTGTTGTGCATGTTATTACAGAAGACTTAGTTGATTAAGGTTGTCTGATGATTGTGTCTTTGCTACTATAATACGTGACAATAATGCAGAATTAGTTCCAAAGGGGAGAAGTATCTACCGAAGTTTCAAATCATACTTCCAGGGTCATGGACAGCCAAATTCCAGAACATCATATATAGTCGAAAAGGAATAGACATCCTCCTGATCAACTTTCATTTTGATTGTATTTAATGATTAAAGTAGTACTGTGTGTAGAGTATTATTGATTCTATGTACAACATTGTAGTAATTTATTGTCATGACCACAGAAGTAAAGGTGGAGGGATGTTATATATTTAAGTGATTGCTTGAAGAGCTGGTCACATCTTTTGATGGTGATGTCATTGGGGTGCTTCACAGGTTCCTGCTCTCCCTTGCTCAGGCAACAACTCCTACAATAAATCTCTTATTGTTATTTTGAATCTACATATGTGACCACATCATTCTCTTTTTATTTAAAACCCACAACCCTAAACATGGCTAGGACATTACAAGGGTCAGGGTGTGTGGGTCTCACAGTCAGAGTGGACGCGAGTCGGAAGGTAAGAGTGTACGGTAAGGTAAGAGTATGTATTCAGGGTCAGAGTATGCAGGAGCCAGGGGTCAGATTATTCAGTTTTTGAGGTCACAGCATGTGGACGTTGGGGTCAGAGTGTGCGGGTATGAGGGTCAGAGTGTGCAGGAGTCAGCGGGGACAGATTGTGCAAATGTCAGGCTCACAGTGTACAGATGTTGGGGTTGTGAGTTGAAGTCAGAGTGTGCAGGAACAGAAAGTCAGAATGTGCTTGAGTCAGGGTCAGAGTGTGCAGGACTTTGGGTCAAGAGCGCATGAAATTCGGAGTTCAGAGTGCAAGTGAGTTGGCTGCTCAGTGTACATGGGTCATGAGGTCAGAGACTGTTGGATTCTGTGCCAGAGTATGCAGGTGTCAGGGTCAGAGTGTATGGGAGTTAGGGTCAGAGTGTGCAAGAGTAGGGGTCAGAGTGTGCGGGAGTTGGGGTCAGAGTGTGCGGAGTCAGAGTGTTCAAGAGTCTGGATCAGAGTGTGTGGGAGTCAGGCTCAGAACGTGCGGGAGCCCAGGTCAGAGTGTGTGGGAGCCCAGGTCAGAGTGTGCGGGAGTCGGGGCTCAGAGTGTGCGGGAGTCGGGGCTCAGAGTGTGCGGGAGTCGGGGTCAGATTGTGAGGGAGCCAGGGTCAAGGTGTGACTGAGCCAGGGTCAGAGTGTGCGGCTCAGAGTGTGCAGGAGTTGGGATCAGAGTGTGAGGGTGTCGAGTTCAGAGCGTGCTAGATTCTGTGTCAAAGTATCCAGGAATCAAGGTCAGAGGGTGCAGGTGTCGGGGTCAGTGTGTGCGACAGTCGGGGTCAGGGTGTTTGGGAGTGGGGTCAGAATGTGCAGGAGTTGGGGTCAAAGTGTGCCAGTGTCGGGTCAGAGTGTGTCAGGGTCAGAGCGTGTGAGAGTCGGGGTCACAGTGTGCTGGTGTCGGGGTGGGTGGTCAGAGTGTGCGGGAGTCGGGATCAGAGTATGCGGGAGTCGGGGTCAGAGTGTGCGGGAGTCAAGGTCAGAGCGTGTGCAGGAGTCGGGGTCAGAGTGTGTGGGAGTCGGGGTCAGAGTGTGCGAGAGTCGGGTAGAGTGTGCCGGTGTCGGGGTCAGAATGTGCGGGAGTCAGGGTCAGAGTGTGCCAGTGTCGGGATCAGAGTG
Organism: Carcharhinus amblyrhynchos; assembly: GCF_965287045.1. Classification (NCBI taxonomy): domain Eukaryota; kingdom Metazoa; phylum Chordata; class Chondrichthyes; order Carcharhiniformes; family Carcharhinidae; genus Carcharhinus; species Carcharhinus amblyrhynchos. Next base: position 16,165,241 of record NC_137353.1, on the reverse strand, counting down.
TGTTGGTGTCAGGGTCAGACTGTGCGGGAGTGGAATTGGTCTCCATTTCTCATTATCACCTTATGCAGGAAAGCAATTGGTGACTTTAATCCTTCTGAATCAAAGCGCTTTAATAGTCACAGAGATTCATCATTGGGGACCAAGTGGCCTTTTTTTTTCTTTATTTTATTTTTTAGATTAATAAGAAAAGAGAAATTTGTGAATATTTGTAATGAGCATATGGGATAATTAGTTGGAGGAAGTGGGTTCCATTTGATGTTGAGCAAGCCGCTATCACCTCAATGGCTGCAAAGTGAGGGGAAGGAGAGAGATGCTCACTCGACTTTGATCCGTTGCCCCAGGCTGACTTCACAACCACTTGCAGTCTGACTGAGTGAGTGCTTTTCAGTTATTCCTGCCAAGTGTCTGTTGGAGATAAGAGCAGGCCCCTTCACTGTATACAGCCAAGCACACTAGCAAATGGTCAAACTGTGGAATTATACATATATGAGAACTCCATTACAGGTGCTTCAGAATATTTTAAATACTTTGTCATGGTGTGAGAGGAAGATATCTTCTCTTTCTTTCCATTGGTGGACCCGGGTTCAATTCCAGTCTTGGGTGACTTCCTGTGTAGAGTTTGCACGTCTTCCCTGTGTCTGTGTGGGTTTCTGCTGGGTGCCCTGGTTTCCTCCCACAGTCCAAAGATGTGTGGGTTAGGTAAATTGGCCGTGCTAAATTACCCCTTAGTGTCCAAAGGTGTGCAGTTTAAGTGGATTGGCCATGCTAAGTTGCCTCTTGGCATTCAAAGGTGTGTAGGTTAGGGGGATTAGCAGGGTTAATAGGTGGCATTTTGGGCATTGGGCCTGATTAGGATGCTCTGTCAGAGAGTCAGTGCAAACTTGATGGGTTGAATGTGTTGAACTGTAGGATTTCTATGATTCTAAGTTCTGACTGCCTTCTGTATGATCCCCATTTCTCTGTGAATCTTGCTTACCTCTGGTCACAGAGTGGAAATTATGAATACTGTTCTTCCACAAGCTCATTTGAGTTTGCACATTCTCTACACTGTTTTCCACAGTGCTGAGATTAAAATTCCTGTTACTCACCCTCTGTCTCCTCCACTCCCTCGTTGTCCACTCTCCCCTCTAAACGTCCTCACTCTTCCTCAATCCCTCTTTTTCCTCCCTCATTCAGTCGCTCCATCTTCCACCCTCTCACCCAATATCCTTCCCCCTCTAGTTCACCCTCTTTCATTCTCACTCCTCCTTCCATCCACCTCTCTCTCTCTCTCTCACACTCACTCTCCCTCCTGCCCCCTCTCATTCCCACTTTGCCTTTGACCTCACTCTCCCTACTAAGCTCTCCCCAAATCATTCTGTATTTTGGCTCTGAGCCCTCAGACACTTTAATGCTACTTGTACAACAGACAGTGGATCAGAGATGATGATGTGGTGACAAATAGACAGATATCGAAAGTCTGCTTGAGACAGAAAGGTCAATTGGCCCCATATGGTTTCTGTTAGTTACAAATACCAGACTGACAGGGACAGGCCCTGTGATTAATCCCCGGCCTTCTCCGAACACTGGCTCTTTCCTTTTCTCACCCTGTGACTGTAAATGATTGTGCAAAGCAGAGTTTGAGACTAAAATTCATTATTAGTTCTATTGTTAGTCACTGTGGATGAGAGCTGATTCTCTGATTCCAGAGGTATAGAATCAAACAGCAGAGAAAGAGGCTATTCAGCCCATCATGCCTGCACCAGCCCTTTGAAAATACTATCCAAATAATTGCAAATCATTGCTCTTTCCCCATGAAAATCTTGACCTTCTAGCATGTATCCAATTTCTATTTAGAAGTTAGCATGGTATCCATCCTTTCATGCAGTTGGCTTTTATATCAAAAACAATTAGCAGTAAAAAAAACATTTCCCCATCTCCCCTCTGCTTCTTTCTCCAATTGCCTTCAATCCCTCTCCCCTGGCTACTGATCCTCCTGCCAATTGAAACACTATCTCCTTGTTTACTGCATCAAACCCTTCATCATTATGACATTAGCCATCACATTATTACTAACATTCCCTGTATCCCTTATTTCTTTGTATAGTTCAGATGTTATTCTGACATCACCAGCGATTTCATGGCCATCTGTGTTGTGGGGGCTCGAGCTCCACACACACACCCTCTACGTTCAGCCACCCCAAATCTCCTTCCCTGGCAGATGGCAAACCCGGGTGGAGGCGGTGGGGGGCATGGCTGGGTGTGAGGTCAGAGGGAAGGCATGATGGGGTGGGAAGTTGGCATGGGGGGAAGAGGAGGGGTGGTTGCTCATTCCCTGTTGGCAGAGATGTTCAAGAGCATTAGTGGACTTCATTTACACCTGTCTTTCCCAGGTGCCATTGTCTGTTTCACACTGTCACTCTATGTGTAACCTTAATCCTATGCTACCACGTACTTATGCGTATTGCAAACAGTGTTTATATATTCTTTCATGGAATGTGGGCTTCACTGACTAGGGCGGCATGTTGCAGTGTATATACTGTAGGAACAACCACCGTGCTGTTAGGGAGGGAGGTCCAGTGATACTGAAAGAATGGCAATACATTTCCAAAACGAGCGTTAAGTGATTTGGAAGTAACTTGCAGCTGTCAATGTTCCCATGTGTTGGCTAGATTTGGCCTTCTAGATGCTAGTGGCCACGGGTCTGGAAGGCACTGAGGAGCTTTGCATCCATGTAAGCAATGTCCATGCACCGTCAATACTCTCAGGTTTAAACCCAGTGTCCACGCACAGTCAGCACTCACGGGGTCAAACCCAGTGTTCACTCACAGTCAGCACTCTCAGGTTTAAACCCAGTATCCACACACAGTAGGCACTCATGGGATCAAACCCAGTGTCCACTCACAGTCAGCACTCTCAGGGTCAAACCCAGTATCCACTCACAATGAATTTTTGTGACCTTTTTAGCCTTCCTTATTCATTATTTAAGTTTCTTTCTACTTTCCTTGTATTCACACTTGTATTCATGTGTTCCCAGCCTCCTAGCCTTGTCAAATGCTTCCTTTTTCTCTTTGACTAGGCTCACAATATCTCTCGTTATCCAAGGTTCCCAAAACTTGCCATATTTATCCTTCATCCTTACAGAAATGTGCCAGTCCTGAATCTCAGAAAACACTCTCAGGGTTAAACCCAGTGTCCACACACAGTCAGCACTCACAGGATTAAACTATGAGCAGTCACAGTCAGCACTCTCAGGGTTAAACACAGTGTCCACTCACAGTCAGCACTCATAGGGTTAAAGCCAGTGTCCACTCACAGTCAGCACTTTTGGAGTTAAACTGAGACCGCTCATAGTCAGCATTCCTGGAATTAAATTGTGTCCACTCAAGTCAGCACTCTCGGAGTTCAACTGTGCTCACTCATAGTCAGCACTCTGGAGTTAACTTGAAACCACTCATAGTCAGCACTCTCGGAGTTAAACTGTGACCATTCACAGGCAGCACTCTCGGAGTTAGACTGTGCTCACTCACAGTCAGCACTCCCAGAGTTAAACTGAGACCACACACAGTCAGTATTCTCGGAGTTAAACTCTGTTCACTCACAGTCAGCACTCTCAGAGTTAAACTGTGCCCACTCACAGTCAGCACTCTCGGAGTTAAATTGAGACAATTCACAGTCAGCACTCCCTGAGTTAAACTGTGTTCACTCACAGTCAGCATTCTTGGACTTAAACTGGACCACTCACAGTCAGCACTCTCGGAGTTAAACTGTGTTCACTCACAGTCAGCACTCTCGGAGTTAAACTGTGTTCACTCACAGCACTCTCGGAGTTAAACTGAGACCATTCACAGTCAGCATTCTGAGAGGTAAACTGTGCTCACTCACAGTTAGGAGTCTCAGAGTTAAACTGGGACCGCTCACAGTCAGCACTCCCAGAGTTAAACTGTGCTCACTCACAGTCAGTACACTCAGTTAAACTGTGCTCACTCACAGTCAACAGTGTCAGAGTTAAACTGAGACCGCTCACAGTCAGCACTCTCGGAGTTAAACTGAGACAATTCACAGTCAGCACTCTCAGAGTTAAACTGTGCTCACTCACAGTCAGCACTCTCGAAGTTAAACTGAGACCGCTCACAGTCAGCACTTTCAGAGTTAAACTGAGACCACTCACAGTCAGCACTCTCGGAGTTAAACTGAGACCGCTCACAGTCAGCACTCTTGGAGTTAAACAGAGACCACTCACAGTCAGCACTGTCAGTTAAATTGTGTTCTCTCACAGTCAGCACTCTTGGAGTTAAACTATGACCATTCACAGTTAGCACTCTCAGAGTTAAACTGTGCTCATTCACAGACAGCACTCGGAGTTAAACTGAGACCCCTCACAGTCAGCACCCTGGAGTTAAACTGTGCTCACTCGCAGTCAGCACTCCCAGAGTTAAACAGGGACCACTCGCCCTCAGCCCTTTCAGAATTAAACTGAGACTGCTCACAGTCAGCACTCTCCGAATTAAACTGAGACCATTCACAATCAGCAATCTCGGAGTTAAACTGTGCTACTCATAGTCAGCACTCCCAGAGTTAAACTGTGCTCACTCACAGTCAGCATTCTCGGGGTTAAACTGACACCATTCACAGTCAGCACTGTCAGAGTTAAACTGTGCTCACTCACAGTCAGCACTCTTGGAGTTAAACTGAGACAATTCAGAGTCAGCACTCTCGTAGTTAATCTGAGACCGCTCACAGACAGCACTCTCAGAGTTAAACTGTGTTCACTCACAGTCAGCACTCCTGGAGTTAAACTGTGCTCACTCACAGTCAGCACTCCTGGAGTTAAACTGTGCTCACTCACAGTCAGCACTCCCGGAGTTAAATATGTTCACTCATAGTCAGCACTTTCGGAATTAAACTGTACTCACTCACAGTCATCACTCTTGGAGTTAAACTGTGCTCACTCATAGTCAGCACTGTCAGAGTTAAACTGTGCTCATTCACAATCAGCACTCTCAGAGTTAAACTGAGACCATTCACAGTCAGCACTCCCAGAGTTAAACTGTGCTCACTGACAGTCAGCACTCTTGGAGTTAAACTGAGACTACTCACAGTCAGCACTCTCATAGCTAAACTGAGACCATTCACATTCAGCACTCTCTGAGGCAAACTGTACGCACTCACAGTCAGCATTCCCGGAGTTAAACTGTGCTCACTCACAGTCAGCACTCTCGGAGTTAAACTGTGTTCACTCACAGTCAACGCTCAGAGTTAAACTGAGACTGCCCACAGTCAGCACTCTCAGGGTTAAATTGTGACACTCACAGTCAGCACTCACGGAGTTAAACTGAGACACTCACAGTCAGCACTCTCGGAGTTAAACTGTGCCCACACACAGTCAGCACTCTCAGAGTTAAACTGAGACCATTCACAGTCAGCACTCCCAGAGTTAAACTGTGTTCACTCACAGTCAGCACTCTCGGAGTTAAACTGTGTTCACTCACAGCACTCGGAGTTAAACTGAGACCATTCGCAGTCGGCATCCTGAGAGGTAAACTGTGCTCACTCACAGTTAGGAGTCTCAGAGTTAAACTGGGACCACTCACAGTCAGCACTCTCAGAGTTAAACAGAGACCATTCACAGTCAGCATTCCTGGAGTTAAACTGTGCTCACTCACAGTCAGCACTCACGGAGTTAAACTGTGCCCACACACAGTCAGCACTCTCGGAGTTAAACTGAGACCATTCACAGTCAGCACTCTCGGAGTTAAACTGTGTTCACTCACAGCACTCTCGGAGTTAATCTGAGACCATTCGCAGTCGGCATCCTGAGAGGTAAACTGTGCTCACTCACAGTTAGGAGTCTCAGAGTTAAACTGGGACCGCTCACAGCACTCTCAGAGTTAAACAGAGACCATTCACAGTCAGCATTCCCGGAGTTAAACTGTGCTCACTCACGGTCAGCACTCACGGAGTTAAACTGTGTTCACTCACAGTCAACGCTCAGAGTGAAACTGAGACTGCCCACAGTCAGCACTCTCAGGTTTAAATTGTGACCACTCACAGTCAGCACTCACGGAGTTAAACTGAGACACTCACAGTCAGCATTCTCGGAGTTAAACTGAGGCCACTCACAGTCAGCACTCTTGGAGTTAAACTGAGACCATTCACAGTCAGCATTCCCGGAGTTAAACTGTGCTCGCTCACAGTCAGCACTCTCGGAGTTAAACTGCGTTCACTCACAGTCAACACTCGGAATTAAACTGAGACTGCCCACAGTCAGCACTCTCAGGGTTAAACTGAGACCCTCACAGTCAGCATTCTCAGAGTTAAACTGAGACCACTCACAGTCAGCACTCTTGGAGTTAAACTGAGACCATTCACAGTCAGCACTCTCGCAGTTAAACTGTGCTCACTCATAGTCAGCACTCTCGGAGTTAAACTGAGACCACTCACAGTCAGCAGTCTTGGAGTTAAATTGTGTTCCCTCACAGTCAGCACTCTCGGAGTTAGACTGAGACCATTCACAGTCAGCACTCTCGCAGTTAAATTATGCTCACTCATAGTCAGCACTCTCGGAGTTAAACTGAGACCATTTACAGTCAGCACTCTCAGAGTTAAACTGCATTCACTCACAGTCAACACTCAGAGTTAAACTGAAACTGCACACAGTCAGCACTCTCAGGGTTAAATTGTGACCACTCACAGTCAGCACTCTTGGAGTTAAACTGAGACTACTCACAGTCAGCAGTCTTGGAGTTAAATTGTATTCCCTCACAGTCAGCACTCTCGGAGTTAAACTGAGACTGCCCACAGTCAGCACTCTCAGAGTTAAACTGTGCTCACTCACAGTCAGCACTCTCAGAGTTAAACTGTGTTCACTCACAGACAGCACTCGGAGTTAAACTGAGGCCACTCACAGTCAGCACTCTTGGAGTTAAACTGTGCTCAGTCACAGTCAGCACTCCCGGAGTTAAACAGGGACCACTCGCCCTCAGCACTTTCGGAATTAAACTGAGAGCGCTCTCAGTCACCACTCTTGGAATTAAACTGTGCCCACTCATAGTCAGCACTCTCAGAGTTAAACTGAGACCATTGACAGTCAGCACTCTTGGAGTTAAACTGCGTTCGCTCACAGTCAACACTCGGAGTTAAACTGAGACTGCCCACAGTCAGCACTCTTAGGGTTAAATTGTGACCACTCACAGTCAGCACTCACAGGTTTAAACTGTGACCCTCACTGTCAGCACTCTCGGAGTTAAACTGAGACCACTCACAGTCAGCACTCTCAGAGTTAAATATGTTCACTTACAGTCAGCACTCCCAGAATTAAACTTTGCTCCCTCACAGTCAGCATTCTCAGAGTTAAACTGATACCATTCACAGTTGGCACTGTCAGAGTTAAACTGTGCTCACTCACAGTCAGCATTCTTGGAGCTAAACTGGGACCACTCACAGCACTCTCAGAGTTAAACTGTGTTCACTCACCGTCAGCACTCTCGGAGTTAAACTGTGCTCACTCACAGTCAGCACTCTCGGAGTTAAACTGAGACCACTCCCAGTCAGCACTCTCGGAGTTAAATGTGTTCACTCACAGTCAGCACTCTCAGAGTTAAACTGTGCTCACTCACAGTCAGCACTCTTGGAGTTAATCTGAGACCACTCCCAGTTAGCGCTCCTGGAGTTAAACTGTGCTCACTCATAGTCAGCACTCTTGGAGTTAAACTGTGCTCACTCACAGTCAGCACTCTCAGAGGCAAACTGAGCTCACTCATAGTCAGCACTCTCGGAGTTAAACTGAGTCCACTCGCAGCACTCTCGGAGTTAGACTGAGACCGCTCACATTCAGCACCCTTCGATTTAAACTGTACTCACTCAGTCAGCACTCTCGGAGTTAAACTATGCTCACTCACAGTCAGCATTCTCGGAGTTAAACTGAGACCACTTACAGTCAGCACTCTCAGAGTCAAACTGTGCTCGCTCACAGCACTCTCAGAGTTAAACTGAGACCACTCACAGTCAGCACTCTTGGAGCTAAACGGTGTTCACTCACTGTCAGCATTCTCGGAGTTAATCTGTGCTCACTCACAGACAGCACTCTCAGAGTTAAATTGTGTTCTCTCACAGTCGGCACCCTCGGAGTTAAATTGTGTTCTCTCAGTCAGCACTCTTGGAGTTAAACTGTGCTCACTCACAGTCAGCACTTTCATAGTTAAATGGAGACCGCTCACAGTCAGCACTGTCGGAGTTAAACTGTGTTCACTCACAGTTAGCATTTGGAGTTAAACTGAGACTGCTCATAGTCAGTACTCTCAGGGTTAAATTGTGACCACTCACAGTCAGCACTCACGGAGTTAAACTAAGACCCTCACAGTCAGCACTCTCGGAATTAATCTGAGACCATTCACAGTCAGCACTCTCGGAGTTAAACTGAGACCATTCACAGTCAGCACTCTCGGAGTTAAACTGTGCTCACTCACGGTCAGCAGTCTCATGGTTAAACTGAGACCACTCACAGTCAGCAGTCTCGTAGTTAAACTGAGACCACTTACAGTCAGCACTCTCAGAGTTAAACTGTGCTCACTCACAGTCAGCACTCTTGGAGTTAAACTGAGACCACTCACAGCTCACTCGGAGTTAAACTGAGACCATTCACAGTCAGCAGTCTCGGACTTAAACTGAGACCGCTCACAGTCAGCACTCTCGGAGTTAAACTGAGACTGCTCACAGTAGCACTCCCGGGGTTAAACTGTGACCACTGACTGTCAGCACTCACGGGGTTAAACTGTGTTCACTTACAGTCAGCCTTCTTGGGGTTAAACTGTGACCACTCAGGGTTCTCAGCTGGTGACGGCTCCAAGTGGCTGCTCATGTTCGCTCAGACTCCAGCTGAGACTATTTCACTATTTATTTACATGCAATTATGTCTGTAAGGTGCAGTTATTAACTCTGTCAACAGCAATTTGCTTTGACATTTCTCACTTTGACTCATCCCCACTGTTTTCGTTGAAAACCACTTGCCACTCAGAAGCTGCTCTGGGCTTTCTCTTCGGACTGCAGCACCGATTGAGAACAAACCTGTGCTTTCATTGTTCGGCTCAGCACTTTCAATCACTGCTGTAAGCCCAGGCAAACTGTGTGTGGAAAAGGTTATTGTTATAATTGTTGGTGCGTCTGAACTCAGAGACTGACAGATTTTCAGAATAAATTTGTGCCAAAGGATTTTTGAAATGAAACATGAATGTGAAATATTAACCTCTCATTAATCGGTCACAGTTTGTAACAGAGAGCAGCTGTTCCAGTTGTTATCATGTTTGTAAACTTGGAAACAAGTTCACACCAGACTATAGGAATTTTCATATTCAGAGGTTGCCATATATGTGTTACAAGAAGAAGGAAGTTATCACTGCACAAGCATCACTCAAAACAGTCATCACAAAGTGACAATGAGTTTTACAATCCACCCACTGTCCTTTTCCAATGAGAAGTTAAAATAGATTGTTAATTTATTCTGCCACCTGTGCTAACATTTACCTCATCAGATAACACCTAGTATCTGCTGGGACCATCCATCATCTCTTGGTGCCTGCTAATATTCCATCCAAATGTGTACGCATCTGTGTGATTGGATTTGCTTAAGGTGCTGACTTTCACTCGGGTTCAGTTCCTCTCCTGAAGGTGCTGACTCTCCCTGGGTTCAGCCCCTCTCCTGAAGGTGCTGACTCTCACTGGGTTCAGCCCCTCTCCTGAAGGTGCTGACCCTCACTGGGGTTTAGCCCCTCTCCTGAAGGTGCTCACTCTCACTGGGGTTCAGCTCCTCTCCTGAAGGTGCTGACTCTCACTGGGGTTCAGCTCCTCTCCTGAAGGTGCTGACTCTCACTGGGGTTTAGTCCCACTCCTGAAGATGCTCTGGGGTTCAGATCCCCTTCTCTCCTGAAGATGCTTGTTTGCATTCCAGCTGTACTTGGGTACCTATTCCTAGAGTGTGGGTTACAGTAGCATCAGCAGGGTGTGAACACTGTGTTTGGGGCTGGTGGGAGGGTCATTAGTATCAATAGCCATGCTGTTTTACTCCAAGATCCACTAACACAGACAATGCAACAGGAATCATTGGTTAGTGATCAGCAGTTGGAGTCCCAGCTGATTTTCCCACTCAGGGTGAGCTGGAACAAGTTATAAATCTGAACCCCCAGCACAGCTGTGATGCTCAGCTTGAGTCTGAACTCAAACCTGGGATCTTGCTAGTCTTTTTGCCTCAGTACCTCGCTGAATGGAGCAGTCATTTCACAAGCCCTTGGGGTGGCTGGTGTCAGTATTATCAGTATAGTAACACATACAGTATTTTAATTAATACATAAGCTTTTCTTTGTCATTATTGAATCACAAACATGAATAGAAAGTCTTTTTGAAACAGCAGCTGAGTGCTCTGGTTCTCCCGGGTACAAAATCATACCCCAGGGTCAGAGATAATGTTTATCACAGTTTTCTCTCTCTCTTTCTCTCACACTCACTCACTATCTCGACATAAACCCAGCAAAAGACACTAAATTCAAATCTACCAGCAGCTATTATTTTTGGAGACACCGTATGTACACCCAGGGGCTGTGCTCTATCAGTTCCGTTTTATATGAAGTGGATAGTCGAACACATTGTGGACCACATCCAGATCCAAGATCACCCTTCACTCTGGGATATTGATCCCAGGACTTGAACCCACGAGAGACTAATCCTCCATAATTCAGGGCCGATTTTAACTGTGAATCCAAATAACACTGGGCTGTTTGATCCAGTGTCCATTGTAATCAATGGAATTAGAATGACAAATAGAAATATAATCAGCAATATCTTGCATCTATATGGTATCTGTCATGCAGGAGACCTTCCGAAGGCATTTCACAGGAATGTACTAGATATGCCCTCTGAAATGGAGGGGAGTTAGGGATGGGCAATAAATGCTGGCCAAACCAGCAATGCCCACATCTCATAAAAATGAATAAGCTAACATTGAGACACAAGGAGATATTAGGACCGGTGACCAAGAGCTTAGTCAAAGAGGGAGGCTTTAGGGAGCATCACTAAGCTGAAGAAAGAGTTGGAGAGATTTAGGGAAGTAATTCCAGAGTTTAGACCTTGACTACCCCCAATCTTGGAACAATTAAAATCAGCAATATGCACAAGGCCAGATATGGAAGAACAAAGGTACCTTGGAGGGTCTTATTTTTGGAGGAGCTTACAGAGAGAGCAAGTGGCCAGTACCATGACAGGTTTTGATTACAAAGTATGAGAATTCTAAAATCGTGGCATTGCTTAAATGCTTGCCAATTAGGGTCAGGAATCTCAGGAGTGATGGGTGAATGAGACACGGGTAGCCGAGTTTGTGGGGCTAGGAGATGAGAGGGCAGAGAGAAGTGCATTGGAATAATCAGATTTAGAGGTAACAAAGGCATGGATGAGAGTGCTGTGTTATATGGAAAAGCATTTTATTCAAAGGAGAGCATTATTTTGAGGTCTATATTATATGGAATGAAGTATTCTAACAGCTGAATGTTATAGGATAAGAATCTTTAATGAAAATATGAGCAGTACTGGTGGTGTATTACAGTGCTTTAGGAGTCCAAGGTGTTCTGACACATTCACTTTTATATCATCTTGTGGATAATGATGGTTGAAGTTGCAACTTCATCACATGAATATTCTGAAATCTCTCCCGCTCTTACCACCTGTCATTGTGCGTTGGGAACATTTTTGAGTTAATGGATGTAGTGGGTAGCATCCCTACCACTTGACCCTGAAGTATGCCTTTAACCCAGACCTTCTGTCTCAGTGGTAGGGTTGCTACCCACTGCACTACAAGGTTGAGAAGTACTGGAGAGTGCTATATATAATGCATTTATTTTGCTGTTACTTTGCAGTCCCATCTAATAACCCAAGCCAAGTTTGTGGAATGATTTCATGAAAGTCCTGGGCTGAGTGTTCCATTAATACATATAGAGCACACAGAGAGAAATCCATGTATCAAAGAACAATCACAGCAATGTTACTGAGCTCAGATCATTTGTATGTCCTGTTTATAGCCTGATTTCATGATGTTTAGATTGGGTCTGAGATCAAGGACTCTTAAACTGTGATACAACTGGAGAATCAATGAGTTTCCACATTCTTGGTATATTGTGTTAATATATTCTGTGCATATGGTGCCTTAATGTTATTCAGTGCCCACACTCATGATGTCTAGTGCTGGAATACTGTGTCGTGTGATTTTCAATGATCCATTGATTTTCAATGATCCAGGGTGGTGAGGGATTGGAATGCCCTGCCTGCTGCGGTTGTAAATGCGCCTAGTTTGGGGGCGTTTAAGAGATCCGTGGATAGGTTTATGGACGAAAAGGGATTGGTTTAGGTTAGTGGGTCATTGTTTTTTAACTGGTCGGCGCAACATCGTGGGCTGAAGGGCCTGTTCTGCGCTGTAATGTTCTATGTTCTATGTTCTATACTGTCACAAAGCTAGACTCCTGTCTTTCAAGATCCTAATCTCTTTCACAGAATCAGTAATCCTGATGCATCCTCCATTCTCCTTTAAATACAAGACAGCTCTTTGTCTTTCACTTATATCAATCCTCACCAAAATGATGGAACAATTGGGTTTTGATCAAAAACTGGGCCCCACAACCTGACCCCAGATAAATGGAACCCATTGTCTCTTGAGTCTCGTTTCTGACTGAGAGGGACCATGGTTAACAGAAATATTAGAGCTACTGTACTGGCTACTGCACTATCCTAGATGGTCATACCCATTTCTATAATCTCCTCCCTCCCTATCTTTGCAACTCCTCCCTCACTATGTCTACAACTCCTTCCTTTCACTGCAGATTTACTCCCTCCCTATCTCTACAACTCCTCCCTCCCAACCTGTCTAACTTCGTCCCTATCTCTGCAAGTTGCTCCCATCTCAGTAATCTCCTCCCTCCCTCTCTTTGTAACCACCTCCCTACCTATCTCAATAAACCTCCTCTCTCCCTACCTCAATAACTTCCTCCCTCCCTATCTCTGTAACTGCTCCTTCCCAATATCTGTAACTATTTCCTCCCTATCTCTGTAACCTCCTCCATCCGTATTTCTGTAACCTCTTCCCTCCTTATCTATCTAACCTCCTCCTATCTGTCTAACCTCCTCCCTCCCTATCTCTGTAACTTCTTCCCTCCCTATCTCTGTAACCTCTCCCCTCCTTATCTCAGTGACCTTCTCCCTCCTTATTTCTGTAACCTCCTCCCTCACTATCTGTCCACCCTATTTCTGTGACTTCCTCCTTATCACTCAAGTTTTCTCCACTACTCCTGTTCCTCCTGACCTTCCCTGGTTTTTATTCCTCCATCATTAACAGCCATGCCTTTTCTGCTCTGGAATTCCTTCCATAAATTGCTTCACTTCTGTACCTCTCTCTCCTCCACTTTTTAGATGCTGCTGAAAGCCTACCTCTTTGACAAGGTTTTTGTTTCACCCATCACTGTCAGTTTTTACTCTGATAACATACCTGTGAAGTGCCCTGTTCAGTTTTACTACTTGCCATATGAATGCAAGTTGTAGTTGCATTCATCTTATGATGTATTTAAAGAACTAGTCAACAGGAGCATATCAGACTGCCCTCTCCAGATTTCTTAGCACAAGTTGGCAGATAATTCACCATCAACCCAGACAGGCACAGCAAATGCTACTGCCCCTTTAAGCATATATCTCTGACATAGTAGACAGTGGACACCAAAGTTGATCTTATTTCTGATTGTAAACAGGTGCCAAATGTGTCTAATTTGGCTTGATCTACTGAAAAGTCATAAGTCATGCAGTTTTTTGATGTAGTAACAAGTAACGATAAATGGGGAACTTGTAGATATGATGTACTTGCATTTCCAAAAGGCATTTGATAAGGTACCACATCAAAGCATCTGAGGCAGCAGACTTGCTTTGTATTAGTGGTTATACATACCGATCAGAGGATCTATTCACAAATCTTTAAATTCCTTATAAAGTTCACTCCCAGAACCATCAGGCCTTAGCAGACTGAAGATTGCTCAAGGCAGAAACCATTTCCTCCTTAGAAATGGTGGCTTTTAGGGTCTAACTTTGGTCTTTGGAAATTGTTGGGAGTTTATAGGAAGAAAACGCTCCTTATGTACTACTGCATCTCCAGACCGATCTGTTTTATATAAATTGGCATAGAAGCTTTTAAATGCCTTATTAATATCCTCTGTCTTAATCATCCTATTCATTAATTCCTTTCAGCATTACGTAGCTAGAATTCTTACCATACTCCCTCCCTGTACAACCAATTTCCCTTCAAGCTGGTGCTGTCATTCCAGCATTTTACACTTTTTGTTGGCCATATGCAAAATGACCAAACCCCTTGCGGGTTTCCCACAGATTTGAATGGCTTACTTCAGAGAGAGAATTGACTAAGTTGAAGAGATCAAATTCGGCTTCGAAGTACAAGATAAAGTTATGATCCTTAAGCAGGAAACCTCCAAGTGTAATAGCATTTTTGGCATGAAGAAAATAATCAATTCTAGTAATACATTGGTGGAGAGTGGAGAAGAACGTGAAGTCTTTATTTTTAGGATGCAATGTTCTCCAAGTAGCTACATCCTCACATATCTGTGCCTTTGCCTGTTGAGTGGGAGAATTCCTAATAATGGGAAGTTTATCCATCAAAGGATTAAGATGACAGTTGAAGTCTCTATCTATGAAGAAGTTTGTTGATGCTAATTCAGCAAAATCCATAAAAACTTTAGTAACAAAATCAAGTGAATAATGTGGGGGGTTATAGAGATGCATTTCAAAATGCTTTCCTGGTGCAGCAGCCCCTTAACAATCCCATACCTTCCCCCTTACTTTTTACGCAGTTCTCCAATCTAGAAGTCACACTCTTATTAACTAAAATCACAACCCTCAGCTACTAGTCACGAATGAGATGAAAAGACTGCCCCACCCAGTCCCATTTCAATTTCAGATGCTCTTCATCATTGAGATTGGTTTCCTACAACAAAGCTTTGTCAACTTTCTCCTTTCTAAGAAAAGACAAAGTCTTTTTCTTTTAATAGGATGATGTATTCCTCCATACATTACTGGAGCAAAGTTTTGAAGTAGCTACTGCCATTGTTTATTCAGCCAGAGACAGTATAGAATAGTGACACAAGAAAATGGCTTATCTGCAAAGATTTTCCCACCAACTCAGGCGTGCTTCCACATTGCCAGCCATACCAGAAGCATCAGTGACACATTATAAAGTAACTTTCCAGGACATGAGACTTGTCAGTACCCTTGCAGGAACCAATCAACTTCTTTAACCCCAGGATAATTAAAAAAAATACAAAGCCATTAGTTCTAAGAGGGTTTTCTTCATCAAATGTGAGGCCAGGCAGAACTATACCTATGAACCTTTATAATTACACCAAGGAGTCTTTCCTATCAAAAAAGAGGAGACAAGATGTATCACGAAAAGGGCAAGTGCATCATTCTAACCTCTTCTATTAAAACTTAGTCCACTCCCTCACCTCTTAGCAGTGGCATTGCTCATGTTCATCGTAATCAGAGCAAAGAAGACCATTAAACCCATAATACCATTATAAGCGTATGATGAAAAGAAAGGAAGAAGGATATTTTTAAATAGCCTTAGTGTTGCACAATCTTCACAGTGTACTCCTTAACTAGAAGGAGCACACTGAGGAATGGTTTCCATTAAGGACAAATGGAAGTCCCTGCCAACTTTAAGGATATAAACTCACTGTAGTACTCAACTACTAGGTCACCCCTGTCAGAATGATAAATATCCACACAGAATCAGGAAGGAGTTATAAGGAGAAGGGATAGAGCCAAGATTTTATAGTAAATGCAGTCTGCTATTCCAAATTATTGGCATCCACAAAGTTCACAAAAACCAAGGCTTTAACTGGAATGAGAACATCTTTATAGAGTTGTTGAATGGCACCCTCAATGTAGCAGGAAACAGTAGGCCATATTGCATTCAGTGGCTTTCAATTATTTTCTAACTTCATCGAAACCCTTGCACTTCTGCTGTATCTGTTGAGAAGCCTTGAAAGAAGGAGACCTTTGCTTCATCATAGAACACGGTCCCATTATGTTTACCGACCTCCGCTACTGTTTGCTGATACTTCAAGCTATGAAAACGCATAATTACGAGCCAGGGTCATTGACTGTCTCGAGGCCTCAGAGACAGGATACAATGTGCACCTTAATCCACTAGCTTTCATTTCTGAATTAAGAAAACATGGTAGTCAGCTCTCAAAGAATTTAACTGTGAGTGTCTTAGAAGACACCCTTAGTGTCTTCTGGAAAACCAACAATCCAGACAGTTTTCCTCCAGCCTCAGTTCTCCAGATCATTAAGGAATCCTGACGTATCACGCAGCTGCTTTCCAAGGATTGTAAGGGGGCTTCAACTGAGGATGTTGTATTTTCGACAGTAACGATTCTCTCCCCTGCTTCATCAAGCCATTTGCCTGTATTCCGCAGTTCTATGAAATGAGTAATGATATTTTGCATTAATGGACCGTGTTTCCCATCAATAACTTTAATAATATTAATAGTCATCCTGCCTTCGACAGTGCCAGATCGAGACCCTGTTTGTTCACTAAGTCACCATGTTGAGGAGTGTGTCCACCCCGGTTATTTCTGACTGCTCCCTTTTGTCGACAACCTTCTTAATATTTCTTGGCATTTTGTCACCACTGTTTAACCAGAAATATTCCAGAGACACAATATGGAGTTCTCTTTCCCAGATTAGGTAGGTACAAGCTGTGTAAGCATGATAAATGAAAGAATTTCCAGCTGCACAGTGTCAGAGCTCACAGAAAAATTGCTATTCGTGCACTCGCAACACGTGACCTCCTGAATATTTTCAAGGCTGAGTTAGATAGATTCTAACCAATAAGGGGATAGACAGGAAAGTGGAGTTGGGACGTCAATCGGATCAGCCATGGATCTTATCAAATGTTGGAGCAGACTTGAAGGGCCTCTTCCTGCTCTGAATTTGTATGTTTGTATCTGTTTGATTGACAGGTTTCAAGCAAACCCCCACCATAAACCCAGTCTATAAGGTACTTGCATCTTTTTTTCTCTTTCTCTTTATAATCCTGTTAAGTATTTAAATTGCTTCATTATTAATCTAATGACTGGATATGGATTGCCCTTGGACTGTCTTGAGTTGTCCCAGTGTTCAGGGCAGGTCCTCATCAGCCCTGAGTTACAGAAGCAAAGGATCATCCAATGAACTCTTGACTGATTACCAGTATGATTCCCACGATAGTCGAATAGTTTTCTACACTCTCCATATTGAGCCAAGGCTCATGACACTGAACCCAACAAACATTCATTTCAGTGTACCAGAACTTAAGGGAAGTATAAACTACAACTTATTGCAACATTTAAGTTTCAATTTCTCATTCTCATGTTCAAATCTCTCCGTGGCCTCATCTTTCCTTACCACTAACCTCCTCTATCCTACAACACTTCGCTAAACTTTCATTTCTCCATTTCTGGCCTCTTGCCTATCCTCCATTTTCATTGCTCTATCATTTACAACTGTGCCTACAGCTGCCTGACCCAAAGCTTTGGAATTCCCACCCTAATCCTCTCTGCCTCTCAACCTTTCTCCTTTTTCAGATGCTTTTTAAAGCCTCCCTCTTTGACTAAGCTTTGGCCAGCAGTCCTCATTTTGCTTTACGTGGTGTCTCGCTGTCAAGTTTTAATCTGATAATGCTCCTGTGAAGTGCCTTAGTGCATTTTCTGATGTTAATGGCACAATATAAACACAAGTTGTTGTTGCTGTTACATCACAATAAATTTCTGTCATTAGAACATTACTTAGAAAAGAGCTTTAAATGTTTTTAAATTCCTGGTAGCTTTCTTTGTAAGAGCCACAGCAGGGATTGGTTGAGAGTGAGGTTCTTAAGCATTTAGAATTGTCTCTCATTTAGTGGTTAAAGGCAATTAAAGTGAGAAGTTAATCCAGAGGGTGAAATCTGAGCTCAATGTCCTCTCATGGCATCTCCAAGTGGCAGCAAAGGCTGTTTATCGGCTTTTCACTCACCTATCGTATGCTGATGGAACATAGTGCAAAAATAGTCTTCACCTGACTGGTTAATCTAGACAAGGGCACCAACATTGAAGAGAGTTTAAGATCATGTGAGACCAACTGGGGATTTTAAGAAGCCGTAGATTGTGGGAGGATGTTCTGACTTAGGATGCAAAGCATCCCAACAAGTTTTAACACAGAGTTAAAACAGTGAGGAGAACACAAAGCTAAAGAGGAAGATTAGCCGCACCTAAAGTAGAGACTACAATCTGGTTTTTGTGAGGAACATACCTGAGCAGCATGAGGTTTCTAGTCACCGTGGGATGGGGGGGTTCGGCTCTTGCACAGTATATTTCAAACACACAGAGTGGAATTTATTTTTTCCTCCCCACCCAGGAACGGGCTAGGAGGCAGAGTGGAAAACTGTCACATTCCCACTTCCCTGCACCACCGCAGAACACACCAGGCCCCTTCCATGAAGTCAGAGTTGAGATCAGCCTCTCTTCCCTTAGGCCAATCAAAGCCCTTAAATGGCTCATCAAGAGGTACTTCTAAGGGCCTCATCCCATCACCATTGGAGGCTCAAGTTACATGTTCAGGGTGTCTGCTATGGTGACCTGTCTGGAGGTTCCAGGCCTTCTGTCAGCCTTCTGATTGACTGGCAGCCCTTGGAAGTGGGGACCTTATTTTCAAAGGACCAGGAACTCATATGGCGGAAAGTAACCACATCAGGGCTTCCAGAAATAACCACAGTGGGGTTGCCCCTGGCTCACCTGCAAATGGATTGGGCCACCACCGTGGCCTTTGAATCCAGATTATGATTTCACCCATCTTCCCCTCCATCCTCCTTCCCTTCCACCCCTCTTTTCCTTCCACCCTTCTTTTCCTTCTACCCTCCTTTTCCTTCCAGCCTCCTTTTCCTTCCAGCCTCCTTTTCCTTCCACCCTCCTTTCCCTTCCACCCTCCTGCCCCTTCACCTTCCTGCCCCTCCACCCTCCTTCCCCTCCACCTTCCTGCCCCTCCACCCTCACCTCCACTGTATTTTCCTTTGGAGCTTTTCACTTTTCATTAACTCACTGCAGCCAATTAGCCCAGTGACATGGAGACCAGATAGAAAATCATCACTGTCATCTGCTCTCTGCCAGACAAGAGCCAGCTCAGCTCAGTCTCTAACACTGTCCAGTCATTTTATTAATTACAATAGATTGAATGAGGCATGAAAATATCCATAATTGCACTCATCACAATTTTTTTGAGGTTCAATTTGTTTTTCTAATGAATTTCCTTTTTTTTTGGCTCCCACTCTCTGCAGTGTAACATTATCTCCCCTCCTATTCTTCATCTGAGAATAAGAGGCCTATTTAACTGTGTTCAGTTTTCTTCTGTTTATTTCCTTCACTTTTTTTGTTAAATTTGTTTATGTCAAAGCAGTAAGTCCTGAGAAATTGGCACTCAGTGTTCAGCATTGAGTATGTCCATTTCACGATCATCACTATACTCACTACTGTCTCAGCACAGTGACCTGAGGTATGTCTCCTGGCAAGTGGGCAGCCTACACAATCAGCATTAGATGGGCCCAGCTGGCTTCAGAGGATTCCCCTGTGGTGTCATCACAGTGTCACCCAGTGGGAGGCAGATTGTACAGTGGGTGCTAGTTCAGTATTATTCAGTGGGAGAGGGGTTGTACAGTGGGTGCTAGTTCAGTGCCACCCAGTGGGAGAGAGTAGGACGGTTGGTGCTAGCTCAGTGTGATCTGGTAAAGGGTTAAATAATATTTCAAGATTTCAACATCCATCAGCAAACTGAAATATGAAAGTGAAGGGATTAGATTACATGAAATTAGTTGCATTTGTCAGTCACTGAGTTGGCTTTTAACGCTGCTGTGTGTTTGGGACACACTATTCATTTAATTGCTATCAGGCCTGGTTACAGATTCCACTGTAAGCTGATGAATGAATTAACTCCCTGTGAACTGCATTCACTTTAATGTCTTATTTAGTCCCAATTTCCAATTTTTTTCTTCCCCTTTTAAATCAAATGACACCTCCCCCCCCAGCTCTTTTCTGGACCTTGCTATCTTTCAGATGCAGCACTTTAAAGGAAGAGTTGGAAACAGTGCGATCTGGTTTTGTAACTCTTGAGCCTCTTGCTCTCCTAGTCCCCTCGCACCCATCTTTTGCGCTCGATATAGATTACAGGGGCTGACTGATGGAGTGGAGGGCAGGGTTTGAAACTAGGTCTATCAGTGCTGCAAACAGTGTCGCCTAAGGCAAGGCTGACTGCCCCTGTCACTCTTTGTACTTTGACTCTCTTTCACTTTTCATTGAAACCACTGAGGAGACCTGAAAGATCTCAAGAAACCTCGTTTGGATCCAATAAGTCACTCGGTGTAGTCTATTACTTGTGCCCGGCGGGGGTTACAGTGCACTTCTAATGCTGAGTGTGGAGAGAGACAGAGAACACAGAGAGAACTTTAAACCTTAATCAAAATCATTTGCCAACAGTTCCCAGTTCTTCACACCACACAGCAGTCAGCAATTGCTCAGCCAGGACTCCTTCCAATACAAAGCAAAGACATTTCTTTTATTACTGCTCACAGATGGAGTGAGAACAGATTTCATTGTCATTCAAGAGTATCTTCAAATAAGTGTATTACAAGGCAATGAGTAAATAAGGGCACCTTCCAGTCACTATTCTGTGTTTTTAAACAGAATCTCTGTTCTTTCCAAATCATTTTTGTTCCTCTAGCCCTGGACCAAATCTTATAATTATTGCTGGTAGTCCATTTAATTATCTTATAGCCTGTGTCTCTCCTTCCACTCATCCCCCCTACCCCCACTGCCCCTTCTCAGCCCAGGTACCTTTCTCAACCCCCTCAAAAATCCCTCTAACCCCTCCCAACCCCCCACCCCCTCCTAACCCCCACTTCCCCCAACCCCCCCTGCCCCCTCCCAACCCACGTGACCTCCACTGCTCCCTTTTTTGATATAATCTGGAGACCTGAATTGTTCACACTACTCTAAATGCAGTCTAACTAATGTCATATTCGGATTTAACATAGTTTTTAGCCTTTCAGTTCGAACCCTCTGGAATGAAGTCCAGAGGTTTCATAGGATCATAGAATCACTACAGTACAGAAGGAGGTCATTCGGTCCATCGAGACTGCACCAACAACGATCTCACCCAGGCTCTATCCCAGCAACCCCACTTTTTACTATGCTAATCCCCTGACACTAATGGACAATTTAGCATTTCCAATCCACCTAACCTACACATCTTTGAACTATAGGAGGAAACTGGAGCACCCGGAGGAAACCCATGCAGACACAGGGAGAACGTGCAAATTCCACACAGATGATGACCCAAACTGGAAATAGAACCCAGGTCCTTAGCGCTGTGAAGCAACAATGCTAACCACCATACTACTGTGCGCTGCCCAAGCTTTCTTTGCTTCCCTTATGTTCTTCGTATCCAATGTTGCTGTTTTCGCAATCTATACTGCATCCCCAGATCCCACCATTCCTCCACTTAGATACTTATCTCCCAAGGCAGATACGGTCTCCTAATTCTTCCTCAAATGGCTGACCTCTCACTTACCTATATTGATGTCCATTTTCCAATTATGTGCCCATTCTACAAGTTTATTAATGTCTTCCTGCCATAATCCTCCTCTGTATTAAATACAATCTCCAAGTTGGCATCTGCTATCACGTTTTAAAATTGTATTTCCAATTCCTGAGTCCAGATTGTTTATGTAATAGCAGACAGTGTTCCTAGTACCGATTCTAGTGCAAAACCACTTCCACCATTTACCAATCTGAACCAGCTTTTAACTGCAACTACCTATTTTCTCTTGTTACCAGCTTGCTAGCCATTCTGCTACTTGTCCCCTGACCACAGATGTACTTTAAGTCTGCTATGCAGTACCTATCAAAGGCTTTATAAAATCCAAATACATAACATCTACCCTATTACCCTTATCTACTCTTATTATTACTTCAAATAATTCATTAAGGCAGATCAAGAATGACTTTTCCTTTTGGTTAACTGTGCTGACTCTATTATAACTTCAGTTGCTGGGTATGTTTTTTATTACTTCATTGATCAAAGATTTGATTATCTTTCCTACCTCTGGTGTTAAGTGAATTGATCTATGGGTCCCTGGGCTTGTCCTAGCTTCCTATTTATGTACAGATTGTCTGCCAGTACTCTGGCATATTCTATTTTTGAGTGATTTTTGATGTGCCTGTAATTGTGCCTCTGCTATCTCTTCCCTTACTGTTTCTCTACAGTTGTTACCCATCCAGAATGGGGATTAAATTTGGTTGATTTAGCACTTATTTGCCCCCTTTCCATCTTAAATATCTTTATCTATTCACGCCCTCAAACCAGTGGAACCTCGAATTTTTAAAGCACCTTTCACAACATCAGAATGTCCTATTGTGGTTTACAACCAATGAAGTTCATTCTGATGTACCATGATTGTTGCAATATTATACATATTAAGGTCCCACAAGCAGCAGTGTGTTAACCAAATCATCTGGTTGGAATATTGTTGGTTGAGGGATAAACGTTAGCAAGGACACTGGGGTAACTCAAATGCTCCCCCTTGAATAGCTCCATCTTAGAGGGTAAACAGGGCTTCAAAGACTGACAGCGTAGCAATCCCTCTCTACTATACTGCACTGGGAGTGTCAACCTGGACTATATGCTAAATGGCACTTGAATCCACTATCCTCTGACTGAGAAGCAAGACAGCCAGTCACTGAGCCATTGTTGACAAGTTTAGACTGAAGCTGGGAGACTTTTGTTGGTAGTGACACCACTGTAAGGGGGTGGGTGGTGGGAGTGTGGTGGGTGGAGGGGAAAGAAATGGATCATCCTTCTTGATCCACAAAGTCTTTCACAATTGAGTTTTGGACTGTTTAACAATTACTGTATAAAGTTTGTGGATGAATTAAGAAGCTGATGCCCAAGCCTCAATGCTTTGAAAGAACTTGTTTCACAAATTCACTGAGCTGCAATGTGTCTCAGCACAGGGAAGAATGCAGGGCCTGCAGTGACTGGTATTACATCTACTGCCCTCTTTAAAGGTGCAACAGTACATTAGTGCTGCCAGTCTGACAATGTAGATTACAATCAGTACTTCCTCAGATATTTCAGACCTCCCTTAGAACTGCTACTCAAACCAGTTCTACACTCAATCAGTACTATCCCATGCAACATACAGCACTGCCTCAGTACTGTCCCTATGACAAATCAGATTTCCCTCAGAACTACCCTTCTGGCAGCACAGATTTCCCTCACACAATATTTTCTCAGCATTGCTGCTCCCACAGAGTAGAGATCTCACACTATTGCACTGCATTGTAGAGTTAGAGCCCACATTACCCTGACTGAGCCAAGCTCGTGGTCAGATCACGTCAAAACACATCACTGGCAGGTAACATTGTGGGAACAAAGAAACTGAGACAAAAAAACTCATTGTGATCTTAAACACAAGAAAATAATCAACATATTATTAGCATGAGGAGGATGCCAATACGTCCAGCAGTGTTCTAACTAGTGGAAATCTTCATTGAAAAGTAATGTGTGTGATAGCCATTTGAATTTGGCCCTGTTGGCTTCATAAATCCCCAGCCCTTGCCAAGGAGTGAAAGTGTATCTGGGTGGGAATAAGAGAAGCTGGGTCTGTAGGGTCTTGTCACATTGCTGAGTGGTGAAGTGATCCCTTGCACCAACTATTCACAGCTTGCATTATAAACAATGTTTTAATAACATCACAATCAAAAAAAGCTCTGGAATTTTATCCTGGGAACAGCAGGCTGATATTCCATGAGAATCCTACCCAGATAGTGAGTGAATAAAAACTGGATTACTGATGGGTTAAAGTTTCATCCTGCATTTTTGTCCTGGTGTCAATTTTCAAACTGAGGGACTATTTCAGAAATGGTAATAGATTTAATAATACTTTAGCCTAATTCACCCCTCTCACCTCTCCTCCTCCTCTCCTGAAGGTGCCGACTCTCACTGGGTTTCAACTCTTCCAGACTCCTGAGGGTGATGATTGTCACTAGGGTTCAGCCCCTCTACTGAAGGTGCTGATTCTCACGGGATCAGCCCCTCTCCTGAAGGTGCTGACTCTCACTGGGGTTCAGCCCTTCTCTGAAGATGCTAACTTTCATTGGGATTCAGGTCCTCTCCTGAAGATGCTGACTCTTACTGGAGTCCTCTTGAAGGTGCTGACTCTCACTGGAGTCCTCCTGAAGGTGCTGACTCTCACTGGAGTCCTCCTGAAGGTGCTGACTCTCACTGGCATTCAGCTTCTCTTCTTATAAAGCAGAGGTTGATTCCCTCTCTGAGAACTAACAGCAAAGCACCAAAGGGGAGTACCTCACCTTATAATCTGTAAAAGGTATGTGTGAAATGGTGTGACCTGTGCTTCAGCAACTTCTAGTGGTTAAAAACAAAATAAATCCCTGACACTTACTCTAAAATTAACACAATTTATTTATCTAACTTACAGTGAACAAATTAACTGAACTCTTAACAAACTGAATAAATCTCTTCTAACTGTTAACTATCCCCAAATAAAACACGATTCTAAAGGTATGCTGTTCCAATAAATACAATTCCCACTTAATTAACAAAAAATAGAACATAGTCACTCTAAATTACAACCAGGTTTTTTGTCTTTGAGAATATTCAGGGCCTTTTCTGTTGATTCTTCTGCCTGGAACTTCTTTCTTCTTTGGTACCTTCTCTATCTAGATAGTGCTTTCTCTAAGACAGAGATGAAGCTATTAGAGCCAGTGATTCTCTCTCTCTGAGAGCTGTGAGCTGTTATCCCTGGCAGATGGCTCTTTCTTTTTGTCCTACTGACCCCTTTCTTTTATACCTGCGATGATTTTTTTTAAATTCTCTAAGCACAGAAAAAGCACCATCTTTTAAAGGAACCGTGTAATGTTTTCTCCCTAACATTTTACAATTTTACCAACACCGATAATGACCCGACCCAGCTTTACAACAGTGCTGACTCTCACTGGGGTTCAGTTCCTCTCCTGAAGGTGCTGTCCCTCACTGGGGTTCAGTTCCTCCCCTGAAGGTGCTGACCCTCACTGGGGTTCAGTTCCTCTCCTGAAGGTGCTGTCCCTCACTGGGGTTCAGTTCCTCCCCTGAAGGTGCTGACCCTCACTGGGGTTCAGTCCCTCTCCTGAAGGTGCTGACTCTCACTGGGGTTCAGCTCCTCTCCTGAAGGTGCTGACCCTCACTGGGGTTCAGCTCCTCTCCTGAAGGTGCTGACTCTCACTGGGGTTCAGCTCCTCTCCTGAAGGTGCTGACTCTCACTGGGGTTCAGTTCCTCTCCTGAAGGTGCTGACCCTCACTGGGGTTCAGTCCCTCTCCTGAAGGTGCTGACTCTCACTGGGGTTCAGCTCCTCTCCTGAAGGTGCTGACCCTCACTGGGGTTCAGCCCCTCTCCTGAAGGTGCTGACCCTCACTGGGGTTCAGCCCCTCTCCTGAAGGTGCTGACTCTCACTGGGGTTCAGTTCCTCTTCAGGGGATGCTGACTTTCACTGGGGTTCAGCTCCTCTCCTGAAGGTGCTGACTCTCACTGGGGTTCAGCCCCTCTCCTGAAGGTGCTGACCCTCACTGGGGTTCAGCCCCTCTCCTGAAGGTGCCGACTCTCACTGGGGTTCAGCTCCTCCCCTGAAGGTGCTGACTCTCACTGGGGTTCAGCTCCTCCCCTGAAGGTGCTGACCCTCACTGGGGTTCAGCCCCTCTCCTGAAGGTGCTGACTCTCACTGGGGTTCAGCTCCTCCCCTGAAGGTGCTGACTCTCACTGGGGTTCAGCTCCTCCCCTGAAGGTGCTGACCCTCACTGGGGTTCAGCCCCTCTCCTGAAGGTGCTGACTTTCACTGGGGCTCAGCTCCCCTCCTGAAGGTGCTGAGGATTTATGTCCTCAAGTTGTTAGGAGATGAGTTGAGATTGTTCAGGACCTTATAGAACATTACAGCGCAGGGTTACCAAGCAATATTATGAAGCAGCTGGATTAAACTCTTTACCAGCACTGTATCCCCACAGATGTTCATCTACTACCACCTCTTGGTAACCTCTCTTCCCCAGCCTCCTGTCACTGACTCCCTCTTTAAAAGAGGTCCTAACAGTGAAATTCCCTCGTTAAAAGGGGTCCCAAAAGTAAAGCTCCCTCTTTAGCAGCAGCACATGTAAGTGGAACAGATAGCTTGTTGTTTGTGTGGGTTAAGTAATGCTCCCTATGGGATTAGCACTCCCTGAGGCTATTGGCTCTGAAGTTGCCAGAATTAATTACTTTTTCTCTCTCAAAAAATGACTATCTCACAGGGAAAGTGCAAGATGCCCTGAGGGTGCTTTGCGTATCTTTCAGTGAGACACAGTGTTTATCCGTACATCCTGGATTTATCTCAAACACCATCCTCCCCAGCCCACGAAACAGCCAACATCCCAGTCTGTAGAAAGTTCTCAAAGGAGAGCCTTGATCAGTAAGCAAACCAACTCCAAGTACCTGCAGTAATCCATGCGGCTGTTTCTGATTCTGTGGAACCCTGTCAGTCTGTGTGATTGACAAGCAGTTCCAAGGTCCCTCTGCATTCCCACCTTCCCCCCACCCCTCCCCCTTCCCCCACCCACCCAGTACTGATCAGATAAAGCTTTACAGATGTTGCGCACTGTTTTCAATTTTATTCAGGAACCATCGACATTGCTTTACACATTCTCAATGCAGAAGGAAAAGGAGTTAACAATGGCCAACATTTTCCTTCCCTTGCTATGGATTGTCTGCCTTTAATGGAATCATTCACTCGTATTCTGATGTAAAGTTGGCCTCATATTGTGATCATTGTGTTGTGATCACTCTGTCATAGAACCATAGAATCCCTACAGTGAAGAAGACGGCCATTCAGCCATCCGTCTGCACGTATCTTATCCAAGCCCTCCCCCCTTTGCACTATCCCTGCACCTCACATATTTACCTTGCTAATCCCCCAACCTACAGATCTTGGGACACTAAGAGGCAGTTTAGAATGGACAATCCACCTAACCCACACATCTTTGAACTGTGGGAAGAAACCAGAACACCCAGAGGAAACCTACGCAGACACAGGGAGAATATGCAAACTCCACATGGCCAGAATCAAATCTCTATCCCTGGCACTGTGAGTCAGCAGTGCCAAGCAACATGAACCATGCAGTCCTTGTCATGATCGCTGTGTTGTGATCACTATTATGGTCAAAGCATGGTGGCGCAGTGGTTAGCATTGCTGCCTCACTGTGCCAGGGACCCAGGTTCGATTCCCGGCTTGGGTCACTGTGTGGAATCTGCATGTTTTCCCCGTGTCTGTGTGGGTTTCCTCTGGGTGCTCAGGTTTCCTCCCACAGTTTGAAAGACATGCTGGTTAGGTGCATTGGCCATGCTAAATTCTCCCTCAGTGAGGCCGAACAGGAGCTGGAGTGTGGCAACTAGAGGATTTTCACAGTAACTTCGTTGTAAGCCTACTTGTGACACTAACAAATAAACTTTAAAACCTTGTGGTCACTGTGTCCTGGTCACTGTATCACGGTCACTATATTGTGGCCACAGTGGTCACTCTGTCCTGGCACTGTGCCTTGGTTACTGTGCTGTAATGATGTGAAGATGCCGGTGTTGGACTGGTCACTATCCTGGTCACTCTGTGGTTGTCACTATGTCCTGGTCACTGTGTCCTGGTCACACTCTGGTGGTCACTGTGTCCTGGTCACTGTGTCCTGGTCACTACACTGCGGTCACTGTGTCCTGGTCACTGCACTGTGGTCATTGTGCCCTGGTCACTATGCTGAGGTCACAGTGCTCTGGTCACTGTGCTGTGGTTACTGTGTTCTCTGGGTCAAAGTGTGTATGCAAACAGTTTTCACGCTGTCCCGGATCAACTCATCTGCAATTGTTTCTCAGCTTTCACTCTCTTGCTTCCAAAACATCTGAATTAGGAAATCATATTTCGACATTATATCAGTCCTCCCCCGACCTCAGCCTGTACCCCCTGGTTATCACCATCCCACATCCCAGTCTCATTTTCTTCCCAAACAAGCTTGGGTATCTCAGTGTCTAAACATGGAATGCTTTCCCAGGGGAGAATCACAGTACACTCTGCAAACATCAGATCAGGAGCATGATTCCTGGAGTTTCCACAAAGATTATTCTCATCCAAACAGTCAATGCCTTTATTGACAACCCACCATCCCCCTTCCACTCGCTCAACTCACACTCCTCTCCATCTTGCCCCCCTCCCAACCCCAGCCTCTAACCCTCCCAATTCGCTTTGCACTTCAGCCCTTTCTACCCCCTCTCTTCCTGTCATCTCTCCCTTTTCCTGCTTTCCTATCTCACCCCCTCGCCTCTGTTCGGAATGAGCTGGAATCTCACCATTAATCTCTCATCTCTCTCTTCCACAGGTGATGAGTATCCTGAGTAACCCGGGAGCAGTGCCCCCTCAGCCACAGCATGACTTCTCTATCTCCCCTCTGCATAGTAGCCTGGACACCTCAAACCCACTTACTGCCAGCTGCAGCCAGCGAGCAGACTCCATCAAGGGCGTGGAGAGCCTCCCCAGCTCACAGTCCTACTGCACACCTGCCTACAGCACATCTGGATACAGCATGGACCCTGTGCCTGGCTACCAGTATGCCCAGTATGGACAGAGTAAGCATCACCTGCTGGAACTACACTCCAGCAAGCAGAGCAATAACATATGAATGGGGTGGGCAATGGGTGCTCCTTATGTCAGAGTGCAGGCTGGAGGGGAAGGGACGAGAGAGGCAGGTTTCATCCTGTGCAGTGAGTCAATCAGGCAATGGAGAGCATTAGGGCAACAGCAAATTAATTTAGTGGCCTTGGGCTAGGGAGGGAGAAAATGCTGGACACCTAGTGGAGCTTTTTCAAGGAACAAATACTGCATGTCCTTGATAGGTATGACCCTGGCAGGCAGGGAGGAAATGGCCAAGAGAGGGAACCATGGTTCACAAAGGAAGTTGAATATCTTGTTAATAGGAAAAAGGAAGCGTATGTAAGGATGAAAAAACAAGGTTCAGTTGGGTCGCTTGAGTGTTACAAGGTAGCTAGGAATGAGTTAAAGAAAGGAGAGCTAGGAGGGGGCATGAGAAGTCCTTGGTGGGTCGGATAAAAGAAAACCCCAAGGCTTTTTACTCTTATGTGAGAAATAAAAGAATGACCAGGGTGAGTTTTGGGCTAGTCAAGGATAGTAGTGGGAACTTGTGCATGGAGTCAGAAGAGATAAGTGAGGCGTTGAATGAATACTTTTCTTCAGTGTTCACTAAGGAGAGGGGCCGTGTTTTTGAGGATGAGTGTGTGATACAGGTTGATAGGATGGAGGAGGTAAATGTTCTGAGGGAAGATGTATTAGCAATTTTGAAAAATCTAAGGGTTGATAAGTCCCCTGGGCCAGATGGGATACATCCTAGGATACTTTGGGAGGCAAGGGATGAGATTGCGAAGCCTTTTGCTTTGATCTTTTGGTCCTCACTGTCCATGGGGATCTTGACAGAGAATTGAAGAGTAGCAAATGTTGTTCCTCTCTTCAAGAAAGGAAATAGGAATGAACCTGGTAATTATAGGCCAGTTAGTCTTATTTCAGTGATCGGTAAGTTAATGGAAAGGGTCCTGAGAGATAGGATTTATGACCATTTGGAAAGATGTAGTTTAATCCGGGATAGTCAGCACAGTTTCGTGAGGGGTAAGTCCTGCCTCAAAAATTTGATTGGATTCTTTGAGGAGGTAACTAAGTGTGTGGATGAAGGTAGAGCAGTTGATGTCATATACATGGATTTTAGTAAGGTGTTTGATAAGGTTCCCCATGGTAGGCTCATGAAGAAGATAAGGATGTGTGGGATAGAAGGAAATTTGGCCAATTGGATAAGTAACTGGCTGTCTCATAGAAGACAGAGGGTGGTGGTGGAAGGAAAATTTTCAGATTGAACGCCAGTTACCAGTGGTGTACCATAGGGGTCAGTGCTGGGTTCCTCTGCTATTTGTGATTTTTATCAATGACTTGGAAGAGGGGGCTGAAGGGTGGGTTAGTAAATTTGCTGATGACACCAAGATTGGTGAAGTAGTGGATGAGGTGGAGGGCTCTTGCAGGCTGCAGAGACATTGATAGGATGCAGAGCTGGGCTGAAAAGTGGCAGATGGAGCTTAAGCCTGATAAATGTGAGTTGATTCATTTTGGTAGGACAAACTTGAGTGCAGATTACAGGGTCAACGGCAGGGTTCTCAGGAATGCGGAGGAACAGAGAGATCTTGGGGTTCATATCCACAGATCTCTGAAGGTTGCCACTCAAATGGTTAGAGCTGTGAAGAAGGCTTATAGTATGTCAGCGTTTATTAACAGGGAGTTTGAGTTTAAGAGCTGTGGGGTTATGCTGCAACTATACCGGATGCTGGTGAGACCACATTTGGAATATTGTGTTCAGTTCTGGTCACCTCACTATAAGAAGGATGTGGAAGCATTGGAGACAGTGCAGAGGAGATTTACCAGGATGCTGCCTGGTTTGGAGGGTAGGTCTTATGAGGAAAGGTTGAGGGAGCTGGGGCTTTTCTGTTTGGAGCGGAGGAGGATGAGAGGCAACTTAATAGAGGTTTATAAGATGATGAGAGGGATTTATAGAGTGGAAGTGCAGAGACTATTTCCTCGGGTGGATGTAGCTGTTATAGGAAGCATAACTATAAGGTTCATGGTGGGAGATATAGGAGAATGTCCGAGGTAGATTCTTTACTCAGAGAGTGGTTGGGGTGTGGAATGCACTGCCTGCTGTGATAGTGGAGTCGGACACTTTAGGAACTTTCAAGCTGTTATTGGATAGGCACATGGAGCACACCAGAACGACAGGGAGGGGATAGCTTGATCTTGGGATTGGACATAGCTCGGCACAACATTGAGGGCCAAAGGGCCTGTACTGTGCTGTACTGTTCTATGTTCTAGTGTAATATCAGAGTGTTCCAGTAAGGGGTGGTGTTTTATAACAGAGTGTTGCAGTGAGGGGTGTGTGTTAGAATGTTGCAGTGAGGGGTGTGTGTTATATCAAAGTGTTCAAATGAGAGGTGTGTATTATATGAGAGTGTTACAGTGAGGGGTGTGGGATTTTTCAGAGTGAGGAGTGAAGTGAGGGGTGTGTGTTATATCAAGGTGTTCTAGTGAAGGCTGTGTGTTACATCAGGATGCTATTGTGAGGATTTTGTTATGTCAGTGCATTACACTACGGGCTGTGTTTTATATCAGTGTTACTTTGAGGGTGTGAGTTATATTAGTGAGGGAGTGTGTGTTTTATCAGAGTGTTATACTGAGGGTTGTGTGCAATATTAGAATGTTTCAGTGAGAGGTATGTGTTGTATCAAAGTGTTCAAATGAGGGGTGTGTGTTATATCAGAGTGTTACAGTGAAAGGAATGGGATTTTTCAGAGTGAGGAGTGAAGCGAGGGGTGTGTGTTATATCAAGGTGTTCTAGAATGCATCTGTGAGGGGTGTGTGTTGTATTGGAATGTTGCAGTGAGGGGTGTGTGCCATAATTTCAGTGAGGAGTATGTGCTATATTAGAATATTTCAGTGAGGACTGTGTGCTGTATTAGAATATTTCAGTGAGGAATGTGTGCTATATTAGAATATTTCAGTGAGGAACGTGTGCTATATTGGAATATTTCAGTGAGGAACGTGTGCTATATTAGAATATTTCAGAGAGGAATGTGTGCTATATTAGAATATTTCAGTGAGGAATGTGTGCTATATTAGAATATTTCAGTGAGGAACGTGTGCTATATTAGAATATTTCAGAGAGGAATGTGTGCTATATTAGAATATTTCAGTGAGGAATGTGTGCTATATTAGAATATTTCAGTGAGGGGTGTGTGCTATATTAGAATATTTCAATGAGGGGTGTGTGCTATATTAGAATATTTCAGTGAGAGGTATGTGTTGTATTAGAACGTTACAGTGAGGGGTGTGTTTTATATTTGTGTTAGCGACAGGGAATTGTTATATCAGAGTGGTTTAGTAAGGTGTGTGTGTTATGTCAGAGTGTAACAGTGAAGAATGTGTTTTATATCAGAGTACTGCAGTGAGAGTTTTGTTATATCAGAATATTGCAGTGAGTGGTGTGAGTTATATCACTGTGAGACATCGAGGTATTTGTGTTATGTCTGAGTGTAACAGTGAAGAGTGTTTTATATCAGAGTATTACAGTGAGGGGTGTGTGTTGTATCAGTACTACAGTGATGGTTTTGTTACATCAGTGCATTACACTAACAGATATATTTTATATCAAGTGTTACAGTGAGCGGTGTGGGATATATCAAAGTATTACAGTGTTATATCAGAGTGTTATAGTGAAGGGTGTGTGTTATATCAGCGTTTTACAGTGAGGGGTGTGTGTCATATCAGCGTGTTACACTGAGGAGTGTGTGTTATGTCAGAGTGTTACAGTGATGGGTGTGTGTTGTATCAAAGTGTTGCAGTGAGTAGTGGGTGTTATAGTAGAATGTTACAGCGAATGGTGTGTGTTATATTAGAGCGATGCACTGAGGGGTGTGTGTGGTATCAAAGCATCATAGTGAGAGGGGTGTGTTTTATCAGTGTGTTACAGCAAAAGATGTGTGTTATACCAGAGCAACAGTGAGCGTTTTGTTAAATCAGTGCATTACAGTAAGTTGTGTGTTTTGTGTCAGAGTGTTATAGTGAGGTGTGTGGATATCAGAGTGGCACAGTGAGGGATGTACGTTATATCAGAGATTTGCAATGAGTGGTGTGTGTTATATCACAATGTTACAGTGAGTAGTTTATGTTTTATTATGATGTTAAACTAAGGAGATATTTTAAATCAGGGTGTTATAGTGAGGCCAATGGGTATATCACAGTGTTACTTGAGGGCTGTATTTTATACCAGCTTACTGCCCTGAGCGTTTTGTAATATCAGTTCATTACAGTAAGGTGTGTGTGTTATATCCCA
The DNA here is from genome assembly GCF_965287045.1 of Carcharhinus amblyrhynchos. Classification (NCBI taxonomy): domain Eukaryota; kingdom Metazoa; phylum Chordata; class Chondrichthyes; order Carcharhiniformes; family Carcharhinidae; genus Carcharhinus; species Carcharhinus amblyrhynchos. The sequence continues at coordinate 16,132,166 of NC_137353.1, read as the reverse complement.
GTGTTAGAGTAAGCGGTGTGTGTTATTAACAGAGTGTTCCAATGGGGGTTGTCTGTTACGACAAAGTGTTACAATGAAGAGTGCGTGTTATATCAGTGTTTTGCAGGGTGAGGTATGTGTTACATCAGAGTGACACATTGAGGGCCATGTGTTATATCACAGAATTACAATGAGGCATCTGTCTTTCATCACATTGTTACAGTAAGGAGGTGTTTTATATCAGAGTGTTACAGTGAGGTGTGCGGGATTTGTCATAGTGTTACTTTGAAGGGTGTATGTTATACAGCAGGTTAGGTGTAAGGATTCGCATTCTAATCAGTAACCTCTAAACTGTCTGTACTTTATATGCTCTGTCTGAGGCCAGAACTCCCCATTCACCTGACGAAAGGACTAACCCGAAAGCTTGTGAGTCTATTATCAAATAAATCGGTTGGACTAAAACCTGGTGTTGTCAGACTTTTTACTGTGTTTATACCAGACTACTACAGTGAAGCTTTTGTCATATCAGTGCATTACAGTAAGGTGTGCATGTTCAATCGGAGTATTCCAATAAGGGGTGTCTGTTATATCATGGTGTGATGTGGAAATGCTGGCATTGGACTCGGATAAACACAGTAAGAAGTCTCACAACACCAGGTTAAAGTCCAACAGGTTCATTTGGTAGCACAAGCCACTAGCTTTTGGAGCAATGCCTCTAATGAAGGGGCAGTGCTCTGAAAGCTAGTGACTTATGCTATCAAATGAACCTGTTAGACTTTAACCTGGTATCACAGTGTTACACTGAGGGGTGTATGTTATATTAGAGTGTTCCAATAATGGTTATGTGTCATGTTACAGTTAGAGGTGCCTGTTGTATAAGAGTGTCACAGTGAGGGGGTGGAATATATCAGAATATTACAGTGAGCTGTGTGTGTTAGCTCAGAGTGTCACAGTGAGGGGTATGTGTAATGTCACAGTGTTACAGGGGGACGTGTGTTATGTCACAGTGATGCAGTGAGATGTGTGTGTTATATCAGAGGGTGAACATGAGGAATATTTCACTAAGGCATGAGTGTTGTATCAGTACTTTGCAGCGTGGGGTGTGTGTTATATCAAAATGTTTAAATGAGGGATGTGTGTTACATTATAGTGTTATGGTGAGGAGTGTGTGTTATATTAGAGTTTCACTGTAAGAAGCGGGTGTTATATCAGAGCGTTATAGTGAGGGGTGTGTGTTGTATCACAGTTTTACAGTGAGGGGTGTGTGCTGTATCACAGTGTTACAGTAAGGGGTATGTGTTTTAATGCAATATTGAACTAAGGGGATGTTTTTTATCAGGGGGTTATTGTGAAGCATGTGGCGTATATCACAGTGTTACTCTGAGGGGTGTGTGTTATACCAACTTTTTGCCCTAAGTGTTTTGTAATATCAGTTCATTACAGTAAGGTGTATCAGTTATATCCCATCCAGAGTGAGGAATGTGTTATATCAGTGTTTTGCAGTGTGGGGTGTACGTTAAATCAGAGTGATACATTGAGGGCTATGTGTTATATCACAGTATTATAATGAGGCATCCGTCTTTCAACACATTGTTACAGTAAGGGGGTGTTTTATGTCAGTGTTACAGTGAGGTGTGTAGGATTTGTTACAGTGTTACTGTGAAGGGTACATGTTATACAGACTACTACAGCGAAGCTTTTGTCAAATCCATGCACTACAGTAAGCTGTGCATGTTTAACCAGTGTTCCAGTGAAGGGTGTGTGTTATATCGGAGTGTTCCAATGAGGGATATGTGTTATATCGGAGTGTTCCAATGAGGGGTGTGTATTATATCAGAGTGTTTCAGTGAGGGATGAGTATTATATTAGTGTGTCCCAATGAAGGGTGTGTATTATATTAGAGTATTAGATGAAGGCTGTGTGTTATATCAGAGTTTGGCAGTGAAGAGTATGTGCTTTATCATTGTTTTGCAGTATGGGGTTTGTGTTATATCAAAGTGTTACAGTGAAAGTGTGTGTTGTATAAGGGTGTCATAGTGAGAGATGTGGAATATATCAGAGTATTACAGTGAGCTGTGTGGTTAAATAAGAGTGTCATAGTGAGGGTATGTGTTATATCAGAGTACTACAGTGTGGAGTATGTTTATATCAGAGTGTTATAGTGAGGGGTGTGTGTTATATCAGTGTTATAGTGAGGGGTATGTATTGCATCAGAATGTTACTGTTAGGGTGTATGTTATATTGAAGAGTTACTGTGAGGGTGTGTTATATCACAGTGATGCAATTAGATGTGTGTGTTATATCAGAGGGTGAACATGAGGAGTATTTCATTAGGGATGTGTATTATGTCAATGTTTTGCAGTGTGGGGCATGTGTTATATCAAAGTTTTTAAATGAGGGCTGTGCGATAGAACACAGTTTACAATGAGGGGCGTGTGTTGTATAGGATCGTTGCATTGAGAGATGCATAGTATATAAGAGTGTTGCAGTGAGGGTTGTGTGTAACATCATAGTTTTATCGTGAGGGGTGTGTGTTGTACCAGAGTGTTGCAGTGAGGAGTGTTGTGTTATATCAGAGTTTCACGGTGAGGAGTGGGTGTTATATCAGAGTGTTACAGTGAGAAGTGTGCATTGTATCAGTGTTGCAGTAAGGGTTGTGTGTTTTATTACAATGTTAAACTAAGTGGATGTTTTATATCAGAGTATTACTGTGAGGGGTGTGTGATATACCAACATATTGCCCTCAGCATTTTGTAATATCAGTTCATTACAGTAAGATGTGTGTTTTATATCCCAGTGTTGGAGTGAGGGGTATGTGTTCCAATGAGAGGTGAGTGTTATTATCAGAGTGTTTCAGTGAGGGTGTGTGTTATATCACACGGTTACAGTAAGGGGATGTTTAATATCAGAGATTTACAGCGAGGTGTGTGGGATTTGTCACAGTGTTACTATAAACGCAATGGGGGGGTGTGTTAAATCAGAGTGATACATTGAGGGCTGTGTGTTATATCGCAGTATTACAATGAGGCGTGTGTCTTTCATCACATTGTTACAGTAGGGGGATGTTTTATATCAGTGTTACAGTGAGGTGTGTGTTATATCACACTGTTACAGTAAGGGGGTGTTTTATGTTAGAGTTTTACAGTAAGGTTTGTGGGATTTGTCACAGTGTTAATTATGAAGAGTGTGTGTTATATCAGAGTACAAAAGTGAGGGGTGTGCATTGTATCAGAGTGTTCCAGTGAGGGATGTGTGTTATGTCAGAATGTTACAGTGAGGGGTTTGTGTAATACTAAGTCTTACAGTGAGGGTGTGTGCTATATCAGTGTTACAATGAGGGTGTGTGTTATATCACACAGTTACAGGTAAGGGGGTGTTTTGTATGAGCTTTACAGTGATGTTTGTGGGATTTGTCACAGTGTTACTGTGAAGAGTGTGTGTGATATCAGAGTGCAAAAGTGAAGGGTGTGTGGTGTATCAGAGTGTTCCAGTGAGAGGTGTGTGTTATATCAGAATGATGGGTTTATGTTATATCAGAGCCTTACAGTGAGGATGTGTCTGGTATCAGTATTACAGTGAAGGTGTGTGTAATATCAGAGTGTTACAGTGAGAGTGTTACGTCAGAGTGTTACAGTGAGAGTGTACATTGTGTCACACTGTTACGGTAAGGGATGTTTTATATCAGAGATTTAGAGTGAAGTCTGTGGAATTTGTCACAATGTTACTGTGAAGGGTGTATGTTGTATCAGAGTATGGTAAAAGTCTGACAACACCAGGTTTCATTCCAACCGATTTATTTGATAGTAAATTCACTAGCTTTCGGGTTAGCCCCTTCATCAGGTGAATGGAGAGTTCTGGCCTCAGACAGAGCATATAAAGCACAGACAGTTTACAGATTACCGATTAGAATACGGATCTTTACACCTAACCTGCTGTTCAAGTCTTAAAGTGGCTAACAATGTGTGTGGAAGGAGCACTGATCACAGGTTAAAGAGATGTGTATTGTCTCCAGACAGTACAGTGAGTGAGGTTTTGCAAACCCAGGCAGGTCACAGGGGTTACAGATAGTGCAACATGAACCCAAGATCCCTGTTGAGACCGTCCTCATGTGTGCGGAACTTGGCTATCAGTCTCTGCTCGGCGACTCTGCGCTGTCATGTGTCGTGAAGGCCGCCTTGGAGAATGCTTACCTGAAGGTCAGAGGCTGAATGCCCATGACCACTGAAGTGTTCGCCAACAGGAAGGGAACAGTCTTGCCTGGTGATTGTCGAGCGATGTTCATTCATCCGTTATCGTAGCGTCTGCATGGTCTCCCCAATGTGCCATGCCTCGGGACATCCTTTCCTGCAACGTATCAGGTAGACAATGTTGGCCGAGTTGCAAGAGTATTTACCGTGTACCTGGTGGATGGTAGTCTCACGTGTGATGATGGCATCCATGTCGATGATCCGGCATGTCTTGCAGAGGTTGCTGTGGCAGGGTTGTGTAGTATTGTGGTCACTGTTCTCCTGAAGGCTGGGTAGTTTGCTGCGAACAATGGTCTGTTTGAGGTTGCGTGATTGTCTGAAGGCAAGAAGGGGGGGTGTGGGGATGGCCCTGGCGAGATGTTCGTCTTCATCAATGATATGTTGAAGACTCCGGAGAAGATATCGTAGCTTCTCCGCTCCGGGGAAGTACTGGACGACGAAGGGTACTCTGTCCACTGTGTCCTGTGTTTGTCTTCTGAGGAGATCAGTGCGGTTTTTCGCTGTGGCGCATCAGAACTGTCGATCTATGAGTCGAGCGCCATATCCTGTTCTTATGAGGGCATCTTCCAGCGTCTGGAGGTGTCTGTCACGATCCTCCTCATCTGAGCAAATCTTGTGTATACGGAGGGCTTGTCCATAGGGAATGGCTTCTCTAACATGTTTAGGGTGGAAGCTGGAGAAGTGGAGCATTGAGAGATTGTCTGTAGGCTTGCGGTACAGTGAGGTGCTGAGGTGACTGTCCTTGATGGAGATGCGTGTGTCCAAGAATGCAACTGATTCTGGGGAATAGTCCATGGTGAGTCTGATGGTGGGGTGGAATTTGTTGATATCATCATATAGTTGTAGAGCGCAGAGTCGCCAAGCAGAGACTGATAGCCAAGTTCCACACACATGAGGACGGTCTCAACAGGGATCTTGGGTTCATGTTGCACTATCTGTAACCCCCGTGACCTGCCTGGGTTTGCAAAACCTCACTCACTGTACTGTCTGGAGACAATACACATCTCTTTAACCTGTGATCAGTGCTCCTTCCACACACATTGTTAGCCACTTTAAGACTTGAACAGCAGGTTAGGTGTAAAGATTCGCATTCTAATCGGTAATCTGTAAACTGTCTGTGCTTTATATGCTCTGTCTGAGGCCAGAACTCTCCATTCACCTGACGAAGGGGCTAACCCGAAAGCTAGTGAATTTACTATCAAATAAATCGGTTGGACTGAAACCTGGTGTTGTCAGACTTTTTACTGTGTTTACCCCAGTCCAACGCCGGCATATCCACAACGTATCAGAGTATTCCAGTGAGGGGTGTTTCTTACATCAGAGTGTTGCAGTGAGGGATGTGTAGTGAGATCATAGTGTTCCAGTAATGGGTGTGTGTTATATCAGAGTCTTACAATGAGGGTGTGTGTATTATATCAATGTTACAGTGAGGGTGTGTGTTATATCAGAGTGTTGCAATGAGAGTTTGTTATGTCAGAGTGTTCCAGTGACAGTGTGCATTATATCACACTGTTACAGTAAGGGGGTATTTTATATCAGAGATTTATAGTGAGGTCTGTGGGATTTGTCACAGTGTTACTGTGAAGGGTGTATGTTGTATCAGAGTATTGTAGTGAGGGGTGTGTGTTATATCAGAGTATTCCAGTGAGGGGTGTTTGGTATATCAGAGTTTGCAGTGAGGGATGTGTAGTTATATCATAGTGTTCCATAAGGGGTGTGTGTTATATCAGAGTGTTCCAGTGAGGGATGTGTGTTATATCAGAGTGAGGGATGTGCATTATATCAGAGTGTTCCAGTGATGGGTGTGTGTAATAGCAATGTTAGGGTGAGGGGTGTGTCATATCAGACTGTTCCAGTATGAGTTGAATGTTTTATCGGAGTATTCCAGTGAAGGGTGTGTTATAGTGAGGGGTGTGTGTTATATCAGAGTACTACTTTTACAATTCAGGTTGGATACTTCAAGGTGTTTTGTGAAGCTCACATGACCTGTCATGTGTTATGTTGTATTTGGCTAGGATGAGCATGAGAGATTTCACTTCAGCTGTGATTCAACTGATCCACGAGGAGCTTTTACGAAAAATAAAGTTTAATTAAGAATATTGTTAACATGTATAGTAAGACAATTGGCAAAAACTTTTAACAATTACAGACAAGAAACAGAACAGCCATAATAATGCATAACTCTTAAGGAATACCTCTAATGTGTTCCAACCAAAGCCAACATCCAATACACAAAACCCTCCAAATAAGCACAGTACAGCATAGGTTAATGTCCACTTGTTACAGGAATCCAGCCTCTTGGCTTGAATGCTGAAAATCCCTTGTGAAGAATCTCAGAAGAGGTTGTAGTTGAATCTGTTTCTCAAAACACAGCTCCTTTAAGGCAGGATGGCAATATGCCTGTTCTTCAGCTAATTGATAATAGTTTCAGAACCAAACAAAGAGAAGAACAAGGAGAGAAAGAGAGACTACTTTGTAATTTACTGATAAACTGCTTCCAACACACTACCCAAAATGAAACTGAAAGCCCAAAGGAAAAAAACCCTATCACCTGACTGCACAAATGAAACTGAAAGCCCTAGCACCTGAGTGCCAGAGCATAGCTCCACTCCAGTGACATCACTGGAGCTGTATGCTACATGATTTTTTTAAAAAATCTTTCTTAAAGGTACACTCACATGACAACTACAGTGAGGGCTTTGTGACATCAGTACATTACAATAAGTTATGTCCATTCAATCAGAGCATTCCAATGTGGGGTGTGTGTTATATTAAAGTTTCAGATGAGGGATGTTTGTTATATCAGAGTTTGGCAGAGGAGTGTGTGCTTTATCAGTCTTTTGCAGTGTAGGGTTTGTGATATATCAAAGTGTTGCAGTGAGAGGTGTGTGCTATATAAGAGTGTCACAGTGAGGGCTGTGGGTTATATCAAAGTGTTACTGTGTCATATCAGAGTGTTGCAGAGACGGGTGTGTGTTATATCAGAGTGTTGCAGTGAGAGGTGTATGTTATGTCAGAGTTACAGTGAGGGGTCTGTATTAAATCAGCATGTTGTAGTCAGGGGTGTGTCTTGTATCAGAGTGTTGCAGTGAAAGGTATATGTTGTGTCAGAATGTTACAGTCAGGGATGTACGTTATATTCAAGTGTAAAATGAGGAGTGTGTGACATATCAGAGTTTCACAGTGATGAGTGGGTGTTATATCAGTGTTACAGTGAAGGTGTTCAAAGTTTATTTAAATTTATTTATTAGTGTCACAGGTAGGCTGACATTAACATGGCAGTGAACCTAAGCACCACATTCTGGTGCCTATTCAAGTATACACTGAGGGAGGATTTAGCAAGGCCAGTGCATCTAACCAGCATGTCTTTTTGTCTCTGGGTGGAAACTGTAGCACCCGGAGGAAACCCACGCAGATGCAGGGAGAACATGCAGACTCCACATAGACAATGACTGAAGCCCGGAATCAAACCACAATGCTAACCACTGTGCCACTGGTGTGTGGTATATCAGAGTGTTGCAGTGAGGGTTGTGCTTTATATGAGTGTTACAGTGAGGGGGGTGTGTTATATCAGAGTGTTACAGTGAGGAGTGTGTATTATATTCTATTTTCACAGTGAGGAGTAGGTGTTATATTAGAGAGTTATAGTGTGGGTTGTATTTTGTATCCCTGTTACAGTTAGCTGCGTCTGTTCTATCAGAGGGTTACCGTGAAGGATATGTATTATATCAAAATGTTACAGTAAGGGGTGCGTGTTATGCCAGAGTGTTACTGTGTACAGTCCATTCGTTACTCAGAATAGACGAAGACAGCATTGATATGTTGAATTTCTTTTATTGAGCAGAATTTAAAATTAAAACATTGTAGAAAACTAAAAAGACTGGTGAGAAAGAGGAAGAAAAAGAGAAAAGAGAGAGACACTGGCTTGTCTGCCAGTCCAAGGTCTCGAAAACAGACTTGACCCAAGCTGAAAACATAAGGCTGAGTACAGAATTATAAATTTTCCATTATCTTGTATTGAAATTGTTTAATACTGGCTGTCTCTAACTCTCATAAACAATTTGCAGCTCTGACCATGAAAAGCTTTGTTTTGGTTTATGGAATAGGCCTGTTTCTGCTTCCATTGTAATTTCAAAGAATGCAGTCAATCTTTCAAACTAATCCCAGCATGCCTGTTGAGTTTAACATGTGGTCAAGTTAGCTTTAAAAGCTTAGCATTTAAATGTAATTGCAGAGGGAGAAGTATCTTAAAATGAAGCCTTTGCATAAATTAAGCAAACAGAGCTAAGCATACATAGGATCCCTCATACTATGAATGTGTGTTATATCACAGTGATGCAGAGAGATGTGTATGTTGTATCAGAGGTGAACATGAGGAGTATTTCAGTGAGGATGTGTGTCAGATCAGTGTTTTCCAGAGTGGGATGTGTGTTATAATAAAGTGTTTAAGTGAGAGGTGTGTTATTATCAGACTGTCGCAGTGAGGCCTGTGTGTTATGTCAGAGTGTTACAGTGAGGGGTGCGTGTTGTATCAGAATGTCACAGTGAAGGGTGTGTGTTGTGTATCAGTGTTACAATGAGCTGTGTGTAATATCCAAGTGTTCCAGTGAGGGTGTGGGTTACATCAAGGTGTTAATGTGAGGGTGTGTTATATCACAGTGATGCAATGATGGATGTGTGTTATATCAAAGCATTACCGTGAGGAATGTTTGAGTGAGAGATGTGAGTTTATATCATTGGGAGAGTTTTGCAGAGTCGGTGTTTGTTATATCAAACTGTTTAATCGAGCTGTGTGTGTTATATCAGAGTGCTGCAGTAAGGAGTGTGTGTTGTATCAGTGTAACAGTGAGCTATGTGTTACATCCACGCGTTCCAGTGAGGGGTGTGTGTTATATCAGAATGTTACTTTGTGAGTGTGTGTTATATCAAAGTGTTAATGTGAGGATGTGTTATATACAGTAAGCAGTCTGACAACACCAGGTTTAAGTCCAACCGATTTATTTGATAGTAAACTCACAAGCTTTTGAGGTTAACCTCTTTGTCAGGTGACTTAAATCGGTTGGACTTAAACCTGGTGTTGTCAGACTTCTTACGGTGTTTACCCCAGTCCAATGCTGGCATCTCCACATCATGACTACTATCGATGTGTTATATCACAGTGATGCAGTGAGGGATGTGTATTATATTAAAGCGTTACTGTTAGGAGTGTTTCAGTGAAGGGCATGTGTTATATCAGTGTTTTGCAGTGTGGATGTGTGTTATATCATTGTGTTATAGAGAGATATGTGTATTATATCATTATGTTACAGTAAAGGATGTGTGTTGTACCAATGTTACAGTGAGCTGAATGTAATATCCATGCATTCCAGTGAGGGTGTGTGTTATATCCAGGTGTTAAAATGATGGTGTCTTATATCACAGTGCTGCAGTGAGGGATGTGTGTTATATCAGTGTTACAATGAGTTATGTGTTATAGTGAGCTGAATGTAATATCCACACGTCCCAGTGCGGGGTGTGTGTTATATCAGAGTGTTATTGTGAGGGTTTGTGTTATATCATGGTGTTAATGTGAGGGTATGTTATATCACTGTGATGCAGTGAGGGATATGTGTTATATTAAAACGTTACTATGAGAGATGTTTCAGTGAGTGTTGTGTGTTATGTTTTACAGAGTGGGTGTGCTAAATCAAAGTGATTAAGTGAGGTGCATGTGTTATATCATTGTATTACAGTCAGGGGTGTGTTGTATCAGAGTGTTCCAGTGAGGGGTGTGTTCAGAGTATTCCAGTGCAGGGTGTGTGTTATCTCAGAATGTTATAGTGAGGGGTGTGTGGTAGATCCGAGTGTTACAGTGATGGGTGTGTTATATCAGAATGTCATAGTGGGGCTTATGTGTTATATCAGAGTGTTGCACTGAGAGGTGTGTGTTTATATCAAATTGTTCCTGTGAGGGGGGTGTGTTATGTCAGAGTGTTCCAGTTAAGGTGTACGTTATATCAGAGTGTTAGAGTGAGGGTTAGGGGTATGTTACATCAGTGTGTTCCAATGAGGGGTGTGTGTTATATCAGAGTGTTCCAGTGTGGGGTGAGTATTATATCAAATTGCTGGAGTGAGGGGTGTGTGTTATATCATAGTATTACAGCGAGAGGTGTGTCTTATATTAGTATATTGCTATGATGGATGTGTATTATATCAGAGTGTTCCAGTTAGGGGTGTACATTATATCAGAATGTTAGGATGAGGGGTGTGTGTTACATCAGTGTGTTCCAGTGAGGTGTGTGTGCTATATCAAAGTATTCCAGTGCGGGATGTGTGTTATATGAGATTTCTGAATTGAGGGTTGTGTGTTACATCAGAGTATTGCAGAGAGGGTGTATGTTCTATCAGATTGCTGAAGTGAGGGGTTTGGGTTATATCTGAGTGAACCAGTGAGGGTTATGTGTTATATCAGCGTGTTCCAATGATGGGTGTGTGTTATATCAGAGTATTTCAGTGAGGGGTGTGCATTATATCAGAATATTAAGGTGAGAAGTGTGTATTATATCAAAGTGTTCCAGTGAGGGGTGTGTGTTATGTCAGAGTGTTTTAGTGAGGAGCGTGTTTATATCAGAGTGTTTCAGTGAGGGATGTGTGTTATATCAGAGTGTTACAGTGACAGGTATGTGTTATATCTGATTGAACCAGTGAGGGTTATGTGTTACATCAGAGTGTTCCAGTGAGAGGTGTGCATTATATCAGAATGTTAGCATGAGGGGTGTGTATTATATTAGAATATTCCAGTGAGGGGTGTGTATTGTATCAGTGTTACAATGAGCTGTGTGTAATATCTACATGTTCCATGAGGGGGTGTGTTATATTCAGGTGTTAAATCGAGGGTGTCTTATATCACAGTGCTGCAGTGAGGGCTGTGTGTTATATCAGTGTTACAGTGAGTTGTGTGTTACATCCTCACATTCTACTGCAGGATTTGTGTTATATCAGAGTGTTATTGTGAGGGTATGTTTATATCAAGGTGTTAATGTGAGTGTGTGTTATATCACAGTGATTCAGTGGGGGATGTGTGTTATATTAAAATGTTACAGTAAAAGGTATTTCAGTGAGTATTGTGTGTTACATCAGTGTTTTGCATTGTGGGTGTGTTATATCAAAGTGTTTAAGTTTGGTGTATGTTGTATATCATTGTGTTACAGTCAGAGGTGTCTTATATCAGATTGTTCCAGTGAGGGTTCTGTGTTATATCAGAGTGTTCCAGTGAGGGGTGTGTGCTATGTCAGAGTATTATTGTGTGGGTTATGTATTACATCAGAGTATTCCAGTGAGGGGTTTGTGTTATATCGGAGTATTCTTGTGTGGGTTGTGTGTTATATCAGAGTATTGCCGTGAGGGACGTGTGTTATGTCAGAATGCTCCAATGAGGGGTGTGGTTATGTTAGCATGCTACAATGAGGTGGTGTTTTATATCAGAGTTCCATTATGACGTGCGTGGGATTTGTCACAGTGTTCCTGTATGGGTGTGTATTATACCGGAGTGTTGCATTGTGGGGTGTGTAATATCAGACTGTTATCATGAGGGGTCTGTGTTATATCAGAGTGTTCCAATAAGGGTGGTTTGTTGTATCAGAGTGTTCCAGTGAGGAGTGTGCGTTATATTAGAGTATTCCAGTGAGGGATGTGTGTTACATCAGGGTATTCCAGTGGGGGGTGTGTGTTATATCAGTGTTCCAGTGAGGAGTGTGTGTTATATCAGAGTGTTCCAATGAGGGGCGTGTGTTATAGCAGGTGTTCCAGTGAGGGGTTTGTGTTATATCGAAGTGTTCCAGTCAAGAGTTTGTGTTATATCAGAGTGTTACAGTGAGGGGTTTGTGTTGTATCAGAATGTTCCAATAAGGAAATAATGAGCTTTTTATCTGAAGAACCAAAAAGAACTGGACATTCTGCAGAGAACACTAAAGGAGACAATAGCTGCAGAAAATGACTGTGTCATCTTTGCCCTTAAGGACTTGGACGAATTACATCGTAAAAGAGCCTTCCAGTTTGATTCCAAAAACTCCAAGGCCATCTGTAAAGAAATTTGACCTCCAAAACAAAAACCACAGAAACCATAAGCTTTGTGACTGGCTGAACATTCATCTACATCAGAGTGTTCCAGTGAGGGATGTGTGTTATACCAGAGTTCCAGTGAGGAGCGTGCGTTATATCAGAGTATTCCAGTGAAGTGTGTGGGTTGTATCAGAGTATTCCAGTGAAGTATGTGTGTTGCATCAGAGTGTTCCTGTGAGGGGTTGTGTGTATTATATCAGATGTTCCAGTGAGGATTGTCTGTTATATCTGAGTGTTCCAGTGAGGGGTTGTGTTGTATCAGTGTGTTCCAGTGAGGGATGTGTGTGCTGTGTCAGAGCATTCTTGTGTGGGATGTGTATTATACCAAAGTATTCCAGTGAGAGGTGTGTGTTATAATCAGAGTGTTCCAATGAGGGGTGTGTTTTATATCAGAGCATTCCAGTAAGGAGAGTGTGCTATATCAAAGTGTTATGGTGCAAGGTATATGTTCTATCAAAGTGTTCCAGTGAGGGGTGTGCATTGTATCAGAGGGTTAGGGTGAAGGGTGTGTTATATCAGAGTTTCGCGGTGAGGGGTGTGTGCTATTTCAGAGTATTCCAGTGAGGGGTATGTATTATATTACGAATGTCGCAGTTAGAGGTGCGTGTGAGATCAGATTGTTCTAAGGAGGGGTATGTGTTATATCAGAGTATTCCAGTCAGGGATGCGTGTTATATCAGAATGTTAGGGTGAGGAGTGTGTGTTATATCAGTATATTCCAGTGAGGCATGTGTATTATATCACAGTGTTCCAGTGAGGGGCGTGTGTTATATCAGAGTATTCCACTAAGGGTAGTGTGTTATATCAGAGTGTTCCAGTGAGGGATGTGTGTCATATCAGACTGTTACAATGAGGTTTTGTGTGGTTATATCAGAATGTCGCAGTGAGGGGTGTGTGTTGTATCAGTGTCACAGTGAGCTGTGTGTAATATCACATATTCCAGTGAGGGGGTGTGTTATATCCAGGTGTTAAAACGAGGGTGTCTTATATCACAGTGCTGCAGTGAGGGATGTGTGTTATATCAGTGTTACAGTGAGTTATATGTTACATCCTCACATTCTAGTGCAGGGTGTGTGTTATATCAAGGTGTTAATGTGAGGATATGTTATATCACAGTGATGCAGTGGGGGTTGTGTGTTATATTAAATCGTTACTGTGAGAGGTGTTTCAGTGAGTGTTGTGTGTTATATCAGTGTTTTGCAGTGTGGGTGTGTTATATCAAAGTGTTTAAGTGCGGCATATGTTTTTTTTATCATTGTGTTACAGTCAGGGGTTATTGTTCCAGTGAGGGGTGTGTGCTATGTTAGAGTATTATTGTGTGGGTTGTGTATTATATCAGAGTATTCCAGTGAGGGATGTGTGTTATATCAGAGTGTTCCAGTGAGGGGTGTGTGCTGTGTCAGAGTATTCTTGTGTGGCTTGTATATTATACCAGAGTATTCCAGTGAGGGGGTTTGTGTTATATCGAAGTGTTCCACTGTGGATTGTGTGTTATATCAGAGTGTTCCAGTATGGGCTGTGTGTTTTATCCAAGTGTTTCAGTGTGGGTTTTGTGTTTTATCAGAGTGTTCTAGTGAGGAATGTATGCTACATCAGAATGTTCCAGTGTGGGTTGTGTGTTATATCAGAGTATTCCAGTGAAGTGTGCGTGTTATATCAGAGTTATCCAGTGAGGGGTGTGTGTTATATCAGAGTGTTCCAGTGAAGGGTTTGTGTTAAATCAGAGTGTTCCAGTGTGGGTTCTGTGTTTATATCAGAGTGTTTCAGTGTGGGTTATGTTTTATATCAGAGTGTTCCACTGAGGGTTTGTGTTATATCAGTGTTCCAGTGAAGTGTGTGTGTTATATCAGTTATAGGGAGACGTGTGTTTTCTATCAAAATGTTCCAGTAAGGGTATGCTATGTCAGAGTATTCTACTGTGGATTGTGTGTAATGTCAGAGTATTCTAGTATGGGTTGTGTGTTATATCAGAGTGTTCCAATGAAGGGTGTGTGTTATATCAGAGCATTCCAGTAAGGGGTGAGTGCTATATCAGGGTGTCATAATGAGAGATGTGTATTCTATCAAAGTGTTCAGTGAGGGTGTGCATTGCATCAGAGTGTTAGGCTGAAGGGTGTCTTATATCAGAGTTTTGCAATGAGGGGTGTGTGCTATATCAGAATATTCCAGTGAGGGGTATTTTTATATCAGAGTGTCACAGTTAGGGGTGCGTGTTATATGAGATTGTTCTAGTGAGGGATGTGTTTTATATCAGAATGTTAGGGTAAGTGGTGTGTGTTATATCAGTGAGTTCCAGTGACAGGTGTGTGATACATCAGAGGGCTGCAGTGATGGGTGTGTGTTATATCAAAGTGTTCCACTGAGGCGTTTGTATTATACCAGAGTGTTCCAATGAGGGATGTGTGTTAGATCAGATTGTTCCACTGAGGGTTGTGTGTTATATCAGAGTGTTCCAGTGAGGGGAGTATCTTATGTCAGAGTGTTCCAGTGAGGGGTGTGTTATATCAGGGTGTTCCAGTGAGGGGTGTGTGTTATATCAGGGTGTTCCAGTGAGGGGTTTGTATTATACCAGAGTGTTCCTGTGAGGGATGTGTGTTAGGTCAGATTGTTCCGGCGTGGGTTGTGTGTTATATCAGCGTGTTCCAGTGAGGGGCTTGTGTTATGTCAGAGTGTTCCAGTAAGGGACTTGTGCTATATCAGTGTTCAGTGTGGATTGTGTATTATATCAGAGGATTCCAGTGAAGTGCGTGTGTTATATTAGAGTATTCTTGTATGGGTTGTGTATTATATCAGAGTGTTCCACTGAGGGGCGTGTGTTATATCAGTGTTCCAGTGTTGGTTGTGTTATATCAGAGTGTTCCAGTGTGGGTTGTGTGTTATATCAGAGTATTCCAGTGAAGTCTGTGTCTTATATCAGAGTGTTCCAGTGAGGGGTGTGAGCTATGTCAGAGTATTCTTGTGTGGGTTGTGTATTATATCAAAATATTCCAGTGAGGGGTTTGTCTTATATCAGAGTGTTCCAGTGAAGGATTTGTGTTATATCAGAGTGTTCCAGTGAGGGGTGTATGTTATAACATAGTGTCCTGTGAGGTGTGTGTGTTATATCAGTGTGTTAGGGTGAGTGCTATGTGTTATATCAGAGTGTTAGAGTGAGAGATGTGTTATATCAGAGTGTTCCAGTGTGGGGTGTGTGTTATATCAGAGTATTCCAATGAAGGGTGTGTGTTATATCAGAGTGTTCCAGTGAGGGGTGTGTGTTATATCAGAACGTTTCAGTGAGGGGTGTGTGTTATATCAGAGTGTTTCAGTGAGGGGTGTGTGTTATATCAGAGTGTTCCACTGAGGGGTTTGTGTTATATCAGAGTGTTCCAGTGAGGCGTGTGTGTTGTATTAGAGCGTTATAGGGAGAGGTGTGTTTTCTATCAAAGTGTTCCAGTGAAGGTGTGCTATGTCAGAGTATTCTACTGTGGGTTGTGTGTTATTTAAGAATATTGCAGTGAGGGATGTGTGTTGTATTAGAGTGAACCAGTGTTGTGTGTTATATCAGAGTATTCCAGTGAAGGGTGTGTGTTATATCAGAGTGTTCCAGTGAGGGGTGTTTGCTATGTCAGAGTGTTCCAGTGAGGGTTGTGTGTTATATCAGTGTATTAGTGTAGGTTGTGTTTTATATCAGAGTGTTCCAGAAAGGCATGTGTGTTATAATACAATGGTCCAGCGAGGGTGTGTGTTATATCAGAGTGTTCCAGTGAAGGATGTGTGTTATGTCAGAGTGTTACAGTGATGGGTGTATGTTATAGCAGAATGCTCCAATGAGTGGCGTGGTTATGTTAGCATGTTACAATGAAACTCAGAGTTTCACAATGAGGTATGTGGGATTGGTCAAAGTGTCCCTGTAGAGATGTGTGTTATATCAGTGTTGCAGTGCGGTCTGTGTGTTATATCAGAGTTTTCCATTAAGGGATGTGTGTTATATCAGAGTTCCAGTGAAGCATGTGCATTATATCAGAGTATACCAGTGAAGGGTGTGTGTTATCTCAAAGTGTTATAGTGAGGGGTGTGTGTTAGAACATAAGAACATAAGAAATAGGAGCAGGAGTAGGCCATCTAGCCCTTCGAGTCTGCTCCGCCATTCAATAAGATCATGGCTGATCTGAAGTGGACATGTTCCATTTTCCCGCCTGCTCCCCATAACCCTTAATTCCCTTGTCTATCAGAAATCTATCTACCCGTGACTTAAATATATTCAACGAGGTAGCCTCCACCACTTCAATGGGCAGAGAATTCCAGAGATTCACCACCCTTTGAGTGAAGAAGTTCCTCCTCAACTCTGTTCTAAACTGCTCCCTCCCCCCTTATTTTGAGGCTGTGCCCTCTAGTTCTGGTTTCCTTTCTAAGCGGAAAGAATCGCTCTACCTCTACCCTATCTAGCCCCTTCATTATCTTGTAAGTGTCTATAAGATCCCCCCTCAGCCTTCTAAACTCCAATGAGTACAGGCCCAGTCTATTTAATCTCTCCTCATAAGCTAACCCCCTCACCTCCGGTATCAACCTACTGAACCTTCTCTGTACTCTCTCCAAGGCCAATATATCCTTTCGCAAATAAGGGGACCAAAACTGCACACAGTACTCCAATTGCGGTCTCACCAGTGCCTTGTACAGTTGCAGCAAGACCTCCCTGCTTTTATATTCAATCCCCCTCGCAATAAAGGCCAACATTCCATTCGCCTTCTTGATCACCTGCTGCACCTGCAGACTGAATTTTTGCGATTCGTGCCCAAGGACCCCCAGGTCCCTCTGCAAAGCAGCATGCTGCAACTTTTCACCATTTAAATAATATTACATCCTACTATTATTTCTACCAAAGTGGATAACCTCACATTTGCTAATGTTACACTCTATCTGCCAGGTCCTCGCCCACTCACTCAGCCTATCCAGATCTCTCTGCAGACTTTCCGCGTCCTCCATGCAATTCGCTTTTCCACTCATCTTCGTGTCATCAGCAAATTTTGTTACCCTACACTCAGCCCCCTCCTCCAGATCATCTATGTATATGGTAAACAGTTGAGGCCCCAGCACCGATCCCTGCGGCACACCACTAGTCACCAACTGCCAACCAGAAAAGCACCCATTGATTCCAACTCTCTGCTTCCTGTTAGATAGCCAATCCTCAATCCACTCTAACACTTTACCCCCGTGTACCCTAACCTTCTGCAGCAACCTTTTGTGAGGCATCTTATCGAACACCTTCTGGAAATCTAAAAACACCACATCCACTGGTTCCCCTCTGTCTACTGCACTAGTCACATCTTCATAAAAATCCAGTAAATTTGTTAAACACAACTTCCCCTTCACGAATCCGTGCTGCGTCTGTTTGATCGAACCGTTCTTTTCTAGGTGTCCTGCTATTTCTTCTTTAATGATGGATTCTAGCATTTTTCCAACTACGGACGTTAAGCTAACCGGCCTGTAGTTACCCGCCTTTTGTCTGCTACCTTTTTTAAACAGTGGCGTAACAGCAGCTGTTTTCCAATCCGCCGGCACTTCCCCAGAGTCCGGCGAACCTTGATAAATAATTACTAACGCATCTGTTATTACTTCTGCCATTTCTTTCAGAACCTGGGATGCATTCCATCTGGTCCTAGGGACTTGTCTACCTTCAGTCCCGTTAGTCTACCCAGCACTACCTCTGTAGTAACAGTAATTGTATTAAGGACCTCATCTCCTACCAACCCTCTATCTTTAATATTCGGTAAGCTATTTGTGTCCTCCTCTGAGGAGACTGACACAAAAAACTTACTTAAAGCCTCAGCCATTTCCTCGTTTCCCACCATTAATTCCCCCCTCTCATCCTCCAAGGGTCCAACATTCACTCTAGCCAGTCTCTTCTTCTTTGTATATTTGTAAAAACTTTTACTATCATTTTTTATGTTTAGAGCTAGTTTAGTTTCATACTCTATCTTTCCTTTCTTTATCACTTTCTTAGTCATTCTTTGTTATTTTTTAGATCTTTCCCAATCTTCTAATTCCCGACTATTTTTAGCCACTCTGTACGCATCAGTTTTTAATTTAATACTCTCCTTTATTTCCTTCAATATCCACGGCTGGTTATCTCTTTTCTTACAGTCCTTCTTTATCACCGGAATATATTTCTGCTGAAAACTGAAAAAGATCTCCTTAAAAATCCTCCACTGTTCCACCAACCAATTTGCGCCCCCAATCTGCATTAGCCAATTCCGCCCTCATCTTATCATACTCCCCTCTGTTCAAGCAGAGGACACTGGTTTGGGACCCTACTTTCTCACCCTCCATCTGCATCAGAAATTCAACCATATTGTGATCACTCGTCCCAAGAGGATCCCTCACAAGAAGATCCCTAATTCTACCTGCCTCATTACACAGTACCAGATCTAAGATAACTCGCTCCCTCGTAGGTTCCATTGCATACTGTTCAAGGAAACTGTCCCGACAGCATTCCAAGAACTCTTCCTCAAGCCCACCGCATCCAACTTGAGTCAACCAATTAATATGCAGGTTAAAATCCCCCATAATAATTGCCATTCCGTTTTTGCACGCATCAATTACTTGCCTGTTTATAGCCCGCCCCACCTCAAAGTTACTATTTAGGGGCCTATAGACCACACCCACCAGTGACTTTCTCCCCTTACAATTCCTTATCTCCACCCACAACGATTCCACGTTTTGCTCTTTGGACCCTATATCTTCTCTTACTACCGCCCTGATATTATCCTTTATTAACAGAGCTACCCCACCTCCTTTTTCTTCTTGTCTATCGTTCCTAAATGTCTGATACCCCTGGATATTCAGTTCCCAGTCCCGGTCACCCTGCAACCACGTTTCCGTAATGGCCACTAGATCATACCCATTTGTGCTGATTTGTGCCATCAACTCATTCACTTTGTTTCGAATGCTTCATGCATTCAGGTAAAGTGTCTTTATGCCAGCCTTTATCTGGACCCGATTTGTAGAAACTCTACTAACCTCTCCCGTGCCCCCTACTCCTTTAATTAGTGGAATGTCCTCAACATTAACCTGCACTCGTACCCTCTCCTTTACTTTTGATTTTGTAATTCCCCTTACCCCTGCACCCTCCCCCCCCCACTAATTAGTTTAAAGCCCTATCAACAGCCCTAGTTATACAATTTGCCAGGACTCTGGTCCCAGCACGATTCAGACAAAGACCATCCCATCTGAACAGGTCCCATCTGCCCCTATACTGGTGCTAATGCCCCATGAATTCGAACCCATTCCTCCCATACCAATCCTTGAGCCACGCATTCACCTCATTACTCCTATTGACCCTGTGCCAATTTGCATGTGGTTCAAGTAGTAATCCAGAGTGTTATAGTGAGGGGTGTGTGTTATATCAGAGTGCTTCGGTGAGGGTTGTGTGTTATTCCAGTGAGGGGTGTGTGTTATACCAGAGTGTTCCAGTGTGGGTTGTGAGTTATATCAGAGTGTTGCAATGAGTGGTGTGGTTATGTTAGTGTGTTACAATAAGGTGGTTTTTTTATATCAGAGTTTCACAATGAGGTGTGAGAGATTTGGCACAGTGTTCCTGTAGGGGTGTGTGTTATATCAGAATGTTGCAGTGTGGGGTGTGTGTTATATCAGCGTGTTATAGTCAGGGTTGTGTGTTATATCAGTGTTCCAATAAGGGAGGTTTATTATATCAGAGTGTTCCAGTTAGGGATGTTGTTATATCAGAGTGTTCCAGTGAGGGGTGTGTGTTACATCAGAGTGTTCCAGTGAGGGGTGTGTGTTATATCAGAGTGTTCCAGTGTGGGGGTGCCTTATATCAGAGTGTTCCGGTGATGGTTTTGTGTTATATCATAGTGTTCCAGTGAATGGTATATGTTATATCAGAGTATGACAGTGAGGGGTGTGTGTTATATCATAGTATTGCAGTGAGAGGTGTGTGCTATATCAGGGTGTTCTAGTGAGGGGTGTGCATTATATCAGAATGTTACGATGAGGGGTGTGTGTTATATCAGTGTGTTCCAGTGAGGGGTGTGTGTTATATCAGAGTGTTTCAGTAAGGGGTGTGTATTATATCAGAGTGTTCCAGTGAGTGATGTCTGCTATGCCAAAATATTCTAGTGTGGGTTGTGTGTATTATCGGAGTATTGCAGTGAAGTGTGTGTTTATATCAGACTGCTCCAATGAGGGGCGTGGTTACATTAGCGTATTACAATAAGGTGGTGTTTCATGTCAGAGTTTCACAATGAGGTATGTGGGATTTGTCACTGTAGGGGCGCGTGTTATATCAGAATGTTGCAGTGTGGGCTGTGTGTTATATCAGAGTGCTCCATGAGGGATTTGTGTTAGAGTGTTCCATGAGGGGTTTGTGTTATATCAGAGTGTTCCAGTGAGGGACGTGTGTAATATCAGGGTGCTCCATTGAGGTGTGTGCATTATATCAAAATATTCCAGTGTGGGGTGTGTATTGTATCAGATTGCTGTATTGAGGTTTGTGAGTTATAACAGGTGCTGAAATGAGGGGTGTGTGTTATAACAGAGTATTCCAGTGAGAGCTGTGTGTTATATCGAGTGAACCATCGAGGGCTATGTGTTATATCAGAGTGTTCCAGTGATGAGTGTGTGTTCTATCATTGTGTTCCTGTGAGGGGTGTGCGTTATATCAGAGTGTTCCATTGAGGGGTGTGTATCATATCAGAGTGTTCCAATGAGTGGTGTGTGCTATGCCAAAATATTCTAGTGTGTGTTGTGTGTATCACCAGAGTATTGCAGTGAGGGGCGTGAGTTATATCAGAATGCTCCAATGAGGGGCGTGGTTAAGCTAGCGTGTTACAATAAGGTGGTGTTTTATATCAGAGTTTCACAATGAGGTGTGTGGGATTGCCCACAGTGTTCTTGTAGGGGTGGGTGTTGTATCAGAGTGTTGCAGTGTGGGCTGTGTGTTATATCAGAGTGTTCCATGAGGAGTTTGTGTTATATCAGAGTGTTCCAGTGAAGGGTGTGTGTTAGATCTGAGTGTTCCAGCGAGGCGAGTGTATTATATCAGAGTGTTCCAGTGAAGGGTGTGTGTTATATCTGAGTGTTCCAGCGAGGCGTGTGTGTTATATCTGCATATTACAATGAGGGGTGTTAGTAATATCAGAGTGTTCCAGGGAGGGGTATTCATTATATCAGAATGTTAGGGTGAGGGGTGTGTGTCATATCAGAGTGTTCTGGTGAGGGGTTGTGTGTTATATCAGAGTGTTCCAGTGAGGGGTTGTGTGTTATATCAGAGTGTTCCAGTGAGGGGTCTGTGTTATATCAGAGTGTGACAGTGAGGGAGTGTGTCTTATATCAGTGTTCCAGTGTGGATTGTGTGTTATATCAGAGTGTTCTGGTGAGGGGTTGTGTGTTATATCAGAGTGTTCCAATGAGGGGTTGTGTGTTATATCAGAATGTGACCGTGAGGGGGGTGTGTGTTATATCAGAATGTGACAGTGAGGGATCTGTGTTATATCAGAGTGTGACAGTGAGGGGTTGTGTGTTATATCAATGTGTGACAGTGAGGGGGTGTGTGTTATATTAGAGTGTGACACTGAGGGGTCTGTGTTATATCAAGAGTGTGACAGTGAGGGGTGTGTGTTGTTTGAGAGTATTCCAGTGAAGGGTCTGTGTTATATCAGAATGTTTCAGTAAGGCGTGTTTGCTATGTCAGAATATTCTGTTGATGGGTGTGTATTATATCAGATTATTCCAGTGAGTGGTGTGTGCTATGCCAGAATATTCTAGTGTGGGTTATGTGTATTATCAGAGTATTGCAGTGATTGGTGTGCGTTCTATCAGAATGCTCCAACGAGGGGTGTGGTTAAGTTACCATCTTACAATAAGGTGGTGTTTCATATCAGAGTTTCACAATGAGGTGTGTGGGATTCGTGACAGTGTTCCTGTACGGCTGTATGTTATATCAGAGTGTTCCATGAGGGGTTTGTGTTATATCAGAGTGTTCCAGTGAGGCGTATATATTATACCAGAGTGTTCCAGTGAGGCATATATATCATATCAGAGTGTTCCATGAGGGGTTTGTGTTACATCAGAGTGTTCCAGTGAAGGGTGTGTGTTATATCAGAGTGTTCCAGCAAGGCATGTGCGTTATATCAGAGTGTTCCAGTGAGGAGTATATTTTATATCAGAGTGTTCCAGTGAGGAGTATATATTATATCAGAGTGTTTCATGAGGGGCTTGTGTTATATCAGAGTGTTCCAGTGAGGGGTGTGTGTTATATCAGAGTGTTCCAGCAAGGCGTGTGTGTTATATCAGTGTATTACAGTGAGGGGTGTTAGTTATATCAGTTTCCAGAGACGGTGTGCATTATATCAAAATGTTAGAGTGAGGGGGTGTGTGTTATATCAGAGTGTTCCAGTGAGGGGGTGTGTGTTTTATCAGAGTGTTCCAGTGAGGAGATGTGTGATATATCAGAGTGTTCCAGTGAGGGGGTGTGTGTTATATCAGAGTGTGAAAGTGAGGGGTCTGTATTATTATCAGAGTGTTCCAGTGTGGGGTGTGTGTTATATCAGAATGTTCCATTAGGGGTGTGTTATATCAGAGTGTTCCAGTGAAGGGTGTTTGTTATATCAGAATGTTTCAATGAGGCGTGTGTGCTATGTCAGAGTATTCTTGTGTGGGTTGTGTGTATTATCAGAGTATTGCTATGTGTTATTTCAGAGTATTGCAGTGAGGGGTGTGTGCTATATCGGAATGTTACAGTGATGGGTGTGTGTTCTATCAGAATGCTCCAATGAGGGGCGTGGTTGTGTTAGCATGTTACAATAGGGTGGTGTTTTATATCAGCATTTCACAATGAGGTGTGTGGGATTGCTCACAGTGTTCCTGCAGGGGTGTGTGTTATATCAGTGTTGCAGTGTAGGGTGTGTGTTATATCAGAATGTTCCAATAAGGGAGGTTTGTTATATCAGAGTTCCAGTGAAGGATGTGTGTTATATCAGAGTGTTCCTGTGAAGGGTGTGTGTTATATTAGAATGTTCCAGTGTGGGTTGTGTGTTATGTCAGAGTGTTCCAGTGTGGGTTGTGTGTCATATCAGAGTGTTCCAGAGTGTTAAGATGAGGATGTGGATAATAGAGTGTTGCAGTGAGGGTTGTGTGTTATGTCATGATGTTCCAGGTGGGTTGTGTGTTATATCAGAGTGTTAGGATGAGGATGTGGATTATATTAGAGTGTTGCAATGAGGGTTGTGGATTGTATTAGAGTGTTGCAGTGAGAGTTGTGTGTTATGTCATGATGTTCCAGGTGGGGTGTGTGTTATATCAGTGTTAGGATGGGGGTGTATGTTGTAATTGTGGTACAGTAAGGGTGTGGTTTATATCAGACTGTTAGGATAAGGGTTGTATTAATTCAGAGTATTTACATTGATAAGTTTCTGTTTCTTTTCAAATCTCCTTAGGATGTCGCTGACAGGTTTGGCAGCAAGTTTAGAATCTGACAACAAGTTGATTTGGAAGTTAGGATGTTGAAGCGGTCACTGCGGCAGGAGTGGGAATGACACTGACCAATTGTTGTTTTTGCTCGCATGTTAACCTAATCAGAGCTTGCTGCTTGTACTCAATGGGTTCAGAGGTTCTTCCTCCCCCTCTCCATTCCTCACTGTCTTGCCCTTCGACTGTCCTTCCCGACCCCAGCTCCCATTTTCCACGCTCTCTCTGCAGCCGCTCCTAATGTCTTTAGCTCCTGCCGTTAAATTGAAACCTTCTGCAGAAGTGGCTGGATCAATAGCAGCTTTCCCTTTCACCCAGTGCATGTAGCAACCTCTGACCTCCCCACACTTGCCTCTGGATGTGCATGGACATGTGTAGTTGATATAAATCTCGAATAAATACTGCTATCGTATATTGCCAATAATGAGTGCCCCGAGGCAAGGTGTCAGTCACACCCTGTATGTGCGGCCTGAATACATCTCAGCTCATTTACTGGTTTTGTTCATAGAACCATACAGTGCAGGAGGAGGCCATTCGGCCCATTTTACCTGCCCTGCATTTTTTTCCCTTCCAATATTTATCCAATTTCCTTTGGGCCTTTTAAATCTGCTTTCAGTCAGATCACAGGAAGACATTCAGCAAAAAAATCTTCCTCAGCCCAGCACCACCACCACCACCCCCACCCCATCCGCCCCCCGATAGTTTTGTGAATCTCCTTAAATCTGTGCCCTCTGATTACCCACCCTCCACCTGTCAGTAGAAGCATCTCCTCATTCACTCGAAAAAGTTCCTTCATCATTGCAAACTCCTGTATTTAATCTCACTTTAACCCACTACACTCTAAAGAGAACAATCCCAGCTTCTTTCCTCGACAATTGAAGTCTCTCATCTCCTATGGCATTCTGTAAGTTTCCTCTATACTCTCTCAAAGGCCTTCATCCTAAATTGTTATACAAAGAACTGGCCACAGGTTCAAAATCAGTAAGGGAATCAATGGTTACGGGGATAAAGCAGGAAAGTGGTGTTGAGGATTATCATATCAGATCAGTCGTGATCTCACTGAATGGCGGAGTAGGCGCAATGGCCGAATGTCCGCCTTCTGCTCCTACGTCTTATCTTATAATATTCCAGCTGGTGTCCTGGACCAGTAGTTTATCTTTCTTGCTTTCATACTCTATTTATAAAATCCAGGATCCCTTTGACCTTTTTAAGAATTGTATCAACTTGTCCTGCCACTTTAAGAAGATTTGTGTAGCTGCACCTCCAGGTCTCTGTGCAAATGCACATATGCACGTGTGCACTCACTCACCTGCACCATCTTTCCTGTCACTCTCATTTTCTCTCTCTCTCACACACACACTTCTGCTTTCATGCTGCTGGTTACACACTTCACAGGCATCAGGCCAGCCTTCATCTGTTGGGCTGAATTTTCATGTATTTTATTCTAAATGCCATTAGTAACACAGTTAAAGCATTTCCAATCAGAAAAGCCACACTTACCTAACTGTGGAATATTTAACTCTGGAGGAGTCACATCTCAGACCAATTTCTGTCCTCCACCAATGTCTGCACAGACACACCACTTCTCAGCCTGGGTCGCTGGTCCAGGAGGAGAAGGCACATCAACAGGAGGAGACTATTCAGCCCTGCAGGCCTCTCCACCATTCGATTAAATCATGGCTGACTTGCACCTTTGTCATGTTTACCTGCCCCCTGCTCCATATCCTTGGACATCTTTATCCAAAAGTTTTTTTTGCATCTCCGACATGAACTCGATCCCATGGGGAGGGGGTAGGCTCCTTCCCCATGGAATCCAGTACCTTTTGAAGGCAAGAGTTCCTGATTTCCTCTCCACTTTGCATGAAAAATTTCTGTCTAGAATAACCTGGCTTGCATGTTAAGATAGTGTTCCCTTGCTCTCCCAGTAAGGGAAATAGTTTCTCTCCTGTCTACCTTCTCAAATCCTTTCATCATTGTAAACATTTTGACTAGATCATCCTTCAAGTCCCTTCCCTCACCCCGGCAATACAACCCAGATCCCAGGTTTATGCAACCTCTCCCCATCATTAACCCTTTATCCTAATATATCACCAAGACCAACAAATTCTTCTAAAGGCTCAAAATTGGACACAACACAGCAGATATGGTCTAACCGAGACTATATAATTGAGGGATAATATTTTCCCCTCTGTATTCCAGTCCCGTCATAAAAATCAACATTCTTTGAAACGCTCTGATTAATTTTTATACTTCTCTACTTGCTATTAGTGTTTTACATATATGGACACCCAAATCTCTCTACTCCTCCACTGACAAATATTTTGACTAGTTTCTTTTGAGACTCAAAGAGAATTTCACACACTCCAACATTGTATTCCAGGCCTTTTGGCTAAGATCAAATGTTTGCTCGAATCAAGCCCAAAATGGGGTGCAACTTATCTTGTCAGCTTAGATCTTGTCTGTCTCTTCTGGGGACCATGAATTGGATTCTATTTGAATTTGGTTTTTGGAGCGAGCAAGGAGGTGGATTCAGGTCTGCCAAGTCCATTCTGAACATTGCCTTTGTAACTTTAAGGATGAAGGAAAAAACGTTTTACTCCAACTTTCATGGTTTATTTTCATTCACTTAGTCTGTCTGTAACTTCCTTCTGCCAGTCACAACTTCCAGTGTTCCTGAATCTAGTGTCTCTTGTAAACCTACATATACGTATACAATGCTTTATTCCTTTGTCCAAATGATTCATATTCACACCAACAACTGAGATTTTCTGTTTGTCCCATGCTGCCAATCAAAGATCAAACTTCCTTGCTATCTGTCTCCTCCTTCCATCTATCTAGTGATAATTACAAACATCTTGCCAGTGCTAGCACTTTGAGTTATCTACTTAGTTCGACTCTGTATCTCTTTTCCCACATACTCTTCTTTTCCAAGGACTAATCCAGTTCACTTTTGAAATTTACTCTTGAATCTGCTTCAATCACATATTCAGATAACACATTCTAGATAACTCCTGAAAAAAATCTCATTTCCCCACACCACACCTGTTTTTTTTACCAACTATTCTCAACCTGCTCCCTCAACACAGAGCTGATCTACAGACAGTCTCTCTGCAGCCATTGCTGCATGAAATATCCCCTGAAATGACTCACCCTTGCTTGTTCTCCCCCTATGGTAAAGTTCCAAATATCCAGTCAGTCCAACTGCAGCCTAATCCCTTCTTGTGGGCAGCAGGAGAGAAGAGAGTTCCAACTCACATCTACTTTATTATATCTGGGCAAATAGGAGATGGCAAAATCCCACACCATCCTCAGCCTTGTTGTCTTGCATATCTCTAAAATTGCTCATTCTCGGGGCAACTGAGACAGAGCAAGGATGGTAGGGAGAAACTGCGCATTGAATGCAGACTCGCCAAAAACCAGACTGAGCCCAGATACCCCAAAAACTGCAGACTGAACCCAGACACCCTAAAAACTGCAGCCTGAACTCAGACACCCCAAAAACTAGACTGCAATCTCCGGAACCAGCCTGGTAAACCTTTGCTGCACTCCCTCGAGAGCAAGAACATGCTTCCTCAGAAAAGGAGACCAAAACTGCACACAATATTCTAGGTGTGTATGATGTGGGTAAAAGTGAGATTATTCACTTTGGAAGCAAAAACAAGAAGACAGATTACTACCTAAATGGCTGTAAATTGGGAGAGGGGAGTATGCAGAGGGTCGTGGGACTCCTTGAGTACCAGTCGCTAAAGATAAGTATGCAGATGCAGCAGGCAGTAAAGAAGGCAAATGGATTGTTGGCCTTCATTTTGAGATGTTTCGAATACAGGAGCAGGGGTGAGTTGTTGCAATTATACAAGGTCTTGGTGAGGCCACACCTAGAATATTGTGTGCAGTTTTGGTCTTTTCTGAAAAAGAATGTTCTTGCCCTCGAGAGAGTGCAGCAAAGACTGATGCCAGGGATTGCAGGACTGATGTATCAGGAAAGACTGGTTAGGTTAGGATTGTATTCACTTGAGTTCAGACGAATGAGGGGGGATTTCATAGAGACTTGTAGAATTCTAACAGGACTAGATAGGGTAGATGCAGGTAGGATATTCCCAATGATGGGGAGTCCAGAACCAGGAGTCACAGTCTGAGGATTCGGGGTAGGCCATTTAGGACAGAGATGAGGAGACATTTCTTCACCCAAAGAGTGGTGAGCTTGTGGAATTCATTACCACAGGAGATAGGTGATGCCAAAACATTGTATTTATTCAAGTAGCAACTGGATATAGCACATGGGGCGAATGGGATCAAAGATTGTGGGGAGAAGGCAGGATTAGGCTATTGAGTTAATGATCAGCCATGATCATGATGAATGGTGGAGCAGGCTCGAAGGACTGAATGGCCCCCTCCTGCTCCTATCATCTAGGTTTCTGTGCCAAAAGACTGAATTCACAGACTGAATCCAGACATCCCAAAAACACAGACTGAACTCAGACACCCCAAAAACCATAGACTGAACCCAGACATCCCAAAAACCACTGACGGAACCCAGTCACCGCAAAAAACACAGACTAATCCCAGGCACCACAAAAACCGCAGACTGAACCTAGACATCCCAAAAACCAGACTGAACCCAGACACCCCAAAAACCAGACTGAACCCAGAAACCCCAAAAACCGGAGACTAAACCCAGACACCACAAAAACCGCAGACTGAACCCAGACATCCCAAAAACCAGACTGAACCCAGACACCCCAAAAACCATAGACTGAACCTAGACATCCCAAAAACCAGACTGAACCCAGACACCCCAAAAACCATCGACTGAACCTAGACATCCCAAAAAACAGACTGAACCCAGACACCCCAAAAACCACAGACTGAACCTAGACATCCCAAAAAACAGACTGAACCTAGACATCCCAAAAAACAGACTGAACCCAGACATCCCAAAAACCAGACTGAACCCAGACACCCCAAAAACCATAGACTGAACCCAGACATCCCAAAAACCAGACTGAACCCAGACACCCCAAAAACCATAGACTGAACCTAGACATCCCAAAAACCAGACTGAACCCAGACACCCCAAAAACCATAGACTGAACCTAGACATCCCAAAAACCAGACTGAACCCAGAAACCCCAAAAACCAGAGACTAAACCCAGACACCACAAAAACCACAGACTGAACCCAAACATCCCAAAAAACAGACTGAACCCAGACACCCTAAAAACCATAGACTGAACCTAGACATCCCAAAAACCAGACTGAACCCAGACACCCCAAAAACCATAGACTGAACCCAGACATCCCAAAAACCAGACTGAACCCAGAAACCCCAAAAACCAGACTGAACCCAGACACCCCAAAAACCATAGACTGAACCCAGACATCCCAAAAACCGCAGACTAAACCCAGACACCACAAAAACCGCAGACTGAACCCAGACATCCCAAAAACCAGACTGAACCCAGACACCCCAAAAACCATAGACTAAACCCAGACACCACAAAAACCACAGACTGAACCCAGGCACCCCAAAAACCATAGACTAAACCCAGACACCCCAAAAACCAGACTGAATCCAGAAACCCCAAAAACCGCAGACTAAACCCAGACACCCCAAAAACTAGACTGAACCCAGACATCCCAAAAACCAGACTGAAGCCAGAAACCCCAAAAACTGCAGACTAAACCCAGACACCACAAAAACCGCAGACTAAACCCAGACACCCCAAAAACTAGACTGAACCCAGACACCCCAAAAACCAGACTGAACCCAGACACCCCAAAAACCAGACTGAACCCAGACACCCTAAAAACCAGACTGAACCCAGACACCCCAAAAACCAGACTGAATCCAGACACCCCAAAATGCAGCCTGAACCCAGACACTCCAAAATCCAGCCTGAACCCAGACACCACAAAAACCGCAGACTAAACCCAGACACCCCAAAAACCAGACTGAACCCAGACACCCCAAAAACCAGACTGAACCCAGACACCCTAAAAACCAGACTGAACCCAGACACCCCAAAAACCAGACTGAATCCAGACACCCCAAAATGCAGCCTGAACCCAGACACTCCAAAATCCAGCCTGAACCCAGACACCACAAAAACCGCAGACTGAACCCAGACACCCCAAAAACCAGACTGAACCCAGACACCCCAAAAACCAGACTGAACCCAGACACCCTAAAAACCAGACTGAACCCAGACACCCCAAAAACCAGACTGAATCCAGACACCCCAAAATGCAGCCTGAACCCAGACACTCCAAAATCCAGCCTGAACCCAGACACCACAAAAACCACAGACTGAACCCAGACACCCCAAAAACCACAATCTGAACTCAGACACTACACTGACCATGAATAATAATGAAGAGGTTTGAGACACAAATTCTCAGCTGCCCCTCTGAATAATTTAGTCTAGTCAACACACTCCCCATGCCACAGTTCAAAGGACTTGGGTAATGTTCATTGGGAAGAAGGGCCTGCTGGGAGCCATGAGGTGTCATCCTGCCATGGTGCACTCACTGGTGTACTGAGCATGCTCAGTGTATTAATTAGCCAATCCCCCATCTCCAGACTGGTGCCAAGGAATATCAAAGAGTTCTGTGCGAGACCATGAAGTGAATTTAAATGGAAATGACAGCTCGGTAATAAGGCTTTCCATCGAACACTGCTCCCCCCTTTGGGGCAGAGAGACGACGAGAGCTTCACGCTGAAGATGTTGTTTATTTATTAGGAGTGATTGTCTGTTGTGCCAGCTCACACAGAACAGTTATTGGCAGAGTAAATCGAGTGGTAATGAACAGAAAGCATAGATTATCTCACATGAACCAAGAGAGCACATCCAAATACACAACTCTGTCACTGCACCTGAAGCCTGACTGCTAGGCCTTGACGCTTATCCCCATTCCCCCAGACTTTATTACAGCTCAAAATTCCAATCCCCAAAATTAACTCATTGAATGTTATGGGGACAGGACAAAATTCTTAATTTGTTGTTTTATTCTATATGTTTATTACCAGACCATAAGTGGTCAGCACAGAGAGCACTAACAGTCCATGAGTTAACAATTTGAATCTCCAGAGGCACCAGTGTTTTATTATTCTGTCTTCCCGTGACTCAACCTGGTGTGGCTCCGTCTCAGCTCCTGGTGACGATATTTGGGATTTTACACTTGGTCTTAGGTCATTTTAGGTCAGGCCAAGTGGCTGTTCCTGATCACCATCTAATGTGTGCCCTGTGGGTGAGGATTGGATGGGTGCTGCCTCTGTCCACAGGATAGCCTAAAAGCACTTCATTCTCAAAATGCACTCTCTCCTTTCCTTCTCTATGAACGGTATGCTTTGTCTGTGTAGCGCACAAGAAACAATACTTTTCACTGTATCCCAACACATATGATAATAATAAATCAAATCAAATGGGTCCTGAGAGGGAGTGAGCTAGAAACTGTTCCTCCACTTTTGTAACCACCTCCAGTCTCACAACCTCCAAAATCTCGGCATTCCTCCAATTCTAGCTTCTTGCACGTTCTTCACTTTCTTTGTTTTAACTGTGCCTATAACAGTCTCGGTTCTAGACTCTGGAATCCTCCCTATGTCCCTCCGTCTTTCTCTCCTTTAAGACCATCCTTAAGACCTATCTGGACACTTGTCTTAATGTCTCCTTAGCTGGTTCAGTGTCAAATGTGCACCTGAATGATGCGCCTTTGGATTGTTTAATTATGTTAAAGCTGCTATATAAATGCAGGTTGTTGTGGTTAAAAGGGACAGGGAAGAGCAACCGATGAAAGGAGTGAGTGATTGATCCTCGGTAAGTGTTTGTTTATCCTGTCGGATTTTGTGTTATCTCCAAGGTGCGGTCGACTACCTGACCAAGAATGTGAGCCTATCCACACAAAGGAGGATGAAGTTAAGTGAGCACTCCGCTGTCCTGGGCTTGCTGCAGGTCGAGACTGGGCAGGCTTATTGAGGACGTCCCAAGACAGCGAAACTTCACAGAGCAACAACACAAAGGAGAGAGAGAAAGTGTCGCCTGGCGCATTCTACCAACAGCTAAAATTGGAGCTAAGACACCGTGGGGCAATTCTAGAGAGAACTCAGCCTTCGCTCCTGAACATCCCGCGCCCTCTGCTGTACTCTCGGATGTACTATACCCCATAAATTTCCTCATCAACTGCCCCCACCTCGAGCTAGATGCTTATGGTCTAGAATTGCCCTTGTAAAATTGTACAGCTCCTTCGATGACTTGTGTATTTTTTTTGTGAAATTTCATTCCTGCTTTGCCCACGAGCGACTTGATCCTGTGGAGACAGCTAAGCTCTGTGGCACTCTGTGCCCATCTCCTAATCTTCCCCCACCTCCGCTTATGGACACCAGCAGTAATCAAAGAGGACCAACACATGTACACGGGCTCTGTGGATTGGAAACAGTAGCTGCTGATTAAACCCTACCCATCGCAAAAGGAAACGGTCACCTTGTAGACCGCACACTTGCAATATCTGGATTGATTGACTTTTAACCAATCGAAAATCTCGACAGCTGAATGACAAGGCGTGCGATAACCAATGCTTGAAGAGAAGCAAACCTTTCAAAACTCCGATCAGCAACGATTACACAGATCAAACAACTTTAAACCCATTTTAGTTTAAGGGGAGTTTAGTTCTTTGGGAGAGTAAAGGGATTGTGTTTTTGCAGGAGTTTGTGTTAAAGGACCGTCATAAATAGAGACAAAGCAGTTTGGAATTTATTTCAGAGGGTGGGGAGCAGGTGAAAGGGGAAGTAAAATCTGTTTTATCAAGCAGATTTTAATTTCTTGATGCAAAGCGTCAGTTAATGGACAGTGAGACTACAGAAACATTCCAAGGTTGATCATCAACAAGGGTTCTACAATGTAAATGATCACTGCAGACTGGCACTGAATTATTAATGTAGTTTGTTTCTGAAATTCTATTCGACGTATGTTTTGAGTGTGCCCACTGTTAGCAACCTGGAGTCAATCGCACTGTTTAAATCTGGATCCTGGATCTGATATCTCTTTCTGCATTCCTGGTCCCAGATTGAAATACTCGCAGTGTTTCTTGTCTGTAACTTGTGATCCAGGAGCGCTGACAAAGACTGAATTGGCAGCACCCATGACCATTTGCTTCAATAAATGAGCTCCACTTTCCACACACCAGGAACGTCAGCCTATGGACTTTGAACTTTAGCAAAAGGGAATGGTCAGAATCCTGCCGGACCGAATGTCCACGGACCCGTTCACACAGACAGTGCTCCAACAGAATGAAGATGTCTCCTCACAGCCCTGCTCTCACTCAAACTCCCTCCTCTCTCACATCAATGATCCAAGATCACATCCCTCCACCGACCACTCCCATTCAGTCACGATGGATCCATCCATTCTCCTGGGGACCACAGTCACTTTTTCACCACGTGAAATCCAACTCAGTAAAACCCTCAACTTATTCTTCTTCAGGTGTTGAAATGAGGAAGCATTTTAAATCTTCTGTCGTAGGATGTTGGGTTCCGTGCATTTTACTGTAATTAAAAAAAACATTTGAAGAACTTTACCAATATTCTATAGACTTTCTTGGCATGTTAGGTACTGAATAACTCTTTCACTTTTCCTAAACCCCTATCTCCCCTCTCCTTTTCCTCCTCCCATCTCTGCTGTAACTTGTATTGTAGAATCATCATATGAATTTGTTAAAAATCCCAATTCTGTTTGGCTGTGTTTAGTGGAATTATTCGCTGCTTCTTGACAGATGCTACCCTCTGCTGGGCAAACTTTAACTTTAACTTTAACTCACAGGAAATGCCGAGCTGTGATAGGAGCAGGCAGCTTTGCAATAGCAATACAACGTTTTCTCACTTTTTAGTCCCCCTCTTCTCCTGATCTCCCATCCCCACCCCCGCCCCACCCACCCACAGCTTCCCTGCTGGAGGCTCAGTAACCTCACCCTGTGCCCACTCTTGGTCGGCACAGTGGTTAGCACTGTTGCTTCACAGCGCCCAGGTCCCGGGTTCAATTTCCGGCTTGGGTCACTGTGTGCAATTTGTATGTTTTCCCCGTGTCTGCATGGAGCTTCCTCCGGGTGCTCCGGTTTCCTCCCACAGTCTGAAAGACATGCTGGTTAGGCATATTGACCTGGACATGCACTCGTGGAATTTCACAGTAACTTCACTGCAGTATTAGTGTAAGCCTTACTTATGACTAATAAATAAACTTTACTTTTACTTTACTTCTTCCTGACCAATATTGAGAAGGTAATTGGTATTGTAAGATATCGCTGCCCTCATCCAACATTCAGACACTTCAGTTATGCAGGAAAGAGACCTGGAGAGGGAACATAGAATCCATATAGAAAGAGGCCATTCGGCCCATTGATTCTGCATCAACTCTCTGACAGATCATCCCTCAGAGGTCCAACCCCCCTCCACCCCAAAAATGGAAATATTATTACTCAGCTCAATACTAAGAAGCCTGTTTTATGTTAAGTAGCAAAGCAGGTTGAATAGGCCTGATTGTCTCCCCATGCCCTTATATTCAGAAAAAATTTCTAAACTAAGCCCTCGTAAAGGAGACACTGGATTTCCCACACATGAACTCACTGGATGACAGCCAAACAATGGAGGAGCTAAATGGCCTCCAGTTCCTGAGTTCCCATCCTCCTGCCTCTGGGCTGAGATCAGCCACCTCGGCACTGACTAGAAATCAAACCTGCGGTTTTCCGATTGGAATGGCTCAATCCCTGCTTGAGACATTCCAAATCCTCATGACCCCGACACCAAGTGCCAAAAATCTCAAGAAATTTTGTGCACAATTTCTCCTCTTTTTATCAGTGATTTTTGTGGCTGAATTGGGGCTTCAGGGAAGAATCTAAAGAACTTTTTATTTTCTTAATTCATTTGTGGGATGTGGGCATCACTGGCTGACCAGCATTTACTGTCTATCCCTATATAAAAGCAAATTCCTGCAGATGTTAGAATCTGAACCCAAAAGAAAAAATGGTGGAAAATCTCAGCAGGTCTGGCAGCATCTGTCAGGAGAGAAAATACCTGGCGTTTCAAGTCCAGATGACCCTTTGTCAAAGCACTGCCCATCCTGGTTGCCCTTGAAAAGATGGTGGTGAGCTGCCTTCTTGAATCGCTGCAGTCCAGATGCTGTGAGTTGACCCACAATGTTGTTAGGAACAGAATTCCAAAATTTTGATCAAGGACAGTGAAGGAACAGTGATATATTTCCAAGTCAGAATGGCGAATGGCTTGGAGGGGAACTTCATAGAATCATAGAAACCCCACAGTGCAGAAGGAGTCATTTGGCCCATCCAGTCTGCACTGACTCTCCGATAGAGCATCTTTACCCAGACCCTACCCCCATAATTCCACATTTACCCTACTAATCCCCCAACCTACACATCTTAGGACACTAAGGGGCAATTTAGCATGGCCAATTCACGTAACCTGAGCTACAAATAACCAAATAGTCTGTCATTGCCTTCACTCAGCTGCCTTACCCAATCAAACAGCCCCTTTTCCTGCTTTTCCAATCTTTAGAATGAATAAGCAAAAGAAAAGAACTGACTTTTCATGCCCCTTTGATTTTTCTTCCCCCGAGTTGTTTGCAGAACTGTCCAGGAGGTAAATCTTCAATTCCTGGAGCTTTCCAAGCTAACCTGAAAATTCCCAGGCAAACCCGGAGCTCCCCAGGCTAACCTGGAAATACCCGGGATAATCTGGAGCTTCCCAAGCAAATATGGAGCCTCCTGGGATAATCTGGAAACTCCTACACTAACCTGGAGTTCCTGGATTGCCTGGAGAATTGACGAGCCCCATTGCAGTTTATCATGGGGTGTATGTGGGGTGGTGGAGGATTGTGGGGTTGGTAAAGTAGCCCCTGCCATAGCTGATGAAAATCCAGGCTACAATGTATATAAGGTTCAATATGTAAAAGCCTGAGCTCTGGAATTTTGTTTATGGGCCTCAATGTTCCACTTTTATCTTTCATTTAAAGCACCTCATAATTCCATTAAACGTTCAGCCTAGTTCATCCCTGCACCATTAACAGACCCTTCAACTCACCCCTCACTCCCTTCCCTGACCCCGTCTCTATAAGCTTCTGTGCTTGTTTCCTATAATTTGATTCAGCATGTGTGTATATAAAACCACTGCATAATTTATTCTGCTACGTTGTTAATTATAGAGTAGATGGGAACCTGTACTCGCATTTACATACAGTCAGTAGATGTCTGGCTATGTAACCTGCTATAATTGTTATCTCATTAAAGGTTAACTGAAACTAGCCAGCTCCACGAGATGTGTGTGTATGTGTTTGTGTGTGTCTAACACCAACACCAAATCAGATATCCCTCCCTCTATCCCAGGGCATGAAAGCAAAAATGAAGGTGGCCGGTTATGCAGCCAGAGGAAGGAAACAGTGGTCAGTCGCTGGGCAACTGAGATGGAGAGTTTGAGTTTATGAAAAAGCAGGCCAGGGTTCCAGGCAACAAGCCTGAGGAGAGAGTATCTGAGAAATCAAGAAAAAGGTGAAAGCAATCTTGGATTTTTAGGTCACTGGATCATAGAAGGAAAACAGTGCTGAAGGAGGGAAGGAACTGGTCGGACAGAGAGGAATAAAACTGAATGAAGAGCAAAAGACTTGCATTTACATCGCACCTTTCATGACCTCAGGATATCTCAAAGCATCTTTACAGCCAATGAAGTATGTTGTAAGAAATACGGCAGATAATGTGTGCACAGCAAGGTCCCACAAAAAGCAATAATGGCAAGGTAATCTGTTTCAGTGCCATTGATTGAGGGATAAATATTGACCAGGACATTGGGAGAATTTCCCTGATTTTCTTGAAAAGAGTGCCCTGGGATCAGGTGGTACATCCACCTGAGAGGGCCTCAGTTCAACGTCTCATCCAAAAAAGATAGTACCACTGACAGTGCAGCACACCCACCCTTAGTATTGCATTGGGCATGCTGGCCTCGATTTTGTGCTGTAGCCTCAGAACCCCCGGCTCAGAAGTGAGAACATGATAACACTTAAAAATGACTGACCATTGAGCAAGGAGGAAGAGGGGGAAGATAAAATTGGAGAGACTGGACAGGGAGAAAGGAAAAAGGCTGTCAAACACCTCAGATGGTTGGAATATTTTCTTTGGACTCTCGTCTGCTATGGGAACCTACTGTCCCCAGGGGCTGGAAGGAATCCTGCAGCAATCATATAGCAACTGGCTGTGATTAATAATCTGAAAGGTCACTTTCTTACCCTGTATGTGATAGGCCAGAGCTCCTCACTGACCCCTGCTGGTAACTCAAACCTCTGCATGAGCAGAAACCTCTATCTCACACGGAAGTGGACATTTAATTCCAACACACAAGTTAGTGTGCCGCATTCTTAGCGCTCAGAAGCGAGGCCTTCTGATTGTCAATCAATACCATGTGTAATTAGCATCACTGCAAGCCTCTCACCGATTGCTGATAAAGCAACAATTTACATTCGTATAGCACCTTCAGCATAGTTAAACATGACAAGATGTCTCGCAGGTGTGTTATCAGACAAAATCATCCATCCACAGAAGGAGACATTAAAGAAAGCAAACAAATACTGGAGCAAGAGGCCTCTCACAGAAGAAAAGATAAAGACAGAAGCAGATTGCTTTTGGGAGGAAATTCCCCAGATATAGGATTCAGACAACTGAAGGCACAGCCACCAATAGTGAAGCATTGAGAAATAAGGATACACGAGAGGTGCGCAGAGATCTCGGAAAGTTGTAGGGAAAGAGAAGGTTACACAGATAGGGAGGGGAGGGGGAGGAAGAAGGCAAAGCAGGGAATTGAAAACAAAGGTGACAATTTTAAAATTGGGCCTTTGATGGATCGGGGATTAATGTAAAGATAGTGGATGAATGCGGATCTTGTGCGAGTTTCGATACACACAGCAGATTATTGGATTAACTCATGTTTATGAGTTGTGCAATGCGGGAGGTTGTTCAGAAGAGCACGGGAACAGTGGAGAGCGGTTCAGAGAGGTGGTGATGAGTTAGAACTGGTGGCCATCAGCACATAGAAAGAACTGGTGTGTTTTCAGGCATTGAAGAGCAACATGTAAATGAAAAATAAGAGGGAGCTATGGATAGAACATTGAGGAATGGCAGAGGTAATTGGATGGAATGGGAGCCAGTGGTTGGGATTCTCTGTTTACAATCAGATAGGTAGGAATGGAACCAAATGAAGGAAATCCCATTGAGACAATGGAGAAGAGGTACAGACAAAGATCACATGGTCAATGTGACATCAATTTGAAATGAAGGATAAGACTGCAAAAACCTCTCCCCAGACACAGGTCACATACATCACCCTCGCTTCTCCCACTAGTCTGGCCTACAGGTGAATAAGATTATTGTCGAAAACAATGAAGATGTCTAGGTGGCATGGCACTGGCAGGATGAATAATGAGGAAGGGGATACTGTGGAAGTGAATATTGTGGGGATTGATCTGATTTATTATTTGGGATACAATGAAAAATATTACTTGCACACTATACAGACAAAATATACTGTTCATAGGGGAGAAGAAAAGGAAAGAGTGGAGAATGTAGTGTTACAATTGTAGCTAGGGTGTAGAGAAAGATCAACTTAATGAGGTAGGTCCATTCGAAAGTCCGAAGGCAGCAGGGGAGAAGCTGTTGTAGAGTTGGTTGGTACATGATCTCAAATTCTTATATCTTTTTCCTGACAGAAGAAGGTGGAAAAGAGTACGTCCAGGTGCGTACGGTCCTTGATGATGCTGACTGTTTTTCCAAGGCAGCAGGAAGTGTAGGTGGAGTTAGTGGATGGGAGGCTGGTTTGTGTGATGGACTGGGCTACATTCACAATCCTTTGTAGTTTCTTGGGGTCTTGGTCAGAGCAGGAGCCATACCAAGCATCCGAAAGGTGCATGTGTAAAAACTGGTGAGAATTGTAGCAGACAAGCCGGATTTCCTTAGCCTCTTAAAAAAAGTAGAGGCATTTGGGGGGGTTCTTTCTTAACTATAGTGTCAGCATGGAGGGATCAGGACAGGGAACCAATATCATGGAGGTGGGATGGATATTGTGGGAGTGGATACAGGATGGATATTGTGGGGATGGATATTGTGGGGATGGATATAGGATAGATATTGTGCCTGTGGATATTGTGGGAGTGGATACTGGGGTGGATATGGAGTGGATATTGTGTGGTGGGTGTCATCAGGGTGAATATCATCAAGGTGGATATTGCTGGGGTGGATATTGTGGGTATTGATACTGGGGGATATTGTAGGAGTGGATGGTGTGGGGATGGATATTCTGTGGGTGGCTATCATCATGGTGGACACTGTAGGTGTTGATATTGGAATGGATATAGTGGGGGTGGATATTCTGTGGATGAATATTGTAGGGTGGGAATTGTAGGAGAGGATACTGTGGGGGCAGATATAATCATGGTGGATATTGCGGGAATGGATATTGTGTGTGTAGATATTGAGGTGGGTATTTTTGGGGGTGGATATTGTAGATGGTGGATAATCTGTGAGAGGGTATTGTGGAGGTGGATATTGTAGGTGTGGATATTGTGGGTGTGGTAATTGTGGGGCTGGATATTATGGGTGTGAATTTTGTGAGAGTAGGTATTGTGGGTGTGGATATTTTCAGGGTGGATATTATGGATATGGATATTGGGGTGAATATTATGGCCATGGATATTGTGGAGTGGATGTTGTCAGGGTGAATATTGTGGATGTGGATATTGTCAGTGTGGATATTGTGTGTATGCATAGTGTAAGAGTGGATATTGTGGGAGAGAATATTGTCAGGGTGAGTAAATAATGGAGAGTGTATAATATGAGGTGGATATATTGTAGGGTGTATAGGTAGTGGTAGATAATTTGCAGTGTAGATTTTGTGGGGCAGATATTATGGGGGTGGAGTTTGTGGGGTTTGACAAAATGCAGGACTGCTACTCCATCCATGTTGTCCAAGGAAACTTTCAAGCTCTTTTTAGTCATTCTTGGCTAGAGAAGATAAAGTTGAATTGGAATGCTGTGAACAGATTAGTGGAATCAAAGACAAACTTACAAAGCATCTTAGAGAAATACAGTAGTGCATTTGAAGGTACACAAGAATCGATGAAAGTGGTTAAATGTCACTCGAGATTAAGCCAAACTGCCAACCTAAAAGTCTCAAAGTCAGAGCAGTACCCTATAGTATACATCCAAAGATAAAATTGGAATTGGAGAGATTTGTAGATGCAGGAGTCTTAGAAGCTATCACTGTCAGTGGCTGAGCAATCCCTGTAATGAAAAAGGATGTCACTGTATGTATTTCTGGAGATTTCCAGTTTCCATCAATCCGGTTCTCCGTGCAGATCAAGCTCCGTTGCCAGTGATTGTGGACTTGTCCGCTGGCCGAGCAGGACAGACCTTCAATAAAATCGACTTGTTTCAGACCTATATGCAACTGAATGCTGCTGCTGAATCTCAGCATGTTATCACTCAGGAAGACCTTTCCCACTACAAACAATTGCTTTTGGAATTACATCAACACCCATTTTATTTCAGTGGTCAATGGACCAGTAAACAACTACCTAATAAGCCTTCTGTTGTTACACCCAAAGCCCACACACTATCCCAGAGCAAGTACTACAAATATAACAGATTGCTCTCTGGTTTGGGGTAGGCTTTGTGTGGGTTGGACCTTGGTGTGGTGGGTATTATGTGGAGGTGGTCTTTGGGTGTAGTGGAGCAGGACAGGATCTGCTGAGAAGTTATGTGCGGAATGACAGATTTGGAAATGAGCAAGCTATTGACGAGCAGATGTGTAGTTTGAGGCTCAGCTCAAGGTCAAACCAGGCACGACCTATGTGAACCACCAACAAGTAGCTAAGGAAGGTGAGGCAGCGAGTGACCATCATTCTCAGTCTCTGAATTTAATAAGAAAGCTCATCACCAGAAACAAGTTCAGCCAACAGCTGACCAAAATGGAATGGACACCACAGGTCTGAGTTCAAACTATCAACAGGAAGCCAAGGGAAGTTGACTCCATGCAGGTAGCTGTCATAGGTATCTGTTATTCTATATAGACCACATGAATTCCAATTCAATTCCAGCTTGACTGAAATCAGGAAGCCAGAGTTGGAGCAACACAGAGACGCTGGAGGGTTGTAGACAAGCAGGCTTCAAGATCATGCGGTGTTGCCACAACAGCAGTCAGCCTACACAGGTTGTGGAGGATATTGAAAACTCATCCCTGGGATGAATGTGAACAGATTATTTGAGGTAGATGTGGGTGATGGCAAATGTTGCAATAATTCTTTAATGTTTTTAACATGAGAAATTTGATAGTTAAAGTGGAGAAAGAAAGCCAAGTGCATCCTGACTTGTGGCTGGCAATAGCAATATCAGTGTGGTTTAGCTGGTGACACTCTGGTTTCTGAATCAGAAGATTATAGGTTCAAATGCAGAAACTTCAGAACAAAATCCAGGCCGACACTTCAGTGCAGCGTTGAGGGAGTGTTGCACTTCTGGAGGTGCCATCTTTTGGTCAAAGTGTTAAAATGAGGCTCCTCAGTCCTCTCAGCGGGGAAGGGAAGATCTCAGAGCCTGGCACTGTATTCTGATCACTATTACACTGCAGTTTAAACACCATTTATAGTGCTCAATTTCTACATTACAATATTGAGTGGGATTTTCCAGCCATTCTTGCCAGCAGGATCTCCCAGTCCTGCCAAAGGCAACCCCCTTAACCACACACCACCATTCCCCCCGCACCCCTTACCCTGCAGTGGGACAGGCTGGCCACGCAAGACAATACAGGCATCGGTGGGACTGGAAGATCCCACAAGCAGTCAATAAACAGAAAACACACCACAGAAGGGCCGCAGAATCCCTCCCAGAGACAATACGTCAGTAATATTTCATTGGCTGTAAAGATCTTCATCCAGTTTTTGAGAGGAATCCTTTAGAAATGCCAGTCTTTATCAAAGTAAGACAAACCCCTCTCTCCTACAGTTTAAAATTGACCACTGGAGTGTGACAAGATACCCATTATCCTCACAGTCTGTGTGATTCTAACTAAAATCACATTGGGCATCCACCACATTCTCCGCCTCTTGAGTAAGTGGTCAATCCAGCATTATTAAACCGTTTCACGTGGGCTAATTTCAGTGTATACGTTAATTACAATGATGGAAATAACTTGGGCGTGAACTGGATTATAATGAGGGAGATTTGCATATCGTCAGCCTCACTTTCTCATCCTGACTGACCTTGGTTCAGTGTGTCATGTTGAGATCTACACATTCCACAACATGTTGCTGGCCTCTCTTCGACTGTTAGACCTTGGTTTGGTCTCATCCACTTTGGGCAACCAGAATCAGTCTTCGTCTTCCAGGGTAGACAAGTCCCTATGTTTCCAAGGTCAGGGATCAGTCTTACCTGGTTTCAGCTGTCGGTTGAAGTGGCTTCCTGGGGTATGACCGTGATCACAAGCTAACAACCACTTGGAGGCACAGCTGAAAGTGCACATCAATACAGAATGGACCAGTCGAGTGTGTAGCAAGCTTGTCTGTGAGAGGAGCCACCTCTCCCCTACACTCTGTACAATATCATTACAGAAAAGCTGAGAGACACAGTGGCCAAATTCTCTGGTCTTGCACACCCCACTCCTGCTGCCAGCAAGAACAGAAAATCTAGCGCTCAGCCAAAACTACACTTAAAGCCACAGGCAAAATCAGGAAGTTTCTTAATACAAGCATGAAGTAAAACTATGGAGATAGAACAGGATCATTCCATGAATTGGTCAATTCAATTCTAAATAGTTAATTCACATCCAAATGCTAATATCATCTTACCCAACATTTATAGTGTGAATAATAGAATCATATTATAGATCAACACAGGAGGCCATTCAGCCCATTGATTCTGCACCATTCTCTGTGGAGATTTGCAAAGTGGAGGTACTACATTGATTGCAAGTCAGTGAAATTTAAAGGGAAGCAGACAATTAAAGCAGGGTTAGGGAGACATAAAATCTTTGAGTCTTTGGAAGACTGAAACAGGAGAGGGGCAGACGAGGAAACTGAAATCTTATGAGTAGAGGCTTCAAATGGGGGAAGAGAGGGAGCAGAAATAATTGAACCCATAATAACTGGAATAGCGAGTTTGCAGGTTAACTGGAGTGAGCCTCCGAGGTACACAAGGGTGGGAACGTGGGAAACCAGCATCTGACAAGTGTGTTCAATTAAACTTGTGAACTGGTCTTCAAGAGCAAAGTCTATAGGTGAATCTTAAACAGTTTGACTTTAGATAGAAGCTGTATCTTGTGTAGAAGTCAGAGGGCAAGTGTTAAGAAGGTCAAGGTGCACAGGGGAAAGTTGACTGAAATTTACTTACAAACTCAGGAGCAGAATTTTTCAGAGTAATTGTTGGCGTAGCTGATGACGAGCTCTGTCCTCTGGGTCTAATTGAGTTGCCACTACGCCTAAGGGCTAAAAGAAAATATGAGAGAAGCAATATGAGTGAGGAGCCAAGAGTAGACAGAATGGTGTTGCAAGGTAGTGATAGAGAGGGCCCATTCTGGGTCTCCTGCTCTGCACACTGCTCCCAATAATATGCATCAAGAAAAAGAATTACATCTGTCCAGCGCTCTTCACACCCCCGCTGAGCATCCCCAAAGCATGGCTCAGTCAGTGAAGGACTTTCAGCCGTGCAATCAGTGCTGCACCGAAGGAAAACACAACAGCCAATTTTGCAAAGCAAGATTCCACAAAGGGCAATGAGATAAATAGCTGGATAATCTGCACGTTTTTATTTAATCAATAAGGGTACAATTTATGTTGATATGAGAAAGTGCAGCAATGGTATCATGCAGTGCAGACAGGCGATGATTATGAAGTTAATAGATTTCACAAGGATCTGGGAGGGATGGATTTTAAGGAGGAGGGAAGTGAACTACAGAACACTGGTGAAGGAAATGCAAAACATGTGGGCATGCGGGATATGCATCTTTTAGCAAAGGAAAA
This sequence comes from Carcharhinus amblyrhynchos, assembly GCF_965287045.1. NCBI lineage: Eukaryota > Metazoa > Chordata > Chondrichthyes > Carcharhiniformes > Carcharhinidae > Carcharhinus > Carcharhinus amblyrhynchos. The sequence continues at coordinate 16,088,326 of NC_137353.1, read as the reverse complement.
AGATTTGATTGTGATTATCAGCCATTCACTAACCCTATCCCAGCGATGTCACGCTTGTATTAATCAGGATTTAATCAAATCCTGGAATACAGCTGGAGAGCATTGGATTACAAACGGAAACAGATTCATTTAATCCTCTGCGATTCACTGGTGAACAGGCTCTTGGTGAGTCGTTCTAGTCACCTGGGGCTAAGGTTCACTCTGGTCATGATGTGTCGACAGCCTCATAAACAGGAAACTTCCCCTGGTCTGAGGCCTCAAACCAATGCTTTCCTGAGGGAGCTTTTGTTTAGCCACTTTAAAGGGACCTCCATTCTCTTGTCTGGTGCTACAGCACTACCTGCTGTTCCTCAGTGAACACTGCAGGCCCCTTCTTGCCAATTAGAACCCTCTGAGAAAACCACAGTAACCTCCTGACCCAGGAGTCAGAGAGGTTGGTCCCACACTGTCACCATTCCCAGGTAGAGGGGCGTCCTGATCCAAGACCCATTAGCACCTTTTCTCCTGCTCTAACCAATCTGTTCCCTGGATGCCAATAACTCCTGACCTCCACACCTCCCTCACTCTTCAAAGCAGTGGAGAAATCTGAAGCTCCCTCCCCCCCAGAAGGCTGTCCATAGATGTTGACCATCAACTGGAGTTTTTAAAAACAAGGATTAATGGAGGATATGGAAGAAAGATTGATGAACAGATTTGAGATACATATCAGTCATTGCAGGAGAGGTCCAAACTTCCTCCTGTACATAATGCTCCACTCCTTTAATTTAATGTCAAAGTATTTTAATATCAAAATATGTCAGTTGTTTAGTCAGGGCATGGTGACAGTTGGTCAGACATCATCAATCTTAGCTCATTGGTCCCATTCTTCCTTCTGAGTCTAAATGAAGGTTGAAAGTTCAAACCCTTGCAGCTCTGATTGATGCCCTGATCCTTCAAGGGTCATCACGTGACCTCTAACCCCACCCCCCCTACACAGTTACCCAGCCATTTTTCTCACCATTTCCAATATTTTTCTGACCAACAAAGGAGACTGCACAAAGTAAATCAGAAAAACACCATTTCCTGTTCAAATGTTTCTCAGAATTCTCTTACCCAGAATTGCTTGCAGCTGTGTCCTGGAAATGAACCTATATTTCCCGAGACCACCTGCAGCTTTGGTGATTTGAAACTCTACTCCAGTGACTTTTTTAAAAATTCATTCACAGGATGTGGGCATCAGTGGCTAGTCCAGCATTTATTGCCCATCTCTAGCTGACCTGCCTTCTTGAAATGCTGCAGTCTATTTGGTGTAGGTACACCCATCATGCTGTTAGGGAGGGAATTTCAAGATTCTGACCCAACAACTGTGAAGGAACATCAATATATTTCCAAGTCAGTATGGTGAATGACTCAGAGGAGAACTTGCAGGTGGTGGTGTTCACAGTATCTGCTGCCCCTGTTTTCGAAATGGCAAAGATTGTGTGCTTGGAAGGTGCTGTCGAAGGAGTTTTGGTAAGTTTCTGCAGCGTATATTGTAAATGGTACACACGGCTGCCAGTGTGCATCAGTGGTGGAGGGGTTGAATGTTTGTGGATGGAATACCAATCAAGCGGGTTGCTTTGTTCTGGACGGTGTCAAGTTTCTTGAGTGTTGTTGGAGCTGCACTCATCAAGGCAAGTGGAGAGTATTCCATTACACTCCTGACTTGTCTTGTAGATGCTGGTTGGACTTTGTGAAGTCAGGAGGTGAGTTACTCATAACAGAATTCCCAGCCCCTGAATACAGAGTTTATGTTGGACACTCCTAATGTGGTATTGAGGAAATGTGGTGCATTTGGGCATACAGTCTTTCAGATAAACCAAGGTTCAGTCTATTCTCCCAGGTGAATGTAAAATATCTTGGACGCTATCTGCTGAAGAGGAGAAAATGGTGAAAAAAATGAATGTTCAACTGGATAGGAAGTTGGAGGTCACGTGATGACCCTTGAAGGATCAGGGCATCCAATCAGAGCTTGCAATATAAGGGTTTGAACTTTCAACCTTCTTCTAGACTCAGAAGCAAGAGTGAGACTAAAGAGCTAAGGCTAGTGCATGACCAACTGTCACTATCCTCCCTGGAGTGAAAGGCACTATACAATTGTATGTCTTTCTTCTTACTCCAATTGTCCCCTACTTTCATCTTGTGGTGTATCACTGTGCATTAATTGACCCGATACTTTGCTGTGGTAATTGGTCTCGAGGTATCTGGGTCCAAGGCGCTGTGGAGCCTTCCTCACATAACTGAGGAGCCCTTGGATGTCCGCGGTCCAGAGTCACAGCCTCATTTCAGGTTGTGGCAATTCTGCTTTCATTGTCACCGACAGTAATTTCCCATGGTAACATCATGTTTTACCTCCTGTTGTCATGGCAACACCCTAATCAAATGAGAATACCAATTCCATTATAATTACCGCATTAAACAGTGAAGCCTGTTTCTATAGGCCACACTAACAGGACACTGCAGCAGCGGGTAGCGGTGTGATGTGGGTTCGTCACCTATATCGTTCTGAAATAAGGCACACCGCAAAAAAAAAGTAGCACACACCAAACCCCGTTAAAGGATTTAGTAGCTAAGGGTTAAAATCCAGTTCAGTTTTCACAAACTGAGAGAGGGAAGAGAAAATAAATGCTACTGCTGCTGCCTGAATATTGTGTGCGCTCACTCTTCCTAAACCCTGACTAATTAACAAGAAGAAAACATTTAAATCACTTCTTCTCTTCTTTGTACAATTTTCTACGAAAAAAGGGCAGCTTTTAAAAAAAACACACGCATGCAATGCAACCTTTTATGAATATAAGCGACACCTTAACAGCCGTGAATTCACTGTATGGGTTCAGAACAAGGAGACAATTTTACTGGATAATAGCCTATCATGGAAGATACAATTTAAATTAAAAAATGCAATTTTCACCTTGGGTTGAACAAATGATTACAATTTCTATACAAATTAAGGCATCCAGCTTCTGTCTCACTACTTTTATCACACCATAAAATATGACATTATTACCATGAAATACATTTTCAAATATTTTTGATTCTGGCGATTGCTTTTAAATACAATCAACTGAGTATCACTTACCTTCTGAGGGGGGATTCAGTATCAGGAGGTGGGGGGGGTACAATGAAAGTCTGGAGAGATTAAAGTAAATCAGAAGAAAATTTTAAACTAAATTATCACTCCTCGACTGAAAAGCTGCTGCCACTATCTCACGGGAAACAAATCAGCGTGAGATCTTACCCCATCAACTGTTGACTCTTTTTACCGTTTCTTGCCTTGATTTTTATATCTCAGCTTCTATTTTTTTTAACCTGTCTTCTTCCAAGTGTTTAACATGATTAAAGGGGTTGAGGGGATTGATCGAGAGAAGTGTTTTCCTCTGCGTGGGGTAGTCCAGAACAGGGCAGAATAATCTGAGAATTGTAGCAATGGGCATTACGGGGATGATGTTTCGCTAGTCAGTGTCAGTGGGTGCAGGAGGATTGTGGCTTCATCTACTCCGATGCAGTGCTGAGAGAGACCTTCACTCAGCCCTTGGTACCCCCATATTCAACCGTTCGAATAATCTCCTGATTGCTATCCCAGATTCTACTGCTGTGAAAATTCAAGACAAGCCAAAACTCTTCTGTCTGTGCCTTAACCCACAGCAGGCCCTATTCATTCCCTGATTGACCCTGTGCTCACTGATGTACATTGGCTCCTGGTCTAGCACCATTTTGATTTTAAAGTTCTCATCCTTTCTTTCGAATCCCTCCATGTCCTTGCCCCTCCCTATCTCTGCAATCCACCCCCCATCCCCACAAACCTCTGAGAAGTCACTGCTTCTAATTCTGGCATCTTGTGAATCCCCAATTATAATCAGTTGCTTCACTATCGGTGGCCGTGCCTTCAGTTGCTTTGGTCCCAAGCTCTGGAATTCCCCCCCTACACCTCACTGTCTCTCTATCCTGTGCTCTTCTCCTTGAAGACACTTGATAGATAACCTCCCCCGACCAAGCTTCTGACCAAGTATGTGGCTAGGTGACGTGTTGTGTTTTATAACATTCCTGTTGAAATACCTTAGGCAGAATTTTCTGATTGTTTACGCTGGTGGGATTTCCCAGCCCCGTTGCAGTGAATGGAGATTTGGCCGTGCGCCATGAACAGCCAGTAAGATTGCACCTCCTTGTGAGGATTCATTACATTAAAGGTATTGGCTAAATGCAAGTTGTTGTTATTGTTGTTGTTGAGTGCTGTGGTCAGAGCAGGTGTCTCTCTCAAATCACACAACCTCTGCACTCTCTGAACTGACAGCTTTTGTTCAAACAGCCAGAGTGCGGGGCCCAGGATTCTCTCTGAGACAACACGATAAAAATACATCAGCTGCTCATTGGCAATTGGCCTGTGGGATCTTGCTGTGCATAATTTAGTGACACATTATACCCTACACCCTCCTTGCGCCCCGAGCGCCCTCGCACGCTCCTTGCGCCCCGAGCGCCCTCGCACGCTCCTTGCGCCCCAAGCGCCCTCGCACGCTCATTAAACCCCTTTTCCCCCTCGCACGCTCATTAAACCCCTTTTCCCCCTCGCACGCTCATTAAACCCCTTTTCCCCCTCGCACGCTCATTAAACCCCTTTTCCCCCTCGCACGCTCATTACACCCCATGCACTCTTGCACGCTCATTACACCCCATGCAGCCTCGCACACTCTTTGTATTCCACACATTCATTATACCATGTACCCCCTCTGTGGGGTAATGGGGCAGTGTAGGATGGGATATGGGATGGGACGGGGGGGGCGTGGAGTGGGGGGGAACATTGGGTGTGCAGGGAGGGGGTGGTGGTTGGGGAGGGGCTTTAATTTCTGCCCCACCTTACATGCTTTCCAGTTTTTTGCCACTTAATAGCCCAGGCCCTAAACTCTGGAATTCCCTCTCTATCGGCCCTTGTCCTGGATCTGCAGTTTAATTCCTGCCACAATTAGTATCTTTGCAAGGCTGGACTCCAAGCAGAAAGCAGGTACTGAAGGGGTTAAATATCTATGCTAATGATGATTGCTCCCTTGCAGTTCATCCCTGTCCAGTTAAACGGGAAAGATCATCTGGCGCTGGGGAGCTTGCGGACTCTCATCCCTCTTCCAGATTGTCTGTCACAGTCGGCGAGCTGTTTATGTATTCATAAGGAGTGTGGAGGATAAATGAATGGGTTCATTACAGTTTAAAGTGTTACTAATGGTGTGTACCTGACACACTGCACCTCCGAAAATCTAATGTGACACAGTGGAATATAAAAATCCATTGCTCAGCAAAGCCTGGTGCAGCCAGGAGCAACCAATGGAACCTTCCTATCAGCTCCTCATTCTGCATTCACTACACCCAATATTTACAATTCTTTCGCTATAATGTCGTACCAGGCCCTCATAGCCTGCTGTCACGACCTTAATATTAGCTGCAAATTGAGCTCCAGCAGCCTAACAGCAATTGGAGAATGTGAGTGGAATCACTTTCCTCTTAAACTATTCACTCTTTGAGGCAAAATGGAATTAACTCTGCGAGTTCTAAACTATCAACTGGACTCCAAACAACTCATGCCTTTCATAAAGGAATGTGAGTGTTCGGGTAAATCGACAAAGGTGCTGCCTGTCACTGGGGTTCAGCTCCTCTCCTGAAGGTGCTGACTCTCACTGGGGTTCAGCTCCTCTCCTGAAGGTGCTGACTCCCACTGGGGTTCAGCTCCTCTCCTGAAGGTGCTGGCTCTCACTGGGGTTCAGTCCATCTCCTGAAGGTGCTGACTCTCACTGGGGTTCAGCTCCTCTCCTGAAGGTGCTGACTCTCACTGGGGTTCAGCTCCTCTCCTGAAGGTGCTGACTCTCACTGGGGTTCAGCTCTTCTCCTGAATGTGCTGACTCTCACTGGGGTTCAGTCCCTTGCTGGAAGGTGCTGACTCTCACTAGGGTCCAGCTCCTCCCCTGAAGGAGTGGAAGGAATTTTACTCTGTATTTAACCTGACCTTGGGACTGTTTGATGCTCCCATGAAGAGGAAGTGTTATTCTCTGTCTAACTCTGGGAGGAAATGTTTTGAATCATTCAGTATAATTTGACAGTCTGCCGTTCCAGTGCTTGGGCCTTTGGCCTGTGTCTCAGTGAGAGACAGTGTGTTGAGGGCAGGAGGCTGTATACTAAAGAGAATGAATTGTTGCGAGAGTGTGAGTGATTCTGTACACTTGATGCTTCAGCAGCCTTGCTGTCAGCCTGTTTTTATCCCTTCACCATTTACCTCCATCTGTTTATTTTATTTGTGTTGACTTCTAATTTAATCAAGGCTCCAATCAAACTGTACAAATGAATCTGACGCCTGTTTCAGGACAAGCTTTGTCGCTCTGACTGATTAATTCATACAATGACAGACGCAATGTTCTACCCTGCTTATCAAGCTGCTTCTACAGCCTCCCCAGTCAGGGTGACTAACCTCTCTCTGTGTCACCGATTCTGCACCAGCTCCGTCATCATCCCTCCATGCTCGCCCTCTCCTCTCCCCATTCCGTCCTCCCCTTTCAATCCCCACATTCCTCATTATACCCCTCTCCCTCCCCACCTCTTTCCCCACTATCCCTCTCTCCCACCCCACCTCACTCCTCGCTATCCCCGTCTCTCCTCATTCTCCCTACCCAAATCACTCCTCACTACCCTCTCTCTCCTCACTCTCCCTCCACTATTCCCTTCCCTTTCCCTTCTCCTCTTGGTCTATCTTCGCCTACCTCTCCATCCTGTCCTCTGCATTCTCAATGCCCTCCTTCCTCCATTCACCTCTCCATCACTCCCTCTTGTTCCCCCCCTCCCAGGATTCTGTTCCCCCTCTCTGCTCCTTCATGTATATCCTGTGGGAGATAGGCAAATCCTGAATATTCAGTGCCTCTGACACGCACAGGGACAGGTTACATAAGAACATAACATAAGAAATAGGAGCAGGAGTAGGCCATCTAGCCCTTTGAGCCTGCCCCGCCATTCAATAAGATCATGGCTGATCTGAAATGGATCAGTTCCGCTTTCCCGCTTTCTCCCCATAACCCTTAATTCCCCTGTCTATCAAAAACCTATCTACCCGTGACTTAAATATATTCCGTGAGGTAGCCTCCACCACTTCAACGGGCAGAGAATTCCAGAGATTCACCATCCTTTGAGTGAAGAAGTTCCTCCTCAACTCTGTTCTAAACTGCACCCCCCCTTATCTTGAGGCTGTGCCCTCAAGTCCTGCTGTCCTTTCTGAGCGGGAAGAATCTCTCTACCTCTACCCTATCCGTCCCCTTCATTATCTTATACGTCTCTATAAGATCCCCCCTCATCTGTGTAAACTCTATCGAGTACAGACCCAGTCTATTTAGTCTCTCTTCAAACTCCAACCCCCTCATCTCCAGCATCAGCCTAGAGAACCTCATCTGCACTCCCTCCAAGGCCAATATATCCTTCCACAAGTGCGGTGACCAAAACTGCACACAATACTCCATCTGCGGCCTCACCAGTGCCCTGTACAGTTGCAGCAAGACCTCCCTACTTTTATATTCCATCCCCCTCGCTATAAAGGCCAACATTCCATTAGCCTTCTTGATCACCTGCTGCACCTGCAGACTGGGTTTTTGCGACTCATGCACAAGGACCCCCAGGTCCCTCTGCACCGTAGCATGCTGCAGCTTTTCGCCTTTTAAATAATAATCCCTCCTATTATTTCTGCCAAAGTGGATAACCTCACACTTGCTAACATTATATTCCATCTGCCAGGTCCTCACCCACTCGCTCAGCCTATCCAGATCTCTCTGCAGACTTTCCACATCCTCTACGCAATTTGCTTTTCCACTCATCTTCGTGTCGTCAGCAAATTTCGTCACCCTACACTCAGCCCCCACCTCCAGATCATCTATATAAATGGCAAATAGTTGAGGCCCCAGCACCGATCCCTGTGGCACTCCAGTAGTCACCAACCGCCAACCAGAATAGCACCCATTGATGCCAACTCTCTGCTTCCTAGTAGACAGCCAATCCTCTATCCACGCTAACACCTTACCCCCAACTCCGTGCACCCTAACCTTTTGCAGCAACCTTTTATGAGGCACCTTATCAAACGCCTTTTGGAAATCTAAAAACACCATATCCACCGGCTCCCCTCTGTCTACCGCACTACTCACATCCTCATAGAAATCCAATAAATTCATCAAACACAACTTCCCCTTAACAAATCCGTGCTGCGTCTGCTCGATCAAACCATTCTTTTCTAGGTGCCTCGCTATTTCTTCTTTGATGACGGATTCTAGCATTTTTCCAACTACAGACGTTAAACTAACCGGCCTATAATTCCCTGCCTTTTGTCTGCTACCTTTTTTAAACAGCGGCGTAACATTAGCCGTTTTCCAATCTTCCGGCACTTCCCCGGAGTCCAGCAAATTTTGATAAGTCGGTTTTGACTCAGTAGGACAAACTCAAACAAACAATTCAAACAAATTCAGGCTTTTACACAAAACAAACATCATATCAACTTCCTCCTGATCTCAAATTCTTGCTCAGAAAATGTCCCCTGTCCTGAATTATACATCACTACTATCCTGGGAACAAACTGCCACTGTGAGTGTGAGTGTGTTTCTTGTAATAATTGTGTCTGTCTGCCAGTCTGTCAGTGCCCTCCTGTCTGTATCACTGTCTCTATTACTCCCTCTCTCTCCCTCGCTCCCCCTCTTTCCCTCTCTCGCTCTCACTTGCTCCTTCTCTCTCGCTCGCACCCTCTGCCCTCTCTTGTTCCCTCTCTCTCTCTCTTGCTCCCTCTTTCTCCCTCCTGCTCCTTCTCTCTCTCTTTCATTCCCGTTCTTCCTCTCTTTCGCTCCTCTCTCTCTCTCTCTCGTTCCCTCGCTCCAGGTGTTGGGTGTAATTGGAATGTTAGTCACCATGAATAACTAATCCAGCCATAGAACTCTCAATCCTCCAATCATCAGCAATGCTTTAGCACCTAGCTGCTAACCCAGCACCTTCCACAGGTCAGTGAGGGGATCGAATACCTCTCATTGCTCAACACTGACCCTGGCAGACACCAGGGATTAAAGAGGGATGCAAAGAGAGAGCAACAGAAAGAGAGAGAGACACACACACATGGTCACAGACACTGCACACACACAGTTTGTGTGCGCACACACACATACTGCGTGCACATAGACACACAGTGGTGCACACACGCACACAAAGGAAAAAGACAGAGGCACAGAGTTAGAGAGATGGACAGAGAGAGGCAGATACAGCCAGAGAGAGAGAGAGAGAAAGAGAGGGATAGAGACAAAGAGGGGGTTGAAAGAGAGATGAGCAGCACGGTAGTTAGCCTGTTGCCTCACAGCATCAGCGACCCGGGTTCAATTCCAGCCTCGGGTCACTGTCTGTGTGGAGTTTGCACATTCTCCTCTGGGTGCTCCGGTTTCCTCCCGCAGTCCAAAGATGTGCTGGTTAGGCACATTGCCAATGCTAAATTCTCCCTTAGTGTCAGGGGGTCTGGCAGGGTAAATACGTGGGATGGAGCCTGAGTGGGATTGTGCCTGATGGGCTGAATGGCCTCCTTCTGCACCACAGAGATTCTATAATTTAGAAAGAAAAGGATAGTGACCGAGACAGGGACAGAGAGAGGGGATTGAGTAAGGGACTGACAGAAAGATGGACAGAGAGAAAAAAAATGCAAAAGGAAGAGAAATGAGCGGAGAGTGTGTTTCTGACAGAGAGAGAAGGAGAGAGTGTGTAACAGAGAGATTGAAAGTGAGGATATGTGAAGGCGACAGAGAGCATGGTGGAGGGGAATGGGTGCCTTTTTAATATAATCAGGTGGACAGAAGGAGAGGAAAAGCAGAAAGTTTCCACTGAAACCCTGATGGCCTGAGGCTTATTTTGGTTTAATTTCCGCTGCCTGGCATTTCACAGCTGGTAAAAGCGTTTCCTATCCATGTTATGATTAGTGTAAATTAATAGGCGGCTTTCAACTAATCAGCACTGATTAAAGCTGTCAAACACTGATGGCCATACGCTATTGACACTGAGCCACCCAGGACCAGCTCTGTCACATACCAGCTCCATCGCACAACAAATTAAATGCTGCTTTCAGTGGGATTGGCAACATTCTGCACACACATTCCCCGTAATTCAGCTGCAATTCTCAGCAGTGTGTGAACACAGGATATATCAGACAGCACCTGCAGCAAGCTCACAGGCCATTCCTACATACACTGCTTCTAACTCATAAATCTGCTTAACAGAAGAATGGAGCAAAGGGGGAGGGGCTTCACTAATTTAGAAAGGAGCTGCTCCACCATGACTATCTCCATCACTGACCCACTTCCTCCCTTCATACTAATATCAGCCGTGGCTCACTGGACAATCGCGGGTACAATTTTGTCTTTTAAAAAGCATTTAGACAGTTACATGGGTACGATGGGTATAGAGTGATATGGGCCAAATGCGGGCAATTGGAATTAGTTTTGGGTTTTTTTTTAAAAAACAAGGGCAGCATGGACAAGTTGGGCCGAAGGGCCTGTTTCCATATTGTAAATTTCTGACTCTATGACAACACTCTCACTTCTAAATCTGAAGCCATGGGTTCGAGCCCCACTCCAGAGACCTGAGCACAAAATCCAGGCTGACAATATCAGTTCTGCACCGAGGGAGTGCTGCACTGTCAGAGTGCTATCTTTTTGGATCATCTGTTAAAATGGGCAAATGAGCTGAATTCCTGAGGTGAGGTGAGAGTAACTGCCCTTGTCACCAAGGCAGCAATCGACTGGGTGTGGCATCATGGAGCCCCAGTTTACCCAGCCGGGGAGAGTCAATGATCAGGCAGGGCACAAGGCCAGCCCATGTCACTGGGGGGTGCACTAACCTCTGCGATTGTGGTTTGCCCAGGCTCGGGTAGAGTAAACGATCAGGATTAGTGATTAGGTTAAACTGAGGCTTTACTTGATGCAATTTTTCAAAACCACCTCAGCCTTTTGGCTACGATAAAGCATTAGATCAAACGCGCACTGCCAGGGAAGGGGGGGTGGTGGGGTAACAATGCCTCATTCTGTCAGCTTGGATCTTGTTTGCCCCTCATGTGGGGCCCATGATTGGACTTTATTTGAGTTGGATTTTTTTTACTAGAATTAAAGTGTCGAGAGGTACCAAAGAAGCCCTAACAAACCCGGAGTCAATGGGTATCGGGGGCAAACTCTCTGCTGGTTGGAGTAATTTTTGGCATGAGGGTAGATGGTTGTGGTTGTGGAGGGTCAGTCATCTCAGCTCTAGGATAGTGTCCTCGGCCCAACAATCTTCAGCTGCTTCATCAATGACCTTCCCGCTGTCATAAGGTTAGAAGTGAGGATGTTCACCGACGACTGCACAATGTTCAGCGCCATTCACAACTCCTCAGATACTGAAGCAATCCGTGCCTGTTGGCAGCAGGACCTGGGCAAGTACTCAGACAAGTACCATTCATGCCACACAAATGCCAGCAGTAACCATCATTAACCAGAATCTATCAGCCTTCCCTTGGTGTTCAATGTCATTACCATCACTGAGCCCCCACCATCAACATCCTAGATGTTGTTGAACAGAAACTTAACTGAACCAGACTCATATAAGTCGGAGATTGGGAATCTTGCAGTGAGTGACTCGTTTCCTGATTTCCCAGAGTCTATCCACCAACTGCAAGGTACAAGTCAGGAGCGTGATGGAATACTCACCACTTGCCTGGATGGGTGCAGCTCCATCAACACTCAAGAAACTCAACCATCCAGGACAAAGAAATCCAAATGGTCATCGAAAAATGGCCCCTTCTACAGCACCTTCCAAACCACAACAACAAGAGTTGCAGATACCTGGAAACACCACCAGCTGCAAGTTCCCCTCCAAGCCACTTGCCATCCTGACTTGGAAATGTATCTTCACTGTCACTGGGTCAAAATCCTGAAATTCCCCCTAACAGCACGGTAGGCATATCCACAGCACATAGATTGCAGCGATTCAAGAAAGCAGCTCAGCATCACCTTCTTAAGGGGCAAATAGGGATGGGCAGTAAATGCTGGCCGAGGCAGTGAGGCCCATATTGGAAATATGTTCCTATTTCACCATCGCTCCTGTAATCACTGATCTAAATTGGCTCCCAATCAGAAAACTAATTGAATTCAAAATTCTTACCCTTGATTTGTAAATCCCTTCACGGCCTCATCCATTCCACTCTTAGTAACCTCCAACCCTCTGAGATCTTTGCCATCCTCCAGTTCTGCCTCTGGCTCCTTCCCAGTTTCCTTCACTCCATGGGGGCCTTGCCTTCAGCCACCTGGGGGCCAAACTCTGAACTTCCCTCCCTAATCCTCGCCACTCATCTCAAACCTACATCGATGAGCAAGGTTTTGCTCCTCTGTCCCATTATCTCCCCACAAGGCTCCATGCTGTGTTTGTGATGGCCCTTTGGGACATTCTACAATGTCACGGGTGCTTCATAAACACAAGTTGTTGTTGTATCAGTTCAGCGGCAGCCTCGCACCAACTGAGAACACAGTTTCTGCGAATGTCACCAGCTGGTTATGGCTGCCCACAACAACAAATAAATGAGGGGATTTCTCTGTGGCGGCTCTCCCACTGTGAGTGTAAATAGCAGAGAATCACTGAATCTGACTCTGTACAATCCAGAAGGCAGGCTGGCACTCTCACTACAGAAATAGGTTTCAGATTAGAGACTAATAAAAGCGCCTGGTGCTGATCTCAGAATCAAATCTCTCCGAAAATAAAAGATTTAATGAGTTTTTAAGGTGTGGACAAAGAGATTAGAAAGAGAGAGAGCGAGAGAGAGATGGGAAAAGAAATAGAGAGACAGACAGATAGAGACACGCACAGTGAGAGAAAGAGACAGACACACACAGATACACACATACGGAGAGACAGACACACACACACAGAGATAGACATACACACATACAGAGCGACAGACAGACACACACACACGCAGAGAGACAGACACACACACATACACAGAGACAGACACACACACATACACAGAGACAGACAGATACACACACACACACAAAGCAAGATAAACACACACACACACACACAAATCAAAACAGTCACACACACAGTGAGAGACAGACACACACACAATGAGACGCACACACACAAAGTGAGACAAACACACACACAAAGCGAGACAGATACACACACACAAAGCGAGACAGACAGACAGACACACAAAGCGAGACAGACAGACAGACACACAAAGCGAGACAGACACACACACATGCAATAAAAGACAGACAGACTCACACACACACACACACACACACACACACACGAGACAGGCACACACACACACACACAAAGAGAGACAGACACACACAAAGTAAGACAGACGCGCACACACGCAATGAGAGACACACATACAAAGCGAGACAGACACACACACACAAAGCGAGACAGACGCACACATGCAGCGAGACAGACAGACATACATACACACACACACACACACACAAGGAACAGACACGCATACAAAGTGTGACAGACAGACACACATACACTCACATATGCAATGAGAGCTGGACACACACACAATGAGAGACAGACAGACACACACAAAGCAAGGCAGATAGACACACACAAAACGAGACACACACACAGACACTGAGAGACAGACACACACACACACACACAATGAGGAACAGACACACATACAAAGTGTGACGGACAGATGCACACACACTCTTATATGCAATGAGAGCTAGACACACACACAAAGTGACAAGCACACACACACAAGAAACACACACATGCAATGAGAGACAGACATGCACACACAAAGCGAGACAGACAGACACATACAAAGTGAGTCATTACACACACGCATTGAGAGACAGACAGACACACACGCATTGAGGAACAGACACACATACAGAGTGTGACAGACAGACATACACACACATATGCAATGAGAGCTAGACACACACACAAAATGAAAGACACACACAAACAAAGCGAGACAGCCACACACACGCATGCAATGAGAGACAGACACACACACACATGCAATGAGAGACATACACACACACACTCACGCACGCAATGAGAGACAGACACACACACGCATGCAATGAGAAACATACACACACAAAACAAGACAGACAGACACACACACAAACACAGCGAGACAGACTCTCACACACACAAAGCAAGACAGACACACACACACAAAGCGAGACAGACTCACACACACACAAAGCGAGACAGACTCACACACACACAAAGCGAGACAGACTCACACACACACAAAGCGAGACAGACTCACACACACACAAAGCGAGACAGACTCACACACACACAAAGCGAGACAGACTCACACACACACAAAGCGAGACAGACTCACACACACACAAAGCGAGACAGACTCACACACACACAAAGCGAGACAGACTCACACACACACAAAGCGAGACAGGCAGACACACACACACACACACACTCAAAGACAGACAGACAGACAGGCACACACACAAAATGAGGAACAGACACCCATACAAAGTGTGACAGACACACATACGCTCACATATGCAATGAGAGCTAGACACACACGAGAAACAGGCACACACACACACGCAATGAGAGACAGACACACACACACAAAGAGAGACAGACACACACAAAGCAAAACAGACAAACAGACTCAAAACGAGACAGACACACACACATGCATTGTGAAACAGACACACACACAGACACAATGAGGAACAGACACACATACAAAGTGTGACAGACAGATACACACACACTCACATATGCAATGAGAGCTAGACACACACATACTCACGCAATGAGAGACAGACACGCACACGCAAAGTGAGACAGACAGACACACAAAGCAAGACAGACAGACACACACAAAGCGAGACAGACAGACACACACAAAGCGAGACATTACACACGCAGTGAGAGACAGACACACACACACACACACACAATGAGGAACAGACACACATACAAAATGTGACAGACAGACATACACATATGCAATGAGAGCTAGACACACACACACACACAAAAAGCAAGACAGACACACACACACTCAATGAGAGACAGACAGACACACACACAAATGCAATGAGAGACACACACACACGCATGCAATGACAGACAGACACACGCGCACGCAATGAGAGACAGACACACATGTGCACACAATGAGAAACAGATACACACACACAAAGCGAGACAATCAGATACACAAAGCAAGACAGACACACACACAAAGTGAGACAGACTCACACACACACGAGAGACAGGCAGACACACACACAATGAAAGACAGACAGATAGACACACACACACACACAC
This sequence comes from Carcharhinus amblyrhynchos, assembly GCF_965287045.1. Classification (NCBI taxonomy): domain Eukaryota; kingdom Metazoa; phylum Chordata; class Chondrichthyes; order Carcharhiniformes; family Carcharhinidae; genus Carcharhinus; species Carcharhinus amblyrhynchos. The sequence continues at coordinate 16,072,957 of NC_137353.1, read as the reverse complement.
ACACTTACAATGAGGAACAGACACACATACAAAGTGTGACGGACAGATACACACACACTCACATTTGCAATGAGGGACAGACAGACACGCACACACAAAGCGAGACAGACACGCACACACAAAGCGAGACAGACACACACACAAAGCAAAACAGACACACACACAAAGCAAAACAGACACACACACACACACACACACACACACACACACACACACAGTGAGACAGATACACACACACACAATGAGAGACAGACAGACACATGCAATGAGAGACAGACACACACACACGCAATGAGGAACAGACACACATACAAAGTGTGACACACAGGCACACAACACTCACATATGCAATGAGAGCTAAACACACACACAAAGCGAGACAGACACATACACGCACACACAAAGCGAAACAGACACACACGCAATGAGAGACAGACAGACACACACACATGCTCAGAATGAGGGACAGACATACATACAAAGTGTGACAGACAGACACACACACACTCACATATGCAATGAGAGCCAGACACACACACAAAGTGACAGACACACACACAAAGTGCGACAGACACACATACACAAACACATACACACACACATGCAATGAGAGACAGACACACAAACACAAAGTGAGATACAGACGCACACACACAATGAGAGATAGACCCACACACACAAAGTGAGACAGGCATACACACAATGAGAAACACATACACATACAATGAGAGAGACACACACACACAATGAGAGACAGACATCCACACACACACACACACACGCAGAATGAGAGACAGACATGCACATATACACACACACACACACACACACACACACAATGAGAGGCAGACACATACAAGATTAAGAGCCTCTTCTCGGCACTGCCAGTGTTTTGTTGGTGTTGGGAGTTGCTGTCACTGTGTGGGGGAGACCATTCAGTAAACCCCAGTGGTTCCCCAACGGGTTCCATGGTGGAGTTTCCTCTCTGCTTGCTCCATGCCGACATCCCGCTCATTCTTTCCACAGAGCTATGTTCCTACAACACGCACATGGCTACCCATGGCACTGCCACACTGACTGCTCTCTGACTGGCTCTGTGACTCCAGGAGGTGGGCGAATGGGATCTCATAATTGGCAGCCAGTGGTAAAATGCCACCCCATCCCCCAGGACCCTGTTCCGCTGGCATCAGGTCCTGATGGCAGGAATACAAAGACAGTGAGAAACGTCTCAAATGCATCAAAGAGAAAGGAATCTCAAACTCCTCATTCCCAAAAGCTGTGGTATTCGCAACTCACTCAATAGACGTAACTATACACAATATCCACACACACAATACCCATACACAATACCCATACACATACACAATACCCATACACAATACCCATACACAATACACAATACCCATACACAATACCCATACACAATACCCATACCCATACACAATACCCATACACAATACCCATACACAATACCCATACACATACACAATACCCACACCCAATACCCATACACAATACGCACGCCTGTACACAATACGCACACACACATCCAAACGTATTCTTTATCTCATCTTCTTTCTGTCTCAGTTTGAATTTCTCCATCTCTGTCTTTATCTCTCTCTCTCTCACACACTCACGGTCTGTCACTGACTTTTACTCTCTATTTCTTTGTCATTTTCTGTGTGTCTGCCCCTCTGTTTGCTTCTCTCTTTCAGTCCCTCCGAGTATCTGTCTGCACCACCCCCCCCGTATCTTTCTCTCTCTCTCTTTTTCTGTCTCTCTCTCTCCCTCAGTATCTCTCTTTCCCTTTATTTTTACTTCTCTCTTTCCGTCTCTCTCTTTATCTTTTCCTCACTCTCCCTCTTAGCTTTTCTTCTTCTGTCTACCTTTCTCTCTCTTTCACTTTCTCTTTCTTTCCCTCTCTCTAACTTTCTCCTTCTCTTTCTTTCCCCCTCTCTCTATCTTTCCTTCTCTCTATCTTTCCCCCTCTATCTATCTATCTTTGCCTCTCTCTCTATCGCTCTTTCTCTCACTATCATTCTCTCTCTCTATCTTCCCCCCTCTCTCTTTTTCCCTCTTTGCAGAAGGTGGAAGTCACGTGGGATCAGAGGTGAGCCAGCTACATGGATACAAAACTGGCTTGGTCAAAGAAGACAGGGAATAGCAGTGGAAGGGTGTGTTTCTGAATGGAGGGCTGTGACAAGTGGGGTTCCTCAGGTATCAGTGCTGGGTCCTTTGCTGTTTGTAATATATATAAATGATTTGGAGGAGAATGTAACTGGATTGATTAGTAAGTTTGCGGACAACACAAAGATTGATGAATTTGTGGATAGCAATGAGGACCATACAGGATATAAAATGATTTGAGACTTGGGCAGAGAGATGGCAAATGGAGTTTAATCTGGACAAATCTGAGGTAACGCAGATAGGAAATATACAGTAAATGTAGGAACCCTTAAGAGTATTGATAGGCAAAGGGATCTGGGTGTACAGATACACAGGTCACCTTAAGTGGCAATGCAGGCAGAGAAGGTAGTCAAGAAGGCACACGGTATGCTTGCCTTCATCAGCCAGAGTATTGAGTTTAAAAATTGGCAAGTCATGTTGCAGCTTTATAGAATCTTAGTTAGGCCGCATTTGGAATACAGTGTTCAATTCTGGCCACCACATTACCAGAAGGATGTGGAGGTTTTGGAGAGGGTACAGAAAAGATTTACCAGGATGTTGCCTGGCATGGAGGGCATTAGCTCTGAGGAAAGATTGGAGAAACTTGGTTTCTTCTCACTGGAACGACAGAGGTTGAGGGGCGACCTGATAGAAGTCTACAAGATTATGAAGGAAGTGGACAGAGTGGATAGTCAGAAGCTTTTTCCCAAGGTGGAAGAGTCAATTAGTAGGGGGCACTGGTTTAAGGCGCAAGGGGCAAGATTTAAAGGAGATGTACAAAGCAAGTTTTTTTACACAGAGAGTAGTGGGTGCCTGGAACTTGCTGCCAGGGAAGGTAGTGGAAGCGGATAAGAAGTGACTTTTAAGAGGCATCTTGACAAGTACACGAATGAGATGGGAATAAAGGGATATGGTCTCCAGAAGAGTCAGGAGTTTTAGTTCAATCAGACAGCATTGTCAGTGTAGGCTTGGGGGGGGGGGGGGGGGGGGCAAAAGGCTTGTTCCTGTGCTGTAATTTTCTTTGTTCTCTTTTTTCCCCTTTCTCTCTTTCCTCCCTCTCGATCTTTATTTCCAACACCTTCAACATGCTATTGTTGTAAACACTGCCCTCTGCTGCTGACACAGCAGAGTAGCAGCCACTGCAGTCAACTGGAAATTTCAGCTCAGAGTAAACCAGGAGGGAATTCTAACTGGTTCAGTCGCAAAGGTTAGGAACATCAGCATGAAATGCTCCCAGAATACTAACAGCACAGGGTTGGATACAGAGTAAAGCTCTTTCTACACTGTCCCCATCAAATACCCCCAGGACAGGTACAGCACAGGGTTAGATACAGAGTAAAGCTCCCTCTACACTGTCCCCATCAAACACTCCCAGGACAGGTATAGCACAGGGTTAGATACAGAGTAAAGCTCCCTCTACACTGTCCCCATCAAACACTCCCAGGACAGGTACAGCACAGGGTTAGATACAGAGTAAAGCTCCCTCTACACTGTCCCCATCAAACACTCCCAGGTCAGGTACAGCATGTGGTTAGATACAGAGTAAAGCTCCCTCTACACTGTCCCCATCAAACACTCCCAGGACAGGTACAGCACGGGGTTAGATACAGAGTAAAGCTCCCTCTACACTGTCCCCATCAAACACTCCCAGGTCAGGTACAGCATGTGGTTAGATACAGAGTAAAGCTCCCTCTACACTGTCCCCATCAAACACTCCCAGGACAGGTACAGCACGGGGTTAGATACAGATTAAAGCTCCCTCTACACTGTCTCCATCAAATACTCCCAGGACAGGTGCAGCATGTGGTTAGATACAGAGTACAGCTCTCTCTACACTGTCCCCATCAAACACTCCCAGGACAGGTACAGCACAGGGTTAGATACAGATTAAAGCTCCCTCTACACTGTCCCCATCAAACACTCCCAGGACAGGTACAGCACAGGGTTAGATACAGAGTAAAGCTCCCTCTACACTGTCCCCATCAAACACTCCCAGGACAGGTACAGCACGGGGTTAGATACAGATTAAAGCTCCCTCTACACTGTCTCCATCAAATACTCCCAGGACAGGTGCAGCATGTGGTTAGATACAGAGTACAGCTCTCTCTACACTGTCCCCATCAAACACTCCCAGGACAGGTACAGCACAGGGTTAGATACAGAGTAAAGCTCCCTCTACACTGTCCCCATCAAATACTCCCAGGACAGGTACAGCACGGGGTTAGATTCAGAGTAAAGCTCTCTCTACACTGTTCCCATCAAACACTCCCAGGTCAGGTACAGCATGTGGTTAGATACAGAGTAAAGCTCTCTCTACACTGTCCCCATCAAACACTCCCAGGACAGGTACAGCACACGGTTAGATTCAGAGTAAAGCTCCCTCTACACTGTCCCCCATCAAACACTCCCAGGACAGGTACAGCACACGGTTAGATTCAGAGTAAAGCTCCCTCTACACTGTCCCCCATCAAACACTCCCAGGACAGGTACAGCACGGGGTTAGATACAGAGTAAAGCTCCCTCATCATTGTAATAATTGCAAAATGCAGGAGATCTCAAATAAAAACCGGAAATAGTAAGAATAGTTGAGCAGAGGGGATCCAGGGATTTCAGTTATGACAATAGACTAGAGAAATCAGAGTTGGTCTCCTTCCAGAAGGGAAACTCGAGAGGAGAGGTTGAAAAGCAGAAGTTACTGATTTAAGGTGAATGAGAAAATAAGAAAGATAGTGTGAGAAAAAAGCTTTTCGCACAGCAGAGGTTTGGATTTGGCATGTACTGTGTGCGAGATACTGGAGGCTGATTCAATCAGGACACAGAATCATTATCCAAAAAAGTCAGGAATCTTCTGAGGAGAGAGAAACAGAGCTTCAGCAGGACAACCTTCCAACTGATCTCTTTAATATTATCTTTCCCTTCCAGCCTACCACCATCCTTCAGTTGTCCTCAGCACCAGCCACTTCAAATTAACTGAGAAATTAGCCCATGATGGACTGAGTGGTCTCCTCCTGTATAAAGTTAAAGTTTATTTATTAGTCACAAGTGGGCTTACATTAACACTGCCGTGAAGTTACTGTGAAATTCCCACACTCCAGCACCTGTTCGGGTCAATACACTTAACCAGCATGTCTTTCAGACAGTGAGAGGAAACCAGAGCACCCGGAGGAAACCCACACAGACATGGGAGAACTTGCAGACTCCGCACAGACAGTGACCCAAACTGGGAATTGAACCCAGTTCCCTGGTGCTGCGAGGCAACAGTGCTGACCACTGTGCCAGCTCTGTGTTTCATTATGCATTTTTTTGTCTGTGTATTTTTGTTTGTTCATTAATGGGACATGGGCATCGTTGGCTGGCCAGCATTTAGTACCCATCCCTAGCTGGCCTTGGAGGGCAGTTGAGACTCAACCACATTATGTACATGAGTTTATCACTGTCCCCCTGAGCTGTTCCCCGCCTCCTCAGTGCCTTGCCCTCCCCCCTTCCATGCCCTGCACTGCCCTTGCCCTGCATGCCCTGCGCGACAGCCGGTGCCCACACTGCGTCCCTGGTATCTGTCAATACTCATTACAGTGTCACATCAGGAATTGAACTGGTGACCATCTCCCTGCGTTCAGACTCAACAACCAGACTGACCTTCATAGAGAGGAGAGAAATCCACAGAGTAAAAAGGAGAGAGAGGAAAATCTGGAAGAGCTGGAACCGGATGGAGCATTATGAGGCAGGGAGTGCCAGGAGATAAGAGTTGAAAAGGTCTTGCCAAGAGCAGCTGATAGATTGTTAAATACGGTAATTAAGAAAGCCCAACATCTTTGGAGAAAGTGGAGTGTTGTTTCTAATCCGTAAGCAAGTGTTTGACTTGTACCCTGTCTAAGTGGCTTCATGCAAATCAGTCCGTATGGCAAAAAGTCAACAGACCATTTAAAATGCCGATGTTCCACTGTAATCAGGCAGTCTCACTTTAGTAGCCATCCCATAATCACGTCCCGCACTCAAGCTGCAGAGCCTGAGAACACAACTCCAGATGTGACACAGTGACCAGCCCCTTCCCCCTTACCCCGTCTCCCACCCACTAACCCCTCATCCACTCAGTTACCCCCTCACCCACTCAGTTACCCCCTCACTCACTCAGTTACCCCCTCACTCACTCAGTTACCCTCTCACCCACTCAGTTACCCCCTCACCCACTCAGTTACCCCCTCACTCACTCAGTTACCCCTCTCACCCAGTTACCCTCTCACCCACTCAGTTACCCCTCACCCACTCACTTACCCCCTCATCCACTCACTTACCCCCTCAGTTACCCCCTCATCCACTCAGTTACCCCCTCATCCACTCAGTTACCCACTCAGTTACCCCCTCACCCCCTCAGTTACCCCCTCACCCACTCAGTTACCCCCTCAGTTACCCCCTCACCCCCTCAGTTACCCCCTCAGTTACTCAGTTACCCCCTCAGTTACTCAGTTACCCCCTCATCCACTCAGTTACCCCCGTTACCCCCTCACCCACTCAGTTACCCCCTCACCCACTCAGTTACCCCCTCATCCAGTTACCCCCTCACTTACTCAGTTACCCCCTCACCCACTCAGTTACCCCCTCACCCACTCAGTTACCCCCTCATCCAGTTACCCCCTCACTTACTCAGTTACCCCCTCACCCAGTTACCCTCTCACCCACTCAATATCTCCTCACCCACCCAGTACCCCCTAACCTACCCCCTAACCCCTCACCCATCCATCTTCCAAACCCACGACCACTTCTATCTAGAGGGACAAGGGCAGCAGATACATGCAAGTTCCCCTCCAAACCACTCACCATGCTGACTTGGAAATATATCGCCATTTCTTCACAGTCACGGGGTCAAAATCCTGGAATTCCCTCCCTAACGGTATCATGGGCCAACCCACAACACGTGGGCTGCAGAGATTTCAGGTGGCAGCTCAGCACCACCTTCTCAAGGGCAGCTAGGGATGGGCAATAAATGCTGGCCAGCCAGCAATGCCCATGTCTCCCGAATGAATTTTTAAAAACCATCACCCACCCAGTACCCCACCCCCACACACCTTGTGTCTGTGTGTGTGTATCCTGTGCATGGTGTGTGTGTGTTACACACAGTGTGCGGGTTATCCCTGATGTGCATGTTACAAATCATAGAATCATAGAACCCGACAGTGCAGAAAGAGGCCCTTCAGCCCATCGAGTCTGCACCGAACACAATCCCACCCAGTCCCTACCCCCATATTATACCCACTAATCCCTCCAACCTACACATCCCTGGACACTAAGGGGCAATTTTTTAGCATGGCCAATCAACCTAACCCGCACATCTTTGGTCTGTGGGAGGAAACCGGAGTACCCGGAGGAAACCCACACAGACACGAGGAGAATGTGCAAACTCCACACAGACAGTGACCCAAGCCGGGAATCAAACCCCGGTCCCTGGAGCTGTGAAGCAGCAGTGCCAGCCACTGTGCTACCGTGCTGCCATGGTGTGCATGTTATGCATGGTGTGTGTGTTATCTGTGGTGTGCGTGTTGGTGCACACATCGTTATGGATATTGTTGAATGTGACACTGTGACTGGCTCACAACTCAGAGTCTGTATTCATGTTTCACACAGGAGAGGGTCAGCAGCAGGCACTGGGATCAGTGTGGGTTTGTGGGGCTCAGGGATGTGGGGGTCAGAGGTCGTGCCTCACTGGAATGAAAAGGTTTCCATCCAAAGACTGAAAAGGTCAATGCTGCCCCCTTGTGTCGATATTATGAACAGTTACAGTGTCGCTGCTTCTGATACATGACCTACATTCCAAATCTGAAAGCGGAGAGGGGAAGAGGGGAAGAGGGGCAGAGGGGCAGAGGGGGGGAAGAGGGGGAAAGAGGGGAAGGGGGGGAAAGAGGGGAAGGGGGGAAAGAGGGGAAGGGGGGGAAGAGGGGAAGGGGGGGAAGAGGGGAAGGGGGGAAGAGGGGGAGAGGGGAGGGGGAAAGAGGGGAAGAGGGGGAGGGGGGGAAGAGGGGGAGAGGGGGGAAGAGGGGGAGAGGGGGGAAGAGGGGGGGAAGAGGGGGAGAGGGGAAGAGGGGGAAAGAGGGGGGGAAGAGGGGGCGAAGAGGGGAAGAGGGGAAGAGGGGGAAGAGGGGGAAGAGGGGGAAGAGGGGGAAAGAGGGGGGGAAAGAGGGGGGGAAAGAGGGGGGAGGGTGGAAGAGGGGGGAGGGTGGAAGAGGGGGGAGGGTGGAAGAGGGGGGAGGGGGGAGGAGGGGAAGAGGGGGGAGAGGGGTGGAAGGGGTGAAGTGGGGAGGCGGGAGAGGGCTGGAAGGTGGGGGGGAGAAATGCAGAGGGGTGGACAGGGGTGGAGGGGGGGACAGAGGGGTAGAGTGGGGAGAGGGTCGGGACGGAAGGGGCAGGGTGATGGGGGCAGAGGGGTGGGGGTGTGGAGGATGAGGGGGCAGTGGGGGGAGGGAAGAGGTGGAGGGGGGGAGGGCCGGGGGAGAGAGCTGAGGAGAGGGAGACCGGTGGAGGAGGGGAGCGGGGGAGAGGGGGCTGGGAGAGGGGAGGGTTGATGGGGAGAGGAGCGGAGGAGGAGGAAAGAGACAGAGGGGGAGGGAAAGTAGGGGAGGGTTAGGGTGGGAATTGCGAGCTTGGGGCAGCTGAAGACACGACCAGTGAAGCAATTTAAAATCACCAATGCTCCCAAGGCCAGAATTGGAGGGGTGCAGAGATCAGGAGGGTTGTTGGGGCTGGAGGAGATTGCAGAGATTGGAGGAGTGAGATAAGGGAGGGATTTGTAACAAAGAAAAGAATTTATAAACTGAGGGAATTTGTTCAGCAGGGGTCAGTGTCACTGAGTAAGAAGCTGGAGGGAGTGAGGGTTAGGGTGGGCTGAGGTGGAGGGAGTGAGGGTTAGGGTGGGCTGCGGTGGAGGGAGTGAGGGTTAGGGTGGGCTGAGGTGGAGGGAGCAAGGGTTAGGACGGGCTGCAGTGGAGGGAGTGAGGGTTAGGACGGGCTGCGGTGGAGGGAGTGAGGGTTAGGGTGGGCTGCGGTGGAGGGAGCGAGGGTTAGGGCAGCGGCAGAAGACCATTCGGCCCATCGAGTCTGCACCGACTCTCTAAAAGAGCATCTCACCCAGGTCCTCCCCTCCACCCACGTACCCCTGCGCATTTCCCATGACCAATCCAGCTAATCTACACATCTTTGGACTGTGAGACGAAACTGGAGCACCTGGAGAAAACCCACGCAGACACGGGGAGAACGTGCAAACTCCACAGAGAGAGTGACTCAAGGCCGGGTCCCTGCAAAGCAACAGTGCTAACCACGGTAACACTGTGCCTTCAACATAGTGAAATGTGCATGAATGCTTCACAGGAACAGTCATCAATCAAAGTACATCAAACCACTCACACACATACCTGCACAGATGACCAAAACCTTCATCAAAGACGGAGATTGTCAGGAAGCAGAATGTCGAGGACAGATTGTGTGAGCAGTGTAACCTCCCAGAATCAGTATGTTTAGTACAGAGAGATATCCTTTCATTCCCTTAGGCTGTGTACAACAATTAAATCATTCAGCAGAAAGCTGAAAAATAAAGAAGGATATTTATTCTCACGTTCTAAGCCCAAAGAAATTCAATATTACACTCAACCAGAGTTAATACGCAGATCTGGCTTAAATATGAGGTCTACTGCAGTGGAATAGCTGAAACATAGTGTCCCGCACATTAGAGTCAACTATCAGACAGGAAGCCACACCAAGGAAGCTGAACCCAGTGAGAGTCAGCACCTTCAGGAGAGGGACTGAACCCCAGTGAGAGTCAGCACCTTCAGGAGAGGGACTGAACCCCAGTGAGAGTCAGCACCTTCAGGAGAGGGACTGAACCCCAGTGAGAGTCAGCACCTTCAGGAGAGGAGCTGAACCCCAGTGAGAGTCAGGTTGGCACTGCCAGTGTGCCAGGGGCAGTGCCAGTTCACAACTCTGCCATGTCCCTGATCACCTGGAGTTACAGTGCCCCCACCCAGCGGTGAATATTGTGTCTGGTCTCCGTTTTCCAGAAGCAGTTGTGATTGTGTTGGTGTTGGGTTCCACCGGTGAGTGGGAACGTTCCCAAAGTTACAGTGTTAAGCTGGTTATGAATATTTAAATATGGTTAAATAAATGGTAATTGAGTTTACCCCTTGCTGGGTATGAACCTGCAACATTGCCAGTGTGGGGGGAGATATTCTGATCCTGAGATTTACTCACTGCTAATCCCATTTCCACCCTCTCGTGTCTCAGGCGGAGAGCTGTAGGTCCAGAGAAAGTCCAGCTCCAGAGATCTCAGTATAAATTTCCAATGGGTCGATGTTCCCCTTACCATCCAGACTTGGAACAAAATCACCGTTCCTTCCCTGTCACTGGGTCAAACTCCTGGAATTCTCTCACACCACGGTGGGGGTGAACTGACACGAGCTGGACAGCAGCAATTCAACAAGGCAGTTCACCACCATCCTCTCGAGGACAATTAGGGATGGGTAATAAATGCCAGCCCAGCCAGCAAGGCCTGCTTTCTGCCAATGAATAAAGGAAACACTGTGAGATTGCTGCGCTGTCGGGGGTGCTGCACTGTCAGAGGCTCTGCAATGTCAGAGGTGCTGCGCCGTCGGGGGTGCTGCACTGTCAGAGGCTCTGCAATGTCGGGGGTGCTGCGCCGTCGGTTGAGACGTTTACTGGGTCTTTCCTGCCCTGATGGTTGTGTTTGAACAACAAGAGATTTTTTTCTGGACAATATCTTTCACACAACCAAATCCTGCAACAACATCCTGTTATATTTATTTTCCTGTGATTTGCTGGGATGTCCTGTGCTTATGAACCAGAAGTGTCAATTTTTCACTTCCTTCAGTATAATCTCTGTCTGTGCTGCTAACTCCCTCCCTCCCCCAGTCACCAGTCTACCTCTCCACAGGGCTTGTGTACACACGCCTGGTGCCCGTGTACTCACGCCTGAGGCCTGTGTACTCATGGTTGGAATCTGTGTCCCCACTCTTGGTGCCTGTGTACCCACAGTCAGAGCCTGTGTACCCACACTCGAGGCCTGTGTACCCACACTAGGAGCCTGTGTACCCACACTCAAGGCCTGTGTACCCACACTAGGAGCCTGTGTACCCACACTCGGGGCCTGTGTACCCACACTCGGGGCCTGTGTACCCACACTCGGGGCCTGTGTACCCACACTCGGGGCCTGTGTACCCACACTCGGGGCCTGTGTACCCACACTCGAGGCCTGTGTACCCACACTAGGAGCCTGTGTACCCAGGCTAGGGGACTGTGTGCCCACGCTCAGGGCCCGTGCACCATCAGAAACCTCAGTTCACGTCAGGTCACCCAGTCAAAGCTGAGCTCTCGGTCACTGGGACCTCAGACAAACTTTAAGGTCATCACCTGATACACTCTGACCTGTGTACCCACCCGAGGGGACTATGCACCTGCCTCGGGGAGCGTGTACCCGCGCTCGGAGTCTGTATTATCCCATTTTGTTTGTGATGCAGTTCATTCTTTTGAAGTTTCCCCATCAGCAGCACAGGGTGAGTGGAATTGTACAGAGACTAACACAGGTTACACCATGAGAAAACTCACCGTGTGTTTTCCCCCAGTGTCGATGTGTGCAGGGTGCTCTAGGGTGGAGCTGTTGAAGGTGATTAAAGGAGTTTGAGATAAAAGGGAAGAAAGTATTTCCTCTGCCGGGGAAGAGGCAGATCAAAGAGGCTGAAATTTAGAGTTAGTGAAAATCTGAACTCACTCCCCCAACAAGCTGCTGAGGCTGAGGATATCTGTCAGGAAGGAAGGAAGGTCACAGAGTTCTGTAGAACGATCATTTAGATCCAAACTGTTAATTCTTTTTCCCTCCACAGTTGCTGCCAGACCTGCTGAGTTTATTCAGCAATTTCTACAGAATCAAGGTGAATAAATGAAATTAAACAGAGTAACTGTCATCACATTGAATGGCAGAAAGGGCTTGAAGGACTGAATGGCCTCCTCCTGGTCCCAGGTAACAGATTTGAGGGGCTGAATGGCCCTCTCCTGGTCCCAGGTAACAGATTTGAGGGCCTGAATGGCCCTCTCCTGTTTCCAGGTTCTGCAGGTTAACATTACACAGAGCTAGATTCTGTCTCAGAATCAAAGATTAAACAAATCAGGAGGAACATTAGGAATTAAAACATTGTTTTTCTCATTTTCTTGGAAGGATTTAACCCACTTAATTCAAAATACATTCAAGAGGGAGAGTGAAGTAAAATGGAGAGGGGTCAGAGGTGAAGCAAGGAGACCCCAGGGAAACATCCCAAACTCTTAATGAAAATCATCCTGTTTATCCCATTCCAGCTCTCGATACCTCCCCCATCTCGATACCTCCCCCATCTCGCCCCAACACTCTATACAGTGACCTTAGGGAGGAGTTCAGCCAGGCTTTCAGCTCCTGATCAGCATCCTGGGAATCCCACTGTGATACCGGGACGGCCAACACTCATCAATCATTTAAATAATAATGTATCATGATGGTTGATAATGATTAATTCACTGCCGCGGGGATGGCGGAGTGGGGGGGGGGGGGGTTAATTCGCTAATATAAATATACCCTCTTCACTCAGCGAGGCCAAACACATCACAGAAAACAGAACAAAACTCCAATTCCTCATCATCACAAACTTAATCCTTTTTACAAAGATTCCCATTAATAACATTCCTTATAAAACAGCACAATTAACAGTGCACTCAGCAACTACGCAGCACTCCCTCAGCACTGACCCTCTGACAGTGCGGCGCTCCCTCAGCACTGTCCCTCTGACAGTGCGGCGCTCCCTCAGCACCGACCCTCTGACAGTGCGGCGCTCCCTCAGCACCGACCCTCTGACAGTGCGGCGCTCCCTCAGCACCGACCCTCTGACAGTGCGGCGCTCCCTCAGCACCGACCCTCTGACAGTGCGGCGCTCCCTCAGCACCGACCCTCTGACAGTGCGGCGCTCCCTCAGCACCGACCCTCTGACAGTGCGGCGCTCCCTCAGCACCGACCCTCTGACAGTGCGGCGCTCCCTCAGCACCGACCCTCTGACAGTGCGGCGCTCCCTCAGCACCGACCCTCTGACAGTGCGGCGCTCCCTCAGCACCGACCCTCTGACAGTGCGGCGCTCCCTCAGCACCGACCCTCTGACAGTGCGGCGCTCCCTCAGCACCGACCCTCTGACAGTGCGGCGCTCCCTCAGCACCGACCCTCTGACAGTGCGGCGCTCCCTCAGCACCGACCCTCTGACAGTGCGGCGCTCCCTCAGCACCGACCCTCTGACAGTGCGGCGCTCCCTCAGCACCGACCCTCTGACAGTGCGGCGCTCCCTCAGCACCGACCCTCTGACAGTGCCGCGCTCCCTCAGCACCGACCCTCTGACAGTGCGGCGCTCCCTCAGCACCGACCCTCTGACAGTGCCGCGCTCCCTCAGCACCGACCCTCTGACAGTGCGGCGCTCCCTCAGCACCGACCCTCTGACAGTGCGGCGCTTCCTCAGCACCGACCCTCTGACAGTGCGGCGCTCCCTCAGCACCGACCCTCTGACAGTGCGGCGCTCCCTCAGCACCGACCCTCTGACAGTGCGGCGCTCCCTCAGCACCGACCCTCTGACAGTGCGGCGCTCCCTCAGCACCGACCCTCTGACAGTGCGGCGCTCCCTCAGCACCGACCCTCTGACAGTGCGGCGCTCCCTCAGCACCGACCCTCTGACAGTGCCGCGCTCCCTCAGCACCGACCCTCTGACAGTGCCGCACTCCCTCAGTACTGTCCCTCTGACAGTGCGGCACTCCCTCAGCACCGACCCTCTGACAGTGCGGCACTCCCTCAGTACCGTCCCTCTGACAGTGCGGCACTCCCTCAGTACCGACCCTCTGACAGTGCGGCACTCCCTCAGTACTGTCCCTCTGACAGTGCGGCACTCCCTCAGTACCGACCCTCTGACAGTGCGGCACTCCCTCAGTACTGTCCCTCTGACAGTGCCGCACTCCCTCAGTACTGACCCTCTGACAGTGCGGCACTCCCTCAGTACTGTCCCTCTGACAGTGCCGCACTCCCTCAGTACTGTCCCTCTGACAGCGCGGCACTCCCTCAGTACTGTCCCTCTGACAGTGCGGCACCTTGTTGGCCTGCATTATGTTCCCAAGTCTCTAGTGAGGGGATTTGAATCCATAACCTTCTGACTCAGGGGCAAGACAGCGAGTCACTGAGCCGTTGCTGTTTCCTGGACGGAGAGACAGACCCTCACACATACAGGCACATCCCTGAGGGAACTCACCAGATGCACCAAGCCTCCAGAAATCATTTTGCAGACAATATTCCCTTCCTTCTGATCCGTGCTTTTCCTGGTTTGATGGATGGATCAATCCCGGCTTGTTCCCTGAGAGAGGTTCATCGCTGACTCAGCACTCTGTCATTTTGCTGAGTGCGAAAGATGACTCAGTCTTTTCTTGCAGCCAATCAGTAGCCTGTTACCGGGTCTGATTCCATCCAATCCTTTTTGCCGACTCACTCAGTGAAGATTCTCATTCATTCTTATTTCAATATTAATATTTCAATAAAGGAAAATATCCCTCAACATTAATCACTAATATCAAACAAAAACCTTCAAGGGAGTGAGTGAAAAGTGATTGAGGGAGGGAGTGCATGGGAAAGAGTGAGTGTAGGATGGTGAGTGTAGGAGGAGGTGAGTTTAGGAGGAGGTGAGTTTAGGACGGTGAGTGTAAGAGGGTGAGTGTAGGAGGAGGTGAGTGTAGGAGGAGCTGTGTGTAGGAGGGTGAGTGTAGGAGGAGGTGAGTGTAGGAGGAGCTGTGTGTAGGAGGGTGAGTGTAGGAGGAGGTGAGTGTAAGAGGAGGTGAGTGTAGGAGGAGGCGAGTGTAGGAGGAGGCGAGTGTAGGAGGAGGCGAGTGTACAAGTTAGTGCAAATAAGAGAGGGAGTGAGTGAGTGAGGGAGAGAGTGAGTCAATGTGGGAGGGAATGTTTATGGGAGGGAGCGAGTGTGGGTGAAAGGGAGTCTGAGAGTGTAGAGGGAGGAAGTGAGGAGGGATGAGGGACGGAGTGAGTGCAGAGGGAGTGATGGAGTGAGGGAACAAATGTGAGAGTGAGTGAGGGAGCAAGTGAGGAAGCAAGTGAGGGAGGGAGTGAGTGAGTGTGGTCAGAGGGAGTAGTGAGGGAATGAATAACGGGATTGGAAGGAGCGATGAAGGGAGCAAGGGAGGGAGTGAGTGAGGGAGGGAGTGAGTGAGGAAGGGAGTGAGTGAGGGCATGATCCAGATACCATCACTGCACATTGTAATAAAAGTCTAATTTCCTCTTGAAAGCCTTGGTTGAAGTTGTCTCCAGCACACGTTCAGGCCATGCATTCCAGAGCTGTGTGAAGCTGTTTCTCTCACCACTATTGCTGTCCTCTCATTCGCGATCCGATCACGAGTGGGAACGATTTCGCCCTATCTGCTCTGTCCAGCCCCCCCTCATGGTTTTGAATACCTCTATCAAATCTCCTGTCAGCCTTCTTCCCTCCCAGCTTCTACAAATTATCTTCATAACTGAAGATTCCCACTCCTGGAATCATGCTTATTCACCTTTTCTGCACTTTCTCCAATGTCTTTAAATCATTGATAAAGTGTGACGTCCAGAACTATACACAATACTCCAGCTGAGGTCTAACTTGTATCGTTAACAAGTTCGGCATATCCTTCTTGTTTTAGTACTCTATGTCCTGATTAAAGCTTTATTAACTGCTCTCTCCGCCTGTCCGTTCACTGTCAATGAGTTATGTACATATACACTCATCCCTCTACTCTTCCACCCACTTTGGAGTTGTACCCTCTCTTTAATACTGTCTCTCCACATTCTTCCAACCAAAATCAATCGCTTCCCATTTCTCTGCAATGAACTTCATCTGCAGCTGTGGGCCCATTCCACCAACTTGTCAATGTCCTTTTGACACTGTCCTCCTCACAGCTCACAATGCTTCTAACTTTCCTTTCATTCCATTAACACAGCAGATGCAGCCATCGTAACATCCTCCCTTCCCACAAGATTGAGAGATGTGGGAAATGCTTGTTTGTATTCATTCCTGGGCAGCCTCTTCAGCTATTCCCTTAGTGCAGAGAAAGAGTTGCCAACACTCCCAGTATTTGGTGGTGTCATCAAACATTAACCTGGACTTTCCTCAGGAACTCTGGGAAAATTTGTTCTCCTGTTTCCCTCCAGAATCCCCCACAGCAGACAATCCCAGGGTGCATTGGTCCTTGCTGCAAGTGAACAGTAGAGTGGTTTCTGGAACAAAGAGGATTGTGGGTACTGTGGCCCCCATTACTGACCAATTGCCTGCAGATTCACATGGTGATGACCAATGACAGGAGATGTGGAGAGGGTTCAATGGAGGTAAGAGATCATGTGATGAGAGGCCTTGGTGTAAAATCCAACCAGACTTACCAGCCCTGGTGGGGAGGGGGCAGGGGAGGAGGGTGGGGGGGTGGGGGGGTGGGGAGGGAAAGTGGCAGGGGTGGTGGCGGTGTTCTTGACTCTGACCCTGACCCTGATCTTGAACCTGATGTTGATCCTACCCCCTACTCTGACCAAGGGACTGATCCAAGTGCTGACCCAGACCCAGGTACTGACCCTTGACCCCTGATCCTGGGACTGCCCTGCCTCCCATCTTTTCCCAAAGTTAAATAGAAACAAACCAGAATTCAAAGATACAAAAATATAACAGCTTTAAACTTGATTTAACAATAATTTAATTGCTACATAGTCATTAGCCTTCCTCTGTGCAAGTCAGGTTTACTCTGGTCCAGTGTCTACACATATTGTGCAATTTTTAAAAATGTTTTTTACTCTGTTGGAATTAATTGGAAGTTTGCAGCAGTAAATATTATTCATTCATTTTATTAAGGGGTTAAGGTTACTGTGTTCATGAGCTCAGCATTTCAGGAGACTAATTTCTATTTAAACCACACCTGCTCAGCAAAGAAACCCCTCAGAATGAGATGTGAAGTGGTCAGGATTCTGCTCCTGGCAGTGTTCCATGTGCCCTGTGTGTTCAGGAGTTTTAATTTTGCTTTAATTAAGTATTGTGTCTGAACGAATGGTAGAGTGGCACAGTGGTTAGCACTGCTGCCTCACAGCGCCAGGGACCCTGGTTCAATTCTGGCTTCAGGTGACTGTCTGTGTGGAGTTTGCACATTCTCCCTGTGTCTGCATGGGTTTCCTCCGGGTGCTCCGGTTTCCTCCCACAGTCCAAAGATGTGCGGGTTAGGTGGATTGGCCATGCTAAATTGATGCTTAGTGTCAGGGAGACTAGCTAGCATAAATACCTGGGGTAAAGGAGAGAGGGATTGTGGTCAGTGCAGACTTGATGGGCTGAATAGCCTCTGTCTGCACAGTATGCAGAATTCATACAGCATAATTCAAATTCAGAGCAGAAAATTCTCCACCTGCTTCACATTAAACTGCCAGCAGGTGGCAACAGAGGATTACACACACACACACACACTGAAACACACACAGTCAGGCGGATACACACATACCCTCAGTCGCTGATCAGGCTGACTGTTCATCGTCATGGATACCAGCCCATGTGGTTAGCTTGGATGTTTGCCAGTGAGAGGGATCTGAATGATCCAGCACTCTGTCCTTGACCCCCGGACAAAATGACAGTTGTCTCTGTCTCTCAGATTAACCAATCTACGCCTCTGAGGGGCAATGAGACAGATGCCCATTCTCTATAAACTCAGGGGCATCAATATAAGATCATCACTGATGAACCCAGTTAAGAACTCAGGAGAAACCTGTTTATCCAGCGAGTGATGCAAACTCAGTCGGAAAAGGTTGAGATGGATGGCTGGATTGAAGGGAAAATGGATGAACAGCAGGCAGCCAGGAAATTGGGGATATATTAATAGGATGAGGTGAACTAGGGTCTGATCATGCAGTTACCAACCTAAGCATATTCCTGGGTGATTTGTCACATGACTTGATCCCCACCCCCCCCCCCCCCCAACCATTATTGGGCCAACACCTCCACCTCTGACGAAGGGTCATCTAGACTCGGAACGTTGGCTCCATTCTCTCTCCATAGATGCTGTCAGACCTGCTGAGATTTTCCAGCATTTTCTGCTTCTGTTTCAGATTTATCATTCCACAGTTCTTGGTTTTTACCTCCATCCCGGTGTCTCAAGGCTCCCTAGGCCAATCAGGAAGCAGACTCATTTCCCAATCATAGAATCCCTACAGTGCAGAAGGGGGCCATTCAGCCCATTGAGTCTGCACCAACAATGATCCCGCCCAGCCCTATCTCTGTAACACCACAGATTTACCCCACTAATCTATGCATCCCGGGACACTAAGGGACAATTTAGCTTGACCAATGCACCTAACCTGCACATCTTTGGAATGTGAGAGGAAACCGGAGCACCCAGAGGAAGCCCACACAGACACGGGGAGAATGTGCAAACTCCACACAGACAGTGACTCAAGCCAGGAATTGAACCCAGGTCCCTGACACTGTGAGGCAGCAGTGCTAACCACTGTGCCACCCGTGCCATCGGATGATACTTGACTGCCAGCCAATCAACCTTCTCCGTTCATTTTCAATACTTGTATATCTGGTAAAGAGGAATGTTTCAAAAAAATTACAAAACAAATCAGAGGCCGGGATGTTACAGCCGTTCACACAGGAGGTACTTTCCCATCCCGCTGCAGTGAACGGAATTTTGGCTGGGTGCCAAATGCTCCGACTTCACTGCGGCGGGAATGTGGCATGAATAGGCAGGAGGATATACTGGCATTGGAGGAGGTGCAGAGGAGATTCACTAAGTTGATTCCACAGTTGAGAGGGTTGGCTTATGAGGATCACTGAGCCCATCCTGGAGAGTTGGCAAGCCTTTGGCCGGAATCTCCTGTGGAGCTTACACTGCTACTGAGCAGTTTGGCTAAATGACCTATTTCTGTCTATCAGTTCTCTGTGAAACTACAAATATAGGACTGGTTTAAATACACTTTAACCAATAACTTCAAACTATTATTCTTCACAAAGGTGCGTAGTACAACGTGAATAGAAAGATCACCGGATTTACTCTTTAATGGTTATTTGTGATTTGAAACACTTGATCAAACAATGAATCTTCAACCACTGTTTGCTTAGCTTAAACAAACTTCATTTCAAATACAATTTATTTAATGTAACACCTGTGTGTTCCTATAACTACACACATCAACATGTACAGAATGAATCAAAAACCACAGGAGATAACTCTGCACAGATTAACTTCTTTGCTACATAAACCGTGATAAAATCTATTACATATTTCATATCTTCAAAACTTAGAAAAATAACTCAGGATAATGCAAATTATCTACATGAAAAACCCCAAATGTGTAAATTGACCCTTAAATAAATGGTCGCAAGAGGGACTGAATATGTGACAGCCTAATGTTTCACAAAAATAGGATTCTCAAAACACATAATCTATGCTGGCATATCAGTGTAGTACTGAGGGAGTGCCGCACGTCAGAGGATCTGTACCAAGGGAGTGCCGCACTGTCAGAGGATCTGTACCAAGGGAGTGCTGCACTGTCAGAGGATCTGTACCAAGGGAGTGCCGCATTGTCAGAGGGACAGTACTGAGGGAGTGCTGCACTGTCAGAGGATCTGTACCAAGGGAGTGCTGCATTGTCAGAGGGACAGTACTGAGGGAGTATGGCACTGTCAGAGGATCTGTACCAAGGGAGTGCTGCATTGTCAGAGGGACAGTACTGAGGGAGTGCTGCATTGTCAGAGGGACAGTACTGAGGGAGTGCTGCATTGTCAGAGGATCTGTACCAAGGGAGTGCTGCATTGTCAGAGGGACAGTACTGAGGGAGTGCTGCATTGTCAGAGGATCTGTACCAAGGGAGTGCCGCATTGTCGGAGGATCTGTACCAAGGGAGTGCCGCACTGTCAGAGGGACAGTACTGAGGGAGTGCCGCACTGTCAGAGGATCTGTACCAAGGGAGTGCTGCATTGTCGGAGGATCTGTACCAAGGGAGTGCCGCACTGTCAGAGGGACAGTACTGAGGGAGTGCCGCACTGTCAGAGGATCTGTACCAAGGGAGTGCTGCATTGTCAGAGGGACAGTACTGAGGGAGTGCTGCACTGTCAGAGGATCTGTACCAAGGGAGTGCCGCATTGTCAGAGGGACAGTACTGAGGGAGTGCTGCATTGTCAGGGGCAGTACTGAGGGAGTGCTGCATTGTCAGGGGCAGTACTGAGGGAGTGCTGCATTGTCAGAGGGACAGTACTGAGGGAGTGCTGCATTGTCAGGGGCAGTACTGAGGGAGTGCTGCATTGTCAGAGGGACAGTACTGAGGGAGTGCTGCATTGTCAGGGGCAGTACTGAGGGAGTGCTGCATTGTCAGGGGCAGTCCTGAGGGAGTGCTGCATTGTCAGAGGGACAGTACTGAGGGAGTGCTGCATTATCAGGGGCAGTACTGAGGGAGAGCTGCATTGTCAGAGGGACAGTACTGAGGGAGTGCTGCATTGTCAGAGGGACAGTACTGAGGGAGTGCTGCATTGTCAGAGGGACAGTACTGAGGGAGTGCTGCATTGTCAGAGGGACAGTACTGAGGGAGTGCTGCATTGTCAGAGGGA
Source organism: Carcharhinus amblyrhynchos (assembly GCF_965287045.1). NCBI lineage: Eukaryota > Metazoa > Chordata > Chondrichthyes > Carcharhiniformes > Carcharhinidae > Carcharhinus > Carcharhinus amblyrhynchos. The sequence goes on along the minus strand of NC_137353.1, from coordinate 16,052,135 downwards.
CAGTAACGAGGGAGTTCTTGTGAGTCTGTGCGTGTGTGAACCAATGTGTGAGTCTGTGTGTGTGTGTGTGTGTGTGTGTGTGTGTGTGTGTGTGTGTGTTTGTAGCAATGGAAACATGTGCTATAACAGCCAGTGTCAATGAGTAAGTAGCAGCCCAAGAATGAGATGCCTCCCAGTCCATTGCAGCAGGCTGTGGCAAGATGTCCTCCTTCTGCAGGGACCACCGGAACAAAAACCACCCCCTCCCCACCACACACACACACACACACACACACACACACACACACACACACAACCCCTCAACCCTTCATTACCTAGAGCTTTGCTAAAACCACTCCTGGATTAGAGTTTATTGTTTTTGTCTCGTTATCTAAGTGTGAGGAGTGGATGCAATGAAGGTTTGTTGGATTAATGGCTGGGGTGAGAAGGGATTTGGTCTATATTATCTGGAGTTTAATCCAATGGGAGGCAATCTTATTAAAACATATAAGCCCTTCAGGGTGGATCCTGGGAGATTTTCTGACCGGAATAGACTAGAATCAGGGGTTTTTGTTTTAAAATAAAAGGCTTTCCTTTTAAGATAAAATTGAGGAGAATCTTCCTCTCTCAGAAGGTGATTAATCTGTGGAATTCTTTTCCCCAGAGAGCAGTGGGTTCTGTGGGTCATTCAATTGATTCAAGGCAGAGATTGGCAGATCTTTGACTGACGAGGTGACTGGAGTACAGACCAGAAAGTGGAGTCAAGAGACCCATAGGCTTACAGTCTATTGTCTCCTCAGATAAGATATTGAGAGACCCCCAGCAATGAATGGACAGGGATTCAGGCGCTGGTGCAGTGAGAGAGTTTACTCAATGTTATCGGGGTGATTACTGACAGAGGTTGTTAGAACGCAGGCTGCCAATTCTGTCAGCAGATGTGAATACACAATGTTCCTCAGTCCTTCTGACAGGATAATAACACACCACTCATTCCAACTGGACAGTTTGCCCTCTGAACCTGGACCTGCTGTTTTCCTGCTTCTGTGTGGCAGCAAAATCCATCAGGTCACCAGAGGAGGTTCACTGTATCAATCATCCTCCGACTGAGATCTAAAATCAAGAACAAAACCCGTAAAAACATAAAGTCCAGTACATTATATCAGCAGAAAGATCACAGCTTCTATTGTTATATATTCCAGCTGAAAAGCAGCACAGTCCCACACACACTGATTCCCACACACACTGACTCTCACTGGGGTACAGTCCCACACACACTGACTCTCACTGGGGTACAGTCCCACACACACTGACGCTCACTGGGGCACAGTTCCACACACACTGACTCCCACACACACTGACTGTCACTGGGGCACAGTCCCACACACATTGACTATCACTGGGGTACAGTCCCACACACACTGACTCTCACTGGGGTACAGTCCCACACACACTGACTCCACACACACTGACTCTCACTGGGGTACAGTCCCACACACACTGACTCCACACACACTGACTCTCACTGGGGCACAGTCCCACACACATTGACTATCACTGGGGTACAGTCCCACACACACTGACTCTCACTGGGGTACAGTCCCACACACACTGACTCCCACACACACTGACTCTCACTGGGGTACAGTCCCACACACACTGACTCTCACTGGGGTACAGTCCCACACACACTGACTCCCACACACACTGACTCTCACTGGGGTACAGTCCCACACACACTGACTCTCACTGGGGTACAGTCCCACACACACTGACTCCACACACACTGACTCTCACTGGGGCACAGTCCCACACACACTGGGGCACAGTCGCACACACACTGACTCTCTCTGGGGCACAGTTCAACACACACTGACTCCCACACACACTGACTCTCACTGGGGCACAGTCCCACACACATTGACTATCACTGGGGTACAGTCCCACACACACTGACTATCACTGGGGTACAGTCCCACACACACTGACTCCCACACACACTGACTCTCACTGGGGTACAGTCCCACACACACTGACTATCACTGGGGTACAGTCCCACACACACTGACTCCCACACACACTGACTCTCACTGGGATACAGTCCCACACACACTGATTCCCACACACACTGACTCTCACTGGGGCACAGTCCCACACACACTGACTCCCACACACACTGACTCTCACTGGGGTACAGTCCCACACACACTGACTCCCACACATACTGACTCTCACTGGGGCACAGTCCCACACACACTGACTCTCACTGGGGTACAGTCCCACACACACTGACTCTCACTGGGGTACAGTCCCACACACACTGATTCCCACACACACTGACTCTCACTGGGGTACAGTCCCACACACACTGACTCCACACACACTGACTATCACTGGGGTACAGTCCCACACACACTGACTCCACACACACTGACTCTCACTGGGGCACAGTCCCACACACACTGGGGCACAGTCGCACACACACTGACTCTCTCTGGGGCACAGTTCCACACACACTGATTCCCACACACACTGACTCTCACTGGGGTACAGTCCCACACACACTGACTCTCACTGGGGCACAGTCCCACACACACTGACTCTCACTGGGGTACAGTCCCACACACACTGACTCTCACTGGGGTACAGTCCCACACACACTGACTCTCACTGGGGCACAGTCCCACACACACTGACTCTCACTGGGGTACAGTCCCACACACACTGACTCTCACTGGGGTACAGTCCCACACACACTGACTCTCACTGGGGTACAGACCCACACACACTGACTATCACTGGGGTACAGACCCACACACACTGACTATCACTGGGGTACAGTCCCACACACACTGACTCTCACTGGGGTACAGTCCCACACACACTGACTCTCACTGGGGTACAGACCCACACACACTGACTATCACTGGGGTACAGACCCACACACACTGACTCTCACTGGGGTACAGTCCCACACACACTGACTCCACACACACTGACTCTCACTGGGGCACAGTCCCACACACACGGGGGCACAGTCCCACACACACTGACTCTCACTGGGGTACAGTCCCACACACACTGACTCCACACACACTGACTCTCACTGGGGCACAGTCCCACACACACGGGGGCACAGTCGCACACACACTGACTCTCACTGGGGCACAGTTCCACACACACTGACTGTCACTGGGGCACAGTCCCACACACATTGACTATCACTGGGGTACAGTCCCACACACACTGACTCTCACTGGGGTACAGTCCCACACACACTGACTCCACACACACTGACTCTCACTGGGGCACAGTCCCACACACACTGGGGCACAGTCGCACACACACTGACTCTCTCTGGGGCACAGTTCCACACACACTGACTCCCACACACACTGACTCTCACTGGGGCACAGTCCCACACACACTGACTCTCACTGGGGTACAGTCCCACACACACTGACTATCACTGGGGTACAGTCCCACACACACTGACTCCCACACACACTGACTCTCACTGGGGCACAGTCCCACACACACTGGGGCACAGTCCCACACACACTGACTCTCTCTGGGGCACAGTCCCACACACACTGACTCTCTCTGGGGCACAGTTCCACACACACTGACTCCCACACACACTGACTCTCACTGGGATACAGTCCCACACACACTGACTCCCACACACACTGACTCTCACTGGGGTACAGTCCCACACACACTGACTCCCACACACACTGACTCTCACTGGGGTACAGTCCCAAACACACTGTCTCCTCACACACTGACTCTCACTGGGGCACAGTCCCACACACACTGACTCTCTCTGGGACACAGTTCCACACACACTGACTCCCACACACACTGACTCTCACTGGATACAGTCCCCCCCACACACTGACTTTCAAGGGGTACAGTCCCACACACACTGACTCTCACTGGGGCACAGTCACACACACACTGACTCTCACAGGGGTACAGTCCCACACATACTGACTCTCACTGGGGTACTGTCTCACACACTGACTCTCTGGGGTACAATCGCACATACACTGACTCTCACTGGGTACAGTCCAACACACACTGACTCTAACTGGGGTATGGGTCACACACACGCTGACTGTAACTGGGGTACAGTCTCACACACACTGACTCTAATTTCGGTACAGTCTCACACACACGAACTCTCTCTGGGGTACAGTCTCACACACACTGACTCTCACTGGGGTACAGTCTCTCATACACTGACTTTCTGGGGTAGTGTCATACAGACTTACTCTCTGGGGTACAGTCTCAAACACACTGACTCTCTGAGGTACAGTCCCACACACATTGACTTTCTGGGGTACAGTCACACACACTGACTCACTGGAGTATAGTGACACACTGACTTTCACTGGAGTACTGTCAGACACACTGACTCTCATGAGTACAGTCACACACACTGACTCTCACTGGAGTACAATCACACACATTGACTCTCACTGGAGTACAGTCACACACACTGACTCTCATTGGAGTACAGCCACACACACTGACTCTCACTGGAGTACAGTCACACACACTGACTCTCACTGGAGTACAGTCACACACACTGACTCTCACTGGAGTACAGTCACACACACTGACTCTCACTGGAGTACTGTCACACACACTGACTCTCATGAGTACAGTCACACACACCAACTCTCACTGGAGTACAGTCACACACACTGACTTTCACTGGAGTACAGTCACACACGATGACTCTCACTGGAGTACAGTCACACACGCTGACTCTCACTGGAGTACAGTCACACATGCTGACTCTCACTGGAGTACAGTCACACATGCTGACTCTCACTGGAGTACAGTCACACGCACTGACTGTTTGAGGTACAGTCTCACAGATTTCGGACATTATGTCAGTTGAATCTATTTATTCCCCCCAGTCTCTATGGGGTACTCACTACCCCCGAACCCCACCAAATTCCCCAAGCCCCACCAAACCCCATAAAACCCCCCAAACATCCTCAAACCCCCCAAACTCCAAAAATGCCCCCAAATCCCCCAACCTCCCAAACCCCCATCCTTACCAACCCCCCCCAAATTATCCAAAACCCCCTCCCAAACCCCCATCCATCCCAAACCCTCCAACTCTCCCAAAGCCCCAAAGTCCCCAAACTCCACCAAACCTCCCAAAGCATCTCAACCCCAAAACCCTCCATTCCCCACCCCCCCAATCCCCCCAAACTCCCCAACCACCCCCCCCCATATCAATCTATGTCCCATCGATGATGTCATGCTCTGAACTGCATCATCAGTTCAACCAATGACATCATTCAACAGGATGGGCCAATCAAAAAGTGAGAAGGAAATGTAGCAGCAATGACTGGGCTGAAACTTTGCTGTTGTAGCCGGTTCTGGCCATCCTCGAGTGTCTGAGTTAAGAACACACACTCACTACACAATGTCGCTCTCTCTTCCAGCCTCATTCCCAGGATGTCAGTTTTTTCCAGTTTGATGACTGCTCAGTGTTTCTCGCCAGCAGACCCTTCAGCGGGTTAACACTGCAATTTAGCCAAACACGGCATCTCTTCTCAATCATTGGTTTAATCAACTGCAGCAAAATAAAAACAGCAGCATCAACTACCCTGAGTAACACTGATCCAATCTCTTCATTTCCTCCTTCTAAACCGCCCCCCCACCACCCACTTTCCTGAAGGTGCTGTAACACTACATTCTACACTCGCTCCTTCCCTTCTCTATGAACGGTATGCTTTGTTTGTGTAGCGCTCAAAAAGTAATGCTTTTCACTGTACTCCAATACATGTGACAATAATAAATCAAATCAAATGACTCTCACTGGAGTTCATCTCCTCTGCTGAAGGTTAACAGTTACATCGAATTACATTGAGTCTATAACGCAGAAACAACCTACAGCAGAGTTTGTCCTTCACAGTATTTATATGGCTAACCCCATCAATATAACCTTCTGATCCTATCTCTGTTACAATTCCCCTCAACCACTGGAAGAGTTCCACCTTCCCTCCTCTCTCTGGATAATGTAAGAAGTCTCACAACACCAGGCTAAAGTCCAACAGGTTTATTTGGAATCACGCGCTTTCGGAGCACTGCTCCTTCATCAGGTGAGTCTCAGTGCTCCAAAAGCTCGTGATTCCAAATTAACTGTTGGACTTTAACCTGGGATTGTGAGACTTCTTTCTGTGCTCACCCCAGTCCAACACCGGCATCTTCACATCATCCCTCTGGATAAAGAATTCCCCTTGCCCTGTGAGAGGTCAAGTTGCCTCTGTGAACACATAGTGCCAGCTGACCAACTCAGAATCTACAGTCTTTCTCTAGATCCTGAAATCTGCAGTAGTAAACACTACTTACCCTGAGCTTGCCTGTCACTGTATGACTGGAACAGTCTGCAATGAGAGGCAGGGAGCTGGAACTCTTTGGAGCCATGGCAATGAGTCTGTGCGCTGATCCAGACTATTGAGAGTGTGAGTGAGAATGAGAGCTCTCTGGTCTCAGTAGCTGCCCTATTTAAAGGCTGGAATCAACATGACAGATTGTGGAGCTCTGGCCTCTCTCAGCTTCCCACACTCACTGGCCAATCCCTCCAGGCCCTGCAGGACAAAGGCAGAAGCACTCAGTCTCTATCGACAGGTGGAGGGTGGGAGTGGGGAGGGGGCGGGCGAGGCAGGACAATGTGATGGAGAGGGGGAGGGGACACAGTGAGAGACCCTGGGAAAGTCTCTGTCCAGCTCTCTCACCAACTCCAAGCTGCTGTTCCCCAGGTATCAGAGCCGCCCCATTCTGGTTAAAGGTCACAGGAGGTCAAGCACATGCTGCTTTACGAGGAGAGGGATGGGACAGAGACACAGAGAGGGGCCGGAGAAAGGATCGGGGCTAAGAGAGAGAACGAGAGTTGATCCCCCCCACCACCACCGACCACCCCCCCCTCCCCCCTCCCCCCACCCCCCACCCTCCCAGGCAGATGGATGCAGACATCCACACACTCCTCACAGTCTCCTCCAGGTGCTGCTCACACTGTCGAATAGCTCCACATTCCACACTCTCTGGCCCAGCCTGGACATTCCTTTCCCTCCCTCCAATTTATCCAAGGGGAGGGTCTCTTTATCTCCAGTTGAGGTAAATGCAGATACTGTGCGATAACCCAGCTCCACACTGCTCAGTAACAGCTAAACTTTGACCTCATTTTGGGAGCCCAGCCCCCACCCCTGGCATGGTGTTGGTGGGATTCCCACTTTGCAGGTTGGCAGGGGGTGGGCAGGGGGGTGGGGGGGGTGGTGTTCTCATGTGTCTGCTACCCCTGCCCTTCACGCTGATGAACCTTGCGGGTTTGGAAGGTGCAGCCTGTGGAAGTTTAGTGAGTTCCTGCAGCTGGTATACGTGGCTGTTATAGTTACTACTAGAATCATATAGTGCCTATAGTGCAGAAAGGGGCCATTGGTCCCATCAAGCCTGCACCAACCCTCCGACAGAGCATTTTACCCAGGCCCTATCCCCATAACGCCACATACTTACCATCACCAACACCCCCCCCCCAACAACATCTTTGGACTGTGGGAGGAAACCCACGCAGACACGGGGAGAACATGCAAACTCCACACAGACAGTCACACAAGGAATCGAACTGGCGCCCTGGCACTGTGAGGCATTAGTGCTAACCTGTGTCACCGTGCAGCCTTTGTGACCCTCTGTTAGAAAACAAATTCTCCCTATTCCAGCTGAGATAAACTAAGTGAACAAAGACATAGTGGGGGTAATCCAGTTCCCCCAGTTCAGTATCATTCAATTGTACAGATCCCAGCTAACCTAACCAAACCCTTGTGAACAAGATTACCAATTAATACATTTTTATCTTCTCAAATGAAGATAGGATTATTCTGCAAAAAAGAGACCAACAGGGCAGCAGGATGGTACATTGGTTAGCATTGCTGCCTCACGGTGCCATGGACCCAGGTTCGAATCCTGCCTGGGTCGCTGTCTGTGCAGAGTCTGCAAGCTCTCCCCATGCCTGCATGGGTTTTGTTCGGTTTCCTCCCACAGTCCAAAAGACGTGCTGGTTAGGTGCATTGGCCATGCTAAATCCTTCCTCAGTGTACCCGAACAGGCACCAGGGTATGGCAACAAGGGGATTTTCACAGTAACTTCATTGCAGTGTTAATGTAAGCCAACTTGTGACATTAATAAATAAACTTTAAAGGTCTATCCAGTTCACCATCTCCCACCCTGGTAATCCTCTGTACAATTAGAGTCATTCACTAACCAATGAATTGTGTCACACAATGCAGCAACATTGGAGCGAACCCCACAGATCAGGTCCACCTCAGTCTGGGATCACTCCGGGAGTGGAACCTCAGTCTGGGATCACTCCGGGAGTGAGACCTCAGTCTGGGATCACTCCGGGAGTGGAACCTCAGTCTGGGATCACTCCGGGAGTGAGACCTCAGTCTGGGATCACTCCGGGAGTGGGCCATCAGTCTGGGATCACTCTTGGAGTGGAACCTCAGTCTGGGATCACTCTTGGAGTGGAACCTCAGTCTGGGATCACTCCGGGAGTGGAACCTCAGTCTGGGATCACTCCGGGAGTGAGGCCTCAGTCTGGGATCACTCCGGGAGTGGAACCTCAGTCTGGGATCACTCCGGGAGTGGAACCTCAGTCTGGGATCACTCCGGGAGTGAGACCTCAGTCTGGGATCACTCTTGGAGTGGAACCTCAGTCTGGGATCACTCCGGGAGTGGAACCTCAGTCTGGGATCACTCCGGGAGTGGAACCTCAGTCTGGGATCACTCCGGGAGTGGAACCTCAGTCTGGGATCACTCCGGGAGTGGGACCTCAGTCTGGGATCACTCCGGGAGTGAGACCTCACTCTGGGATCACTCCGGGAGTGAGACCTCAGTCTGGGATCACTCCGGGAGTGAGACCTCAGTCTGGGATCACTCCGGGAGTGGGATCTCAGTCTGGGATCACTCCGGGAGTGAGACCTCAGTCTGGGATCACTCCGGGAGTGGGATCTCAGTCTGGGATCACTCCGGGAGTGGAACCTCAGTCTGGGATCACTCCGGGAGTGAGACCTCAGTCTGGGATCACTCCGGGAGTGGAACCTCAGTCTGGGATCACTCCGGGAGTGAGACCTCAGTCTGGGATCACTCCGGGAGTGGGATCTCAGTCTGGGATCACTCCGGGAGTGAGACCTCAGTCTGGGATCACTCCGGGAGTGGAACCTCAGTCTGGGATCACTCCGGGAGTGGAACCTCAGTCTGGGATCACTCCGGGAGTGGAACCTCAGTCTGGGATCACTCCGGGAGTGAGACCTCAGTCTGGGATCACTCCGGGAGTGAGACCTCAGTCTGGGATCACTTCAGGAGTGGGATCTCAGTCTGGAATCACTCCGGGAGTGAGACCTCAGTCTGGGATCACTCCGGGAGTGAGACCTCAGTCTGGGATCACTCCGGGAGTGAGACCTCAGTCTGGGATCACTCCGGGAGTGGGATCTCAGTCTGGGATCACTCCGGGAGTGGGATCTCAGTCTGGGATCACTCCGGGAGTGGGATCTCAGTCTGGGATCACTCCGGGAGTGAGACCTCAGTCTGGGATCACTCCGGGAGTGGGATCTCAGTCTGGGATCACTCCGGGAGTGGGACCTCAGTCTGGGATCACTCCGGGAGTGAGACCTCAGTCTGGGATCACTCCGGGAGTGGGACCTCAGTCTGGGATCACTCCGGGAGTGGGATCTCAGTCTGGATCACTCCGGGAATGGGATCTCAGTCTGGGATCACTCCGGGAATGGGATCTCAGTCTGGGATCACTCCGGGAGTGGGATCTCAGTCTGGGATCACTCCGGGAATGGGATCTCAGTCTGGGATCACTCCGGGAATGGGATCTCAGTCTGGGATCACTCCGGGAGTGGGACTTCAGTCTGGGATCACTCTGGAAGTGGGACTTCAGTCTGGGATCACTCCGGGAATGGGATCTCAGCCTGGGATTGCTCCCAGAGTGTTAAATCAATGGATGTGATGTTTGAAATGTTCAGAAGGTTTCGAGCAGGAAATTTGAAAGTTTGGGCTTGGTATTATTTGTTAATGAAGCTGATAGTCGGGCTGGGATGCAGAGTCTCCTGTCAGTGACACAGCAATAAGCATTCCCACTGCTGTCCAGCAGGGAGCAGTATCAGTCTGCAGTGTTACTGTGTTCTGTCAGGGCTGAGACACAACAATCAGTAACTGTAATGCGGACAGTGAGAAAACAGCTCCAAGATTGATACAAAATACTTTATTAGTGAATGCACAAAACATCCAGATAACAATATCAAGAGGTTACTGCAATATGTGTCACACAATGATCATATAAAAGTAAAACGCTTTAACAAAAACAACACAAGATTGTGCAGAAATAGTATTATCCCACTTTCAACTGTAGGTTTATAAAAAATCTGCTAAGCTCCTCCTCTCCTGAAGGTGCTGATTCTCACTGGGGTTCAGTCCCTCTCCTGAAGGTGCTGACTCTCACTGGGGTTCAGTCCCTCTCCTGAAGGTGCTGACTCTCACTGGGGTTCAGTCCCTCTCCTGAAGGTGCTGACTCTCACTGGGGTTCAGTCCCTCTCCTGAAGGTGCTGACTCTCACTGGGGTTCAGTCCCTCTCCTGAAGGTGCTGACTCTCACTGGGGTTCAGTCCCTCTCCTGAAGGTGCTGACTCTCACTGGGGTTCAGCTCCTCTCCTGAAGGTGCTGACTCTCACTGGGGTTCAGTCCCTCTCCTGAAGGTGCTGATTCTCACTGGGGTTCAGTCCCTCTCCTGAAGGTGCTGACTCTCACTGGGGTTCAGTCCCTCTCCTGAAGGTGCTGACTCTCACTGGGGTTCAGCTCCTCTCCTGAAGGTGCTGACACTCACTGGGGTTCAGCTCCTCTCCTGAAGGTGCTGACTCTCATTGGGGTTCAGTCCCTCTCCTGAAGGTGCTGACTCTCACTGGGGTTCAGCTCCTCTCCTGAAGGTGCTGACACTCACTGGGGTTCAGTCCCTCTCCTGAAGGTGCTGACTCTCATTGGGGTTCAGTCCCTCTCCTGAAGGTGCTGACTCTCACTGGGGTTCAGCTCCTCTCCTGAAGGTGCTGACACTCACTGGGGTTCAGTCCCTCTCCTGAAGGTGCTGACTCTCACTGGGGTTCAGTCCCTCTCCTGAAGGTGCTGACTCTCACTGGGGTTCAGTCCCTCTCCTGAAGGTGCTGACTCTCACTGGGGTTCAGCTCCTCTCCTGAAGGTGCTGACTCTCACTGGGGTTCAGTCCCTCTCCTGAAGGTGCTGACTCTCACTGGGGTTCAGTCCCTCTCCTGAAGGTGCTGACTCTCACTGGGGTTCAGGATCACAGGTTCCAGGCTCTCTCCATTGTCTCACACCCAAGTAACCTTTCGTTCTGTGTGAGTCTGAACAATCGGAGTTGACAGATTATTCAACCATGGGGGGATCACAGCTAAGCCTGTTCTCGACCTCACCAGACATGAACACACGTATGTACACATACATAATGTACACACACTCATGCATGTACACTCAGACACACAAACGTACACACAAGCACACACATAGGGGCACACACACACACACGTGCACAAACATGTGTGTACACATACACACACCACAGTGACACACACATAAACCCTCCACCTGAAGTCACTGGATATTAATCAAGGTGCGGTGACCCTGGCTGAACTTTCACCTCACTAACTTATGGGAACTGAGGCCAACAGTCTAGCCAATGGGCTGTCCTGTCTGTGAGCCACTAACTGAACACAGGCCCTGGATCATTCCCAGGGGGCTTCCTGCTTTGTGGAATTCTCCACATTGGTAATTTCATCTCCCTCCTGCCTGTGGAGTCACACTTTCTCTCTCACACCCAGATTGCAGCAATGAATGAGTTCTTATCTGAAGCAGAGTAACAATCAAATTCACATTAATCACTGAGTCTGGCTGGGGTCTCACAGGACGGAGTCTCTGGGAGGCTGACGGTGGGCCCACTGGGTCCCTCACCCCCTCCGCTTGCTCCGAGCAGTCTCTGCAGCAGGTCTGGTGAAGCTGTCATCTTGCCCTGGCGGGCTGACAGGAAGCAGCGGGTCTGCCGCAGACACTGGGAGTAACCATCATTGTGATCCTGCAGAGGACATCAAGCTGAGGGAGCAGACACTGGAAGGAGGAGAGGAGACAGGGGTTAGAGTTCAGATTTCACAACAAATGTATTTCAATCCTTTAAAATTCCCTAACATGATTCCTGTTCCACACTCACTGTATCTGCTCTCTCTCTGACTCTCTCCCTCTCTCTCTGTCTCTCTCCTTCTCTCTCTCTCTCTCTGTCTCTCTCTCTCTGTCTCTCTCTCTCTCCCTCTGTCTCCCTCTCTCTCTCTGTTTCCCTCTCTCTGTCTCTGTCTCCCTCTGTCTCTCTCTCTCCCTCTGTCTCTCTCCCTCTCTCTGTCTCCCTCTCTCTCTCTGTCTCCCTTTCTCTCTCTGTCTCCCTCTCTCTCTCTGTCTCCCTTTCTCTCTCTGTCTCCCTTTCTCTCTCTGTCTCCCTCTCTCTGTCTCTCTCTCTCCCTCTGTCTCTCTGTCTCCCTCTGTCTCTGTCTCTCTCTCTCCCTCTGTCTCTCTCTCTCCCTCTGTCTCCCTCTCTCTGTCTCTCTCTCTCTCTCTGTCTCTCTCCCTCTGTCTCTCTGTCTCCCTCCCTCTGTCTCTCTCTCTCCCTCTGTCTCTCTCTCTCTCTGTCCCTCCCACTAACCTCCTGGCTAATATTGCTGATAATGCGGCTCAAAGCTGGAACGTTCCTGGCTCTGTGAATCTTCCCAAACAGTGTCACTAAAACAGATATTCTGCTTATTGTCAGAGTGTTTTTGTGGGATTTTGCAGTGCATAAATTAGCTGCCAGATTTCCATGTTAAAATAAGGGCCACACCTTCAAAATTATTTCATCAGCTGTAAAGCACTGTGGGGTATCCTATGGATGTAGAAGGTGCTACATAAATGTAAGTCTTTCTTTCCAATATTACACTCACTCACAGCCAAACCCAATGATCTCTCAAACCTCTTCCTTTTTCATGTTAATAAACAGTGGGTATCTTCATAGAATCCCTACAGTGCAGAAGGAGGCCATTCATAGAACTTTACAGCGCAGTACAGGTCCTTTGGCCTTCGATGTTGCACCAACCTGTGAAAACCAATCTAAAGCCCGTCTAACCTACACTATTTCAATATCATCCATATGTTTATCCAGTGACCATTTAAATGCCCTTAATGTTGGTGAGTCCACTACTGTTGCAGGCAGGGCATTCCACGTCCTTATTACTCTCTGAGTAAAGAACCTAGAACATAAGAAATAGGAGCAGGAGTAGGCCATCTAGCCCTTCGAGCCTGCCCCGCCATTCAATAAGATCATGGCTGATCTGTCGTGTCTCAGTTCCACATTCCCGCCCTCTCCCCATAACCCTTAATCCCCTCGCTTATCAAAAACCCATCAACCCGCGTCTTAAAAATATTTAGCGAGGCAGCCTCCACCACTTCAACGGGCAGAGAATTCCAGAGATTCACCACCCTCTGACATCTGTCCCATTCAGCCCAACAAGCCTGCACCGAAGACAATCCCACCCAGCCCCTATCCCCGTGACCCCGTGTATTTACCTTCCTAATCCCCCTGACACAAAAGGTTAATTTAGCATGGTCAATTCACCTAATCTGTACATCTATGCACTGTGGGAAGAAACCAGAACATCTGGAGGAAACCCACACAGACACAGGGAAAACATACAAGCTCTACACAGACAGTGACCTGAGGCTGGAATCGAACCTGGCTCCCTGGCTCGGTGAGGTAGCAGTGCTAACCACTGGGCCACCATGACAGCTTAACTTCCAGAAATGCTTGAATCAGACTCTGAGCCGTCACCCAGAGGAGCAGCAAACACTCACCCAACAAGTGCTGCTTCTTCAGCAAACTCACAGACATCTCCAGGATATCGACTCTCTCTGCTTTACTCATCCCCTGGTCTTTGTGAAACTCTGTCTGCAGCAACGCCTTCAGCTGCAGGAAGCTCCAGTTTATTCCAGCTCTCCGTCTCTTCACCACCATCTGTTCCATCAGCTGCTGAAAACACACAGAGAGAATCACTGAATCAGCAATCGGCACAAACCCTCACACTCCGCTCTGTCGCTGCCTCATTCCAAAAGGAATGCTCTGAAATGCTAATACTGAGAAATCCCTGTGCCCCCCCCCCCCCCCCACTCCTCCCCCCATTCTCACTCACTAGGCCCTGTTCTCTGGGGTTGATCGGGTTACCCATGCATTCCAGTGTTTGTAGATAGGGCAGGGTGCTGAGGGACATGGCTGTCAGAGTGTGGGGTGAGGCACGCTCTGTGGGGGCGGGGGGGGAGGGGGGGCGCTGTGAGTGATCCAGCTTGCTGGGCTCAGTCTCAGCAGCTGCTGGATTTAAAGGCTGGAATGAAGCAGAGAGTGTGGGTCTCTGCTGCCTCCCTGATTCCCACACTCCCCGGCCAATCCCCCCACTCACCCACAGGACAATAGGCGTGTGCCTGGCTACACGGGGAATTAGTGACGGGATCTGCCTCTGTATTGTGGGCAGGAGCCGCTGAGTCCCTGAGAGCCATCTGGGCAGCAAGTGTGTCTCACAAATCCCAGGATATTAATGTCAGCCCAAAGTCACACATCCTGGGAAAGTGAGAGGCAGAGGGAGCAGTGGGACAGCTCCGATTACTGAATGAATGAAAGCTTCTCCCTAACATCTGGCCTTAGAGAATCTGGCATTGAGAATCACACCCATGTTTTGGTAATATTATGATGTGGGTATGCCGGCGTTGGACTGGCGTAAACACAGTAAAAAGTCTGACAACACCAGGTTTTAGTCCAACCTATTTATTTGATAATATACTCACAAGCTTTCGAGGGGACTGCCTCTTCGTCAGGTGAATGGGCCCCAGAGGCAGTCCCCTCGAAAGCTTGTGAGTATATTATCAAATAAATAGGTTGGACTAAAACCTGGTGTTGTCAGACTTTTTACTTGGTAATATTAGACATTGCTTTGCCAGCTTAAAGGGACATGCACCTGACAGGTGAGCAGTGTTACCGGCCAGACTGACAACATGGTCTGTGTCACTTTAATCAGGACTGCCATGGAACCAGGTTTGTGACGGGATTCGAAAACAAACCAAGAATTTGCATTTCTCTAGCACCTTTCATGATCCAAAGTCATCCCAAAGTACTTCACAGCTGATGAAGTACTTTTAAAATGTAGTCGCTTTTGTAATGTTGGTAAAAATGGCCTCCAGGGTATACACAGCAAGATCCCACAAATAGCAACATGACAATGATCGGATGTTCTGTTTTTACTTGTCGGTTGATGGATAAATCTTTGCCAGGGCACTGGGTAAAGCTCCCGTTCCCTTCATACTAACTCCATGGATTCTTCCATACCCACTGAAAGGGCAGATCAGGCGTTGGTTCAATGTCACAACTAAAGACAGCACCTCTGACAGTGCAGCACTCCCTCAGCACAGCACTGGGAATGTCAGCCTGGATCCTGGGCTCAAATCCCTGGAAAGATTCCACTCTTCACATCGGGGCAGGGGGAGGATGTTGGGGGACCTTGAGCCTGCAATCTCCCTGTGTGGGATCACTGGTGTGGATACAAAATCTGGGAAGAATTGGGAATCCCTCTCAGGCTCAAGGTCCCGATGTGAGCCCCCCCCCCCCAAACACACAGACTGAGACTGAGCCCAGCAAGCTGGATCACTCACAGCGCCCCCCCCCCCCCCGCCCCCACAGAGCGTGCCTCACCCCACACTCTGACAGCCATGTCCCTCAGCACCCTGCCCTATCTACAAACACTGGAATGCATGGGTAACCCGATCAACCCCAGAGAACAGGGCCTAGTGAGTGAGAATGGGGGGAGGAGTGGGGGGGGGGGGGGGCACAGGGATTTCTCAGTATTAGCATTTCAGAGCATTCCTTTTGGAATGAGGCAGCGACAGAGCGGAGTGTGAGGGTTTGTGCCGATTGCTGATTCAGTGATTCTCTCTGTGTGTTTTCAGCAGCTGATGGAACAGATGGTGGTGAAGAGACGGAGAGCTGGAATAAACTGGAGCTTCCTGCAGCTGAAGGCGTTGCTGCAGACAGAGTTTCACAAAGACCAGGGGATGAGTAAAGCAGAGAGAGTCGATATCCTGGAGATGTCTGTGAGTTTGCTGAAGAAGCAGCACTTGTTGGGTGAGTGTTTGCTGCTCCTCTGGGTGACGGCTCAGAGTCTGATTCAAGCATTTCTGGAAGTTAAGCTGTCATGGTGGCCCAGTGGTTAGCACTGCTACCTCACCGAGCCAGGGAGCCAGGTTCGATTCCAGCCTCAGGTCACTGTCTGTGTAGAGCTTGTATGTTTTCCCTGTGTCTGTGTGGGTTTCCTCCAGATGTTCTGGTTTCTTCCCACAGTGCATAGATGTACAGATTAGGTGAATTGACCATGCTAAATTAACCGTTTGTGTCAGGGGGATTAGGAAGGTAAATACACGGGGTCACGGGGATAGGGGCTGGGTGGGATTGTCTTCGGTGCAGGCTTGTTGGGCTGAATGGGACAGATGTCAGAGGGTGGTGAATCTCTGGAATTCTCTGCCCGTTGAGGTGGTGGAGGCTGCCTCGCTAAATATTTTTAAGACGCGGGTTGATGGGTTTTTGATAAGCGAGGGGATTAAGGGTTATGGGGAGAGGGCGGGAATGTGGAACTGAGACACGACAGATCAGCCATGATCTTATTGAATGGCGGGGCAGGCTCGAAGGGCTAGATGGCCTACTCCTGCTCCTATTTCTTATGTTCTAGGTTCTTTACTCAGAGAGTAATAAGGACGTGGAATGCCCTGCCTGCAACAGTAGTGGACTCACCAACATTAAGGGCATTTAAATGGTCACTGGATAAACATATGGATGATATTGAAATAGTGTAGGTTAGACGGGCTTTAGATTGGTTTTCACAGGTTGGTGCAACATCGAAGGCCAAAGGACCTGTACTGCGCTGTAAAGTTCTATGAATGGCCTCCTTCTGCACTGTAGGGATTCTATGAAGATACCCACTGTTTATTAACATGAAAAAGGAAGAGGTTTGAGAGATCATTGGGTTTGGCTGTGAGTGAGTGTAATATTGGAAAGAAAGACTTACATTTATGTAGCACCTTCTACATCCATAGGATACCCCACAGTGCTTTACAGCTGATGAAATAATTTTGAAGGTGTGGCCCTTATTTTAACATGGAAATCTGGCAGCTAATTTATGCACTGCAAAATCCCACAAAAACACTCTGACAATAAGCAGAATATCTGTTTTAGTGACACTGTTTGGGAAGATTCACAGAGCCAGGAACGTTCCAGCTTTGAGCCGCATTATCAGCAATATTAGCCAGGAGGTTAGTGGGAGGGACAGAGAGAGAGAGAGACAGAGGGAGAGAGAGAGACAGAGGGAGGGAGACAGAGAGACAGAGGGAGAGAGACAGAGAGAGAGAGAGAGACAGAGAGAGGGAGACAGAGGGAGAGAGAGAGACAGAGGGAGAGAGAGAGACAGAGACAGAGGGAGACAGAGAGACAGAGGGAGAGAGAGAGACAGAGAGAGGGAGACAGAGAGAGAAAGGGAGACAGAGAGAGAAAGGGAGACAGAGAGAGAGAGGGAGACAGAGAGAGAAAGGGAGACAGAGAGAGAGAGGGAGACAGAGAGAGGGAGAGAGACAGAGGGAGAGAGAGAGACAGAGGGAGACAGAGACAGAGAGAGGGAAACAGAGAGAGAGAGGGAGACAGAGGGAGAGAGAGAGAGACAGAGAGAGAGAGACAGAGAGAGAGAGAGAGAAGGAGAGAGACAGAGAGAGAGGGAGAGAGTCAGAGAGAGAGCAGATACAGTGAGTGTGGAACAGGAATCATGTTAGGGAATTTTAAAGGATTGAAATACATTTGTTGTGAAATCTGAACTCTAACCCCTGTCTCCTCTCCTCCTTCCAGTGTCTGCTCCCTCAGCTTGATGTCCTCTGCAGGATCACAATGATGGTTACTCCCAGTGTCTGCGGCAGACCCGCTGCTTCCTGTCAGCCCGCCAGGGCAAGATGACAGCTTCACCAGACCTGCTGCAGAGACTGCTCGGAGCAAGCGGAGGGGGTGAGGGACCCAGTGGGCCCACCGTCAGCCTCCCAGAGACTCCATCCTGTGAGACCCCAGCCAGACTCAGTGATTAATGTGAATTTGATTGTTACTCTGCTTCAGATAAGAACTCATTCATTGCTGCAATCTGGGTGTGAGAGAGAAAGTGTGACTCCACAGGCAGGAGGGAGATGAAATTACCAATGTGGAGAATTCCACAAAGCAGGAAGCCCCCTGGGAATGATCCAGGGCCTGTGTTCAGTTAGTGGCTCACAGACAGGACAGCCCATTGGCTAGACTGTTGGCCTCAGTTCCCATAAGTTAGTGAGGTGAAAGTTCAGCCAGGGTCACCGCACCTTGATTAATATCCAGTGACTTCAGGTGGAGGGTTTATGTGTGTGTCACTGTGGTGTGTGTATGTGTACACACATGTTTGTGCACGTGTGTGTGTGTGTGCCCCTATGTGTGTGCTTGTGTGTACGTGTGTCTTAGTGTAGACACATGTGTGTGTATATGTGTGTGTGTGCACACTTGCATGTTTGTGTGTGTATGTTTGTGTCTAGGTGTATACACATGCATGAGAGTGCATGCGTGTGTGCGTGTGTGTTCCCATCTGGTGAGGTCGAGAACAGGCTTAGCTGTGATCCTCCCACGGTTGAAAAACCAGTCAACTCCAATTGTTCAGACTCACACAGAACAAAAGGTTACTTGGGTGTGAGACAATGGAGAGAGCCTGGAACCTGTGACCTTGAACCCCAGTGAGAGTCAGCACCTTCAGGACGGGATGGATCAGCAATCTGTTACACTATAATATTGAATTTCTGTGAACTTCTGGTATCTCGTGTGTAGTTGCTTCTTTGAAGGAGTGTCAGTATTTCTACCCAAAATGTTACCCTGTAACAGTGCTGGATCAGAGACAGACTGAGTTTACAAACCATGCCATTGAATAGTCTCAATATTTGAAACTCTCAATTGCAAAGTAATTTTTTGTGCAAACAAGTGTTTGAATACTGGAAAATTTTGGAAATAAATGGAAAAGAGCAACTGAGACTAATTGGATAGTTCAACCAAAGGGTTGGCATTTCCACGATGGGCTGAATGGCCTCCTTTGTCATTTTGGCACTCTAAGATTTTTTAAGTCTGAAAGGAAATTAAAATAAAATATTTTAGTGGAATGTTATCGTGGAATAAATTTTGTATTGTGGGAATATTTTGATAATAAATTTGAAATCTTGTTTTATTATACATACACCCTGAAATAGACACACACACATTCCTGGACATTGACACACACTGACACACACCCAGACATAGACACAACACAAGCACCCAGACTGACACACGCACCCAGACATAGACACACAGAGGCACCCAGACTGAAACACACACATAGACACCCCAACTGACACATGTATGATAACAGGTAAAGACACATATTCAGAGAGATAGAGATGTACAGACACGTGTGCACACACGTTGGGGCTGAACAGTATCAGCTAAGCAATCCTCACTGATCACCCAGTAAGAGCCTCAATGAAACTTGGTCAGCTCTGCCTGTTGCTCTCCTCCCAGAAAGCGCTGGTCTTCATTCTGTGGCCCACTTCACTATTCCCCACACAACCTCAGCCCTTCCACAAGTCAAATTCACCCCAACTCAGTAATGTGTATTGTGAGGGTGACTGGACCCCCCAGGGCAGTGAGGGAGGGGAATTGGTTCACATTTTTCGGTGCATCTTTGAATTTTGACCTTACTCTGGTTTGAAAACCAATTTTGTTAAATCTGCCTCCCCGTAATCACATGGGCTTTTACTCAGTACCTTCTGAAAGTGAAAGTAAAGTGAGCTGGAGAGGAGAGGCCAGTTTGTCAGGTCGACATGTTGAAGTGTGAGAGATTTCTGAGCACCCCAGAGGGGGGATTCAGCTTCGAGAACTGCAGTAGGTGAGCAGAGGGAGAGGGGGTGGGAAGAGGAGAATTAAATCCCTGGATAATGACCAAGGAGTAAAGATTGAAGCTGGGCAGGCTTTTAGAAACACTTCCGTGATGGCAGCCTGCTGGTGCCCAGTTCTTGCCCTGCGATCAGCATTGATGTTGGGAGAGAGTCTCGGGGGAGAGCTCTGACCCCCCCACCCCCCACCTCAGACTGCCTGACTGGCTTTAGGGAGCTGTGATATCCCCGGGCTGGGATATATTTTAAACAATTCTTGGCAGATGGAAACTGAAAGTAAGACATTTCCTGAATGACTGGCAGATTCAGCGTGTGACTGTTTTGTCCAGATTGTGACCAACTACAGGAATATCCTCCCAACCTGACAAACTCGAACAGAAAGGGAATGCTTTGTGACATGGAGCTTGTTCTCTCTCATTGACAGCACAAGGAACCGAGAATTCCCAGTCCCTACTGCACCCCTCCTTCCAACTCCCCTCCCCTTTCCCTCTCCTCACACTCTGCCCTCTCCTCCCATCCCCCTCCCCCCCTCTGACCCCATCCCCTCCCCCCCTCACCCCTCTGACCCCATCCCCTCCCCCCCCTCACCCCTCTGACCCCATCCCCTCCCCCATCCCCTCCCCCCCTCACCCCTCTGACCCCATCCCCTCCCCCCCTCAACCCTCTGACCCCATCCCCTTCCCCCCCTCACCCCTCTGACCCCATCCCCTCCCCCCTCACCCCTCTGACCCCATCCCCCTCACCCCTCTGACCCCATCCCCTCCCCCCTCACCCCTCTGACCCCATCCCCTCCCCCCCTCACCCCTCTGACCCCATCCCTCCCCCCTCACCCCTCTGACCCCATCCCTCCCCCTCACCCCTCTGACCCCATCCCCTCCCCCCTCCCCTCTGACCCCATCCCTTCCCCCCTCACCCCTCTGACCCCATCCCCTCCCCCCTCACCCCTCTGACCCCATCCCTCCCCCTCACCCCTCTGACCCCATCCCCTCCCCCCTCACCCCTCTGACCCCATCCCCTCCCCCCCTCACCCCTCTGACCCCATCCCCTTCCCCCCTCACCCCTCTGACCCCATCCCCTCCCCCCTCACCCCTCTGACCCCATCCCCTTCACCCCCTCACCCCTCTGACCCCATCCCCTCCCCCCCTCACCCCTCTGACCCCATCCCCTCACCCCTCACCCCTCTGACCCCATCCCCTCCCCCCTCACCCCTCTGACCCCATCCCCTCACCCCTCACCCCTCTGACCCCATCCCCTCCCCCTCACCCCTCTGACCCCATCCCCTCCCCCTCACCCCTCTGACCCCATCCCCTCACCCCTCACCCCTCTGACCCCATCCCTCCCCCCTCACCCCTCTGACCCCATCCCCTCCCCCCTCACCCCTCTGACCCCATCCCCTTCCCCTCACCCCTCTGACCCCATCCCCCTCACCCCTCTGACCCCATCCCCCTCACCCTCTGACCCCATCCCCTCCCCCCTCACCCCTCTGACCCCATCCCCTCACCCCTCACCCCTCTGACCCCATCCCCTCACCCCTTACCCCTCTGACCCCATCCCCTCACCCCTCACCCCTCTGACCCCATCCCCTCACCCCTCACCCCTCTGACCCCATCTCCTCCCCCCTCACCCCTCTGACCCCATCCCCTCCCCCCTCACCCCTCTGACCCCATCCCCCTCACCCCTCTGACCCCATCCCCTCACCCCTCACCCTCTGACCCCATCCCTCACCCCTCTGACCCCATCCCCTCCCCCCCTCACCCCTCTGACCCCATCCCCTCACCCCTCTGACCCCATCCCCTTCCCCCCCTCACCCTCTGACCCCATCCCCTCACCCCTCACCCCTCTGACCCCATCCCCTCCCCCTCACCCCTCTGTCCCCATCCCCTCCCCCCTCACCCCTCTGACCCCATCCCCTCCCCCCCTCACCCCTCTGACCCCATCCCCTCCCCCCTCACCCCTCTGACCCCATCCCCTTCCCCCCCTCACCCCTCTGACCCCATCCCCTTCCCCCTCACCCCTCTGACCCATCCCTCACCCCTCACCCCTCTGACCCCATCCTCCCCCCCTCACCCCTCTGACCCCATCCCCTTCACCCCTCACCCCTCTGACCCCATCCCCTCCCCCCTCACCCCTCTGACCCCATCCCCTCACCCCTCTGACCCCATCCCCTCCCCCCCTCTCCCCTCTGACCCCATCCCCTTCCCCCCTCACCCCTCTGACCCCATCCCCTTCCCCCCTCACCCCTCTGACCCCATCCCCTCACCCCTCACCCCTCTGACCCCATCCCTCCCCCTCACCCCTCTGACCCCATCCCCTTCACCCCTCTGACCCCATCCCCTCCCCCCCTCACCCCTCTGACCCCATCCCCTTCCCCCCTCACCCCTCTGACCCCATCCCCTTCCCCCCTCACCCCTCTGACCCATCCCCTTCCCCCCTCACCCCTCTGACCCCATCCCCTCCCCCCTCACCCCTCTGACCCCATCCCCCTCACCCCTCTGACCCCATCCCTTCACCCCTCACCCCTCTGACCCCATCCCCTTCCCCCCTCACCCTCTGACCCCATCCCCTTCCCCTCACCCCTCTGACCCCATCCCCTTCCCCCTCACCCCTCTGACCCCATCCCCTTCCCCCTTCACCCTCTGACCCCATCCCTTCCCCCCTCACCCCTCTGACCCCATCCCCTCCCCCCCTCACCCCTCTGACCCCATCCCCTCCCCCCTCACCCCTCTGACCCCATCCCCTTTCCCCCTCACCCCTCTGACCCCATTCCCTCCCCCCTCACCCCTCTGACCCCATCCCCTCCCCCCTCACCCCTCTGACCCCATCCCCATCCCCCTCACCCTCTGACCCCATCCCCTCCCCCCTCACCCTCTGACCCCATCCCCTCCCCCCCTCTCCCCCCTCTGACCCCATCCCCTTCCCCCCTCACCCCTCTGACCCCTCCCCTTCCCCCCCTCACCCCTCTGACCCCATCCCCTCACCCCTCACCCCTCTGACCCCATCCCCTCCCCCCCTCACCCCTCTGACCCATCCCCTTCACCCCTCTGACCCCATCCCCTCCCCCTCACCCCTCTGACCCCATCCCCTCCCCCCTCACCCCTCTGACCCCATCCCCTTCACCCCTCTGACCCCATCCCCTCCCCCCTCACCCTCTGACCCCATCCCCTTCCCCCCCTCACCCCTCTGACCCCATCCCCTCCCCCCCTCACCCCTCTGACCCCATCCCCCTCACCCTCTGACCCCATCCCTTCACCCCCTCACCCCTCTGACCCCATCCCCTTCCCCCTCACCCCTCTGACCCCATCCCCTCCCCCCTCACCCCTCTGACCCCATCCCCTCACCCCTCTGACCCCATCCCTTCACCCCCTCACCCCTCTGACCCCATCCCCTTCCCCCTCACCCCTCTGACCCCATCCCCCTTCCCCCTGACCCCTCTGACCCCATCCCCCTCACCCCTCTGACCCCATCCCTTCACCCCTCACCCCTCTGACCCCATCCCCTTCCCCCTCACCCCCTCTGACCCCATCCCCTCCCCCCTCACCCCTCTGACCCCATCCCTCCCCCCCTCACCCTCTGACCCCATCCCCTTCACCCCCTCACCCCTCTGACCCCTCCCCTCCCCCCTCACCCCTCTGACCCCATCCCCTTCACCCCTCACCCCTCTGACCCCATCCCCTCCCCCCCTCACCCCTCTGACCCCACCCCCTCGCTCCTTTGTTCTTCTCCTAGACTTAGAACAGAAATTAAATCCCTTCAGTGAAGCAGGCCATTCAGTCCATCAAGTCTATACTGACTCATCTGACCCAGACCCTATTCCCATAACCGCATGTATTTACCCTGTTCATTCACCCTGAAACTAAGGCATGGCCAATCAACTTAACCTGCACATCTTCAGACTGTGGGAGGAAACCGGAGCACCCAGAGGAAGCCCACGTAAACATGGGGAGAATGTGCAAACTCCACACAGACAGTGACCCAAGGCTGGAATTGAACACGGGTCCCTGCGCTGTGAGGTAGCAGTTCTAACCACTGTGCCACTGTATCACCCCCACCATGGAGTGAAGGGTCTTTCTGGTCCCCTTCACTCCCTCACTCCTCTCATCCTCTCCTGTGAGGGTGCTGGCTTTCATGGAGGAACAGCTCATCAGGGTCCACTTCACTTCAGCTGCTTCATGATACAGTTTTGACACACTGACAGTGAGTGCCTGCAGCTAATATAACTGTGAGGTGAGGGGTTTGTGTTATAGCTGGATCCATCCCATCCCCACCCTCTGCCCCCGGCTCTGCCCTACTGGTCATATTGTCCAGCAAGGGGGAGCGCAGTGATAAACAGTGACCCCCCCCATTGACTCAGTAATCCCTGTGTGAACTTCATTCATTCAATACAGAGCCAGGGTTCAGAGGAACCTGCCAGCAGGTCAACACAGGTAACCTCTCACAACCCGGCCATTTCCAATATTAGAAAGAAAGTCTCAATCTGCATTTACAAAAGGATTTCCACATCCTCGGTACCTTCCAAAGTTCTTCCCAAGTCATTTCCATCTTCTTAATGTGCAGTCACTGCAATTGTGTAAGAAACACAGCAGCCAATTTTCACACAGCAAGATCCCACAACCAGATGAGGACCAGTTCATCTGTTTTTGTGATGTTGATTGGGGGATGAATATTGGCCAAGATGCGGGGAGAACTCCCCTGTTCTCCTTCAAAGTGGTGCTGTGGGGGTCACTTACTGCCCCGTGAGGGACAGGCAGGGGCTGAGTTTAATGTCTCAATTAATGGACTGTACACCACCACTTCAGGAGTGTTAGCCCAGCTTGAGTAGTGTACAGGGATTTGAATTCATAAGGTGAGATTGTGATTAGCTGGAGCTCTGCAGAACAGGTCAGTAAACTCTCCCCTGACCTGCTCCCTCTCTCCCTTACTCTCTGCTGTCTTCAGCTCACACCTCCTGTGTCTTTCAGGAATGCAGCACTGGAGAAAGAACTGCAGCAAATGGGTTACAAACCCCCGAAAGCGAAGAAGACAGGGACCACTATTACCATTACCGGCATCATCTTCAAGGTAAATCCTCACCAACAACTCATATTTACCAATCCTTTAAATACCCTTGAAGCCTCTACGAATTAAAGTTTAATAAAGGGACACAACTCCGTCAACAATAACCCAGAGACAAAAATTGTAGGGGCATTAACAAATATATTGTGTTTTATCTTTTATTTCACTCAACTCGATGAGTCTGGAGCCAGTAATTAACATATCATTTACCACACAACCCAGTTTACCTGTTTCTGACACCGAGCTCCCGGTATCGGTGGCACAATGGTTAGCACTGCTGCCTTACAGTGCCGGGGACCTGGGTTTAATTCCTGGCTTGAGTCACTGTCCTCGTGTCTGCGTGGGTTTCCTCCGGGTGCTCCGGTTTCCCCCCACAGTCTGAAAGACATACTGGTTAGGTGCATTGACCACGCTAAATTCTCCCTTGATATTCCTGAACAGGCACTGGTGTGTGACAATTAGGGGATTTTCACAGTAACTTCATTGCAGTGTTAGTATAAGCCTACTTGTCACTAATAAATAAACTTTCTGTTTGTTCGGTGACAGTGTGGTGATGACTGACTATTTTCTGTGTTATGCAGGATGGGGTGATTCTGGGGTCTGATACCCGTGCCACAGAAGGTATGGTTGTTGCTGATAAAAACTGTATCAAGATCCACCACATCGCTCCCAACATCTAGTAAGTGTTACCTTCATTGACAGTCTGTGTTCCACAGTCCAGCCTCACAATACCTGTTCAAACACTCCCTCTGGTGGCCCATTGCTAATTGACATCTCTTCCCTGGATTTTAACTTAGTGACTTAATAATTAAATGTACAAACCATTCTCCTCACCACGAGCTGTGTCTCTCTGCACACAATGAGACCTCACCCCTCACTCTGTCTCACTCTCTATGATATTAACCCCTCACTCTCTGTCTCACTCTCTATGATATTAACCCCTCACTCTCTGTCTCAGTCTGTCTGTGATATTAACCACTCACTCTCTGTCTCACTCTCTACATTAACCCCTCACTCTCTGTCTCACTCTGTGATATTAATGCCTCACTCTCTGTCTCAGTCTCTCTGTGATATTAACCCCTCACTCACTCACTGTCTCACTCTCTACATTAACCGCTCACACTCTGTCTCACTCTCTATGATGTTAACCCCTCACTCTCTGTCTCAGTCTCTCTGTGATATTAACTCCTCAATCACTGTCTCACTCTCTACATTAACTCCTCACTCTCTGTCTCAGTCTCTCTGAGATATTAACTCCTCACTCTCTGTCTCACTCTCTATGACATTAAGCCCTCACTCTCTCACACACTGTGATATTAACCCCTCATACTCTCACTCTCTGTGATATTAATCCCTTACTCACTGTATCACTCTCTGTGATATTAACCCCTCACTCACTGTATCACTCTCTGTGATATTAACCCCTCACTCTCTGTCTCAGTCTCTCTGAGATATTAACTCCTCACTCTCTGTCTCACTCTCTATGACATTAAGCCCTCACTCTCTCACACACTGTGATATTAACCCCTCATACTCTCACTCTCTGTGATATTAATCCCTCACTCACTGTATCACTCTCTGTGATATTAACCCCTCACTCTCTGTCTCACTCTCTCTGTGATATTAACCCCTCACTCTCAGTTTCACTCTCTGTGATATAAACCCCTCACTCTCTCACTCTGTGATATTAACGGCCTCACTCTCTGTCTCAATCTCTGTGATATTAACTCCTCACTCTCTATGATACTAACCCCTCACTCTCTGTGTCAGTCTCTCTGTGATATTAACCCCTCACTCTCTGTCTCACTCTCTCTGTGATATTAACCCCTCACTCTCTGTCTCACTCTCTGTGATATTAACCCCTCACTCTCTGTCTCACTCTGTGATATTAACCCCTCACTCTCTGTCTCACTCTCTCTGTGATATTAACTCCTCACTCACTGTGATATTAACCCCTCACTCACTGTCTCACTCTCTATATTAACCCCTCACTCTCTGTCTCACTCTCTGTGATATTAACCCCTCACTCTCTGTCTCACTCTCGGTGATATTAACCCCTCACTCTCTGTCTCAGTCTCTCTGTGATATTAACTCCTCACTCACTGTCTCACTCTCTGTGATATTAACCCCTCACTCCCTGTCTGAGTCTCTCTGTGATAGTAACCCCTCACTCTCTGTCTCACTCTCTGTGATATTAAACCCTCACTCTCTGTCTCACTCTCTCTGTGATATTAACTCCTCACTCTCTGTCTCACTTTTTGTGATATTAACTCCTCACTCTCTCACTCTCTGTGATATTAACCCCTCATTCTCTGTCTCACTCTCTGTGATATTAACCCCTCACTCTCTGTCTCAGTCTCTCTTTGATATTAACCCCTCACTCTCTGTCTCACTCTCTCTGTGATATTAACCCCTCACTCTGTCTCACTCTCTCTGTGATATTAACCCCTCACTCACTGTCTCACACTCTGTGATATTAACCCCTCACTCTCTGTCTCACTCTCTCAGTAATATTAACCCCTCACTCTCTGTCTCACTCTCTGTGATATTAACCCCTCACTCTCTATCTCACTCTCTATGATATTAACCCCTCACTCTCTGTCTCAGTCTCTCTGTGATATTAACCACTCACTCTCTGCCTCACTCTGTGTTTTTAACTCCTCACTCTCTGCCTCACTCTCTATGATATTAACCCCTCACTCTCTGTCTCAGTCTCTCTGTGATATTAACCCCTCACTCTCTGTCTCACTCTCTGTGATATTAACCCCCAACTCCCTGTCTGAGTCTCTCTGTGATATTAACCCCTCACTCTCTGTCTCACTCCCTGTGATATTAAACCATCACTATCTGTCTCAGTCTCTGTCATATTAACCCCTCACTCTCTGTCTCAGTCTCTCTGTGATATTAACTCCTCACTCACTGTCTCACTCTCTACATTAACTCCTCACTCTCTGTCTCAGTCTCTCTGAGATATTAACCCCTCACTCACTGTCTCACTCTCTACATTAACTCCTCACTCTCTGTCTCAGTCTCTCTGTGATATTAACCCCTCACTCACTGTCTCACTCTCTACATTAACTCCTCACTCTCTGTCTCAGTCTCTCTGAGATATTTAACCACTCACTCTCTGTCTCACTCTCTACATTAACCCCTCACTCTCTGTCTCACTCTGTGATATTAACGCCTCACTCTCTGTCTCACTCTCTCTGTGATATTAACCCCTCACTCACTGTCTCACTCTCTACATTAACCCCTCACTCTGTCTCACTCTGTGATATTAACCCCTCACTCTCTGTCTTACTCTCTATGACGTTAACCCCTCACTCTCTGTCTCAGTCTCTCTGTGATATTAACTCCTCACTCTCTGTCTCACTCTCTATGACATTAAGCCCTCACTCTCTCACACATTGTGATATTAACCCCTCATACTCTCACTCTCTGTGATATTAATCCCTCACTCACTGTATCACTCTCTGTGATATTAACCCCTCACTCTCTGTCTCAGTCTCTCTGTGATATTAACTCCTCACTCACTGTCTCACTCGCTATATTAACCCCTCACTCTCTGTCTCACTCTCTGTGATATTAACCCCTCACTCTCTGTCTCACTCTCTCTGTGATATTAACCCCTCACTCTCAGTTTCACTCTCTGTGATATTAACCCCTCACTCTCTCACTCTGTGATATTAACGCCTCACTCTCTGTCTCAGTCTCTCTGTGATATTAACCCCTCACTCTCTCACTCTGTGATATTAACGCCTCACTCTCTGTCTCAGTCTCTCTGTGATATTAACCCCTCACTCACTGTCTCACTCTCTCGGTGATATTAACTCCTTACTCTGTGTCTCAGTCTCTGTGATATTAACCCCTCACTCTCTGTCTCACTCTCTGTGATATTAACCCCTCACTCACTGTCACACTCTGTGATATTAACCCCTCACTCTGTGTCTCACTCTCTCTGTGATATTAACCCCTCACTCTCTGTCTCAATCTCTCTGATATTAACCCCTCACTCTCTGTCTCAGTCTCTCTGTGATATTAACTCCTCACTCTCTGTCTCACTCTCTATGACATTAAGCCCTCACTCTCTGTGTCAGTCTCTCTGTGATATTAACCCCTCACTCTCTGTCTCACTCTCTCTGTGATATTAACCCCTCACTCTCTGTCTCCCTCTCTGTGATATTAACCCCTCACTCTCTGTCTCACTCTCTATGACGTTAACCCCTCACTCTCTGTCTCAGTCTCTCTGTGATATTAACTCCTCACTCTCTGTGTCACTCTCTATGACATTAAGCCCTCACTCTCTCACACATTGTGATATTAACCCTCATACTCTCACTCTCTGTGATATTAATCCCTCACTCACTGTATCACTCTCTGTGATATTAACCCCTCACTCTCTGTCTCAGTCTCTCTGTGATATTAACTCCTCACTCACTGTCTCACTCGCTATATTAACCCCTCACTCTCTGTCTCACTCTCTGTGATATTAACCCCTCACTCTCTGTCTCACTCTCTCTGTGATATTAACCCCTCACTCTCAGATTCACTCTCTGTGATATTAACCCCTCACTCTCTCACTCTGTGATATTAACGCCTCACTCTCTGTCTCAGTCTCTGTGATATTAACTTCTCACTCTCTGCCTCACTCTCTATGATACTAACCCCTCACTCTCTGTGTGAGTCTCTCTGTGATATTAACCCCTCACTCTCTGTCTCACTCTGTGATATTAACCCCTCACTCTCTGTCTCATTCTCTCTGTGATATTAACCTCTCACTCTCAGTTTCACTCTCTGTGATATTAACCCCTCACTCTCAGTCTCACTCTCTGTGATATTAACCCCTCACTCTCTCGCTCTGTGATTTTAACCCCTCGCTCACTGTATCACTCTGTGATATTAACCCCTCACTCTCTGTCTCTGTCTCTGTGATATTAATCCCTCACTCTCTGTCTCACTCTCTGTGATATTAATCCCTCACTCTCTGTCTCACTCTCTCTGTGATATTAACCCCTCACTCTCTGTCTCTCTCTCTCTCCTTTAACCCCTCACTCTCTGTCTCGCCCTCACTCTCTGTCTCACTCACTCTGTGATATTAACTCCTCACTCTCTGTCTCACTCTCTCTGTGATATTAACCCCTCACTCTCTGTCTCAGTCTCTCTGTGATATTAACTCCTCACTCACTGTCTCACTCTCTGTGATATTAACCCCCCACTCCCTGTCTGAGTCTCTCTGTGATATTAACCCCTCACTCTCTGCCTCACTCCCTGTGATATTAAACCATCACTCTCTGTCTCACTCTCTGTGATATAAACCCCTCACTCTCTGTCTCACTCTCTCTGTGATATTAACCCCTCACTCTCTGTCTCACTCTCTGTGATATTAACCCCTCACTCTCTCACTCTCTGTGATATTAACCCCACATTCTCTGTCTCACTCTCTGTGACATTAACCCCTCACTCTCTGTCTCACTCTCTCTGTGATATTAACCCCTCACTCTCTGTCTCATTCTCTCTGTGATATTAACCCCTCACTCTCTGTCTCATTCTCTCTGTGATATTAACCCTCACTCTCTGTCTCACTCTCTCTGCGATATTAACCCCTCACTCTCTGTCTCACGCTCTCTGTGATATTAACTCCTCACTCTCTGTCTCACTCTCTGTGATATTAACCCCTCACTCTCTGTCTCACTCTCTGTGACATTAACCCCTCACTCTCTCACTCTCTGTGATATTAACCCCACATTCTCTGTCTCACTCTCTGTGACATTAACCCCTCACTGTCTGTCTCACTCTCTCTGTGATATTAACCCCTCACTCTCTGTCTCATTCTCTCTGTGATATTAACCCCACACTCTCTGTCTCATTCTCTCTGTGATATTAACCCCTCACTCTCTGTCTCATTCTCTCTGTGATATTAACCCTCACTCTCTGTCTCACTCTCTCTGCGATATTAACCCCTCACTCTCTGTCTCACTCTCTCTGTGATATTAACCCCTCACTCACTGTCTGTCTCTCTCTCTCTCCTTTAACCCCTCACTCTCTGACTCGCCCTCTGTGATATTAACCCCTCACTCTCTGTTTCACTCACTCTGTGATATTAACTCCTCACTCTGTCTCACTCTCTCTGTGATATTAACCCCTCACTCTCTGTCTCAGTCTCTCTGTGATATTAACTCCTCACTCACTGTCTCACTCTCTGTGATATTAACCCCCCACTCCCTGTCTGAGTCTCTCTGTGATATTAACCCCTCACTCTCTGTCTCACTCCCTGCGATATTAAACCATCACTCTCTGTCTCACTCTCTGTGATATTAACCCCTCACTCTCTGTCTCACTCTCTGTGATATTAACCCCTCACTCTCTGTCTCACTCTCTGTGATATTAACCCCTCACTCTCTGTCTCACCCTCTGTGATATTAACCCCTCACTCTCTCACTCTCTGTGATATTTACGGATGTCAGGGGTAGGTTCTTTACCCAGAGGGTGGTGAGGGATTGGAATGCCCTGCCTGCTGCGGTTGTAAATGCGCCGAGTTTGGGGGCGTTTAAGAGATCCGTGGATAGGTTTATGGACGAAAAGGGATTGGTTTAGGTTAGAGGGTAATTGTTTTTTTAACTGGTCGGCGCAACATCGTGGGCCGAAGGGCCTGTTCTGCGCTGTAATGTTCTATGTTCTATGTTCTATTAACCCCACATTCTCTGTCTCACTCTCTGTGACATTAACCCCTCACTCTCTGTCAAGGTCTCTCTTTGATATTAACCTCTCACTCTCTGTCTCACTCTCTCTGTGATATTAAACCATCACTCACTGTCTCACTCTTTCTATGATATTAACCCCTCACTCACTGTCTCATTCTCTGTGATATTAACCCCTCATTCTCTGTCTCATTCTCTGTGACATTAACCCCTCACTCTGTGTCTCAGTCTCTCTTTGATATTGACCCCTCACTCTCTGTCTCGTTCTCTGTGATATTAACCCCTCACTCTCTGTCTCAGTCTCTGTGATATTAACCCCTCACTCACTGTCTCACTCCCAGTGATGTTAACCCCTCACTCTGTCTCACTCTGTCTGTGACATTAACCCCCTCACTCTCTGTCTCACTCTTTCTGTGATATTAACCCTTCACTCTCTGTTTGATGTTAACCCCTCTCTCTGTCTCACTCTCTGTGATATTAACCCCTCACTCTCTGTCTCATTCTCTGTGATATTAACCCCTCACTCTCTGTCTCACTCCCTATATTAATCCCTCACTCTCTGTCTCAGTCTCTCTGTGATATTAACCCCTCACTCACTGTCTCACTCTCTATGATATTAACCCCTCACTCACTGTCTCACTCTCTCTGTGATATTAACTCCTCACTCTGTGTCTCAGTCTCTGTGATATTAACCCCTCACTCTCTGTCTCATTCTCTGTGATATTAACCCCTCACTCTCTGTCTCATTCTCTGTGATATTAACCCCTCACTCTCTGTCTCACTCCCTATATTAATCCCTCACTCTCTGTCTCAGTCTCTCTGTGATATTAACCCCTCACTCACTGTCTCACTCTCTATGATATTAACCCCTCACTCACTGTCTCACTCTCTCTGTGATATTAACTCCTCACTCTGTGTCTCAGTCTCTGTGATATTAACCCCTCACTCTCTGTCTCGGCCTCTCTGTGATATTAACTCCTCACTCTCTGTCTCAGTCTCTCTGTGATATTAACCCCTCACTCTCTGTCTCATTCTCTGTGATATTAACCCCTCACTCTCCGTCTCACTCTCTATATTAACCGCTCACTCACTGTCTCACTCCCTATATTAATCCCTCACTCACTGTCTCACTCTCTCGGTGATATTAACTCCTTACTCTGTGTCTCAGTCTCTGTGATATTAACCCCTCACTCTCTGTCTCACTCTCTGTGATATTAACCCCTCACTCACTGTCTCACTCTGTGATATTAACCCCTCACTCTGTGTCTCACTCTCTCTGTGATATTAACCCCTCACTCTCTGTCTCAATCTCTCTGATATTAACCCCTCACTCTCTGTCTCACTCACTCTCTATATTAACCCCTCACTCTCTGTCTCAGTCTCTCTGTGATATTAACCCCTCACTCTCTGTCTCATTCTCTGTGATATTAACCCCTCACTCTCCGTCTCACTCTCTATATTAACCGCTCACTCACTGTCTCACTCCCTATATTAATCCCTCACTCTCTGTCTCAGTCTCTCTGTGATATTAACCCCTCACTCACTGTCTCACTCTCTCGGTGATATTAACTCCTTACTCTGTGTCTCAGTCTCTGTGATATTAACCCCTCACTCTCTGTCTCACTCTCTGTGATATTAACCCCTCACTCACTGTCTCACTCTGTGATATTAACCCCTCACTCTGTGTCTCACTCTCTCTGTGATATTAACCCCTCACTCTCTGTCTCAATCTCTCTGATATTAACCCCTCACTCTCTGTCTCCCTCTCTGTGATATTAACCCCTCACTCTCTGTCTCACTCTCTATGACGTTAACCCCTCACTCTCTGTGTCAGTCTCTCTGTGATATTAACCCCTCACTCTCTGTCTCACTCTCTCTGTGATATTAACCCCTCACTCTCTGACTCACTCTCTGTGATATTAACCCCTCACTCTCTGTCTCACTCTCTATGACGTTAACCCCTCACTCTCTGTCTCAGTCTCTCTGTGATATTAACTCCTCACTCTCTGTCTCACTCTCTATGACATTAAGCCCTCACTCTCTCACACATTGTGATATTAACCCCTCATACTCTCACTCTCTGTGATATTAATCCCTCACTCACTGTATCACTCTCTGTGATATTAACCCCTCACTCTCTGTCTCACTCTCTGTGATATTAACTCCTCACTCACTGTCTCACTCGCTATATTAACCCCTCACTCTCTGTCTCACTCTCTGTGATATTAACCCCTCACTCTCTGTCTCACTCTCTCTGTGATATTAACCCCTCACTCTCAGATTCACTCTCTGTGATATTAACCCCTCACTCTCTCACTCTGTGATATTAACGCCTCACTCTCTGTCTCAGTCTCTGTGATATTAACTTCTCACTCTCTGCCTCACTCTCTATGATACTAACCCCTCACTCTCTGTGTGAGTCTCTCTGTGATATTAACCCCTCACTCTCTGTCTCACTCTGTGATATTAACCCCTCACTCTCTGTCTCATTCTCTCTGTGATATTAACCTCTCACTCTCAGTTTCACTCTCTATGATATTAACCCCTCACTCTCAGTCTCACTCTCTGTGATATTAACCCCTCACTCTCTCGCTCTGTGATTTTAACCCCTCGCTCACTGTATCACTCTGTGATATTAACCCCTCACTCTCTGTCTCTGTCTCTGTGATATTAACCCCTCACTCTCTGTCTCACTCTCTCTGTGATATTAACCCCTCACTCTCTGTCTCTCTCTCTCTCCTTTAACCCCTCACTCTCTGTCTCGCCCTCACTCTCTGTCTCACTCACTCTGTGATATTAACTCCTCACTCTCTGTCTCACTCTCTCTGTGATATTAACCCCTCACTCTCTGTCTCAGTCTCTCTGTGATATTAACTCCTCACTCACTGTCTCACTCTCTGTGATATTAACCCCCCACTCCCTGTCTGAGTCTCTCTGTGATATTAACCCCTCACTCTCTGCCTCACTCCCTGTGATATTAAACCATCACTCTCTGTCTCACTCTCTGTGATATAAACCCCTCACTCTCTGTCTCACTCTCTCTGTGATATTAACCCCTCACTCTCTGTCTCACTCTCTGTGATATTAACCCCTCACTCTCTCACTCTCTGTGATATTAACCCCACATTCTCTGTCTCACTCTCTGTGACATTAACCCCTCACTCTCTGTCTCACTCTCTCTGTGATATTAACCCCTCACTCTCTGTCTCATTCTCTCTGTGATATTAACCCCTCACTCTCTGTCTCATTCTCTCTGTGATATTAACCCTCACTCTCTGTCTCACTCTCTCTGCGATATTAACCCCTCACTCTCTGTCTCACGCTCTCTGTGATATTAACTCCTCACTCTCTGTCTCACTCTCTGTGATATTAACCCCTCACTCTCTGTCTCACTCTCTGTGACATTAACCCCTCACTCTCTCACTCTCTGTGATATTAACCCCACATTCTCTGTCTCACTCTCTGTGACATTAACCCCTCACTGTCTGTCTCACTCTCTCTGTGATATTAACCCCTCACTCTCTGTCTCATTCTCTCTGTGATATTAACCCCACACTCTCTGTCTCATTCTCTCTGTGATATTAACCCCTCACTCTCTGTCTCATTCTCTCTGTGATATTAACCCTCACTCTCTGTCTCACTCTCTCTGCGATATTAACCCCTCACTCTCTGTCTCACTCTCTCTGTGATATTAACCCCTCACTCACTGTCTGTCTCTCTCTCTCTCCTTTAACCCCTCACTCTCTGACTCGCCCTCTGTGATATTAACCCCTCACTCTCTGTTTCACTCACTCTGTGATATTAACTCCTCACTCTGTCTCACTCTCTCTGTGATATTAACCCCTCACTCTCTGTCTCAGTCTCTCTGTGATATTAAC
Source organism: Carcharhinus amblyrhynchos (assembly GCF_965287045.1). Classification (NCBI taxonomy): domain Eukaryota; kingdom Metazoa; phylum Chordata; class Chondrichthyes; order Carcharhiniformes; family Carcharhinidae; genus Carcharhinus; species Carcharhinus amblyrhynchos. The sequence continues at coordinate 16,016,417 of NC_137353.1, read as the reverse complement.
TCCTCACTCACTGTCTCACTCTCTGTGATATTAACCCCCCACTCCCTGTCTGAGTCTCTCTGTGATATTAACCCCTCACTCTCTGTCTCACTCCCTGCGATATTAAACCATCACTCTCTGTCTCACTCTCTGTGATATTAACCCCTCACTCTCTGTCTCACTCTCTGTGATATTAACCCCTCACTCTCTGTCTCACTCTCTGTGATATTAACCCCTCACTCTCTGTCTCACCCTCTGTGATATTAACCCCTCACTCTCTCACTCTCTGTGATATTTACGGATGTCAGGGGTAGGTTCTTTACCCAGAGGGTGGTGAGGGATTGGAATGCCCTGCCTGCTGCGGTTGTAAATGCGCCGAGTTTGGGGGCGTTTAAGAGATCCGTGGATAGGTTTATGGACGAAAAGGGATTGGTTTAGGTTAGAGGGTAATTGTTTTTTTAACTGGTCGGCGCAACATCGTGGGCCGAAGGGCCTGTTCTGCGCTGTAATGTTCTATGTTCTATGTTCTATTAACCCCACATTCTCTGTCTCACTCTCTGTGACATTAACCCCTCACTCTCTGTCAAGGTCTCTCTTTGATATTAACCTCTCACTCTCTGTCTCACTCTCTCTGTGATATTAAACCATCACTCACTGTCTCACTCTTTCTATGATATTAACCCCTCACTCACTGTCTCATTCTCTGTGATATTAACCCCTCATTCTCTGTCTCATTCTCTGTGACATTAACCCCTCACTCTGTGTCTCAGTCTCTCTTTGATATTGACCCCTCACTCTCTGTCTCGTTCTCTGTGATATTAACCCCTCACTCTCTGTCTCAGTCTCTGTGATATTAACCCCTCACTCACTGTCTCACTCCCAGTGATGTTAACCCCTCACTCTGTCTCACTCTGTCTGTGACATTAACCCCCTCACTCTCTGTCTCACTCTTTCTGTGATATTAACCCTTCACTCTCTGTTTGATGTTAACCCCTCTCTCTGTCTCACTCTCTGTGATATTAACCCCTCACTCTCTGTCTCATTCTCTGTGATATTAACCCCTCACTCTCTGTCTCACTCCCTATATTAATCCCTCACTCTCTGTCTCAGTCTCTCTGTGATATTAACCCCTCACTCACTGTCTCACTCTCTATGATATTAACCCCTCACTCACTGTCTCACTCTCTCTGTGATATTAACTCCTCACTCTGTGTCTCAGTCTCTGTGATATTAACCCCTCACTCTCTGTCTCATTCTCTGTGATATTAACCCCTCACTCTCTGTCTCATTCTCTGTGATATTAACCCCTCACTCTCTGTCTCACTCCCTATATTAATCCCTCACTCTCTGTCTCAGTCTCTCTGTGATATTAACCCCTCACTCACTGTCTCACTCTCTATGATATTAACCCCTCACTCACTGTCTCACTCTCTCTGTGATATTAACTCCTCACTCTGTGTCTCAGTCTCTGTGATATTAACCCCTCACTCTCTGTCTCGGCCTCTCTGTGATATTAACTCCTCACTCTCTGTCTCAGTCTCTCTGTGATATTAACCCCTCACTCTCTGTCTCATTCTCTGTGATATTAACCCCTCACTCTCCGTCTCACTCTCTATATTAACCGCTCACTCACTGTCTCACTCCCTATATTAATCCCTCACTCACTGTCTCACTCTCTCGGTGATATTAACTCCTTACTCTGTGTCTCAGTCTCTGTGATATTAACCCCTCACTCTCTGTCTCACTCTCTGTGATATTAACCCCTCACTCACTGTCTCACTCTGTGATATTAACCCCTCACTCTGTGTCTCACTCTCTCTGTGATATTAACCCCTCACTCTCTGTCTCAATCTCTCTGATATTAACCCCTCACTCTCTGTCTCACTCACTCTCTATATTAACCCCTCACTCTCTGTCTCAGTCTCTCTGTGATATTAACCCCTCACTCTCTGTCTCATTCTCTGTGATATTAACCCCTCACTCTCCGTCTCACTCTCTATATTAACCGCTCACTCACTGTCTCACTCCCTATATTAATCCCTCACTCTCTGTCTCAGTCTCTCTGTGATATTAACCCCTCACTCACTGTCTCACTCTCTCGGTGATATTAACTCCTTACTCTGTGTCTCAGTCTCTGTGATATTAACCCCTCACTCTCTGTCTCACTCTCTGTGATATTAACCCCTCACTCACTGTCTCACTCTGTGATATTAACCCCTCACTCTGTGTCTCACTCTCTCTGTGATATTAACCCCTCACTCTCTGTCTCAATCTCTCTGATATTAACCCCTCACTCTCTGTCTCCCTCTCTGTGATATTAACCCCTCACTCTCTGTCTCACTCTCTATGACGTTAACCCCTCACTCTCTGTGTCAGTCTCTCTGTGATATTAACCCCTCACTCTCTGTCTCACTCTCTCTGTGATATTAACCCCTCACTCTCTGACTCACTCTCTGTGATATTAACCCCTCACTCTCTGTCTCACTCTCTATGACGTTAACCCCTCACTCTCTGTCTCAGTCTCTCTGTGATATTAACTCCTCACTCTCTGTCTCACTCTCTATGACATTAAGCCCTCACTCTCTCACACATTGTGATATTAACCCCTCATACTCTCACTCTCTGTGATATTAATCCCTCACTCACTGTATCACTCTCTGTGATATTAACCCCTCACTCTCTGTCTCACTCTCTGTGATATTAACTCCTCACTCACTGTCTCACTCGCTATATTAACCCCTCACTCTCTGTCTCACTCTCTGTGATATTAACCCCTCACTCTCTGTCTCACTCTCTCTGTGATATTAACCCCTCACTCTCAGATTCACTCTCTGTGATATTAACCCCTCACTCTCTCACTCTGTGATATTAACGCCTCACTCTCTGTCTCAGTCTCTGTGATATTAACTTCTCACTCTCTGCCTCACTCTCTATGATACTAACCCCTCACTCTCTGTGTGAGTCTCTCTGTGATATTAACCCCTCACTCTCTGTCTCACTCTGTGATATTAACCCCTCACTCTCTGTCTCATTCTCTCTGTGATATTAACCTCTCACTCTCAGTTTCACTCTCTATGATATTAACCCCTCACTCTCAGTCTCACTCTCTGTGATATTAACCCCTCACTCTCTCGCTCTGTGATTTTAACCCCTCGCTCACTGTATCACTCTGTGATATTAACCCCTCACTCTCTGTCTCTGTCTCTGTGATATTAACCCCTCACTCTCTGTCTCACTCTCTCTGTGATATTAACCCCTCACTCTCTGTCTCTCTCTCTCTCCTTTAACCCCTCACTCTCTGTCTCGCCCTCACTCTCTGTCTCACTCACTCTGTGATATTAACTCCTCACTCTCTGTCTCACTCTCTCTGTGATATTAACCCCTCACTCTCTGTCTCAGTCTCTCTGTGATATTAACTCCTCACTCACTGTCTCACTCTCTGTGATATTAACCCCCCACTCCCTGTCTGAGTCTCTCTGTGATATTAACCCCTCACTCTCTGCCTCACTCCCTGTGATATTAAACCATCACTCTCTGTCTCACTCTCTGTGATATAAACCCCTCACTCTCTGTCTCACTCTCTGTGATATTAACCCCTCACTCTCTCACTCTCTGTGATATTAACCCCACATTCTCTGTCTCATTCTCTGTGACATTAACCCCTCACTGTCTGTCTCACTCTCTCTGTGATATTGACCCCTCACTCTCTGTCTCGTTCTCTGTGATATTAACCCCTCACTCTCTGTCTCAGTCTCTGTGATATTAACCCCTCACTCCCTGTCTCACTCTGTCTGTGATATTAACCCCCTCACTCTCTGTCTCACTCTTTCTGTGATATTAACCCTTCACTCTCTGTTTGATATTAACCCCTCTCTCTGTCTCACTCTCTGTGATATTAACCCCTCACTCTCTGTCTCATTCTCTCTGATATTAACCCCTCACTCTCTGTCTCACTCCCTATATTAATCCCTCACTCTCTGTCTCAGTCTCTCTGTGATATTAACCCCTCACTCACTGTCTCACTCTCTATGATATTAACCCCTCACTCACTGTCTCACTCTCTCTGTGATATTAACTCCTCACTCTGTGTCTCAGTCTCTGTGATATTAACCCCTCACTCTCTGTCTCAGTCTCTCTGTGATATTAACCCCTCACTCTCTGTCTCATTCTCTGTGATATTAACCCCTCACTCTCCGTCTCACTCTCTATATTAACCGCTCACTCACTGTCTCACTCCCTATATTAATCCCTCACTCACTGTCTCACTCTCTCGGTGATATTAACTCCTTACTCTGTGTCTCAGTCTCTGTGATATTAACCCCTCACTCTCTGTCTCACTCTCTGTGATATTAACCAATCACTCACTGTCTCACTCTGTGATATTAACCCCTCACTCTGTGTCTCACTCTCTCTGTGATATTAACCCCTCACTCTCTGTCTCAATCTCTCTGATATTAACCCCTCACTCTCTGTCTCACTCACTCTCTATATTAACCCCTCACTCTCTGTCTCACTCCCTATATTAACCCCTCACTCTCTGTCTCAGTCTCTCTGTGATATTAACCCCTCACTCTCTGTCTCATTCTCTGTGATATTAACCCCTCACTCTCCGTCTCACTCTCTATATTAACCGCTCACTCACTGTCTCACTCCCTATATTAATCCCTCACTCTCTGTCTCAGTCTCTCTGTGATATTAACCCCTCACTCACTGTCTCACTCTCTCGGTGATATTAACCCCTCACTCTCTGTCTCACTCTCTGTGATATTAACCCCTCACTCACTGTCTCACTCTGTGATATTAACCCCTCACTCTGTGTCTCACTCTCTCTGTGATATTAACCCCTCACTCTCTGTCTCAATCTCTCTGATATTAACCCCTCACTCTCTGTCTCACTCACTCTCTATATTAACCCCTCACTCTCTGTCTCAGTCTCTCTGTGATATTAACCCCTCACTCTCTGTCTCAATCTCTCTGATATTAACCCCTCACTCTCTGTCTCACTCTCTCTGTGATATTAACCCCTCACTGTCTGTCTCACTCACTCTCTATATTAACCCCTCACTCTCTGTCTCAGTCTCTCTGTGATATTAACCCCTCACTCTCTGTCTCAGTCTCTCTGTGATATTAACCCCTCACTGTCTGTCTCACTCTCTATGACATGAACCCCTCACTCTCTCATACACTGTGTTATTAACCCCTTACTCTCTGTCTGACTCTCTGTGATATTAACCCCTCACTCTCTGTCTCACTCTCTCTGTGATATTAACCCCTCACTCTCTGTCTCACTCACTCTCTATATTAACCCCTCACTCTCTGTCTCAGTCTCTCTGTGATATTAACCCCTCACTCTCTGTCTCAATCTCTCTGATATTAACCCCTCACTCTCTGTCTCACTCTCTCTGTGATATTAACCCCTCACTCTCTGTCTCACTCTCTGTGATATTAACCCATCACTCTCTGTCTCACTCTCTGTGGTATTAACCCCTCACTCTCTATCTCACTCTCTGTGATATTAACCCCTCACTCTCTATCTCACTCTCTGTGATATTAACCCCTCACTCTCTGTCTCACTCTCTCTGTGATATTAACCCCTCACTCTGTGTCTCACTCTCTGTGATATTAACCCCTCACTCTCTGTTTCACTCTCTGTGATATTAACCCCTCACTCTCTATCTCACTCTCTGTGATATTAACCCCTCACTCTCTATCTCACTCTCTGTGATATTAACCCCTCACTCTCTGTCTGACTCTCTGTGATATTAACCCCTCGCTCTCTGTCTCATTCTCTCTGTGATATTAACCCCTCACTCTCTGTCTCAGTCTCTGTGATATTAACCCCTCACTCTCTGTCTCACTCTCTCTGTGATATTAACCCCTCACTCTCTGTCTGACTCTCTGTGATATTAACCCCTCACTCCCTGTCTCACTCTCTGTGATATTAACCCCTCACTCCCTGTCTCACTCTCTGTGATATTAACCCCTCACTCTCTGTCTGGCTCTCTGTGATATTAACCCCTCACTCCCTGTCTCACTCTCTCTGTGATATTAACCCCTCACTCTCTGTCTCACTCTCTGTGATATTAACCTCTCACTCTCTGTATCACTCTGTATGATGTTAACCCCTCGGAAGCTCTCGCTATGTTAATAAGCTCTCTCTCTGTGCCTCTGTGCAGTTGCTGTGGTGCAGGTTGTGCTGCTGATGCTGAAGTTACGACACAGATGATGGCCTCAAACATCCAACTGCACAGCCTGTCGACAGGACGAAAACCCCGTGTCGTCATCGTGAACCGTATGCTGAAACAGATGCTGTTCAGGTGAGAGAGTGTACACCGCACCGGGTTAGAGAGTGTACACCGCACGGGGTTAGAGAGTGTACACCGCACCGGGTTAGAGAGTGTACACCGCACCGGGTTAGAGAGTGTACACCGCACCGGGTTAGAGAGTGTACACCGCACCGGGTTAGAGAGTGTACACCGCACCGGGTTAGAGAGTGTACACCGCACCGGGTTAGAGAGTGTACACCGCACCGGGTTAGAGAGTGTACACCGCACCGGGTTAGACAGTGTACACCGCACCGGGTTAGAGAGTGTACACCGCACCGGGTTAGAGAGTGTACACCGCACCGGGTTACAGAGTGTACACCGCACCGGGTTACAGAGTGTACACCGCACGGGGGTTAGAGAGTGTACACCGCACCGGGTTAGAGAGTGTACACCGCACGGGGGTTAGAGAGTGTACACCGCACCGGGTTAGAGAGTGTACACCGCACCGGGTTAGAGAGTGTACACCGCACGGGGGTTAGAGAGTGTACACCGCACCGGGTTAGAGAGTATACACCGCACCGGGTTAGAGAGTGTACACCGCACCGGGTTAGAGAGTGTACACCGCACGGGGTTAGAGAGTGTACACCGCACTGGGTTAGAGAGTGTACACCGCACGGGGTTAGAGAGTGTACACCGCACCGGGTTAGAGAGTGTACACCGCACGGGGTTAGGGAGTGTACACCGCACCGGGTTAGAGAGTGTACACCGCACCGGGTTAGAGAGTGTACACCGCACGGGGTTAGGGAGTGTACACCGCACCGGGTTAGAGAGTGTACACCGCACCGGGTTACAGAGTGTACACCGCACCGGGTTAGAGAGTGTACACCGCACCGGGTTACAGAGTGTACACCGCACGGGGGTTAGAGAGTGTACACTGCACCGGGTTAGACAGTGTACACCGCACGGGGGTTAGAGAGTGTACACCGCACCGGGTTAGAGAGTGTACACCGCACGGGGTTAGAGAGTGTACACCGCACCGGGTTAGAGAGTGTACACCGCACGGGGTTAGAGAGTGTACACCGCACGGGGTTAGAGAGTGTACACCGCACGGGGTTAGAGAGTGTACACCGCACGGGGTTAGAGAGTGTACACCGCACCGGGTTAGAGAGTGTACACAGCACCGGGTTAGAGAGTGTACACAGCACCGGGTTAGAGAGTGTACACCACACCGGGTTACAGAGTGTACACCGCACGGGGGTTAGAGAGTGTACACCGCACGGGGTTAGAGAGTGTACACAGCACCGGGTTAGAGAGTGTACACCGCACCGGGTTAGAGAGTGTACACCGCACCGGGTTAGAGAGTGTACACCGCACCGGGTTAGAGAGTGTACACAGCACCGGGTTAGAGAGTGTACACCGCACCGGGTTAGAGAGTGTACACCGCACCGGGTTAGAGAGTGTACACCGCACCGGGTTAGAGAGTGTACACAGCACCGGGTTAGAGAGTGTACACCACACCGGGTTACAGAGTGTACACCGCACGGGGGTTAGAGAGTATACACCGCACGGGGTTAGAGAGTGTACACCGCACCGGGTTAGAGAGTGTACACAGCACCGGGTTAGAGAGTGTACACCACACCGGGTTAGAGAGTGTACACCGCACCGGGTTAGAGAGTGTACACAGCACCGGGTTAGAGAGTGTACACCACACCGGGTTACAGAGTGTACACCGCACGGGGGTTAGAGAGTGTACACCGCACGGGGTTAGAGAGTGTACACCGCACCGGGTTAGAGAGTGTACACAGCACCGGGTTAGAGAGTGTACACAGCACCGGGTTAGAGAGTATACACCGCACGGGGTTAGAGAGTGTACACCGCACCGGGTTAGAGAGTGTACACAGCACCGGGTTAGAGAGTGTACACCACACCGGGTTACAGAGTGTACACCGCACGGGGGTTAGAGAGTATACACCGCACGGGGTTAGAGAGTGTACACCGCACCGGGTTAGAGAGTGTACACAGCACCGGGTTAGAGAGTGTACACCACACCGGGTTACAGAGTGTACACCGCACGGGGGTTAGAGAGTGTACACCGCACCGGGTTAGAGAGTGTACACCGCACGGGGGTTAGAGAGTGTACACCGCACCGGGTTAGAGAGTGTACACCGCACGGGGTTAGAGAGTGTACACCGCACGGGGTTAGAGAGTGTACACCGCACGGGGTTAGAGAGTGTACACCGCACGGGGTTAGAGAGTGTACACCGCACCGGGTTAGAGAGTGTACACAGCACCGGGTTAGAGAGTGTACACCGCACCGGGTTAGAGAGTGTACACAGCACCGGGTTAGAGAGTGTACACCGCACCGGGTTAGAGAGTGTACACCGCACCGGGTTAGAGAGTGTACACCGCACGGGGTTAGAGAGTGTACACAGCACCGGGTTAGAGAGTGTACACCGCACCGGGTTAGAGAGTGTACACCACACCGGGTTAGAGAGTGTACACCGCACGGGGGTTAGAGAGTGTACACCGCACCGGGTTAGAGAGTGTACACCGCACGGGGTTAGAGAGTGTACACCGCACCGGGTTAGAGAGTGTACACCGCACGGGGTTAGAGAGTGTACACCGCACGGGGTTAGAGAGTGTACACCGCACGGGGTTAGAGAGTGTACACCGCACGGGGTTAGAGAGTGTACACCGCACCGGGTTAGAGAGTGTACACAGCACCGGGTTACAGAGTGTAAACCGCACGGGGGTTAGAGAGTGTACACCGCACCGGGTTAGAGAGTGTACACCGCACGGGGGTTAGAGAGTGTACACCGCACCGGGTTAGAGAGTGTACACCGCACCGGGTTAGAGAGTGTACACCGCACGGGGGTTAGAGAGTGTACACCGCACCGGGTTAGAGAGTGTACACCGCACCGGGTTAGAGAGTGTACACCGCACGGGGTTAGAGAGTGTACACAGCACCGGGTTAGAGAGTGTACACCGCACGGGGTTAGAGAGTGTACACCACACCGGGTTACAGAGTGTACACCGCATGGGGGTTAGAGAGTGTACACCGCACCGGGTTAGAGAGTGTACACCGCACGGGGGTTAGAGAGTGTACACCGCACCGGGTTAGAGAGTGTACACCGCACCGGGTTAGAGAGTGTACACCGCACCGGGTTAGAGAGTGTACACCGCACGGGGTTAGAGAGTGTACACCGCACCGGGTTAGAGAGAGTGCACCGCACCGGGTTAGAGAGTGTACACCGCACCGGGTTAGAGAGTGTACACCACACCGGGTTAGAGAGTGTACACCGCACGGGGTTAGAGAGTGTACACAGCACCGGGTTAGAGAGTGTACACCGCACCGCGTTAGAGAGTGTACACCACACCGGGTTACAGAGTGTACACCGCACGGGGGTTAGAGAGTGTACACCGCACCGGGTTAGAGAGTGTACACCGCACGGGGGTTAGAGAGTGTACACCGCACCGGGTTAGAGAGTGTACACCGCACGGGGGTTAGAGAGTGTACACCGCACCGGGTTAGAGAGTGTACACCGCACCGGGTTAGAGAGTGTACACCGCACGGGGTTAGAGAGTGTACACCGCACCGGGTTAGAGAGTGTACACCGCACCGGGTTAGAGAGTGTACACCGCACCGGGTTAGAGAGTGTACACCGCACGGGGTTAGAGAGTGTGCACAGCACCGGGTTAGAGAGTGTACACCGCACCGGGTTAGAGAGTGTACACCGCACCGGGTTAGAGAGTGTACACCGCACGGGGTTAGAGAGTGTACACCGCACCGGGTTAGAGAGTGTACACCGCACGGGGTTAGAGAGTGTACACAGCACCGGGTTAGAGAGTGTACACCGCACCGGGTTAGAGAGTGTACACCGCACCGGGTTAGAGAGTGTACACCGCACGGGGTTAGAGAGTGTGCACAGCACCGGGTTAGAGAGTGTACACCGCACCGGGTTAGAGAGTGTACACCGCACCGGGTTCGAGAGTGTACACCGCACGGGGTTAGAGAGTGTACACCGCACCGGGTTAGAGAGTGTACACCGCACGGGGTTAGAGAGTGTACACAGCACCGGGTTAGACAGTGTACACCGCACCGGGTTAGAGAGTGTACACCGCATGGGGTTACAGAGTGTACAACGCACCGGGTTAGAGAGTGTACACCGCACCGCGTGAGAGAGTGTACACCGCACCGGGTTAGAGAGTGTACACAGCACCGGGTTAGAGAGTGTACACCGCACCGGGTTAGAGAGTGTACACCGCACCGGGTTAGAGAGTGTACACCGCACCGGGTTAGAGAGTGTACACTGCACCGGGTTAGAGAGTGTACACCGCACCGGGTTAGAGAGTGTACACAGCACCGGGTTAGAGAGTGTACACCGCACCGGGTTAGAGAGTGTACACCGCACCGGGTTAGAGAGTGTACACCGCACCGGGTTAGAGAGTGTACACAGCACCGGGTTAGAGAGTGTACACCGCACCGGGTTAGAGAGTGTACACCGCACCGGGTTACAGAGTGTACACCGCACCGGGTTAGAGAGTGTACACCGCACGGGGGTTAGAGAGTTTACACCGCACCGGGTTGGAGAGTGTACACCGCACCGGGTTAGAGAGTGTACACCGCACGGGGTTAGAGAGTATACACCGCACCGGGTTAGAGAGTGTACACCGCACGGGGTTAGAGAGTGTACACCGCACCGGGTTACAGAGTGTACACCGCACCGGGTTAGAGAGTGTACACCGCACGGGGTTAGAGAGTGTACACCGCACCGGGTCATAGAGTGTACACCGCACCGGGTTACAGAGTGTACACCGCACCGGGTTAGAGAGTGTACACCGCACCGGGTTACAGAGTGTACACCGCACGGGGGTTAGAGAGTGTACACTGCACCGGGTTAGAGAGTGTACACCGCACGGGGGTTAGAGATTGTACACCGCACCGGGTTAGAGAGTGTACACCGCACCGGGTTAGAGAGTGTACACCGCACGGGGTTAGAGAGTGTACACAGCACCGGGTTAGAGAGTGTACACCGCACCGGGTTAGAGAGTGTACACCGCACCGGGTTAGAGAGTGTACACCGCACGGGGTTAGAGAGTGTACACAGCACCGGGTTAGAGAGTGTACACCGCACCGGGTTAGAGAGCGTGCACCACACCGGGTTACAGAGCGTACACCGCACGGGGGTTAGAGAGTATACACCGCACCGGGTTAGAGAGTGTACACCGCACGGGGGTTGGAGAGTGTACACCGCACCGGGTTAGAGAGTGTACACCGCACCGGGTTAGAGAGTGTACACCGCACGGGGTTAGAGAGTGTACACCGCACGGGGTTAGAGAGTGTACACCGCACCGGGTTAGAGAGTGTACACCACACGGGGTTAGAGAGTGTACACCGCACCGGGTTAGAGAGTGTACACCGCACGGGGGTTAGAGAGTGTACACCGCACCGGGTTAGAGAGTGTACACCGCACGGGGGTTAGAGCGTGTACACCGCACCGGGTTAGAGAGTGTACACCGCACCGGGTTAGAGAGTGTACACCGCACCGGGTTAGAGAGTGTACACCGCACCGGGTTAGAGAGTGTACACCGCACGGGGTTAGAGAGTGTACACCGCACGGGGTTAGAGAGTGTACACCGCACCGGGTTAGAGAGTGTACACCGCACGGGGTTAGAGAGGGTACACCGCACGGGGTTAGAGAGTGTACACCGCACCGGGTTAGAGAGTGTACACCGCACGGGGTTAGAGAGTGTACACAGCACCGGGTTAGAGAGTGTACACCGCACCGGGTTAGAGAGTGTACACCGCACCGGGTTAGAGAGTGTACACCGCACCGGGTTAGAGAGTGTACACAGCACCGGGTTAGAGAGTGTACACCGCACCGGGTTACAGAGTGTACACCGCACGGGGTTAGAGAGTGTACACAGCACCGGGTTAGAGAGTGTACACCACACCGGGTTACAGAGTGTACACCGCACGGGGGTTAGAGAGTGTACACCGCACGGGGTTAGAGAGTGTACACCGCACCGGGTTAGAGAGTGTACACAGCACCGGGTTAGAGAGTGTACACAGCACCGGGTTAGAGAGTATACACCGCACGGGGTTAGAGAGTGTACACCGCACCGGGTTAGAGAGTGTACACAGCACCGGGTTAGAGAGTGTACACCACACCGGGTTACAGAGTGTACACCGCACGGGGGTTAGAGAGTATTCACCGCACGGGGTTAGAGAGTGTACACCGCACCGGGTTAGAGAGTGTACACAGCACCGGGTTAGAGAGTGTACACCACACCGGGTTACAGAGTGTACACCGCACGGGGGTTAGAGAGTGTACACCGCACGGGGTTAGAGAGAGTACACCGCACGGGGGTTAGAGAGTGTACACCGCACCGGGTTAGAGAGTGTACACCGCACGGGGTTAGAGAGTGTACACCGCACAGGGTTAGAGAGTGTACACCGCACGGGGTTAGAGAGTGTACACCGCACCGGGTTAGAGAGTGTACACAGCACCGGGTTAGAGAGTGTACACCGCACCGGGTTAGAGAGTGTACACAGCGCCGGGTTAGAGAGTGTACACCGCACCGGGTTAGAGAGTGTACACCGCACCGGGTTAGAGAGTGTACATCGCACGGGGTTAGAGAGTGTACACAGCACCGGGTTAGAGAGTGTACACCGCACCGGGTTAGAGAGTGTACACCACACCGGGTTAGACAGTGTACACCGCACGGGGGTTAGAGAGTGTACACCGCACCGGGTTAGAGAGTGTACACCGCACCGGGTTAGAGAGTGTACACCGCACCGGGTTAGAGAGTGTACACCGCATGGGGTTAGAGAATGTACACCGCACCGGGTTAGAGAGTGTACACCGCACGGGGTTAGAGAGTGTACACCGCACCGGGTTAGAGAGTGTACACCGCACCGGGTTAGAGAGTGTACACTGCACGGGGTTAGAGAGTGTACACAGCACCGGGTTAGAGAGTGTACACCGCACCGGGTTAGAGAGTGTACACCACACCGGGTTACAGAGGGTACACCGCACGGGGGTTAGAGAGTGTACACCGCACCGGGTTAGAGAGTGTACACCGCACGGGGGTTAGAGAGTGTACACCGCACCGGGTTCGAGAGTGTACACCGCACCGGGTTAGAGAGTGTACACCGCACCGGGTTAGAGAGTGTACACCGCACCGGGTTAGAGAGTGTACACCGCACGGGGTTAGAGAGTGTACACCGCACGGGGTTAGAGAGTGTACACCGCACCGGGTTAGAGAGTGTACACCGCACCGGGTTAGAGAGTGTACACCGCACCGGGTTAGAGAGTGTACACCGCACGGGGTTAGAGAGTGTACACCGCACCGGGTTAGAGAGTGTACACCGCACGGGGTTAGAGAGTGTACACAGCACCGGGTTAGAGAGTGTACACCGCACCGGGTTAGAGAGTGTACACCGCACGGGGTTAGAGAGTGTACACCGCACGGGGTTAGAGAGTGTGCACAGCACCGGGTTAGAGAGTGTACACCGCACCGGGTTAGAGAGTGTACACCGCACGGGGTTAGAGAGTGTACACCGCACGGGGTTAGAGAGTGTACACCGCACCGGGTTAGAGAGTGTACACCGCACGGGGTTAGAGAGTGTACACAGCACCGGGTTAGAGAGTGTACACCGCACCGGGTTAGAGAGTGTACACCGCATGGGGTTACAGAGTGTACAACGCACCGGGTTAGAGAGTGTACACCGCACCGCGTGAGAGAGTGTACACCGCACCGGGTTAGAGAGTGTACACCGCACCGGGTTAGAGAGTGTACACCACACCGGGTTAGAGAGTGTACACCGCACCGGGTTAGAGAGTGTACACAGCTCCGGGTTAGAGAGTGTACACCGCACCGGGTTAGAGAGTGTACACCGCACCGGGTTAGAGAGTGTACACCGCACCGGGTTAGAGAGTGTACACCGCACCGGGTTAGAGAGTGTACACCGCACCGGGTTAGAGAGTGTACACCGCACCGGGTTAGGGAGTGTACACCGCACCGGGTTAGAGACTGTACACAGCTCCGGGTTAGAGAGTGTACACCGCACTGGGTGAGAGAGTGTATACACAGTACCGGGTGGGAGAGTGTATACACAGTACCGGGTGGGATAGTGTATTCACAGTACCGGGTGGGAGAGTGTACACACTGCTCTGGGTGAGAGAGTGTATACGCAGTACCGGGTGGGAGAGTGTATACGCAGTACCGGGTGGGAGAGTGTATACGCAGTACCGGGTGGGAGAGTGTATACGCAGTACCGGGTGAGAGAGTGTATACGCAGTACCGGGTGGGAGAGTGTATACGCAGTACCGGGCGGGAGAGTGTATACGCAGTACCGGGCGGGAGAGTGTATACGCAGTACCAGGCGGGAGAGTGTATACGCAGTACCGGGTGAGAGAGTGTATACGCAGTACCGGGCGGGAGAGTGTATACACAGTACCGGGTGGGAGAGTGTATACACAGTACCGGGTGAGAGAGTGTATACGCAGTACCGGGTGGGAGAGTGTATACGCAGTACCGGGTGGGAGAGTGTATACACAGTACCGGGTGGGAGAGTGTATACACTGTACCGGGTGGGAGAGTGTATACACAGTACCGGGTGGGAGAGTGTATACACAGTACCTGGTGGGAGAGTGTATACGCAGTACCGGGTGGGAGAGTGTATACGCAGTACCGGGTGGGAGAGTGTATACGCAGTACCGGGTGGGAGAGTGTATACGCAGTACCGGGTGGGAGAGTGTATACGCATACCGGGTGGGAGAGTGTATACACAGTACCGGGTGAGAGAGTGTATACACAGTACCGGGTGGGAGAGTGTATACACAGTACCGGGTGAGAGAGTGTATACACAGTACCGGGTGGGAGAGTGTATACACAGTACCGGGTGGGAGAGTGTATACACAGTACCGGGTGGGAGAGTGTATACACAGTACCGGGTGGGAGAGTGTATACGCAGTACCGGGTGAATGAGTGTATACGCAGTACCGGGTGGGAGAGTGTACACACAGCTCCGGGTGGGAGAGTGTATACGCATTACCGGGTGGGAGAGTGTCTACACAGTACCGGGTGAATGAGTGTATACGCAGTACCGGGTGGGAGAGTGTATACGCATTACCGGGTGGGAGAGTGGATACACAGTACCGGGTGAATGAGTGTATATGCAGTACCGGGTGGGAGAGTGTATACGCATTACCGGGTGGGAGAGTGTATACACAGTACCGGGTGGGAGAGTGTATACACAGTACCGGGTGGGAGAGTGTATACGCAGTACCGGGTGAGAGAGTGTATACACAGTACCGGGTTGGGGAGTGTATACACAGTACTGGGTGAGAGAGTGTATACACAGTACCGGGTGGGAGAGTGTATACACAGTACCGGGTGGGAGAGTGTATACGCAGTACCGGGTGAGAGAGTGTATACACAGTACCGGGTTGGGGAGTGTATACACAGTACTGGGTGAGAGAGTGTATACACAGTACCGGGTGGGAGAGTGTATACACAGTACCGGGTGGGAGAGTGTATACGCAGTACCGGGTGGGAGAGTGTATACGCAGTACCGGGTGAATGAGTGTATACGCAGTGCCGGGTGGGAGAGTGTACACACAGCTCCGGGTGAATGAGTGTATACGCATTACCGGGTGGGAGAGTGTATACACAGTACCGGGTGAATGAGTGTGTACGCAGTACCGGGTGGGAGAGTGTATACGCATTACCGGGTGGGATAGTGTATACACAGTACCGGGTGAATGAGTGTATACGCAGTACCGGGTGGGAGAGTGTATACGCATTACCGTGTGGGAGAGTGTATACACAGTACCGGGTGAATGAGTGTATACGCAGTACCGGGTGGGAGAGTGTACACACAGCTCCGGGTGAATGAGTGTATACGCAGTACCGGGTGGGAGAGTGTATACACAGTACCGGGTGGGAGAGTGTATACGCAGTACCGGGTGGGAGAGTGTATACACAGTACCGGGTGGGAGAGTGCATACACAGTACCGGGTGGGAGAGTGTATACGCAGTACCGGGTGGGAGAGTGTATACACAGTACCGGGTGAATGAGTGTATACGCAGTACCGGGTGGGAGAGTGTATACGCATTACCGGGTGGGAGAGTGTATACACAGTACCGGGTGAATGAGTGTATACGCAGTACCGGGTGGGAGAGTGTATACGCAGTACCGGGTGGGAGAGTGTATACACAGTACCGGGTGGGAGAGTGTATGCGCAGTACCGGGTGGGAGAGTGTATACACAGTACCGGGTGGGAGAGTGTATACACAGTACCGGGTGGGAGAGTGTATACACAGTACCGGGTGGGAGAGTGTATACGCAGTACCGGGTGAGAGAGTGTATACACAGTACCGGGTTGGGGAGTGTATACACAGTACTGGGTGAGAGAGTGTATACACAGTACCGGGTGGGAGAGTGTATACACAGTACCGGGTGGGAGAGTGTATACGCAGTACCGGGTGGGAGAGTGTATACGCAGTACCGGGTGAATGAGTGTATACGCAGTGCCGGGTGGGAGAGTGTACACACAGCTCCGGGTGAATGAGTGTATACGCATTACCGGGTGGGAGAGTGTATACACAGTACCGGGTGAATGAGTGTGTACGCAGTACCGGGTGGGAGAGTGTATACGCATTACCGGGTGGGATAGTGTATACACAGTACCGGGTGAATGAGTGTATACGCAGTACCGGGTGGGAGAGTGTATACGCATTACCGTGTGGGAGAGTGTATACACAGTACCGGGTGAATGAGTGTATACGCAGTACCGGGTGGGAGAGTGTACACACAGCTCCGGGTGAATGAGTGTATACGCAGTACCGGGTGGGAGAGTGTATACACAGTACCGGGTGGGAGAGTGTATACGCAGTACCGGGTGGGAGAGTGTATACACAGTACCGGGTGGGAGAGTGCATACACAGTACCGGGTGGGAGAGTGTATACGCAGTACCGGGTGGGAGAGTGTATACACAGTACCGGGTGAATGAGTGTATACGCAGTACCGGGTGGGAGAGTGTATACGCATTACCGGGTGGGAGAGTGTATACACAGTACCGGGTGAATGAGTGTATACGCAGTACCGGGTGGGAGAGTGTATACGCAGTACCGGGTGGGAGAGTGTATACACAGTACCGGGTGGGAGAGTGTATGCGCAGTACCGGGTGGGAGAGTGTATACACAGTACCGGGTGGGAGAGTGTATACACAGTACCGGGTGGGAGAGTGTATACACAGTACCGGGTGAATGAGTGTATACGCAGTACCGGGTGGGAGAGTGTATACGCATTACCGGGTGGGAGAGTGTATACACAGTACCGGGCGAATGAGTGTATACGCAGTACCGGGTGGGAGAGTGTATACGCAGTATCGGGTGGGAGAGTGTATACACAGTACCGGGTGGGAGAGTGTATACGCAGTACCGGGTGGGAGAGTGTATACACAGTACTGGGTGGGAGAGTGTATACACAGTACCGGGTGGGAGAGTGTATACACAGTACCGGGTGAATGAGTGTATACGCAGTACCGGGTGGGAGAGTGTATACACAGTACCGGGTGGGAGAGTGTATACGCAGTACCGGGTGGGAGAGTGTATACACAGTACCGGGTGGGAGAGTGTATACGCAGTACCGGGTGAATGAGTGTATACGCAGTACCGGGTGGGAGAGTGTATACGCATTACCGGGTGGGAGAGTGTATACACAGTACCGGGTGAATGAGTGTATACGCAGTACCGGGTGGGAGAGTGTATACGCATTACTGGGTGGGTGAGTGTATACACAGTACCGGGCGAATGAGTGTATACGCAGTACCGGGTGGGAGAGTGTATACGCAGTATCGGGTGGGAGAGTGTATACACAGTACCGGGTGGGAGAGTGTATACGCAGTACCGGGTGGGAGAGTGTATACACAGTACCGGGTGGGAGAGTGTATACGCAGTACCGGGTGGGAAAGTGTATACACAGTACCGGGTGGGAGAGTGTATACGCAGTACCGGGTGAATGAGTGTATACGCAGTACCGGGTGGAGAGTGTATACGCATTACCGGGTGGGAGAGTGTATACACAGTACCAGGCGAATGAGTGTATACGCAGTACCGGGTGGGAGAGTGTATACGCAGTATCGGGTGGGAGAGTGTATACACAGTACCGGGTGGGAGAGTGTATACGCAGTACCGGGTGGGAGAGTGTATACGCAGTACCGGGTGGGAGAGTGTATACACAGTACCGGGTGGGAGAGTGTATACACAGTACCGGGTGGGAGAGTGTATACGCAGTACCGGGTGGGAGAGTGTATACGCAGTACCGGGTGGGAGAGTGTATACACAGTACCGGGTGGGGAGAGTGTATACGCAGTACCGGGTGAATGAGTGTATACGCAGTACCGGGTGGGAGAGTGTATACGCATTACCGGGTGGGAGAGTGTATACACAGTACCGGGTGAATGAGTGTATACGCAGTACCGGGTGGGAGAGTGTATACGCATTACCGGGTGGGAGAGTGTATACACAGTACCGGGCGAATGAGTGTATACGCAGTACCGGGTGGGAGAGTGTATACGCAGTATCGGGTGGGAGAGTGTATACACAGTACCGGGTGGGAGAGTGTATACGCAGTACCGGGTGGGAGAGTGTATACACAGTACTGGGTGGGAGAGTGTATACACAGTACCGGGTGGGAGAGTGTATGCACAGTACCGGGTGGGAGAGTGTATACGCAGTACCGGGTGGGAGAGTGTATACACAGTACCGGGTGGGAGAGTGTATACGCAGTACCGGGTGGGAGAGTGTATACACAGTACCGGGTGGGAGAGTGTATACGCAGTACCGGGTGGGAGAGTGTATACGCAGTACCAGGTGGGAGAGTGTATACACAGTACCGGGTGGGAGAGTGTATACACAGTACCGGGTGGGAGAGTGTATACACAGTACCGGGTGGGAGAGTGTATACGCAGTACCGGGTGGGAGAGTGTACACACTGCTCCGGGTGAGAGAGTCTGTGGGACACTCCTGCCATTCCAGACTAACATATAATTGACCTTTGACGCTGGGAATCAGCATGGAACAGGATTGGCCCCTTTCCATCCTAAAAGAGCAACGGTTCCTGGTTCCAGATTAAAAAGGGGGCCACGGCCTGAATCAGGCAGAAGAATTGGACGCCTGGCAGGAGGCCCCTTTTAAAATGGTTGCCATGGTGATATTGTCAGTGTTACTGGGGTAGGAAGGCCAGTGACTTTATTCTGTGATCACTGACCCACCCTGCCCCCAACAACAGCCAGTGCCCAAGGAGCGCAGTGAAAATGACTCCCTTCCTGATTTCAACACGACTTTGTCCTTGTCTCACTTCAGGTACCAGGGACACATCAGTGCATCAGTGATAGTTGGGGGTGTGGATTGCACAGGGCCCCACCTGTATGCAGTGTATCCCCATGGATCGACGGATAAACTTCCCTACGTTGCCATGGGTAAGTCGAAATCATCCACTATCGAGCGGGACTTGGGCTGGTTACAAGAATTCCAGAAAATCCCTGTCAACAGGGAAACTGATGATTAAAAAGAAAAACATTTCAGCAATTGTGGGGAAAGAATCAGGGTGTCTGAACTAGAATTATAGAATAGAGTCACAGAGCAGAAAGAGGCCATTCGGCCCATCAAATCCGCACCAACTTCCCGACAGAGCATCTCAGCCAGGACCACCGCTCTATCCCTGTAACCCCATGCATTTACCCAACTAATCCCCCCCCAATCCACACATCTTGGGACAGTAAGGGTGAATTCAGCATGGCCAGTCAACCCTACCTGCATATCTTGTGGGAGCACCCAGAGGAAACCCACACAGACACGGGGAGAACATACCAACTCTACACAGACAGTGACCCAAGCCAGGAATTGGACCCAGATCTCTGGTGCTGTGAGGCAGTCAGGTTAACCACCGTGCCACCCCAGTTGGATGTCTCTTTCCAAAGAGCCATCACAGACACAATGGGTAGAATGGCCTCTTTCCGAGCTGCTCAATTCTACAATTTAAAGATTATTTGGGCTGCCTGGCTGATTGGCTGAGGTTCCCTGTCCGGTTCTGAGCTCAGTTTCACTCAGTTGACCTCAGTGCCCTGTAGCCACTGAGTGTCTCGCGATTGGTCACCAGACTTCAGTATGTCCAGCACTCAGCCTTGCTCCTCCAATCAGAAGTGAACAAACCCTTCCTCTCCCAATTGAAGGGTTCCTGGATGCCAGTCAAACAACAATTTAATTCTTACAACTGAGGCAACATCCGTGGCATTTAACCGTTAATCTTTGTGGGTATTTAACCGTTAATCTTTGTGGGTATTTAAACGTTAATCTTTGTGGGTATTTAACCGTTAATCTTTGTGGGTATTTAAACGTTAATCTTTGTGGGTATTTAAACGTTAATCTTTGTGGGTATTTAACCGTTAATCTTTGTGGGTATTTAACCGTTAATCTTTGTGGGTATTTAAACGTTAATCTTTGTGGGTATTTAACCGTTAATCTTTGTGGGTATTTAAACGTTAATCTTTGTGGGTATTTAACCGTTAATCTTTGTGGGTATTTAACCGTTAATCTTTGTGGGTATTTAAACGTTAATCTTTGTGGGTATTTAACCGTTAATCTTTGTGGGTATTTAAACGTTAATCTTTGTGGGTATTTAACCGTTAATCTTTGTGGGTATTTAAACGTTAATCTTTGTGGGTATTTAACCGTTAATCTTTGTGGGTATTTAAACGTTAATCTTTGTGGGTATTTAACCGTTAGTCTTTGTGGGTATTTAAACGTTAATCTTTGTGGGTATTTAAACGTTAATCTTTGTGGGTATTTAACCGTTAATCTTTGTGGGTATTTAAACGTTAATCTTTGTGGGTATTTAAACGTTAATCTTTGTGGGTATTTAAACGTTAATCTTTGTGGGTATTTAAACGTTAATCTTTGTGGGTATTTAACCGTTAATCTTTGTGGGTATTTAAACGTTAATCTTTGTGGGTATTTAAACGTTAATCTTTGTGGGTATTTAAACGTTAATCTTTGTGGGTATTTAAACGTTAATCTTTGTGGGTATTTAAACGTTAATCTTTGTGGGTATTTAAACGTTAATCTTTGTGGGTATTTAAACGTTAATCTTTGTGGGTATTTAACCGTTAATCTTTGTGGGTATTCCTGGAGGCTGCTCCCCTGGTCGAATAGCCTGCTGGACTCACTCAGGATTGGCTCGGGGATGTTGGGTGCTCTGTAACTGCAGCTCAGGGAGAGTCAGTACCTGAGGGAGATCTGGAGGGTGGTCGGAGCGATGGCCCCCCCCTCCCCACCCCCCTGCTTTTCAGGCAGTGACTGTGTTCGGGTTGTGAACCTGTAGCCGTGTTAATGAGTGTCTCCTGTGCAACAGGCTCTGGAGCAGCTGCTGCCATGGCGATTCTGGAGGATCAATTCAAACCAAACATGGAGGTAAATTGAGGAGAGCTGAGCCCCTCCCCCAACATCCCATCCCCCACCCTGAGAACCACCACCCAACACAACCAGCGAGTGGTTTCTGAGTTGCAAATTCTCTCCCTCTCTCTTGCCTTTTCTCTGAAAAGAAACATTCTAATGATTTTCCATGGGATTTACTCCAATAATTTCCCAGGAATCTGTCGGATAACCATCTCTCTCTCCCACTCAATGCTGCTTCCTCATTGGTGAAATGAGCCAAAACTGGATTCAGAATTCTTGTTTCCCTAAACACCAACACATTTACAATCTCCCTCCTCCTCACAGCCCCCTCCCCTCCTCCTCACAGCCCCCTCCCCTCCTCCTCACAGCCCCCTCCCCTCCTCCTCACAGCCCCCTCCCCTCCTCCTCACAACACCCTTCCCTCCCCTCACAGCCCCCTCCCCTCCTCCTCACAGCCCCCTCCCCTCCTCCTCACAGCCCCCTCCCCTCCTCCTCACAGCCCCCTCCCCTCCTCCTCACAGCCCCCTCCCCTCCTCCTCACAGCCCCCTCCCCTCCTCCTCACAGCCCCCTCCCCTCCTCCTCACAACACCCTTCCCTCCTCCTCACAGCCCCCTCCCCTCCTCCTCACAACACCCTTCCCTCCCCCTCACAGCCCCCTCCCCTCCTCCTCACAGCCCCCTCCCCTCCTCCTCACAGCCCCCTCCCCTCCTCCTCACAGCCCCCTCCCCTCCTCCTCACAGCCCCCTCCCCTCCTCCTCACAGCCCCCTCCCCTCCTCCTCACAACACCCTTCCCTCCCCCTCACAGCCCCCTCCCCTCCCCCCACAGCACCCTCCCTCCCCCTCACAGCAGCTTTCCTCCCCCCCCTCCACTCCCTTCCCCAACCCCTCACAGCATCCTCCTATCCCCCAAACAGCAGCCTCTCCTGCCCTCCCCCCTCACAACACCCTCTCCACCCACACAGTATCCTCCCCTCCCCAGAACCCCCTCACAGCACCTTCCCCTCCCCCCCACAGCGCCCTCCCCTCCCCAGACCCTCCTCACAGCACCTTCCCATCCACCCCTCACAGCGCGCTCCCCTCCCCACAGTCCCCTTCGCAGCACCCTCCCCTCCCCCACACACCCTCATAATACCCTTCCCTCCCCTCTTGCAGCACTGTCCCCTCCCCCACACCCTTCCCCTCTCCTATACCCCCTCTCGTTGCTGTTCTGAGCTCTGGGTTACTCCAGGCCTGGGCCGTTGGTTAGTCCAGGCCTAAGCCCTGGATTACTCCAAGCTTGGGCTTTTGGTTAGTCCAGGCCTGAGCCCTTGGTTAGTCCAGGCCTGGGCCCTTGGTTACTCCAGGTCTGGGCCCTTGGTTACTCCAGGCCTGGGCCCTTGTTTAATCCAAGCCTGAGTCCTTGGGTAGTCCAGGCCTGGGCCCTTGGTTATTCCAGGCCTGGATCCTTGGTTAATCCAAGCCTGAGCCCTTGGTTAGTCCAAGGTTAGGCCCTGGGTTAGTCCAGGCCTGAGCGCTTGGTTAGTCCAGGGTTAGACCCTGGGTTAGTCCAGGCCTGAGCGCTTGGTTGGTCCAGGCCTGAGCCCTTGGTTAGTCCAGGCCTGGGCCCTGGGTTATTCCATGCCTTGGTCCTGGGTTACTCTAGGTCTGGGCCCTTGGTTACTCCAGGCCTGGGTTCTTGTCTACTCAGGCCTGGGCCCTGAGTCACTCCAGGCCTGAGCCCTTGGTTACTCCAGGCCTGGGTCCTTGGTTAGTCCAAGCCTGAGCCCTAGGTTAGTCCATGCCTGGGCCCTAGGTTACTCCAGGCTTTGGCCCTTGGTTAGTCCAGGCCTGACCCTTGGTTAGTCCAGGCCTGGGCCCTGGGTTACTCCAAGCTTGGGCTTTTGGTTAGTCCAGGCCTGGGCCCTGGGTTAGTCCAGGCCTGAGCCCTTGGTTCATCCAGGCCTGAGCCCTTGGTTAGTCCAGGCCTGGGCCCAGGGTTACTCCAGGCCTGAGCCCTTACTTAATCTAGGCCTGAGCCCTTGGTTAGTCCAAGCCTGACCCCTTGGTTAGTCCAGGCCTGGGCCCTGGGTTACTCCAGGCCTGGGCCCTGGGTTACTCCAGCCCTGAACCTGGATCCCCTGGACCTGAATCTCAGCTGCCACAATTCTGTCTGAGCTTGCTTATTTATTTCCAGGAGGAAGAAGCCAAGCAGCTGGTCCGTGAGGCCATCCTAGCCGGAATATTCTCTGATCTCGGCTCTGGGAGTAATGTTGACCTCCTTGTCATCACCAAGGACAAGAGCGAGTTCCTTCGTGGCTTTGACACCCCCAACAAGAAGGGTGTAAAGTAAGTAGCCAGATTGCAGGGTAACTCATCAGGAGGACAGAGACATCGGGGGGAACAGAGTACAAATGCTAATAAACACAGGTTAGGCCCCACATAGAGTCCTGTGTCCAAGTCTGGGAGCACACTCCAGGAACAGAAACAAAACCTTAGAGAAGGTCAGAGGAGATTTTGTCAAACAGTGCCAGGGTTGGAGCTTTTCAGTCTGCGAGTGAGGGATTAGAGAAACCAGGGCACTTCTCTTTTGAGGAGATCAGATTAAGAGGAGATTTAACAGTAATAGATTTAATAATATGAAGTTATTTAAAATTATGAATGTTTTGTTAGAGTAAGCTGGCAGGAACTGGTTGATAACCAGAGGGCACGGATTTAGAATTATTGGCAAAAGAGATGAGGAGAATCTTTTATACACAAACATGTTACGATGGGGAATGCACCATCTGAAAGTGGATAAATACTTGAAAGGGGAATTTATGCAGGGCTCTGGCCAAGTGCAGTGGGAATGGCAGTAACCAAATAGTCAGTGCACACACAATAAGGGAAATGGTCTCTTTCTGCGCTGCATCATTCTGTGACACCACAACACCCCCCCCCAACCTCTCCCCCTCCTCTGCCACATTGCCATTCACCCCCAGTCCACCCCATCACCGTTAACTTCTGCTGTTGTTTCCTGCAGGGAGGGTCAGTATCGCTACAAGAAGGGCACCACTGCTGTGCTGAAGGAAACAATCACTCCATTGTCAGTGGAGCTGGTGGAGGAGGTTGTACAGAGGATGGACACTGAGTAACAAGGAGGATCCCATCATCTCTGCAGGATCGAGGGAGGGAGATCGAGATCAGCAATTCCTGTCGGAAACAAAAGGATGTTGCAACTGATAGAGGATTCCTGCCCTGGGATTGCAAGCACATTATATCCTGATAGATTAGATCCCAAACACATTGTATCCTGATAGATTAGATCCCAAACACATTGTATCCTGATAGATTAGATCCCAAACACACTGCACCCAGTATGTGAATTGTACAATTTAGTTTCCAAAAATAAATAAACCCCTCAGGATAGGAGGGGCTGATGCAGTGAATGTTAACATCCGTCTCATTTGTATCTGAGGAGAACCACGTGTTTGCAAAACATACATTTTTTATTGATAACTGAAGTAGAGATATAACATTCCGCAATGCTTCATTAATCTTTAATAAGTGGTGATTTGCTTATTAAGTTCCAGGAAACATTTACATATTTTCCAACAGCGCCAGATGTTTATTAAAAATAATCACGAGAAGATTGTTTCAAAATCGGGGTGGCGGGTGGCAGATATCACACACAGTATTTCCAGAAGCAGTCTGAGAAGTTATTACGTTTCTTGTATAGTTTTCTGCCTTTTCCAGTGAACAGGCGGCCTGTTTTTGGCTGTGCTCTCCTTCCGTACAGAATCTGCAGAAAGAGTCAGAACCGGGACTGGTTACCAAGGCTTTGAAGGATTGGATTTCCAATCTCCAGTCCCACTCTGAACTCATCCCAACCCTACACAAATCTCCATGTGACACCCCCCAAACCCAGCCCCCATCCCATCACAACCCATACCTGAAACCCCACCCCCACCACTGTTCAGTGGTTGACCCCCACCTCCTGCCAAAGGTGCTTCAAGGCACCCTAACTTACCTAAACCTCATGTCTATTTTTCATAATTCCAAGCAAGACTTTGAGTATAAGGAAGTTATTCAACTGCAGAGGAACTCCCCATCAGATTAGATACAGAGTAAAGCTCCCTCGACTCTGTGCCATCAAACACTCCCAGGACAGGTACAGCACGGGGTTAGATACAGAGTAAAGCTCTCTCTACACTGTCCCCCATCAAACACTCCCAGGACAGGTACAGCACGGGGTTAGATACAGAGTAAAGCTCCCTCTACACTGTCCCATCAAACACTCCCAGGACAGGTACAGCACGGGGTTAGATACAGAGTAAAGCTCCCTCTACGCTGTCCCATCAAACACTCCCAGGACAGGTACAGCACGGGGTTAGATACAGAGTAAAGCTCCCTCTACACTGTCCCCATTAAACACTCCCAGGACAGGTACAGCACAGGGTAAGATACAGAGTAAAGCTCCCTCTATACTGTCCCCATCAAACACTCCCAGGACAGGTACAGCACGATGATAGATACTGAAGAGCTATCTGACAGGTGTGTTGACTCTAATAGCAATTGTGTCTGAAGTTTCTATATTTGGAACTCACCTCTTTGACATTCCCCAAGTCAGTGTCACTGATTTCCCTCAGACCTGTTGACAAGGAAGGAAGATTCAGTTTAACTCTTGAACAAAACAGATGGAGGGGAATCCACAGATTGATCCTCAGAGCCTTAAACAGCTGATAGAATGAATCTGAGACATGTAAGCAGTGCATAAAGCTCTAATTCTGACTTGTTATTGGGAAGTTTCCACCATGGGAGAAGATATCAGTGTAACACATCTCAAAATAAAACTACACTGTCTAATCAAACACTCCCAGGACAGGTACAGCACGGGGTTAGATACAGAGTAAAGCTCCCCCTACATTGTCCCATCAAACACTCCCAGGACAGGTACAGCACAGGGTTAGATACAGAGTAAAGCTCCCTCTACACTGTCCCATCAAACACTCCCATGGCAGGTACAGCACAGGGTTAGATACAGAGTAAAGCTCCCTCTACACTGTCCCATCAAACACTCCCAGGGCAGGTACAGCACAGGGTTAGATACAGAGTAAAGCTCCCCCTACATTGTCCCATCAAACACTCCCAGGACAGGTACAGCACAGGGTTAGATACAGGATAAAGCTCCCTCTACACTGCCCCCATCAAACACTCCCAGGACAGGTACAGCACAGGGTTAGATACAGGATAAAGCTCCCTCTACACTGCCCCCATCAAACACTCCCAGGGCACATACAGCACGGGGTTAGATACAGAGTAAAGTTCCCCCTACACTGTCCCCATCAAACACTCCCAGGACAGGTAAGGATGGGTTAACACTATTCATACTGCCTGAATGCCAACCTGGAAAGATTGGGATTCTTTCCTGCACCATGTGGAATGTTCCCATTTCCTCTCCCAACCCTCTGAAACCACAATGACAAACTAGTGGTGAAGTAAAAGCAGATGTCTTTCCAATAAGAACTAGATTGAGAATGTTCAAACTCATCTGTTCCGGTAAATAGACTGGAGAGATTACCAGAACATTATTCTGGCTTGATTCTAATTTAGCTCCCAGATTTACAGTACAGCCTCCCTACCACTAGGTGCCACCACCATTCTTATCCCATCCATAGGACTTGCTAAAGGCATCTAGGGGTCAGACACTGTAACTGCACTATGTACACGTCTTCCTTCACTATGACTGGTCGATTAAGCTCAGTTCCCTGGACAGCTGGTTCGTGATGTGGAGCAATGGCAATGGGTTCAATTTTGGTATTGAGGGTGGCACAATGATTAGCACTGCTGGCTCACAGTATCAGGGAATCGGGTTCAATTCCAGCCTCGGGTGATTATATGGAGTTTTCATGTTCTCCCTGAGTCTGTGAGTTTCCTCCCACAGTCCAAAGATGCGCAGATTAGGTGGATTAGCCATACTAAATTGTGCCTCTTCACTGTCCCCATCAAACACTCCCAGGACAGGTACACACGGGGTTAGATACACAGTTAGTGTCGGGGGATTAGCAGAGTAAATATCTGCGGTTACAGGGATAAGGCTTGGGTGGGATTGTTGTCAGTGCAGGTATGATGGGCCAAATGGCCTCCTTCTGCACAGTAGGGAATCTATGATTCAGTGACTGAGGTTATTAATTAAAGCTCCACTTTCTGAACCTTGCCCCTTCCCTGAGGTGTGGTGACTTTCAGATTAAATCGCCACTAGTCAGCTCTTCCCTTCAAACGAGAGAACAGCTTCTGGGACTATGGTGACTTTACCTTCACCCTAAATCCAAGGTAAGAGTGGAGATGGAGGGAAAGTCTGGGGTTCAGAATCTGTGTACTGTACCATCCTTAAGTTGTTCAGCTGCTTCGAGATCTCTGATGGTGTCATAGAGGCTGGCCTGAGGCAATGAGGCAGGCGGGTTCCACACAACGAGGTCATTGTCCAGACTTTGCAGATCATCCAGACTGAAAAGCTGACTTTCCTCACTGGACACTGGAAGAGAATTATTTGAGTGTTAGAATCCTGGAAGACCAAAGACCATTTGGCTTCTTACATACCCCCCTCCCTACAACCCTCCTGCTCCCCCCACCCCCATCCCCACAACCCCCTGCCCCCCCCCCACACATCATCCCCACAACCCCCTCTGCCCCCATCCGCCGTCCCCACAACCCTCCTGTCCTCCCATCCCCACACCCCCCTGCCCCCCCAGGCAGAGTGTTCTGTCTCAAACTCCTAGCCAAAATACAAAGGGTGAGATTTTCCCATCCCGCCCGCCAGGAGAATCACAGCAGGAAAAGTCTGTTGACCTCAGGTGGGAATTTCTGGCCTGGGGCGAACACAGTGGGAAAATCCTGCCCTCACCCACCTTCCAGATTATCTCCTTGTATCACCTGGCTGTTCATATTATCGAATATAATCAATCCCCTAATCAATAGCTCTCAGTTCACTGAAGAATGAAGTCCCACAGGGTGCTGGAAATCTGAGATAAAAGCAGACCGTGGTGGAAATAATCAGTCTGGCAGCGAGTGTGGAAAGAGACAGAGTTAACGTCTCAGGACACTAACATTCTGACAAAGAATCATCGACCTGAAATTTCAAAAGTTCATGGAAGGAAGTAGAAGTGAAAAAAAATGTCATTTAGAAACAAATCTGTTAAAAATTCTCAAATTTTGCTTTTAAATTTCAATAAAAGAGACACAAACAAAAACAAAATACTTTTAAAAATCTTCCACCAAACCTCTGGTCCAGGCTCAGGTATCTGAAAGAGAGAAAATCCCACACCCGCTATAACTTCAATCTGAATGTGGCACAGTGGTTAGCGCTGTTGCCCCACAGTGCCTGGGACACGGGTTTGATCTGAGCCTCGGATCGCTGTCTGTGTGGAGTTTTCACATTCTCCCCACGTCTGCATGGATTTCCTCTGGGTGCTCCGGTTTTCTCCCACAGTCCAAAGATGTGCAGGTTAAGTGGATCAGCCATGTTAAATTGCCCCTTAGTGCAACAGGGTAAATTTGTGGGATGATGAGGATAGGGTCTGGGTGGGATTGTGGTCGGTGTAGGCTTGATGGGCCAAATAGCCTTTTTCTGCACTGTGGGGATTCTATGAATAATATTATAATCTCAGAGTTTGGAATCACTGGGGCTGGAATTTACCCCTTCATCTCCTCTCTGCTCCCCTCCTCCCTCTGCTCCTTCCTTCCTCCCTCCCCTCCCCTCTCTACCCCGACAGGTGTGCTTTCAGTAGTAGAGATTTGTAAAATGTGATGGGGGCTAGCCCACCCCCCCAACCCGGTCCCCGTAATACGGTAAGCAGGCAGGCATCAAAATAGGCAACCTGTCCGCCACATCGAAGAGGCTGTTAACAAGACAATTGATGCCAACATCATGCTGCCATCATTTGGTTGGCATGGCAAGTGAGTGGGCAAGAGAGGGAAGGCTGTTTTCTCTTAAACAACTTTGTTGAAAAGGCAGGGAGGAAGGAAGGGACCTGTCTCCACTGGCCTTGCCCTCTTCACCCCAATCAGATCAGCTGTCAATTCCTCAAGGCTGGGACTTCCTCCACTGAGTGCTGGAAGTCCCACTCTGTTTATTTCAGTTACTGCCCACAGGTTATTGCTGCAAAGTGTTCTTCTTTCAAAATCAGCCCAAAACTGACCTATTTTTGTAACAAGAAGGCTAACAGGAATATAAATGAACAACCCTCATAAAAGTCAGCCCATTAATCTGGTTTAATCTGGTCGGGAGTAAATGGATTGGTAATTTAATCCGAACAACTAAACTCTGTCCCCAGTCTGCAAACTATATTACATTTCTTCAGCTAGATCAGAATCTCATCAGAATGAGCAAGAGAGAACTTAATTGAAACTCTGTCAGCTGCAGAACCTGATCTCAAACCAATATTTGTGTATCAGCTCCCAAGTAAAACGTGAACTAAATACATTGTAACTCCTTCCTGTTCAGGAACTTTGCACATACTAAAAGCTTCAGGAACATTTCTGTTTGATTCAATAATAAGCTCTAATCTAAATTCACTCCAACATTTTAATATACAGATTCTTATCCAAGTACAAGTATCAGCTATGACACAGGATGATCACACAATGATACAGAAATAAAAAAAACTTGCATTTAAACAGCACCAAACATGGCCACAGAACATCCCAAAGTGCTTTAGAGTTAATGAAATACTTTAGGAAGGGTAGTCACTGTAGGAAATGCAGCACTCAATTTGCACACAGCAAGCTCCCACAAACAGCAATAAGACACTATGGTATCGGGCAATCTGTTTCCGTGATGTTGGCTGAGGGATAAATATTTACTCACTGGCAGCTAACAATTGGGAATTCTGACCATGTTCCACTGACCCTAGAAACCCTACTGTACAGAAGGAGGCCATTCAGCCCATCATGTCTGCACCAACAACAATCCCACCCAGGCCCTATCTTCGTAAGCCCACACATTTACTCCACTAATCCCCCTAAACTAAAAGGCAATTCAGCATTACCAGTCAACCTAACCTGCACATCTTTGGACTGTGGGAGGAAACTCACGCAGACACGGAGAGAACGTGCAGACTCCACACAGGCAGTGACCCAAGGGCAAAATTGAACCCAGGTCCCTAGCGCTGTGAGGCAGCAGCAGTGTTAACACTTTGCCACCATTATATCGCAGACAACCTTCCTGTTCTTTTCCTAATAGTGCATTGAGATCTTTAAACATTAACCTTAGAGGGCAGAAAGGGCTTTGTTTAACATCAATCTAAAAAACGGCACCTTTTTCACATTGACACATAGAGGTGTGTGAATGATGATGGGGGCCCTATCAGGGTTCAGTTGAGGCTAACCCCTGCCTCACCATCTCTCCCCTATCTGCCCTGCTTACCTGTTCTGTACACGGAGTCTGCAATGGGCAGAGCAAAGACACAGGATCCACTCAGGAGTAATGCACCAGCTACCAGTACCAAGGACGTCATGATTGAAGGGTCGGAGAGATGAGAGAGCGAGAGAGACACAGAGAGAGAAAGCGGAGGTGTATACCCAACACTGAACACACACCTTTATATAACCCTACAGCCCCCTTTCCCCTCACAAACAACATAGCTGGTCAATAAAACATCACTTTATTACCATGAGGTGTTAAATCCAATCAATGCTTCATTCTGACTCAGTTTCAAGGATAAAATAGAAAAGCAGATGGGACACAGATTTACTGCCCATCACCAACAGTCAAAACTAATAAAACCCATCAAGTTCACCCCTCTCCATCAACTCCTGCTTTTCAACTGTTATTTATTATTCACAAGCTGAGTGACGCAGATTTATCCAACAAGTTTTGACATGAAATATAGTTAGACTTGAATTAATTAAAAGATTTTCCTGTATTGAAAAGCTCTTAAAGCACTTGCCCCTGTATTGCTTTCCTCCCCATAATCTCCTAATCGATCCAAAATGCTATACCCCGTCTATTTCTTTTTGCACCTAAGGAAGCCAGTCCTCTACAATCTTCCCATCTCATCTTATCCTTTATTCTTCTATAACTTTCTCCCTCAATCTATGTCAAATGCACCAATGCTAGGGCAGCACAGTGGCATAGTGGCTAGCACTGCTGCCTCACAGTGTTAGGGATCCAGGTTCGATTCCGGCTTGGGCCACTGTCTGTATGGAGTCTGCACGTACTCCCTGTGTCTTTCCTCCAAATGCTCTAGTTTCCTCCCACAATCCAAAAGACATGCTGGTTAGGTGGATCGTCCGTGCTAAAATTCTCCCTTAGTGCACCCAAACAGGTGCCAGAATGTGGTGACTAGGGGATTTTCATAGTAACTTAATTGCAGTGTTAATGTAAGCCTACTTGTGACACTAATAAATTAAATTTAAACTTATCTGTTTGCCTCAACTGCTCTCTGCGATAGCACATTCCACATGCTACCCATGATTCTCCGAGTAATTCATTTTCTCCTGAATTCTCCAATTGGATTTATTAATGACTATCTTACATTTATGGTCCCTAGTTTTAGTTTCCCCCTCAAATGGAAACATCTCCACATCTACCCTCTCAAACCTCTTTGCATTTTTAAAGATCTCAGTAGGTTACCACTCATCCCTCTCTCTCCTGGTGAAAGACTTTGATGTGTTAAATCTTTCCTGATAGTTGGAACTGCTCAGGTGTGGTAACATCTTGGTCAATCGCTTTTTATGCCTCCATATCCTCTTCATAACGTGGAGACCAAAACTGTGTTCCGGATGTGCTGTAACCAAGACTGTTAATTATTTTGACACATCTTCACTGCTTTTCAATGCTGTTTTTCTGAAAATGTGCTTTGATTGTATATTTTACAGCTCTGTTAACCTGCTTCTTCACCATTAATGATTTGTGTATCTGTACCCCTTAATTTTTTTTTATTCTTTTCTCAGAAAGCCAATGCGTGGTGTGCACAGGGTAAACACTTAATGCACCTCCCCACTTGCTGTAAAACCAATTCAAATTCATATTGAATCCCATTCATAGTTCCCACAGAAGGGACATAGCAGATCGAAGCTGGGCGGGCTGTTAACGCGCAAATAAGTGCGGCGTGCAGGAATGGGACGGCCGTAGTTATGGGGGATTTCAATCTGCATATTGATTGGTCGACCCATGTTGGACGCGGGGGGCTCGAGGAAGAGTTCTTGGAATGCTGCCGGGATAGTTTCCTCGAACAGTGTGTGTTGGAGCCGACGAGGGAGCGAGCTATCTTGGATCTGGTGCTATGTAATGAGGCGGGTAGAATTAGGGACCTTGCGGTGAAGGATCCTCTTGGAGAGAGTGATCATTGTATGGTGGAGTTTCTGGTGCAGATGGAGGAGGAGAAAGTGGGTTCCCGGACACGCGTCCTCTGTTTGAATAGAGGGGAGTATGGTAGGATGAGCGAAGAATTGGCGAATGTGGACTGGGGGAGCGCGTTGGAGGGAGGGTCTGTTGAGGAGCAGTGGAGGATCTTTAAGGAGATCTTTCTTGGTGCTCAGCGGAAATTTATTCTGATGGTTAAAAAGGATAGTAGGAGGAAATGTAATAAGCCGTGGATAACGAAGGAGGTGAAGGGAAGTGTTAAATTAAAAGCGGAGGAATTTAGAGTAACTAAGAGTAGTGGGCGAGAAGAGGATTGGGAGAGGTTTAAATGTCAACAAAGATTGACAAAGAAGTTGATAAAGAAGGGTAGGAGAAACTATGAAGCTGGGCTAGCGCTTAATATAAAAAAGGATAGCAAGAGTTTTTATAAATATATAAAAAGGAAGAGGCTGGCCAGAGTGAATGTTGGTCCTTTAGAGGATGAGAAAGGGGACCTACTGGTAGGGGATGGGGATATGGCTAAGGTATTGAATAACTTTTTTGTTTCTGTCTTCACGGAGGAGGACGTGAATAATTTGCCGGGTGTTAGCGATGGAAAGGTGGTAGGACTGGAAGGTCTTAATGACATTACTGCTACTAGAGAGGCGGTGCTCGACAGACTGGAGGGACTGACTGTGGACAAGTCCCCAGGACCGGATGGAATGCATCCGAGGGTTCTGAAAGAAATGGCAGAGGTGATAGTGGATGCCTTGGTGGTTATTTTCCAGACGTCGCTGGATTCCGGGGAAGTGCCGGATGATTGGAAAATGGCTAATGTTACGCCGTTGTTTAAGAAGGGTGCCAGGCAAAAGGCGGGGAATTATAGGCCGGTTAGTTTAACGTCTGTGGTAGGTAAAATGTTAGAATCTGTCATTAAGGAGGAAATTGCGAGGCATCTTGAAGGGAATTGCTTGATAGAGCAGACGCAGCACGGTTTCATTAAAGGGAAGTCGTGTCTGACAAATTTACTGGAGTTCTATGAGGATGTGTCTAGGGTGGTGGATAGAGGAGAGCCGGTGGATGTGGTCTTTCTAGATTTTCAGAAGGCGTTTGACAAAGTACCTCACAAGAGGTTATTGCAGAAGGTCGAGGGACATGGAGTTGGGGGTAGGATGTTAGCGTGGATAGAGGATTGGCTGTCAAATAGGAGGCAGAGAGTGGGGGTCAACGGGTGCTATTCGGATTGGCGGATGGTGACTAGTGGAGTGCCCCAGGGGTCGGTGCTGGGGCCTCAGCTATTTACCATTTATATAGATGATCTGGAGGAGGGAACCGAGTGTAGGGTGTCGAAATTTGCTGATGACACCAAGATTGGGGGAACGGCAAATTGTGCGGAGGGTGTGGAGAGTCTGCAGAAGGATCTAGATAGGCTGGGCGAATGGGCCAGGAACTGGCAAATGGAATTTAATGTTGGCAAGTGTGAGGTGGTCCACTTTGGTAGGAAGAATGGTAGGAAGGACTATTACTTACGGGGCGAAAAACTGCAGCAGGCGACGGTGCAGAGGGACCTCGGGGTCCTTGTGCATGAGTCGCAAAAACCCAGCTTGCAGGTGCAGCAGGTGGTCAGGAAGGCAAATGGGATGCTGGCCTTCATAGCGAGGGGGATTGAATATAAAAGTAGGGAGGTCTTGCTGCAGTTGTATAGGGCATTGGTGAGGCCGCAGCTGGAGTACTGTGTGCAGTTTTGGGCGCCGCACCTGCGCAAAGATACTTTGGCCTTGGAGGGAGTGCAGAGGAGGTTTACTAGGCTGATACCGGAGTTGAGGGGGTTGAGCTATGAGGAGAGGCTGAATAAACTGGGCTTGTACTCGTTAGAGTTTAGAAGAATGAGGGGAGATCTCATTGAGACGTATAAGATGATGAAAGGGATGGATAGGATAGAGGTGGAGAGACTCTTCCCGCTCAAAAAAGTCAGTAGGACTAGAGGGCACAGCCTCAAGATAAAAGGGGGGCGGTTTAGAACGGAGTTGAGGAGGAACTTCTTCACTCAAAGGGTGGTGAATCTCTGGAATTCTCTGCCCGTTGAAGTGGTGGAGGCTGCCTCGCTAAATATTTTTAAGACGCGGGTTGATGGGTTTTTGATAAGAGAGGGGATTAAGGGTTATGGGGAGAAAGCGGGAAAGTGGAACTGAGCAGCGACAGATCAGCCATGATCTTATTGAATGGCAGGGCAGGCTAGATGGCCTACTCCTGCTCCTATTTCTTATGTTCTTATGTTATTTCACTTTGAGCCTAGCTTTGATCTTAGCTGAATCTGTACCCCTTCTTTTTATTTACTTTAATTGGTTTCTACTCCATTCTCAAAGTTACAAAGCCAATGCTCAGAGCAGACCCGAATACATCTCCTTATTTGCTCCAAAAATTCAAATTGAATCCAAGTCATGTTGGAGTTATGTAGAACTTTGATGAGGCCACAGCTAGGATACTGTGCGCAGTTCTGGTCACCACATTATAGGAAGGAGGTGATTGCACTGGAGAGAGCACGGAGGAGATTCATCGGGATGCTCCCTGGGGTGGAACATTTAAGTTACGAAGAGAGGTTGGATAGGCTTGGGTTGTTTCGTTAGAGCAGAGAAGATTGAGGGATGACCTGATCGAGGCGTTCAAGATTATGGGAGGCATGGACAGGATGGGATAAGGAGCAGCTGATAATTGAAGTGTTAGTCACGAGGGGACATGTGTTCAAGGTGAGGGTTTAGGGGGGATGTGAGGGTGGTGAGGGTCTGGAATGCGCAGCCTGGGAGGATGCTAGAGATGAGATGCCTCATGCCCTTTAAACAGTACCTGGGTGAGCACTTGGCACATCATAACATTCAAGCCTGTGGACCAAGTGCTAGTAACTGGGATTAGATGATTTCACATGGTTTCAGGTCACGTGTGGGTGCAGAATCGATGGGCCGAAGACTTTCTTCTGCACTCTATGGTCCCCATGAGGTCCAAGCTAACAAGAAAGGCATTGCACCCCTTCTTAGTCTAAAGGTCAGGAGGTGATCCTTTTGCTCCTGAACCCTAGTTAGCACAAACTGTGGATAAAGGCTGACTTATTTGGCTCTGTGTCACTCAATTCCATGTTAAAGTGCACAAACCTGGGAAATCAATCCAGGTTATTGCCCATGTGTCAAGATGCCATAACTCTGCTTCATTATGTATTAGAATCATTTAAAAACTAAATTAAGATAAAACAAAAACATATACAGATTAAAACAAAATAGCCTGCCAACAGTCAGTAAAGTTTCAGTTCTCCGACTTTTACAGCTGGTTACTTTGTTGGGTGTCAAATTATCCCTTGTATCTTCTAATAAAATACAAAGTAGATGCATCAAGCCACACCTGAGCCTGTATATCTAAGCTAGTAATTCTGCAGTTATACAGAGTAATAAATATGTAGCACTGGTGTGAATTGGTGATTTTAAGATTGCATGTCCTGTAATAAATATGCTAACGTGGAACTCATAAATGACGTCAGAAGAAAATTGATACAAAAAGTAAAACACAATGTGACCTTTCCAAAAGCTTCTAAATCAAGGGCTTGACAGTGAGGGTGACTGAATCTATGCACTGTTACCACAGGACAAGTGAGCTGACCCTTTCACTGCCAGCTGCTTTCGTAGATCCTGCCAAGTGGAAAGAAGCATCTGGAAATCTTATCTCCATGTCTCATCCCTCAGTTTCTCCTCATCTCCTGAAGGAACTGGATTCTGATAGGATTCAATTGCATGGGTGACCATTGGTAAGCTCAGTCACAGTTGGTTCTTCCTCTCATGTCTTTTCTTTCAATCATTCTCAAGATATGGGCATCACTGACAAGATAGGCTAAGCTGTCCTATCTTGTAACACATGCAACATTTGTTACGATCCCAGTTGGGTGTTTCTACTGGAGGGAAAGGTCCCAAAATGGAACTCTAGATCAAAAGACAACTTTTACATTTTTTCAGAAAACATTGATGAACAAAGTCACAGGACTGCCAATTAGCTATTAACTGAAAAAATTATTAAACATGACAAGTTTGACGATGATACAATACCCCTTCACTAACCCCCCCCCCCACCCCCACTTTATCTTCACAAATGTACACAGATTTTAAGATTAACCTGGGTTACAAAATATATCTTAAGCTGTAATGGTCTTAATAAACATGCAGTCCCTTTAAGCCCACAGGCTGACTGTGGTCAGACACAATTCACTCTGAAACCAAGTGAACTTCTGTGCCTTCCTCCTCAAATAACCCAGATGATTCTTACACCACAAGCCAACTTTTCTCACTGGATTCCAGCATCCACACAACTGATTCCAAACTCTACCCACAAAAGATGCGTCTTAGAATATTCTTTCAAGCAATGATTTTCCTCTGTTGTTCCCAATCTGAATCTGTTTTCAGGTTTTACAACTCTGTTTTTAGTATTCCTTTGTCTTGAATGCTCTCAAGCTTTTACATAAACCCTGAGATCGAGCCACCAATGGCTTCACAATGGCTTCACGGGCTGTAGTAAAATATCACAGAGCTTAGGATCACTTCACATATCCCTGGCTTCTCACTAGCCAATTTTACCAATTTCATTCTTTTCAGTTCAGTTTTTAACTTCAATGAACAGTAGTATGTTCCAATTCCAGTTTCTGTTTATTCCTATGATTTTGTACTTCCTGGAATGTCTCTTTCATTCCCTGCTTCTAGACCTAACCATTCTTTAGTTTTCTCTGGGTCTTATGGGTGGTCATGATGTGGAGATGCCAGCAGTGGACTGGGGTAAACACAGTAAGAAATCTCACAACACCAGGTTAAAGTCCAACCAGTTTATTTGATAGTAAACCTACAAGCTTTCAGGGTTTGCCCCTTCATCAGGTGAGTGGAGAGTTCTGGTCTCCACTCACCTGACGAATGTGAGTCTTTACAGCTAATTGATTAGACTAATTGATTAGCTGTAAAGACTCGCATTCTAATCAGTAAACTGTTTATATGCTCTGTTTGAGACCAGAACTCTCCACTCACCTGATGAAGGGGCAAACCCCGAAAGCTTGTGGGTTTACTATCAAATAAACTTGTTGGACTTTAACCTGGTGTTGTGAGACTTCTTACTTTCTTATGGGTGGCACAGTGGTTAGCACTGCTGCCTCACAGTGCCAGGAATTTGGGTTCAGTTGCAGCCTCAA
The DNA here is from genome assembly GCF_965287045.1 of Carcharhinus amblyrhynchos. Lineage (NCBI taxonomy): Eukaryota > Metazoa > Chordata > Chondrichthyes > Carcharhiniformes > Carcharhinidae > Carcharhinus > Carcharhinus amblyrhynchos. Next base: position 15,978,193 of record NC_137353.1, on the reverse strand, counting down.
AGACTGTCTGTCTATATGGAGTTTGTGCATTCTCCCCATGTCTGCATGGGTTTCCTCTGGGTGCTTGGGTTTCCTCCCACAGTCCAAAGATGTGCGGATTAGGTTAATTGGTCATGCTAAATTGACCCTAGTACAGGGGATTAGCAGGGTAAATATATGGGGTTACAGGAATAGGGCCTGGGTGGTTGGTGTAGACTAGGTGGGCCAAATGAACTCCTTCTGCACTGTAGGGATTCTGTAATTCTTGCTTTTATGTCCATTGTTCTACTTCTGTTTCTGGCAGAACTGAGAGGGCTATTCTCTCTAGCTTCCTAGCTCCATCTGCTTAGTGTCCACTTAAAACTAAACTTTAAAAGTCTTCCCACACTAAAGTTTTCCCTGGTTGCTAAGCAACAGCTCATTCTTTCTCCAAGCTCATGTTTATTTTTTCCCAATGTAAACTCTCTCAGCGCAATAGAGAGAGTCTGAACTGGAACAAAATACCACCATACATGGCGGCACTTCTGTTTAACAAGAATCTGACTAAAGTTTTACCCTTTCCCACACAAATATACCAAATTAAATTAACTAAACTCTGGACCTTATTTCTAACATTCAACAATACAAATATAGATCATCTGGAAGTACCTCTGCTTCCTGACACATGTTGGTGTCCTTGAATCATATTTATCCTCCATACCGTATTTTTATTACTCTGAGAAGCATGCGTCTTTTCAGTTCTACTATTCTGCTCATGGTGAGTAGGATTCTGTTCATATTATTAGCAACTTGTTTCTCTCTCCAACTTCTCTGTGGGTTTGCAAACAAAGGTTTGTTGACCGCTATGTGTTTATGGGCTAGTTAATAACCATAAACTGAAACTGCGGCTTCTCTTATTTTAGAAATTTTATGGTTTTCTAGGTGATCCCTAATGGAATACTGTCCTTAAATTTCTCCATTAATCTCTCTAAGGTTTCCAAAACCTTTACCCAGCTTAATCACTCGATATCTTTGATCAAACACCATTTCCTTATCTTTAGCAAATTTCAAAAAGTCTGATTCTGTCACTTCCTCAGGTATCTAATGTTCTGGGAATAATTGGTCCTCAGAGCAGTCTTAACTTCTACAGGCTGCTCATCTGATACAGTTGAATAAACCTCCAATGCTTTGCCTACCAAAACACTTCGTAATAGAATTATCCAAATTTCTTGTGGCCACAGTAACTTTGAAGCAATTTCCTCAAATAACTCCAAAGATGTGCGGGTTAGATGCATTGGCTATGTTAAATTACCACTATGATGCATAGGTTGGAGGGATTAATGGGGAAAATGTGTGGGGTGGGGGATAGGGCCTGGGTGGGATTGTTGTCGATGTGGACTTGATGGGCCAAATGGCCTCCTTGTGCACTTTAGGGTTTCTATGGTTCCCTTTTCCCAAAGAAAAGCCAGGCTGCACACCTTAATGGTTATCGTCCAGTGGCTCTGACAACCATTATTATGAAGTGCTTCAAAAGGTTAGCCATGGAATGAATCAAATCCAGCCTCCCAGACCATCCAGATCCACTACAGTTTGCCTACTGCTGCAACAGGTCCGCAGCAGACACCATTTCCCTGGCCCTGCACCTAGATAATAAGAACACCTACGTCAGACTCCTTTTTATTGACTAAAGCTCAGACTTCAACACTATTATTCCCAGGAAACTCATCTCCAAATTCCGTGGCCTGGGCCCCGGCACCTCCATCTGCGACTAGATCCTGAACTTCCCAACTCACCGACTGCAATCAGTAAGGAGAGGCAACAATGCCTCCTCCACGATCATCCTCAACACCAGTGTCCCATTGGTGTTCTCAGCCCCCCACTGTACTCCTTATACATCTATGACTGTGTGGCCACATTCCTCAATTCGATTTTCAAGTTTGCTGACGACACCACCATAGTGGGTCAGATCTCAAATAATGATGAGAGAGAGTACAGGAATGAGATAGAGAATCTGGTGAACAGATGCGGTAAAAATAATCTTTCCCTCAATGTCAATGAAACAAAGGAGATTGCCATAGACTTCAGGAAACATAAAGGAGAAGGTGTCCCGATCTACATCAGCAGGGGTATGAAGTAGAAAGGGTCCAGAGCTTCAAGTTTTTCAGTGTCCAGCCACGCCAACACTACAGTTAAGAAAGCCCACTAACGCCTCTACTTTCTCAGAAGGCTAAGGAAATTTGGCAAGTCAGCTACAACTCTGACCAACTTTTACAGATGCACCATAGAAAGTATTATTTCTGGTTGTATCACAGCTTGGTGTGGCTCCTGCTCTGCCCAAGACCACAAGGAATTACAAAAGGTTGTGAATGTAGCCCAATCCATCACGCAAACCAGCCTCCCATCCATTGACTCTGTCTACACTTCCCACTGGCTCAGCAAAGCAGCCAGCATAATTAAGGACCCCAAGCACCCCAGACATTCTCTCTTCCACCTTCTTCCTTCAGGAAAAAGATACAGAAGTCTGAGATCATGTACCAACCGACTTAAGTATAGCCTCTTTCCTGCTGCTGTCAGACTTTTGAATGGACTTACCTTGCATAAGTTGATCTTTCTCTACACCCTATCTATGACTGTAACACTACATTCTGCACTCTCTCCTTTCCTTCTCTATGAATGGCATGTTTTGTCTGTATAGCACGCAAGAAATGATACTTTTCACTGTATGTTAATAATAAATCAAAAACCATAGAAAGCATTCTTTCTGGTTGTATCATAGCTTGGTATGACTCCTGCTCTGCCCAAGGCTGCAAGAAATTACAAAAGATTGTAAATGTAGCCCAATCCACCCATGCAAACCAGCCTCTGATCCATTGACTCTGTCTACACTTCCTGCTGTGTCAGCAAAGCAGCCAGCATTATCAAGGACCCCATGCACCGTGGACATTCTCTCTTCCATCTTCTTCCATCAGGAAAAAGTTACAAAAGTCTGAGGTCACGTACCAACCGATTCAAGAACAGCTTCTTCCCTGCTGCTGTCAGACTTTGAATGGATGTACTTTGCATTAAATTGCCCTTTCTCTACACTCTAGCTATGACTGTAACACTACATTCTGCATTCTCTCGTTTCCTTCACTCTGAACAGTATGCTTTGTTGTATAGCACGCAAGAAACAATATTTTTCACTGTGTAAATCAAATGATTCAATGAAAATATGTTTAACCCCTTCCTCACTGAATATAGGCACTAGGAGAATATTTCTTCCCAAATCAAAAGCAGGAATTAAATCTGACCTATCGTCAAGCCAGTCTGCTATTCCCTTTTCACATAATCAAAGTCTTTCCTTATCCCGTTCAAATTTCCTGGCTCTCTCTCTCTCTTTGCAATTCAAGATTTTTTCTTTCTCTTTGGAAATCTAATTCAAGTTTCCACAGCTCCCTTTCTTTTTCTCTTCTCTATCCCTTTCGAGTTCAAGTCTTTTTTTCAATTGTAACTGAATTCTAGCTAACTCAATCTGTGTTTTATTTGGATTGTCTTTTTCTTCCTCAAAACTTATTGAGCCAATACCTCATCTGCTGAAAACTCTGGCCAAACCCAACATATCAGGTTCAGCCTGTGGATTTGCAATCCTGGATAGAGCCCCCAGTTTTGTTATGATCCCCGTAGAGACTGATAACTTTTAAAAAGAAATGCAAACTTCCACTTAATAACTGAACAGATGGCACAACAAGGTTTCACATTGTAAGATGCTTACTGTAACAAACAGACTAAAAGCACAATTGACTAAACACCAGTTTTGTACAGAACTTATTCTTCAAACTATAGAACAGAACTTTTAACACAACTAAAAAAACTCATTATCAGGTATATGTCCTTAAAGTCAATTCAATTCTCCCAGAATTAATCCAAAACAATTCTTAACTTCTGAGGGTTTACTTTGAAACATTTTCTTTCCAACCCTAGTAACATTTAACCCCAGGACTGTTCTTCATTGTGAAAGTATTACTGAAGATGCACCCTTCAGCACAAGCTAGACAAATCTTCCATCCTCATTTTAATTCCTCATAAATTTTGTCTTTTTGGCTAGGTGCATTGGCCGTGCTAAATTCTCCCTCAGTGTACCCGAACAGATGCTGGTGTGTGGCGGCTAGGGGATTTTCACAGTAACTTCATTGCAGTGTTAATGTAAGCCCACTTGTAACTAATAGATAAACTTTACTACACTAATGACTAATAAATGTGACTAATAAATAAACTTAATAAATGTGACTAATCAACTTCACTAGAAGTGCAACCTTCTACCTGCATTCCGATGTGGTGAACCGGAGCCAAATAGCCATTTTTCAGCGGCATCAGCCTATTTGACAGAGTGGGGCATCACACCTGAGCCCAACATCTGTATATGGGCATTCCCAGGAAATAACAGTCAGGGACTGGAAACGGAGCCAGGGATGTTGATGTCATCATCAATAACAATAATAACTTGCATTAATATGGCAATTTTTATACTTTCTTGGGAATATGAGCATTGATGATCAGGCCAGCATTTGCTGCCAATTCCTGATTATTCTTCAGCCTTGGGAAAGCAGTGGTGAGCCACCTTCTTCAACTGCTGCAGTGCATCTGGTGTAGGTACACCCACCATGCTGTTTGGGAGGAGGTGAGGCAGGGTGTGGGGAGAAGTGCCTGCAGCAGCAGAGTTCCAGGTTTTTGACCTGGCTGCAGTAAAGGTGATATAGTTCCAAGTCAGGATGGTGAGTGTCTTGGAGGGTGATTAATGTAGTGAATATCTCAAGGTATTTCCCAGGTATATTACTGAACAAAGCTTCACAGTGAGATTATTGGACAGGTGAACAAGTTGTCACTTAAGGATGGTCTAAAAGGAGGGAAAGTTAGAGAGGTCAAAATGTTAAGGGAGAGAATTCTAGAGCTTAGGATCTTGACAGCTGAAGGCATGGCCACCAATGATAGAGCAATTTAAAATGTGGATGTACAAGAAGCCGGAATTGGAGAACAACAGAGATCTCGGAGGTTTGTGGGACTGGAGGAGGTTACAGAGACAGGGGGAAGCAAGGCCATTGGAATTGAAGAATGAGAAATGTCAAATTACGATGTCGCTGGACTGGGAACATTGTCGGTCAGTGAACACAGGGCAGTGGGTGAATGACATTTGGTGTGAGTTAGGAAATGGATAGCACAATTTCAGGTGAGTTGAAGTTTCTGGATGATGGAAGTAGCATTGGAGGAGGATGGCATGGACAACTGTGTCAGAGGCTGCAGAGAGGCCGAGAATGAGGAGTGAACATTTACCCTCTTCACTGTCACACAGGGTGCCATCTCTGACTTTCACACGTTCAGTGCTGTGGCAGGGGCAGAGATTGGGGAGGTTTAAACATGAGAGTTGCAGCTCAGATTTGGAAGAATTTGGTCAGTTGGATTATCCCATCTGATGCCCTGGGTGAGGGGAAGGATCTTGGCACAGGGATAGACCCCTGCTCTCAGCTACTCTTTAATCTGCCCATCAGTCAGTTAAATAATCTTTCTGAAGCTGGCTGTAACTTCAGAGGCTAAAGCAGCAGATGGTGCTGTTCACTCCTGTGGAACACAGTACTGAATATTTAAAAGATTTAACACCTCCTAACACAGGTAGGTTAATGGGTTAGGTTTTGATTTGATTTATTATTGTCATATGTATTAGTATGTAGTGAAAAGTATTATTTCTTGCATACTATATGGACAAAGCATACCATACATAGAGAAGGAAAGTAGAGTGGAGAATGTAGTGTTCTAGCTAGGTGTAGAGAAAGATCAACTTAGTGTGAGGTAGGCCCATTTAAAAGTCTGATGGTAGCAGGGAAGAATCGATTGACACGTGACCTCAGACTTTTGTAACTTTTCCCTGACGGAAGAAGGTGAAAGAAAGAATCTCCGGGGTCCGTGATTATGCTGGCTGCTTTGCCAAGGCAGCGGGAAGTGTAGACAGAGTTAATGGATGGGAGGCTGGTTTGCATGATGGATTGGGCAACATTCATGACCTTTTGTAGTTTCTTGTAGTCTTGGGCAGAGCAGGAGCCAGACTTCAGAAAGTGACTGTCTTTCCCCAGGGCCATGTGTCCTGTTTGGGGTTTGTGTGTCTGGGTTGTTTCTAACTCATTGGTGAAAAATCCATAACCATGGGGCAACACAGTGACACAGTAATTAGTGCTGCTGCCTCACAGCACCAAGGACCCAGGTTCAATTCCAGCCTCGAGTGACTGTCTGTGTGGAGTTTGCATGTTCTCCCTGTGTCTACATGGGTTTCCTTTGGATGCTCCAGTTTCTTCCTTTAGCCATGGTAAATGCATTGGGTTATGGGGATACTGCAGGGGGAGAGGACCTGGGTAACACTCTGTCAGAGAGTTGGTGCAGACTCGATGGGCCGAATGGCCTCTTTTGCACTGTATGCTATGAGTAGAATCTCCACTATTGGTTATTGAAGCTGTTCAGCAAGCCCTAATTCACCTCCCAACCCTGTCCTTTCTGTCCCTATGTTCTGCTAACCCTCCTGATAACTGCACCATTTTTAATTGACCCTCTTATATAGGATTCCATGGTTAGAGAGTCTGTGCGATTTCCTCTTGGCTAACCTTGTACCATCTCTGCAAATTTAAGTTTATCCAAAAATCCACTGCCCCATGCCCCAAACTGGTCTTGTTGACCCTTCACCCCTCTATATTGGACTACACGAACTCAAAGTCTGCTATTGCTATGCCTCTGTCTACCTCTATAACCTCCTCAAGCCCTACAACCCTCGGAGACTCCTGCACTCCATCAATTCTGACCTTTTATCCACCCCACACCTCATTCCCACCATAGGTAGATGTGCCTCCGATTCTGGAACTCCCTCTGTAACATGTCCTCCTTCTTTAAGGGACTCCTTAAAACTTACCTCTGACTCATCGCCTGCCCTAAGATCTCCTGATGTAGCTTGGTGTCACATTTAGTTTACACTCCTGTAGAACATATGAATGAAGCTGTATTAATTGTTGAACATTAGGCAGGTTAAAAGGGAGCTTTGTGGCTGTTGGCAGCTTTCAGATGTGTAACTGTTTATGTGAAGCTAACACTTAGAGTCAGTGTTCACACATTCCCCGCTTGCTTCCTCCCAGCACCATGTGCAGATGTGGGAACAGGATTTTGAATGCGGTTTGGCAGCGGTTGCTCTCCGTAGTCCCAAAGACAACAATCAGAGGTGGAGCATTAACAGCAAGAAAGAGTGTAACAGTATAGAGGGAGTGAGAAAGTGGGACTGAGACAGAGAGTTAGGAGAGAGAAAAACAGACAAGAGTGAAGGAGTGAGAGAAACGTAGAGAGAAAGAGTGAGACTGACAGACAGGGACAGGAGAGGGAGTGAGAAACAGGTGAGAGAGAAAACAGAGAGGCAGAGACAGGAGAGAGAAAGAAAGGAAGAGAGTGAAACAGGAGAGAGAGAAAGAAATAGGAAGAAACTTTGAATGAAACAGAAATAGAGAAATAGTGAGAAGGAGAGAGAAAGAAAAGCGAGAGGGAGTGAGAGCGGGATGAACAGGGAGGAGACAGAGAGAGTGAAGAACAAAGAGGGACTGACTGAGTGAGTGAGTGAGTGAGGGCGATGTTGGTTTAAAGAGGCAGCGGGAGTTCAGTCCGGAGTTTGTGGCAGAGACAGCGGCGATTACCAAAGTTTTAGCAACGCTCCAGAGAATCAACTGTTAGAGACACAGAGAGAGAGAGAAACCAGACTGAGCTAACCCGGGAGGGAGAGAGAGACTGAGCTAACCCGGGAGAGGAGAGAGAGACTGAGCTAACCCGGGAGAGAGAGACTGAGCTAACCCGGGAGAGAGAGAGAGACTGAGCTAACCCGGGAGAGAGAGAGAGACTGAGCTAACCCGGGAGAGAGAGAGAGACTGAGCTAACCCGGGAGAGAGAGAGAGACTGAGCTAACCCGGGAGAGAGAGAGAGACTGAGCTAACCCGGGAGAGAGAGAGACTGAGCTAACCCGGGAGAGAGAGACTGAGCTAACCCGGGAGGGAGAGAGAGACTGAGCTAACCCGGGAGAGGAGAGAGAGACTGAGCTAACCCGGGAGAGGAGAGAGAGACTGAGCTAACCCGGGAGAGAGAGAGACTGAGCTAACCCGGGAGGGAGAGAGACTGAGCTAACCCGGGAGAGAGAGAGACTGAGCTAACCCGGGAGAGAGAGACTGAGCTAACCCGGGAGGGAGAGAGACTGAGCTAACCCGGGAGGGAGAGAGACTGAGCTAACCCGGGAGAGAGAGACTGAGCTAACCCGGGAGAGGAGAGAGAGACTGAGCTAACCCGGGAGAGGAGAGAGAGACTGAGCTAACCCGGGAGAGGAGAGAGAGACTGAGCTAACCCGGGAGAGAGAGACTGAGCTAACCCGGGAGAGGAGAGAGAGACTGAGCTAACCCGGGAGAGGAGAGAGAGACTGAGCTAACCCGGGAGAGGAGGGAGAGACTGAGCTAACCCGGGAGGGAGAGAGAGACTAAGCTAACCCGGGAGAGGAGAGAGAGACTGAGCTAACCCGGGAGAGGAGAGAGAGACTGAGCTAACCCGGGAGAGGAGAGAGAGACTGAGCTAACCCGGGAGAGGAGCTGCGGACGCGGGTAAAGGTGGAGCCAGACTCGATCCCAGATTATCATCAATACAGCAGTTGGATCCGGAGGTTTGGGGTCTTGGGATCGGATGTCAGTTGGATGGGTTGGGGGAGCTGGGGGGGGGGGGCTTGTTGCGGGGGCTGAGGGTGGGGGCTTGTTGGGGGAGCTGAGGGTGGGGGCTTGTTGGGGGGGCTGAGGGTGGGGGCTTGTTGGGGGGGCTGAGGGTGGGGGCTTGTTGGGGGGGCTGAGGGTGGGGGCTTGTTGGGGGGGCTGAGGGTGGGGGCTTGTTGGGGGAGCTGAGGGTGGGGGCTTGTTGGGGGGGCTGAGGGTGGGGGCTTGTTGGGGGGGCTGAGGGTGGGGGCTTGTTGGGGGGGCTGAGGGTGGGGGCTTGTTGGGGGGGCTGAGGGTGGGGGCTTGTTGGGGGAGCTGAGGGTGGGGGCTTGTTGGGGGGGCTGAGGGTGGGGGCTTGTTGGGGGGGCTGAGGGTGGGGGCTTGTTGGGGGGGCTGAGGGTGGGGGCTTGTTGGGGGGGCTGAGGGTGGGGGCTTGTTGGGGGGGCTGAGGGTGGGGGCTTGTTGGGGGGGCTGAGGGAGGGGGCTTGTTGGGGGGGCTGAGGGAGGGGGCTTGTTGGGGGGGCTGAGGGAGGGGGCTTGTTGGGGGGGCTGAGGGTGGGGGCTTGTTGGGGGGGGTGGGGGCTTGTTGGGGGGGCTGAGGGAGGGGGCTTGTTGGGGGGGCTGAGGGAGGGGGCTTGTTGGGGGGGCTGAGGGAGGGGGCTTGTTGGGGGGGCTGAGGGTGGGGTCTTGGGGGGTTGCATAGGGGCTGGGACTCAGGTTGTGTAGGGGGTGAGGGTCGGGGATGAGTTGAGGCTCAGGGTTTGGGTAGGGGGCGAGGGCTCTGGAGCAGGGTGGGGGGGGGGGCGAGGGCTCTGGAGCAGGGTGGGGGGGGGGGCGAGGGCTCTGGAGCAGGGTGGGGGGGGGGGCGAGGGCTCTGGAGCAGGGTGGGGGTGGGGGGGCGAGGGCTCTGGAGCAGGGTGGGGGGGGGGGGCGAGGGCTCTGGAGCAGGGTAAGGGGGAGGGCGAGGGCTCTGGAGCAGGGTAAGGGGGGGGCGAGGGCTCTGGAGCAGGGTAAGGGGGGGGGCGAGGGCTCTGGAGCAGGGTGGGGGGGGGGGCGAGGGCTCTGGAGCAGGGTGGGGGGGGGGGCGAGGGCTCTGGAGCAGGGTGGGGGTGGGGGGGCGAGGGCTCTGGAGCAGGGTGGGGGGGGGGGGGCGAGGGCTCTGGAGCAGGGTGGGGGGGGGGGGCGAGGGCTCTGGAGCAGGGTAAGGGGGAGGGCGAGGGCTCTGGAGCAGGGTAAGGGGGGGGCGAGGGCTCTGGAGCAGGGTAAGGGGGGGGGCGAGGGCTCTGGAGCAGGGTGGGGGGGGGGGCGAGGGCTCTGGAGCAGGGTGGGGGGGGGGCGAGGGCTCTGGAGCAGGGTGGGGGGGGGGGCGAGGGCTCTGGAGCAGGGTGGGGGGGGGGGCGAGGGCTCTGGAGCAGGGTGGGGGGGGGGGCGAGGGCTCTGGAGCAGGGTGGGGGGGGGCGAGGGCTCTGGAGCAGGGTGGGGGGGGGCGAGGGCTCTGGAGCAGGGTGGGGGGGGCGAGGGCCCTGGAGCAGGGTAAGGGGGGGGGCGAGGGCTCGGGGCTTGCATGGGGGGAGGGTTGAATTAGGTGGGGTACAGTTCGGTGAGCTGAAAGTGTATGTGTTACAGACATCCCAGGGAGAATTGGAATGTGAAATGTGTGGATTCAGTCAGGGTCTTTAGCAGCTCAGTGACGTGTTCTGGCCGATGGAGCTTTGATCAAAGGTCCAGTCTGGAAATTGCAGCAGACATCGTGCTTCATCCTTTCTCAAAATGCTGTGAGCACCCTCTCCACTGAGGAGTCCCTCAGTGAGATGGCCAAGGGTCATTGGGTGCAATTTTCCCATCCCGCCCACCATGGGAATTGTAGCTACCTGGGGTGGACTATGCAAAGGTCCATTGATCTCAGGCAGGATTTTCCAGTCTTGGTGCGAGTGTGGCTGGAAAATCCTGCCCACCGTGTCTTCCCTTCACCTGATCACTCTCCCCACTTCTGGTGATGTGATTTTCTGAAGTACGTTTTCACAAGAGCCATGTGCTGTCAGTACCTCACCGAGGCTGTCCTGACTGTGTGAGTTTACATGCTATGCTCCACGTGGTGTCTAAGGTACACCGTTCCCTCATGTATTGATACAAATTGGTTATGACACCAGCTGCACAATGTTCTTTTCCACACTTCAGATCTGTGGACCTCCTCCCAGCCAGACCCAAGATTCCCACCCTTTGAACAAGCAATAGTCTTTTTAACACCGATTCTCTTGCCACTTGACTGCTGTGCGATTAAATTCTTCTCTGCAGCTCTTTTGAACCTTTGATTTGTCCGGCACAGCCTTGGGACTCCACCCCGACCCACCTCCTCAGTTTATTTATTTTTTGAAATCTGCTAGTTAGCTGTGAAACTGTTAGTTTAAACAGCTTGTGCATTTTGTGAAGTATTTTTGTGTGTGTTTATTTTAAACAGCCTAATTATTTGGACAATCCCAACCCAAGTTTAAAGACCATTCTCAAACTGGCAATGACTGAAATGGCGATTGATCAATCCAACCTCCCTCGGGTGCAGGAAGGTGAGAGAGAGAAAGAGAGATCAATATATTGTGGTTTAATAATTCCAGATTTGTTTGTATGTAATAACTTTAGCTCTTTCAAGTTGGGATTTTTGCTAAGTGCATCAATAGCTTGTGTTTTTATCGCACATCTTTTATCATAATAACATGTCCCAAGATGCTTTACAAGATTGTAAGGTGGACAAACATTGACATTCAGCCAGAGCAGATGTTGGGACAGGTGACCAAAAGCTCATCCGAGATTTAAAGAAGATCTTCAAGAAGACAAGTCATAGGAAAGGAATTCCAGAGCGTAGGACCTTGATGACATTGAGGTAACATGGGTAGCTAGACGAGGTGGAGTGACAACTTGTAAATCACCACACGAGAATTCAGCACAAAATGGAACAAACCTGTACAATAAACGCTGCAAACTAAACAAACAGTAATATCTATGATGAACTGAAGGTGGCCAAGTTTCCCCTGCATCTTGCAAAGAGTTAAGCGTAATTTTATTGAGTTATTAATTCATAATCCCACTTAAAGGGGCAGCACTGGTAAAGAATCTTGAATTTGAGGATTGGTCACTGTCCTGGTGGTTACCTGTTTTCTCAGTGAAGTTAGTCTCAGCGAACTGTACAAAGCAAACCAGAGACATTGATGGGGACAGTGCAGAGGGAGCTTCACTCTGTATCTAACCCCATGCTGTACCTGTCTACGAGTGTTTGATGGGGACGGTGCAGAGGGAGCTTCACTCTGTATCTAACCCCATGCTGTACCTGTCTACGAGTGTTTGATGGGGACAGTGTAGAGGGAGCTTCACTCTGTATCTAACCCCGTGCTGTACCTGTCCTGGGAGTGTTTGATGGGGGACAGTGTAGAGGGAGCTTTACTCTGTATCTAACCCCGTGCTGTACCTGTCCTGGGAGTGTTTGATGGCGACAGTGTAGAGGGAGCTTCACTCTGTGTCTAACCTCGTGCTGTACCTGTCCTGGGAGTGTTTGATGGGGACAGTGTAGAGGGAGCTTCACTCTGTATCTAACCCCGTGCTGTACCTGTCCTGGGAGTGTTTGATGGCGACAGTGTAGAGGGAGCTTCACTCTGTATCTAGCCCCGTGCTGTACCTGTCCTGGGAGTGTTTGATGGGGACAGTGTAGAGGGAGCTTTACTCTGTTACTAGCCCTGTGCTGTACTTGTCTTGGGAGTGTTTGATGGGGGACAGTGTAGAGGGAGCTTCACTCTGTATCTATCCCCATGCTGTACCTGTCCTGGGAGTGTTTGATGGCGACAGTGTAGAGAGAGCTTTACTCTGTATCTAACCCTGTGCTGTACCTGTCCTGGGAGTGTTTGATGGGGACAGTGTAGAGGGAGCTTTACTCTGTATCTAACCCTGTGCTGTACCTGTCCTGGGAGTGTTTGATGGGGACAGTGTAGAGGGAGCTTTACTCTGTTACTAGCCCTGTGCTGTACTTGTCTTGGGAGTGTTTGATGGGGGACAGTGTAGAGGGAGCTTCACTCTGTATCTATCCCCATGCTGTACCTGTCCTGGGAGTGTTTGATGGCGACAGTGTAGAGAGAGCTTTACTCTGTATCTAACCCCGTGCTGTACCTGTCCTGGGAGTGTTTGATGGGGACAGTGTAGAGGGAGCTTTACTCTGTATCTAACCCTGTGCTGTACCTGTCCTGGGAGTGTTTGATGGGGACAGTGTAGAGGGAGCTTTACTCTGTATCTAACCCTGTGCTGTACCTGTCCTGGGAGTGTTTGATGGGGACAGTGTAGAGGGAGCTTTACTCTGTATCTAACCCTGTGCTGTACCTGTCCTGGGAGTGTTTGATGGGGACAGTGTAGAGGGAGCTTTACTCTGTATCTAACCCTGTGCTGTACCTGTCCTGGGAGTGTTTGATGGGGACAGTGTAGAGGGAGCTTTACTCTGTTACTAGCCCTGTGCTGTACTTGTCTTGGGAGTGTTTGATGGGGGACAGTGTAGAGGGAGCTTTACTCTGTATCTAACCCCGTGCTGTACTTGTCTTGGGAGTCAGTAAAGCTGGTTTCAGTAGCAGTGAAATTCAGAGTATATTGATACAATCCTGGTGAAGATCTGGAGCAATCGTCCTGTTGCTTCTGGGCATTTTGTTCCCACCAGTAACTTCCTGAGGAAGAAAATGGCCTGTAATGTGAATAAAATATTTAATGTATTTATTTTCAGTCGGAGTGTGGGGTCCAGAATAAACAGGCTGAGAACTGCCTCCAACACCAGCTGTTCTACCTTGTTCTCAAAACCCGCACTGTTTATTCCACAGCAAGCAGTAATTGTAAACAGCAGCAAAAGTTCTCCAACAGCATCCATTTTATTGATGTCAAAACTGCGCCGTCTTTCTTATAACCGTCTCCTAATGGGATTGGAAGGAGAGGCTGATACAAGGATTCTTTCTCAAGTATAGCAGGGAGATAGTTGGTAGGATGGGAAGCCCCTTGTCAATCTGTCTCTTGGGTCAGCTGTTCCAGTCTGCCAATAAAGCAGCTGCTTTTGGTGTTATGTCAGCGTTACTGGTCTCCTTTGTAAACTCCCCCATTCCCCCATCCTCCCTCCCCTCCTACTCCCCTCTCGTCCCCACCCCCCACAGTCCACGATGGATAGAGTTTCCCGTCACCGTGACTGTAATGTGATGTGTGTTGCCTTTCTGATCAGGTGGGCTTTGAACAAGGGGCAAAGAAATCGCAGGATCGAGGTGCTTTTGGGGAGGTGTTTTTGAGGTGGGGAGGGAGGGGACAGTAACCTTTCAGAGGGTATATTGGCAAACACTTCACACAGAGGGAGGTGGAAACCTGGACATTTATCCCCCAACCCCGCGCCCAAATTGCTGTTGAGGTTGGGGAGGATCAGTTGGTTTTTGTTAGAAAGTGAGTGAAGGAGCAGGAGTAGACAGCCAGTCCCTCGAGCCTGCTCTGTTTTGGGTGACTCTCTGTCTCAAATCCACTTCCCAGCCTGTTATTATAGTCATGAGATATATCATCATCACATTATAATAGACCTAGTTATTCAGGGTAGCACAGTAATACAGTGGTTAGCACTGCTACCTCACAGCGCCAGGGACCCAAGTTCAATTTCAGCCTTGGGTGACTGTCACAGGATTACAGGGATGGACAGGGGATTGGGCCTGGGTAAGATGCTGTGTCAGTATAGATTCAATGGGCTGAATGGCCTCCTTCTACTTGAGAGATTCTATGCTTCTATAGATCAGGAACAGGTAATAGAAATTAAGATACAAGTCTGCTGTCATCTTGCAACAGATCCAAAGGACCACCTTGTGTACCGGTAGTTTGATGTGGGTGTCCCTGGACAGGCCAACATTTATTGCTGGCTCCTTATTGCTCTTGAGAAGGTGGTGGTGAGCTTCCTTCTTGAACAGCTGCAGTCCCTGAGGTGTAGGTACACCCACAATACTGTTTGAGACTCTTATTGTTAATCCACTTCTCTGGGACTATAATGAGACATAACTTTATATCGAAGGTGGTTTAGAGACAGCAGATGATACAGTGTAGAAGGGGCTATTCTGCCCAGCATTGCCCAAGCTGGGTCTGTTAGTGGTGGGGGAGAAACATTCTAATTGGTCCCCATAACCCTGAACCACATTCCCTTTCGAGTATTTATCCAATTTAAATCTGAATGGTACTGTTAGGGTGCTGGGCCAGAACCCCAAGTTGAGGATACCAAACTAGACCCCAACAAATTTTCTACTTTGATATAAATGTGAGAAAAGGATACTTCCTTCCAGAAATCATTCCACTGATATATTAGGGATCTTTTTGAGTAAAACAGACTTTATTTAATAATTGTTTAAATATATCTCTAACAAATGAAGCAGCTTAACTATTAATAATTGACCGATGTGTAAAAATGAAAGGAAGCAACTTTACTTTCTAGCTAATCTCTGTTCCAAGAAAGCAACATTCCTCTTAAAGGCTTAAATGCCATTTTAAATGCAGTTAGCAATCACAAATATACTTCCTATAAATTGTGTTAACAACCTTGAAGCTTTCAGAGAGAAAATGAGTTTTTGAGCAGCTTGCAGACCTCTGTCTTCAGCAGACTTCCAGCTAGAACTGCAACTGCAAAAACTCCTTTCTCTCTGCTGCAGAGCCAGTTTATCACATGGCCCTGTTAATCAACTTTAATCAGAAATCCCAGGGGGAACTTCTTGTACAAACAAAAGTCCACTAGCTCCATCTAAGTAACTACGAAGATGAGTTATTAACTTGCTTTCACACCCTTGAGGTAAATGTTTTCCAGATACATTGGCTGTCTGCAGACTAGATCTGAGACTTAAAAGAAAAATATTTATATTAATTGCACTTGTATCATCACAGGCACAATTGAATTTATATCCACCAACACTTACGAATTCATTTTATTTAAGGGGAAGCAGCTAGTCCTAATGGAAATCCCCTTAAAATGAGGTTAAAAGGCACCCCATTTTGTTCAGTGGCACTGCTGCCTCACAGCCCCAGGGACTTGGGTTCAATTCCAGCCTTGGATGATCGTGTGGAATTGCGTGCTCTCCCTGTGTGTGAGTGGGTTTCCTCTGGATGCTCTGGTTCCTTTCCACGTTCCAAAGATGTGCAAGTTAGATGGATTGGCCATGCTAAATTGCCCCTTAGAAAACATTAGAAAAGTGACCTCTCTTACTGTTGGGAAAAACCCAGCTAGTTCGCTGATGTCCTTAAGGTGCCATCCTTATCCGTAACTCCCAGTCCCACGCCCATGTGTCTGACCAGGGCAGCTGAGGATGGAGAGTTAATGCCAGTGATGCCCAAATCCTGGGAATGAATAAAAATATTTCAATAATGCTGGTTTCCAACCTGGGGTGTCTCTACAGTTCCCCAGTCACCTCTCCAGTGGTAGATTGGCTGCTGATCTAAGGCTGGAGCTGCAATGTTCTAGACCATTTTCTGTTTACACCTGATCCATTCCACTCCTGATCTGGAGCCAACGTTTTCCCACGGCTGCTTAACTCTGTGACTGGTGACATCTCACCTTCCAGCACTCACTGTCCTAAAGACAGATTGAATAGGGCCTTTAGGCCCCAGAAGGATCCACTCATGGAAATATTTTGCTGAAGAAGCTTTGCTGTGTTCTTGCATTTTTGTGGAGGGTGCCTTGTTATCCAGACTGAACGAGAGCTCGGTGTGTGGGATTTAGTCCAGCTCCCCTCCTCTTAATATCAAACAGTGTGATTTCCCCCTCTGAGAATATATCCTGCTGATTTGCCAGCATCATTGGCAATGCCCTCATCTTGCCCTTCGCCGCCTTGCTATGAGGGGAACCACCCCAGCAGTCTGTCCAGAAAACCAAAGCACCTCAAACCTAGGGCCATTCCAGTAAATCTCTGCTATATCCCCACTAAGGCCATACGTTCTTTCCAGAAATGTGATGTAAGAAACACAATCATCCAGCTAAGGCAGAACTAGTGATTTGGAGAGGTTTAGAATAGCTGCCTTGTTTGAGCTGCTGAAAACCCTCATGACCAAAATTACTCTTCCCTCTAAACCGTCCCTCCCCTGCTCAAAGTCTGCTGTTAACCCTCCTTGAACCCGTTGCGTGTACGAGGCTGTATATTCACACTCTGACAATGGGATGCAGGATTAACAAAAAGGGTGGGAGAGAAAGGGAGATGTTTAAGCAACTGTCAATTCTGTTGAGCCTTGTAATTGGTGACGATCAGCTTAACAATCGGAGTGAATCCATTTGGAAAAAGTTGGGGAAATGTATCAAACCTGTGGTTCTCTGTTTCACTTGAGTCGGAGTTTCCTGACTGGAGTTTTGTTAATAGGTTTTTCTGTTAAGTGTTAAACCCGCGGTGGTCAGTCAGTCGTCCCCACCCCCCACCACCAGTCCCCATTTGTAGCTCTGTCTACGGCCCCATCTGTGAGACATTAACATCTGAATGAGTTGTCACACTCACTCCTGACATTCCCTGCTCCGAGACCTGTTTTCAACGGATCTCTATATCGAAGGGGGCTGGGGAGGCAGGGTTCTTGCTGTTTGCAGAGTGGAGGGGTATGGGGGTGGGTTGGTGGGATGCCTCCGTCTGCCACAGCTGACAGATTCCTGGGCAGTGTCACATTTCTGGAGTTGGAATGTATTTTAAAGATTTCCAAAAGAGAGGCAAAAAGAATTCTCTGATTTCTGAAGTTTAACTGGGACTTTATGTGTGTGTGTGTGTTGAAGAAGCTGTGGTTAGAGAAATGGAGACTTGTATTTCTGCAGTGCCTCTTAGAACCGGAAAGTATCCCAAATCGTCTCCGACGCACAGTAAAGCTTCCTCAGCGTTGCCTCAGCCTCAGATACGTTCATTGTTCCATTTCCCAACATAATCATCAGTCCTTTACAGATCTCTCAGTCACACTGATAATTAGGGACAGTTTTGTTCCGGAGGCTCGAACCCAACCCCACACCTGATCCATCAACAATAACAATACCTTGCATTTTGGTAATACCTTTTAACCCAGTAGAATATCCTGAGGTGTTTCCCAAGAGAGCTATCAAACAAAATTCAACACCAAACCATATAAGGAGATATTGGTGCAAGTGGCCAAAAACTTGGTTAAAGTGGGGGATCTTAAAGAGTGTCTTAAAGGAGCACTGGGAGGTGGAGAAGGAGTTCAAAAACCTGCGGCCCAGGCAGCTGCAGGCAAATCAGGAGTGCTCCAGGTTAGAACCGGAGACGTGCAGAGTTCTTCAGGATGTAGGGCTGAAGGAGGTTACAGAGATCGGGAGGGACGAGGCTGTGGAGGGATAGGGGGGTGGGGGATTTGAAAACTAGGATGAGATAACACAGGGTTTGGACTATCTCAAAGCTCTAAGTTACTTCATATTTTTCCAAAATTCTTCTCAAACCCCACTTTGTTCCCCTTCAATCATTGCCCCTAAACTCTTTTCCGACCCATTTGGTGTCCACATTTCCATCTTTGTGAAGTATCTTGGGACATTTTCAATGTCCATCCTGCCTCATTCATGTCATTACAGCAAGTACTAGAATAAACAAAGTTCTGGAAATCTCAGCCAGTCTGACAGCATCTGTGGAGAAAGAATAGAGTCAATGTTTTAAGTCTGGATGCAGAGCTCTACTCTCTCTCCACAGCTGTTGTCAGGCCTGCTGAGATTTTCCAGCATTTTCTGCTTTCGTTTCTGATTCTAGCATCTGCAGTATTTTGCCTTTATCTGAGAATTAGATTAAACCTGGTTACAATTCTTTGAGCTCTTTCAAATGCATCTCCTTTCGATGAAGGTCGTCCAAGTTTGTATGTGATATTGCGTTTGACCTGGCCAATAAGGTTTATGCAATAACTATAACCTGCTTTTATGTATAATGGATTATCCAGTACATGATTCAGTCTGTCGCATTGTACAGACACTAACTTTGAGCCACACAGGCTCTGCTCTCTTGCATCTTAAGTCTGTGCCCGGGCGCGATTCCCAAAACATTGGAAACGTTGAAGTTCTGGGGAAAGGCCACCAGACTATTTGTCCACCTGAGTTGTACGGAAAGACCATCAAGTTTGGACTATTCAATCTTGGGAAGAAGCACCTATATGAGATGGCAAACATGATGGAAGAGGCAAACCAGGGATTAAGGGGTCACGGGGTTACCTTGTGGTCAAAGACTGCTGTCAAAACCTGTCTTTGCTGGGTGATGGGCTCAGTGAATGGAAGGTGGAGTGGGTGGAGCACTCTTTACCAGCGAGTGCTGTGATTGGATGAGTGAGCACTGTGGAACTCTCCGGAGCTGGAATGGCCGATTGGCAAACCCTTTTTCATCATTTATCTGCCTGAATGTATTTAATGGTGTGCGGATTCCTTACATTTTTTGTTTGATGCTGATGGGCTGGCCATGCAGTCACGTGTCCATTTGAAAGGGTAGTGGGAATGGTTTGATTTAAAATTCCCGAAGCAATAGTACAGGATTCGGATTCGAGAATCCCTGACATCGAGTCATCCCTGGTCAAATACACAGTTGGGCAGTGAGGGTTTCATGCCCTCATTCTCAGGACGTGGCAAGGCCAGATTTAATTCCTCATTCACATTTACCCTTGAGAAGGAAGCAGTGGTTTGACGCAGCTGAGTGTTTGCTCAACCACTTCAGAGGGCAGTTTTGCATCAATTACCCTGATGAGGGTCTGGGACCATGTACCACAGATCGGGGAATGAAAGTAGGTTTCCTCCCCATGATGTAAACCTATTTATTTTAATCAGAATTCACAGTTCAAACTCTCACATTGGTGAAATTAACTTTGTAATCCCTTGATTACCCATTCAGTGACGGGACCCCCACACACCAGAACCACCTCTTTCTGACTAGGATTGCTAACACACAGCTCCGGTAGAAATAGTTGCATCTATGTGTTGTCTCCCAGCAGGAAGCAGTTTGATAACTGCCTCGATTCATCTTCCTTTGCATCCAACAACCACCAGAGAGCTTCTCACCCCGGCAGCCAGGGCAATATCCCTGATTTCTTGGACAATTACTAACCTTGCACACTATGACTCTTCTGCATATCCCTCCCCTTTTGCCCCTTCCCTCCCTTGATATCTTCTTTATCTTGCTCTTGAGTAAAGTTGACTAACCCTTTTTGTTGCTGTGAGCCTGACATTCAGCCCAAAGAGTGAAACTAGAACCAGCAGGTTAAATCGAGCCCCCTGAGGGAGAGCACCGAACGTTCACAGACTGATTCCTGGGATTGTTGTTTGAGGAGGGGTCAGGTCCGCTGGGTATGTATTCCCTGGAATGTACTGGAAGAACGAGAGGCAATCTCGCTGAAATGTATGAAATTCTGACAGGGCTGGACAGACTGGTTGCAGGAACATTGTTTCCTGTGGCTGGGGGGGGGGGGGGGGGGGGGGCGCTCTGGAACAAGAGGTTAGTCTCAGGTTACAGGGTAGACCATTTCATAGAACATAGAACATTACAGCGCAGAACAGGCCCTTCGGCCCACGATGTTGCGCCGACCAGCTTTTAAAAAAAAACAACACTAACCCACTAATCTAAACCAATCCCATTTCGTCCATAAACCTATCCACGGATCTCTTAAACGCCCCCAAACTAGGCGCATTTACAACTGCAGCTGGCAGGGCGTTCCAATCCCTCACCACCCTCTGGGTAAAGAACCTACCCCTGACATCAGTCCTATAACTACCCCCCCTTAATTTAAAGTCGTGCCCCCTCGTGCTAGCTTTCTCCATCCAAGGAAAAAGGCTATCACTATCTACCCTGTCTAAACCTCTAATCATCTTATATGTTTCAATAAGGTCCCCTCTTAGCCCTCTTTAGGATTGAGACAAGGAGAAACATCTTCACATAGAGGGTGGGGAACCTGTGAAGTTCTTGACCACAAGGTTGTGGAAGCCAAGTCACTGAATATATTGAAAAAGGGAATAGATTTCTGGACTCTAAGACATTGGGCGGGTAAGGGGAGAGAGTGGGACTATGGTGCTGAGTTAGAGGATCGGTATGATCAAGTTGAATGGATGAGCAGTCTCGGGGCTGAATGGCCTACTCCTATTTTCTATGTTCCTTTCTGTTCATTAGACTCTGGATTATGCGAGGAATTATTTAAGTACAGGAATTGAAGAAGTTTAGCGATATTGCATGTGATGTATACACATTAAATAACATAGACTCCAATAATACATGGATATTTTGAGTGCTGGGCGAGTGGGGGTGCTGGTGGTTGTGGGGGGCAGAGAGGTTTGGGGAAGGCTTGTGTGGGGAGCTGCTGAGGATGGGGAAGAGTTGGCTGGAGGGTTTCTGGGGGCGTGGACCCTCTGTGAAGAGGGCAGAATGAGGGGTCCTGGGGGGAGAATGGAGCCTCTCAAATACTGGGAATCTGGCAATAGGGACAGGATGTGGTGGGGTAGCAGGGCAGAGCGAGAGGGCAGGGGGAAGGTGCTGGATTGTGGGGTAAGTGCAGTGTGGGCTAGTGTATTCCTGCTGGGGGAAATAGTGCAGGAGCTGTTGGGAGGAGCTGACCTAGGATTTGATGGGTGGACATTACCCTCTTTGAGGAGATTTGTTCCAGGTTCCTTTTCTCAGAAACTTTCCATTAACACTTTTTCCCTTGGCAAATATCAGTAACTGGGCAGTCACTGCGTCTGGCTGTGTGGCTTCCCTTTCCTCAGATCTTTACCCATCTTTTCCAACTGCCTATGTACAGTGTGTGTTTACACTGGGAATGATTACACTGCCACCTCCCTGGGGGAGAGTCTGGAGCCTGTGCCTGGTTGTGTTTCCACAGAATGCCAGCTCACTGCTGAGTGAGGGAGGGTGTTTGAACATTGCTGCGAGGCTTGTTCTTCCCTCAGTTCATTTCACCTCTCCCCACCTCTTCCCCCCCCCCCAAATTCAGATTTTATTATGGGGGGACTGGCAAGGTGGGTGGAGAACAATCCCCACCCCCACCTCCCCATTTAGACCCAAAAACCACCCCTTGTTGCAATCAACATTTGGGGCAAAACCTGAGACTATTCATATGTGTGTCTCTGTCTCTCAGGGGTGGTGGGGGCAGGGTATGTGTATCTCATGGGGGCAGGGGGCTGTGTTTGGGCGGAGGGTGAGGGTGTGTGTGTGTGTGTGTGTCAGATCAGGGAGGGGCTGTGTGTGTCTCGGGGTGTGTGTGTGTCTTGGGCGGAAGGGCATATGTGAGTTTCTGTCTCTGGGGGCTTGGGGGTGTGCGTGTGTCTCTGGGGAGGATGTGGGTGTGTGTCTCTGGTGTGGGGGGACTGTGTGTGTGTCCGTCTCTTGGTTGGGGGTGTCTGTGGTGTGTGTCTCTGGTTTGGAGGTGTGTGTGGGTGTGTGTCTCTGGGGTGGGGCATGTATGTGGGTGTGTGTCTCTGGGCTGGGGTGTGTGGGTGTGTGTCTCTGGGCTGGGGTGTGTGGGTGTGTGTCTCTGGGCTGGGGTGTGTGTGGGTGTGTCTCTCTGGGGTGGGGTGTGTGGGTGTGTGTCTCTGGGGCGTGTGTGGGTGTGTGTCTCTGGGCTGGGGTGTGTGGGTGTGTGTCTCTGGGCTGGGGTGTGTGTGGGTGTGTCTCTCTGGGGTGGGGTGTGTGGGTGTGTGTCTCTGGGCGTGTGTGGGTGTGTGTCTCTGGGGTGGGGTGTGTGGGTGTGCGTCTCTGGGGTGGGGTGTGTGGGTGTGCGTCTCTGGGGTGGGGTGTGTGGGTGTGCGTCTCTGGGGTGGGGTGTGTGGGTGTGCGTCTCTGGGGTGGGGTGTGTGGGTGTGCGTCTCTGGGGTGGGGTGTGTGGGTGTGCGTCTCTGGGGTGGGGCGTGTGTGGGTGTGTGTCTCTGGGGTGGGGTGTGTGGGTGTGCGTCTCTGGGGTGGGGTGTGTGTGGGTGTGTGTCTCTGGGGTGTGTGTGGGTGTGTGTCTCTGGGGTGGGGGGTGTGTGGGTGTGCGTCTCGCCTGCACATTTTCTTGGGCTGGGTGCCAGGGTTCCATTGTCACAATAACCCAAACGCCTCCGTGGCAACTTGCATAATGTCCCCCCAGCTCCAGCTTGACCTGTGGGTGAATGGAGTGGGGACCAGGCGGAGAGGAGTTTGGGGGGGTATTTTGGTTGGGGGTTGTTCTTGGGTGGGGGGGAGGGGCATCGAGAGTTGCAGGCTCTCTCTACAATCCCACCTGTCCTGATGTCAGGAGGGTTAGGGTTGGGGAGGGTTTGTTTTTGGTTGGGGGGGTGTTTTGTAGATGAGGGGGTGGGGGCTCTGCTGTACAATCCCACTCATCCTGATATCAGGAGTGTTTGGAGGGGGTTGTGTGTGTTGGGGGTGGGGGTGTGTGTGTGTGTTGGGGGTGGGGGGGTGTGTGTGTGTGTTGGGGGTGGGGGGGTGTGTGTGTGTGTTGGGGGTGGGGGGGTGTGTGTGTGTGTTGGGGGTGGGGGGGGTGTGTGTGTGTTGGGGGTGGGGGGGTGTGTGTGTGTGTGTTGGGGGTGGGGGTGTGTGTGTGTGTTGGGGGTGGGGGGGTGTGTGTGTGTGTTGGGGGTGGGGGGGTGTGTGTGTGTGTTGGGGGTGGGGGGGTGTGTGTGTGTGTTGGGGGTGGGGGGGTGTGTGTGTGTGTTGGGGGTGGGGGTGTGTGTGTGTGTGTTGGGGGTGGGGGGTGTGTGTGTGTGTGTTGGGGGTGGGGGGTGTGTGTGTGTGTTGGGGGTGGGGGTGTGTGTGTGTGTTGGGGGTGGGGGTGTGTGTGTGTGTTGGGGGTGGGGGTGTGTGTGTGTGTTGGGGGTGGGGGGTGTGTGTGTGTGTTGGGGGTGGGGGGTGTGTGGTGTGTGTTGGGGGTGGGGGGTGTGTGTGTGTGTTGGGGGTGGGGGGTGTGTGTGTGTGTTGGGGGTGGGGGTGTGTGTGTGTGTTGGGGGTGGGGGGTGTGTGGTTTGGGGGGGTGTGTGTGTGGTTTGGGGGGGTGTGTGTGTGGTTTGGGGGGGTGTGTGTGTGGTTTGGGGGGGTGTGTGTGTGTGGTTGGGGGGGGGGGTGTGTGGTTTGGGGGGTGTGTGTGTGGTTTGGGGGGTGTGTGTGTGGTTTGGGGGGGGTGTGTGGGGGGGTGGGTGTGGTTTGGGGGGTGTGTGTGTGGTTTGGGGGGTGTGTGTGTGGTTTGGGGGGGGTGTGGTTTGGGGGGTGTGTGTGTGGTTTGGGGGGTGTGTGTGTGGTTTGGGGGGTGTGTGTGTGGTTTGGGGGGTGTGTGTGTGGTTTGGGGGGTGTGTGTGTGGTTTGGGGGGTGTGTGTGTGGTTTGGGGGGTGTGTGTTGGGGGGTGTGTGTGGTTTGGGGGGAGGGTGTGTTGGGGGGGTGGGTGGTTTGGGGGTGTGTGTGGTTTGGGGGGTGTGTGTGTGGTTTGGGGGGGGGTGTGTTGGGGGTGTGTGTTGGGGTGTGTGTGTGTGGTTTTGGGGGGGGTGTGTGTGGTTGGGGGGGGGGTGTGTGTGGTTGGGGGGGGGGGTGTGTGTGGTTTGGGGGGGGTGTGTGTGGTTTGGGGGGGGGTGTGTGTGGTTTGGGGGGGGGTGTGTGTGGTTTGGGGGGGGGTGTGTGTGGTTTGGGGGTGTGTGTGTGTGGTTTTGGGGGGGGGTGTGTGTGGTTGGGGGGGGTGTGTTGGGGGGGTGTGTGTGGTTGGGGGGGGTGTGTTGGGGGGTGTGTGTGTGGTTGGGGGGGGTGGGTGTGGTTTGGGGGGGTGTGTTGGGGGGGGTGGGTGGTTTGGGGGGGGTGTTGGGGGGTGTGTGTGGTTGGGGGGGGGTGTGTGTGGTTGGGGGGGGGGGGTGTGTGTGGTTGGGGGGGGTGTGTTGGGGGGTGTGTGTGTGGTTGGGGGGGGGTGGGTGTGGTTTGGGGGGGTGTGTTGGGGGGGTGGGTGGTTTGGGGGGGGTGTTGGGGGGTGTGTGTGGTTGGGGGGGGGGTGTGTGTGGTTGGGGGGGGGGGTGTGTGTGGTTGGGGGGGGGGTGTGTGTGGTTTGGGGGGGGGTGTGTGTGGTTTGGGGGGGGGTGTGTGTGGTTTGGGGGGGGTGTGTGTGGTTTGGGGGGGGGTGTGTGTGGTTTGGGGGGGGGTGTGTGTGGTTTGGGGGGGGGTGTGTGTGGTTTGGGGGGGGGTGTGTGTGGTTTGGGGGGGTGTGTGTGGTTTGGGGGGGTGTGTTGGGGGGGTGGGTGGTTTGGGGGGGGGGGGTGTTGGGGGGTGTGTGTGGTTTGGGGGGGGGGGGGGTGTGTTGGGGGGAGAGCGGTGGCAGTGCGGGCCCTGCTATCCGATCCCAGTTGTCCTGATGGCGAGTGGTTTGTGAAGCTTTGACCTTTGGCCTCCCACCCGGTCACCGCCTCCTGTTTGGTTGTTGCCAAGGGAAACGGCAGCTGGAATGTTCCCTGCTTTCTCTCTCTGCCGCCTCGGGATATGTTGCCGGCGACTTGCTAACAACCTTAGGCCTCAATGGATCTGGACAAAGAGTCACTGGGCCATTCGGCCCCTTGAACCTAATCCACTATTCAGTTAGGTGATGCTTTATGGCTCCATCAGCCTGAGCTGATTTGCTTTGAACCCCCTCCGGCCACAGCAGCTTTCTGGGGGAAAGACCTTTGCTTCATTCTCCACACTTTGCTGGGTAAGTAGTCACAGAGAGAGGGCTGCGATGAGTGAGCCTCCTCCCCCCCCATCAAACCCAAGGACCTCAGGAAAAGACGTGCATTTTGATAGTGCCTTTCACAACTTCCAGGTGCCCGAGCACTCAACAGCCAATAAAGTGTTTTGCAAGTGTTATGGCTTTTTGGTGACACAGAGCAGCAGTCTATATGCACAGCAAGATCCCACAGCACTGTGATAACGATCTGATTGACTAGGGCTGAATATTGGCCAAGTCCCCTGTTGTTTTATATCTGCTGGTGAGGGATTTCCTGGAAAAGATGACATGTTTGTCAGTGCAGCACTCCCTCCGTACAGCACTGGGAACCATTGCTGGGATTATGGGATCCTCTGGGGGGGATTCCTGTCCGAAGCTACAGAACGATCGGGCAGTGAGGGTGGTTTTTACTGAGCGTTGCTCAGCTCCCCGTGTTGCTGCCGTCACCACAAAGGATGTGTTAAAGCTGCTGAACATTTGATGCCCTAATAGCATGATGCTGAAAGGAGCCCATTCCTCACCCATTCCTGCACTGGGCCTGAGGGTTCCCGCTCTTCTTCACTCTGCGGTGACCCCCTGGTACTCTGCTCAGCTGGAGGACAGGATTGGGGTCATTTGTGATGCTGCACATGGTAGATTAGCCCTGCTGTGGGCTAAGTTGCATGATGTACTGGAAGGCTGGCCATGCCCAGGAAAATGTACCCCGGGGAGGTTGAGGCGAGGATACTGGGAGGATAACAATTTCAGTGCGACACTGCCTTCAGTGAGGCCCCCACTCACACAGAGTTATCACTGCCCCTTCCCCATGGGGCTGTGCAGAAAGTTTGTCAGAAAACTCTGTCACACAAGAAAGGGGAAGGAAGCGCCCTTCACCACCGCCCCAGGAGTGTGTGTTTATGTTTCTTGTCAGAAATCAAGCTGTCTGTGAACAGTTTCTGTAAAAGTCTGGACCTGACTAAAAATAGACTTTTGGGTCGAGTGAGGTTTGTGTGAGGCTGGGAAGGTTAAACAGTTAGATTTCCCGTGACATCACTCTCAATAAATCAGTGTGTGTGCTGTGAACGATGCAAGCTGAGTATTATGTAACCAAGTTAATGCCAAATAGGGGCACGTTTACATCCAGGAACCCCTGTGCTCAGAGCTCACAGAACTGTACACAACACAAGGAGGCCATTCAGCCCCTCTGTGCCTTTTTGAAATTGTTGTCATGTAGTTCAAGTGGCGTCAAATAGTGCACAGCAAGATCCCACAAACTGCAAGGTCTGTGTTTAATGTAGGTTGGAGGATAAGTATTGCCCAGGGAACTGGGGAGAATAGCCCTGCCTTTCTTCGACTGTAGGACTCTGAAATTGTTCATGTCCACCTGAAAGAGCAGATGGGGCCTCGGTAAAATGTCTCATCTGAATGATGGCACCTCCAATAGTGCAGCACTCCCTTGGTGCTGCATCGAATCCCCGAGTAGGTATGACCCCACAATCTTCCAGCTCTGACTGGCAGCTAAAAAACTGAGTTCACCCAGCACTAGGCCAGTGTTTATCCTGGCCCAGCCCTTCCCTGCCTCAAAGTGCAACTCGACAGTGACTGTCTGAATGGATTCCGCACTCTGGGAAAATGCTTTCATTGTGGCTTCAGCTGTGTGGGCCCTAAGCTCTGGAACTGAAAATCCCAAAACCTCTCCTCAGCCTGAAAGGTGCTCCTTAGGCAGCTTCTACACAACTCTCTTGATGTTTCACCATGATCCGCAGAGTGATGTTTAATAATTATTCTGTGAAACACCTTCTGAAATCAAAATCATTGTCCCCACTGTGCCCGGGATTGTGATCAGTTGGAATCTAATCAGAGTTCTGGGGGAATGTTGCCTTTCTAAAGTGGGGATATTTGATCTGAATCTGTGTGATTTTCCCAAACGCAGAGAGTGTGGAGCACAGGCTGTTGTAAATTCTGCTGAATGGCTCTTAGGCAAGAGTTTGGTTGGGACTGTGGCTTTGTGAGTCTGATATTGGTGCCAGTTTAATGGGTCTGTTTAGCAATGATATCTTTGTCCTGTTGTGTTGCAGTGTGCCGTGGGTTTGCTGTGCTGGAGGATGGGGCATTGGCACACAACCTTCAGGAACAAGAGAGTGAGTAGAAACAGCTCCGGGACTGAAATACCAGTGGTTCCGTGCAGCTGGGTTCAACATGCCCACACATGCGTATACATATACACAGATCGTTTTCATCCAAGTGTTCCTTGGCAGCCCCTTTAGGAGGGTGTGGGGTCAGAGCAAGGTCAAGCACAGTGGGTGAGGACTTCCATCCTCGTATTGGGTTTACGCCTAGTCTGGCTGGTGCTTTAAGGGTGAGGGTGCTGTGCGGTGCCCTTGGGCAGGAGCTCCCGGTCTTCAATGCACTCTTGTATAGACTAGAACTTTAAACAGAGCTATGAGTCTTTCAGGAGGGGGAAGAGGGCAGAAATTGAGGTGAGTGATGGGTAGGAAGGTATTTTAGTTGAGGGGACACAGCAGGAGGCTGGGGCCTGAGGGCGGGGAGATGGGAGGGTAGGGAGGCCGAAGGGCAGGGGAGAGTTCCAGACTGTAGCTGAAAGCTGATTCACTGGAGAGGGGGAGATGAAGAACAGGGTAGAGAGCTGGCAGGTGGGAATGGGAAAGCTGGAGATGAATGGAGAAGATGTGGCCGTGGAGGGGTTCATTAAAGAAGTATGTTTTGTATGGGGGCGGGGAGATATCTGACTGAGGACACAAGGTGGAATCTGTAATAGCTCCCACAATATAATGCTCTGTGTCACCTTGAAGCTGGTCCCCCACTGACAGTCAGGATGTGTGAGCACAGAGAAATGGAGGGTTCTGGTTCTTGGCTCTTGGATAAAGGTGATACCAAGCTGCTATTCAGAAAATGCTGGTGTGAGCTCTGTGTCGCTATTAACCAGCATCCTTACTGATCCCCAGTTGAACAGCACTATGCCTCGAACGTTGAGAAGAACAAGTTGGTGCGTCGGGATGTGAGTGTTGCTAAGAAGCTGCAGGATGAGGAGGAGTTGGAAGCCAAACACTACAGCCGCGAGCACCAACAGCAGATGTATGTATATCCCCGGAGGGGTGGGGGGGGTAATGTAAGTACATTCCTAGGGCAAACCAGCAGGGGGGAAGGATTGGGGGGGGGGCGCATGGACGGACTAGGCGGTGCTGAGAGTTGGAGCTGGACAATGGGGCAAAGTGAAAGGAGAAGGAGCAAAGTGGAGCTGTGTGGAGGAGGTGGGCAGGGGGAAGGACAATGGTGAGTGGGCAGATCTTGGAGGGGTGTGCTGAGGTGGCGGGGGAAGGGAATGAGGGAGGAGGCCAGGGGAGGGAGCATTGAGGGGGTAGATCTGGGAGGGAGGGGGTTGGGAGTGAGGTAACAAGCATGGGAAGGAGACTGAGGAGGCAGGTCTAGGGGTGGGAGGGGGAGAATGTGGAGGAGGGGAGTGAGAGGATAAGCCTAGGAGGGAGGCAGACGGAGGGCGGGGGGAATGAGGGACTTTCTGCTAGCTGTAAAATTGAAACCTGTGTCAAAAAAGCAAATAAAATTCAGGTGACAATTTGCTTAAAATAAAAATATATAAAATGATTTAACGATGTGGGTAGTCAGAACAAAACATTTTCCCTTTGATGAAGTGACTCACTGAGCTGAGGTCCTAGACAGGAGGCAGACGCTGCTCCTGCAGTTCCTGGGCAGCATGGCTAACCTCAGAACAATAAAGGATTGTGTGCAGCACCTACAGGAGCAGAAATCCTTCCCCTCCCCACAGGCAGCCACCTCATTGCACCTTACCTGGTTAGGAGCGCTGCCCATTGGCAATGTCCAGCTTGGCTGGGGAGGGGGAGAGTTTGCGCTGCTCTGGTGAAATTCCCCGTTGCTGCTTCCAGTGACCTCAAACACACTCCTGCATTTGTCTGGCCGGTCAGCTCTGGAACTGGTGAATGGTGCAAAGAACTCCCAGACTCCCTCTGCGCAGTCCTGACTCTCAGCTACTCTTTGTCCTAAGCCCCTTGGAGTCTGTCATTGGAACAAGGAGTATGTGCCCAGCACTGGGCAGTCTGGCTCAATCACACAGCAGTTTGAATTGTCAGATACATGATCAGTGAAACTAGGTGTGGATCTGTTCCTGCTGCCCTGAAGCACCTTCAGTATATTCAAAGCTCTCACTTGGTGCAGGTTAGAAACATGTTCCTGGCAACCAGTTTTCAGCTGACCTAAATGCAGTGTTCAGTGTGTGAGCTTGTGTTGGTGCTATCAGTGTTGCTGCTGCTGGTTCTACTTATTCCTCCTAAACTTCAAATCTTCTGTCCATTCCCTTGAGCACACACTCCTCTCAACCTCCCTGCAAGTGTGTACATGCACAGACATACCCCACACACGTGTATGCACATATACTGCACACCCACATGTGCACACGTACACGCATGCATACTGTGCACACACGTGAATGCACACCCAAGGCAAATGCACACATTTTCTGCACACGTACACACACTGTGCACAACGTGAATGCGCACACATACTGCACACCCACAAGTGCACACACGTACACACATGCGCACACACACAACCTACAGCAGTGAGTAACACTGTCACCCCTTAAGTCAGAATGTCATCATTTCAGGCCCCACCCCAGAGGCTTGAGTGGATATTCGCAATGAGGGGGTGCTGTCTTTTGGGTGAAGTGTTAAAACGGGGCTCCATCTTCTCCCTTGGCTGGAAGTTTAAGATCCCATGACCTGATCATGATGCTGGGGGAGATATTGCTCTGTGTAAAGTGATTGCCTTGTCCCCTCCATTGCAACAATAATCAGACATCTCACATATTCTATTGGCTGTAAAACACTTTGGGCTGTCCTGGGGGGGTGTGAAAGGTGCTATCTAAATGTAAGTCGTCCTTGCGTTAACTGCACTGTTTCCATGTCTAGCGAGGAGCTTGATTCTCAATATGCCAGAGTTATCCAAGAGGAGATTGAGAAGCGTGTAGCAGAACACCAGCAGCGAGAGGAGAGGGATAAGGTGAGCTTTCTCTTCAGACTGTGGGGGTGTCAGCAGAAAGCACAGTGAGGCAACACTTCTCACAGTCTCACTGCTCCTGGAACTCCGTATGTGGGGCTGTAGGTGTTTGGTGACAGTTCACTGCCTGTTGCTATCCTCCTCTTGGTGTGAATGTAACGTTCTCATCATTCTGCTGACCTTTGGGATAAGGAGGTTCCAGACGTGTCAGAATCCCTGCCCTGGAGTATCGGACTTTGTGTTTGAGCCTAGCTGGGCTTTGCCAGCTATTTGACCAGTATCATTAACCGTGCAGAGCCAACAGTCCAGTGGCTGGATGGAGGAGTGGAAACCTAACCTTGTCTCTGTGTCTTAACTACTGGCAAACTGACAGGAATAGAAACTGTTTCCATACCCCCCCTCCTTTCCTGCCCACCCTCCCCAGGAGCCTTCCCTCTCTCCGAGTTGGTGAAGACAGGAATCTCTCTTTAGGTAAATCCGTATGAACTGTCCAGGTCTAAATTGGAGAGATTGGAGTGGGACAGGTGAACTGAAAGGCATTTGGAGGTGTTGGTGTGTTTGCTGTAATGTGGGTTGTTAGCCACAGACAGAAGGTTCCTGTGCCCTGAGACAGCGTTCGAATGGAAGCTTAGATCAGTGATTTGTTTTGTCTGAATTATAGATGACGCTCTGGCTTGTTTTGCAGCTGGGTTTGGAATGGATCTGTTCCCCTGGAGAGCTCAGCAGTGACTAGACATCTCCTGTGTCTGCTCAGATCCCTCAGAGTGAGCTGAGAGAGTGGGTTTGGGTCGGTCTGACTGTCCCATCAAGCTCCATATAACCACTTGCCTCTCTAATGAGAGGAAAATCTCTGCTTTGTGGCCTATGGATCATTAGCTACTTCTTAGTCTCTGCTGCAGTCCCCAGCACTTACAGTGAGTGTGTTAGTGTGAGTGCAGTTAGCCTGCAGTTTGTGTCCTTGGTGTTAATGGTGGCGGCTGTACTCCATCCTGTGTGCACAGTGTCAGTGGGAGAATTGACTGTACTGTAACCCTGTGTGTACAGTGTCAATGGGGGAATTGACTGTACTGTAACCCTGTGTGTACAGTGTCAATGGGGGAATTGACTACTGTAACCCTGTGTGTACAGTGTCAATGGGGGAATTGACTGTACTGTAACCCTGTGTGTACAGTGTCAGTGGGGGAATTGACTGTACTGTAACCCTGTATGTACAGTGTCAGTGGGGGAATTGACTACTGTAACCCTGTATGTACAGTGTCTGTGGGGTCAGGGGTTGAAGTGTGAGCTGTTCCCTCGGGCACAGGTTGGAAGTTGGATGACAGAGTTTTGAGTGTAGTAAAGACGAAGGGTCGGAGAAGGTGTAATCGTTAGGGTTCAGGCTAAAAATTAATCAGACTTCATATAATATAGAAATAAGGACAGATTCTAAAATGAGGCTGGATTACATCTAAACTCACTGATTTCCCTGTACCCGTGTCACCTCGGGATGTTTTAATCCAAATGGCTAGTGTTTTATAAAGATGCTTTTACACAAGAGGGTCCGAGAGACAGTGACTGATTTACTGGCAGATTGTGTTAGAGTTGCTCAGTCTGTTTCTGGGACCTTATTGTGTGAAGCTGTTTCTGTAACCTCGCACCCCCTGTGGGTGCCATTTCACTCACACGCCCATGTTTGTTTTGACTGGCGATATTTTTTACCTTGATCTGAAGAAGTGTTTTTTTTCTGTTAGCTCCAGAGCTGATTCACCAGATTAATTCCAGCCCCGACAGAAAGCTGCTTTTGATTTTTAATTTTAATGGCCAGTGAGTCTGCCCATTAAAGCTGTCCCTGGCTGGGTCTTGCGCGCTCTCAGACAGCTCACAGCCTGCCACTGCTCGCTCTGCACTCAACCCGTTCCAACTGGTAATTGGGGAAATGTGGAGAAAGTGTTTCCACTTGTGGGCGAGTCCACAACAAGGATATAAATACAAGCTGGTTACTAACAAATTAAATAAGAATTTATAGAATCATTGAACCCCTACAGTGCAGGAGGAGACCACTTGGTCCATTGAGTCTGCACTGACTCTTCAACAGAGCATCCCACCTAGGCCCAATCTCCGTGTATTTACCCCACCGATCCCCCTTGGGACACAGTAGCACAGTGGATAGCACTGCTGCCTCACAGCGCCAGCGATCCAAGTTTG
Organism: Carcharhinus amblyrhynchos; assembly: GCF_965287045.1. NCBI lineage: Eukaryota > Metazoa > Chordata > Chondrichthyes > Carcharhiniformes > Carcharhinidae > Carcharhinus > Carcharhinus amblyrhynchos. The sequence goes on along the minus strand of NC_137353.1, from coordinate 15,945,619 downwards.
ATCCCCAGTTTGCGTCAGTCTCTGTGTGGAGTTTGCACGTTCTCCCCCTGTCTGCGTGAGTTTCCTCTGGGTGCTCCAGTTTCCTCCCACAGTCCAAAAGATTTGCCAGTTAGGTCGATGGCCATGCTGAATTCTCCCTCAGTGTACCCGAACAGGCGCCAGAGTGTGGTGGCTAGGAGATTTTCACAGTTACTTCATTGCAGTTTTAATGTAAGCCTACTTGTGACATTAATAGACTTGAAACACTAAGGAGCAATTTAGCAAGGCCAGTCCACCTAACCTGCACATCTTTGGAGTATGGTGGGAAACCGGAACACCCAGAGGAAAGCCATGCAGATACGGGGAGAAGGTGAAAACTCTGCACAAGCAGTTACCCGAGACCAGAATTGAACCTGGGTCCCTGGCGCTGTGAAGCTTGATTCCGTTCCACAGTGGGTGGTGTGAATGTGGGACTGGCTGCTACGTGGAGCAGCTGAAGCAGAGAGTCTTAATGTTTTTAAAGTGAACTTAATGCCTGTGTGAGGGAGAGGAAAATTGAGGTCTACCAGACCAAGATGGCTGGAGGTTTATGTGGCCTGAACATTGGCCTATGGATTACACAGGATATAGCCATAGAGGTTTACAGCATGGAAACAGGCCCTTCAGCCCAATTTATCCCTGCCACCCTTTTTTAAAATCTCAAAGCTAGTCCTAGTTGCCCACATTTGGCCCATGTCCCTCTATACCCATTGTACCCATGTAACTATCTAAATGTTTCTTAAAAGACAAAATTGTACCCACCTCTGGCAGCTTGTTCCAGACACTCATCATCCTCTGTGTGGAAAGAGACTTTTGTATCTCTCACCTTAAACCTATGCCTCTAGTTTTAGACTCCCCTACCTTTGGGAAACGATATTGATTGTGCCCCTCATTATTTATAGACCTCTATAAGATAACCCCTCAGCCTCCTACGCTCCAGAGAAAAAAGCCTCCGTTTATTCAGCCTCTCCTTATAACTCAATCCATCAAGTCCCGGTATACAGCACAGGTAAAGGCCATTCGGCCCAAAGAATCCCCTACTAGCGTTCGGGCTTCAGTTGCACATCTCTCCTTATTCAAATTAACCATCATAACTCTCTCTGTCCTCCTCCCTCTGTCTAGTCAAATTTCCTTAAATGGATCTGTATACTATTCACTTCAACCACTCCCTGTGGAAGTGAGTTCTGAACGCTCATCATTCTGCAGGTTTTTCTTTTTTATTTTTATTTGTTCAGAGGATGTGGGTGTCACTGACTTGCCAGCATTTATTGCCCATCCTTAATTGCCCTTGTTCAGAGGGCATTGGAGTGTCAGCCGCATTGCTGTGGCTGTGGAGTTACACGTTGGCCAGACCAGGTAAGGACATCAGATTTCCTTCCCTAATGGGCATCAGTGAACCGGAGTATTTTCTAACAATCGACAATGGGTTCATAGTCACCAGTAGAGCTTTTAATTACAGATTTTTATTGAATTCAAATTCCACCATGTGTTGGATTTGAACTCGGGTCCCCAAAGCATTACTCTGGGGCCCTGGATTACTAGTCTAGTGACAATAACACTGTGCCACTGCCAATGGTAGTGAATTCTTCTGAATTGCTATAGGATTTCTTGGTGATTTTCTTGTATTGATGGATGCCTATTTTCTTCCCACAAGAGGAAACATTCTCTCTCTACCCATCCTATCAAAACCTTGGAGAATTTTACATTTCTCAATTAGATCATCCCTCAGTTTTTCTTTTCAAAAGAGAGAAGAGGCAGTTATGGATCCTGTCCTGAAACATATACTCTCACATTGCTGGTGTCACCTTGTAAATCTTCCCTCTGCAGTGTCTCTATCTGCTTTTCCTGAATTGACAGCTGGATCTGTGCTGTGTGTGGTCTGTTTCCTGTACTGTAACCACATTCTGTGTCTGATCCCAGCTATTTGTGTCAGTGCCAGATCTTTATACCACCTCCACCGAGCTGGTCACCTTCACGTCTTGAGGGAGGAGGTTATGGGTTTGAAGCCCATTCTAGGATTTTGTGCTGACAAGTCGGCACCTCCAGCAGTGCAGCAGCCCCTTGGTACAGCACTGATCTTGGTGCTTGTCCTGAAGTGGGGCTTGAAGCTCCGACACTCTGAGGAAAGGTATTATCCTCTGGTTGACAGCTCTCCTTTGTGAATGCTTCTAACTCCAGAGTAGATTTCACTTTCCAGTGTCCTCTCCTCATGATGTATCCTTGAATGTGAATTCTGACTGTGCCACGTCACTATTCATTCACAGGAGGCATCGTAACCCAGTATGGTTCTGACTGTGTCTAGTGTCCACACAGAGTAGTGGATAGAGAAATGTCTGACCTTTGGACAGCTAGGCTTGCTCAGGATGAATTACATCTAAACTCAGATTACCTTGTACCCACGTCACCTCGGGATGTTTTAATCCTAATGGCTGGTGTTTTATAAAGATACTTGTTACACAAGAGGGTCCCAGAGACAGTGACTGATTCACTGGCAGATTGTGTCAGAGTCGCTCAGTCTGTTTCTGGAACCTTATTATGTGAAGCTGTTTCTGTAACCTCGCACCCCCTGGCAGGCTAGGCTTGCAGAGGTCACAGGCTGACGCTGGTGGAATGGAGACGGATTGGTCAATGACTCAACATTCAGCAGAGAAACAGAGTATTTTTAGAATCTTAACTCAGATTTTAGTCTCACAAATTCACTCAAATTGTCATTTTTTTTAATTGCAAATTAAAGTGATTGACTGGACTGAATGTTAACAGGAGGCCTTCCTGAGATTATAGTCACAACTCTGCCTCAAAAATGTTAATCGCTGAGTGGATGTTGGAGATCTAATGAGAAAGGTTACATTTGACAAATGGGTCTGACACTAATCTGAAAATTACAATGTTTTCAGTTTTATTTTTAAAAAATATTTTAGAATGAAATGATTGTCATTCTGTGGTGGCGCAGTCTGTGTGGGGGGAGGGTCTGTGGGCGGGTGTGTGGGGGGGGGGAGGGTCCACGGGCATGTGTGTGGGGGGAGGGTGCGCGGGCGGGTGTGGGGGGGGAGGGTGCGCGGGCGGGTGTGTGGGGGGGAGGGTCCGCGGGTGGGTGGGGGGGAGGGTCCGCGGGCGGGTGTGGGGGGGGGAGGGTGCGCGGGCGGGTGTGTATGTCGGGGGGGGAGGGTCCCCGGGCATGTGTGTGGGGGGGGAGGGTCCGCGGGCGGGTGTGGGGGGGTCCGCGGGCGGGTGTGGGGGGGGGGGAGGGTCCGTGGGCGGGTGTATGTCGGGGGGGGGGGGGAGGGTCCGCGGGCGGGTGTGGGGGGGTCCGCGGGCGGGTGTGGGGGGGAGGGTCCGCGGGCGGGTGTGTATGTCGGGGGGGGGGGGGGAGGTTGTGGATGGTAAGCAGAGCGGGGGAGCTGGAGGCAGTGGGCAGGTTTTTGAATTTTATTTTAAAGTTTACTTATTAGTGCCACAGTAGGCTTATATTAACACTGCAATGAAGTTACTGTGAAAATCCCCTAGTCACCAAACTCTGGTGCCTGTTTGGGTACACTGAGGGAGAATTTAGCATGACCAATGCACCGAACCAGCACGTCTTTCAGGAGAACATGCAAACTCCACACATCCAGCAATCCAAGCTGGGAATTGAACCTGGGCCCCTGGCGCTGTGAGGCAGCAGTGCTAACCACTGTCCCACTGTGCTGCCCTGAGGACAGAATGGGGGAGCCTTTGGGTGGATGGCGGAAGTGTGTGGGAAGGTTGTTGGGGGTGGGGGAGGTTATAGGTGGGTGGTGAGATGGTTGTGGGTGGGGGACCAGTTTATTGGTCTGGTGCTGAACCTCTGCCCCACACTGGAATCTTTCTCTGCAGCTGGGCAGTCTCATTGGGATCTCCTTGTTCCTCCTCCCAGTGCAGTTTGAGTGTGAAGTATGTGTATCGATTGATGCAGTAAATGGTGATGGCACACAGCACCTCATTCAGTGAGCTATTACCCATTGAACCACCGACAGTAAGTGTGATTTGTGTGATGATACTTAGACTGAGGGTCGATGTGGATGGGCTTTCTGTTACTGTGTGAGATACAGGGAAGGTTAATATATTACTGCTGATGGAAGCTCTCCAGCAGCCCTACATTAAACATGCGATTCTCTCAGTGCTGACTTTGGAATGCGTCAATGTGGCTGCTGCAGTCGGAAATACAATCACTGTGTCCTTCTCGGATTAGCTCAATAACTAATTGATATTCGAGAGTGTCACTGGCAGCAATTTGCACAGTTCCTTCTAGAAGAATCTACAAATCCTGATGTTCCGAACCAGCTTGTTGTCTTCCTATTTCCTCTCCTTGCCTTCCCTCACACCACACACCCCCTGCCCCTGCCCCTCCTGTCTGGGAGGTGCTGACACTCACTGTAGCTCTATAGCTAATTTTCCTCATAGAATCATAGAAACCCTACAGTGCAGAAAGAGGCTCTTCAGCCCATCGAGTCTCCACTGACACAATCCCACCCAGGCCCTACCCCCATATCCCTACGCATTTACCCGCTAATCTACGCATCTCAGGACACTAAGGGGCAGTTTAGCACAGCCAATCTAAAAGATGTAACTTGCACATCTTTAGACTGTGGGAGGAAACTGGAGCACCCGGAGGAAACCCACACAGACACGAAGAGAATGTGCAAACTCCAAACAGACAGTGACCCAAGCCAGGAATCGAACCCAGGACCCTGGAGCTGTGAAGCAGCAGTGCTAACCACTATGCTACCGTGCTGCCCCATACATGTTTCCTGTACACATTCAGACAGCATTTGTTAGAGGGCTTCTTAACCAAGGGTGCATCACACTCCAGGTTGTGTCTAATATCCCTTGATGCCTATACTAGGGTGGCACAGCAGTTAGCACTGTTGCCTCACAGTGTCAGGGACCCTATTTGATTGGGTCATTGTGCGGAGTCTGCATGTTCTCCCTGTGTCTGCGTGGGTTTTCTCCAGTTGCTCCAGTTTACCTCCACAGTCCGAAAGACATACTGGTTAGGTGCATTGACCATGCTAAATTCTCCCTCGGTGTGCCCGAACAGGTGCCAGAGTGTGGAGACTAGGCAATTTTCACAGTAATTCGTTGCAGTGTTAATGTAAGTCTACTTGTGACATTGATAAGTAAACTTTAAACAGAGAGTTGGTAAATGGTGACCTTGGGCTGGTAACTCTGTACTGTCCAGATGACTAAGATGTGAGGAGAGAAACAGTTCCAGCTCTCCTGCAGAGTAAGGGAAAGTTTTTGAGGAATTGATATTTTTATTGTGGGTGATTTTAATAATGGAGTAGGTGTCGGATGAATTGTGGAAAGGAGCTTGGTGCGTCTACTGTTCCAAAATCAAATGAAAAAATCTTGTTGTTTTCAGTAGAAGTGATTTAAGGGGTGCTGAATGCAGTCGCTGTAAATGGTTTGAACCTATGGAACTTTCATTCTCAACTGGAGACTGTTTCTAATTATAGAACAGCTGTAAAATAAAATAAACTTTGACTTTAAACAACACGCCTTAACATGAGAAGCCTTTTTAAATGGGCTAAGTGTTAGAAAGCATTAACTGTTTAAAACTCAGCATGGATTTAGTGAGTGATATTAGCACAGGCTGGAGATGCCTTTACCTGGCTGTGATGAACTGCGCCATTGTGCCGCCCCACTTATTTCCTTTAAGATTCTCTTTAAAACACACCTCACCTGCCCTAATATGCCTTAGTGTTCAGTTTTGTTTGGCATTTGTGTGAAGTGCTTGAAAGTATTTTACTTAGTTAAGGGTGCTCTGTAAGTGCAATATTTATGTACATAGTCTGTCATACTGAGGGTATGATGTGGATATGCCGGCGTTGGACTGGGGTAAACACAGTTCTGGCCAGAACTCTCCATTCACCTGACGAAGGGGCTAACTCGAAAGCTAGTGAATTTACTATCAAATAACATAAGAACATAAGAAATAGGAGCAGGAGTAGGCCATCCAGCCCTTCGAGCCTGCCCCGCCATTCAATAAGATCATGGCTGATCTGTCGTGGCTCAGTTCCACATTCCCGCCCTCTCCCCATAACCCTTAATCCCCTCGCTTATCAAAAACCCATCAACCCGCGTCTTAAAAATATTTAGCGAGGCAGCCTCCACCACCTCAACGGGCAGAGAATTCCAGAGATTCACCACCCTTTGAGTGAAGTTCCTCCTCAACTCCATTCTAAACCGCCCCCCCTTTATCTTGAGGCTGTGCCCCCTAGTCCTACTGTCCTTTCTGAGTGGGAAGAGCCTCTCCACCTCTATCCTATCTATCCCATTCATCATCTTATACGTCTCAATGAGATCTCCCCTCATTCTTCTAAACTCTAACGAGTACAAGCCTAGTTTATTCAGCCTCTCCTCATAGCTCAACCCCCTCAACTCCGGTATCAGCCTAGTAAACCTCCTCTGCACTCCCTCCAAGGCCAAAATATCCTTGCGTAAGTACGGCGACCAAAACTGCACACAGTACTCCAGCTGCGGCCTCACCAATGCCCTATACAGCCGCAGCAAGACCTCCCTACTTTTATATTCAATCCCCCTCGCTATGAAGGCCAGCATCCCATTCGCCTTCCTGACCACCTGCTGCACCTGCAGGCTGGGTTTTTGCGACTCATGCACAAGGACCCCGAGGTCCCTCTGCACCGTCGCCTGCTGCAGTTTTTCACCCCGTAAGTAATAGTCCTTCCTACCATTATTCCTACCAAAGTGGACCACCTCGCACTTGCCAACATTAAATTCCATTTGCCATTTCCTGGCCCATTCGCCCAGCCTATCTAGATCCTTCTGCAGACTCTCCACACCCTCCGCACAATTTGCCGTCCCACCAATCTTGGTGTCATCAGCAAATTTCGACACCATACACTCGGTTCCCTCCTCCAGATCATCTATATAAATGGTAAATGGCTGAGGCCCCAGCACCGACCCCTGGGGCACTCCACTAGTCACCAACCGCCAATCCGAATAGCACCCATTAACCCCCACCCTCTGCCTCCTATTTGACAACCAATCCTCTATCCACGCTAACACCTTACCCCCAACTCCATGCCCCCTTCTGCAGTAACCTCTTGTGAGGTACCTTGTCAAACGCCTTCTGAAAATCAAGAAAGACCACATCCACCGGCTCTCCTCTATCCACCGCCCTAGACACATCCTCATAGAACTCCAATAAATTTGTCAGACACGACTTCCCCTTAACGAAACCGTGCTGCGTCTGCTGTATCAAGCAATTCCCCTCAAGATGCCTCGCTATTTCCTCCTTGATGACGGATTCTAACATTTTACCTACAACAGACGTTAAACTAACCGGCCTATAATTCCCTGCCTTTTGCCTGGCACCCTTCTTAAACAACGGCATAATATTAGCCGCTTTCCAATCTTCCGGCACTTCCCCGGAATCCAGCGACGTCTGGAAAATAACCACCAAGGCATCCACTATCACCTCCGCCATTTCTTTCAGAATCCTCGGATGCATTCCATCCGGTCCTGGGGACTTGTCCACAATCAGTCCCTCCAGTCTGTCGAGCACCGCCTCTCTAGTAACAATAATGTCATTGAGACCCCCCACTCCTACCACCTTTCCATCGCTAACATCCGGCAAATTATTCACGTCTTCCTCCGTGAAGACCGAAACAAAAAAGTTATTCAAGACCTCAGCCATTTCCCCATCCCCTACCACTAAGTCCCCCCTCTCATCCTCTAAGGGTCCAACATTCACTCTATCCAGCCTCTTTTTATATATTTATAAAAACTCTTGCTATCCTTTTTTATATTAAGCGCTAGCCCAGCTTCATAGTTTCTCCTACCCTTCTTTATCAACTTCTTTGTCAATCTTTGTTGACGTTTAAACCTCTCCCAATCCTCTTCTCGCCCACTACTCTTAGCTACTCTAAATTCCTCCGCTTTTAATTTAACACTTTCCTTCACCTCCTTCGCTATCCACGGCTGATTACCTCTCCTCCTACGGTCCTTTTTAACCATCGGAATAAATTTCTGCTGAGCACCAAGAAAGATCTCCTTAAAGATCCTCCACTGCTCCTCAGCAGACCTACCTTCCAACACACTCCCCCAGTCCACATTCGCCAATTCCTCTCTCATCCTACCGTACTCCCCTCTGTTCAAACAAAGGACGCGTGTCCGGGAACCCACTTTCTCCTCCTCCATCTGCACCAGAAACTCCGCCATACAATGATCACTCTCCCCAAGAGGATCCTTCGCCGCAAGGTCCCTAATTCTACCCGCCTCATTACATAACACCAGATCCAAGATAGCTCGCTCCCTCGTCGGCTCCAACACACACTGTTCAAGGAAACTATCCCGGCAGCATTCCAAGAACTCCTCCTCGAGCCCACCGCGTCCAACATGGGTCGACCAATCAATATGTAGATTGAAATCCCCCATAATTATCGCCGTCCCATTCCTGCACGCCGCATTTATTTGCGAGTTAACAGCCCGCCCCACCTCCAGATCATTATTCGGGGGCCTATAAACGACACCCACCAGCGTCTTCCTCCCTTTGCTGTTCCTAATCTCTACCCACAACAATTCCACGTTCTGCTCCTTGGCTCCAATATCATCCCTTGCTTACCACCCTGATGCTATCCTTAATCAGCAGAGCTACGCCCCCCCCTTTTTCCTCCTGCCTATCCTTCCTAAACACTCGATACCCCTGGACATTCAGCTCCCAGTCCCTGTCACCTTGCAGCCACGTCTCTGTAATGGCCACCAGATCATATCCATTTGTGCTGATCTGCGCCACCAGCTCATCCACTTCATTCCGAATGCTTCGTGCATTCAGATAAAGTGCCTTCCAGGACTCTGGTCCCAGCACGGTTCAGACCAACCCCATCCTGCCCGAACAGGTCCCACCTACCCCAATACTGATGCCAATGCCCCATAAATTCAAATCCATTCCTCCCACACCAATCCCTGAGCCACCCATTCACTTCCTTAATCTTATCAACCTTACGCCCGTCTGCACTCGGTTCAGGCAGAAGCCCAGAGATAACCACCTTGTCGGTTCTACTTTTTAATTCCATTCCCAGCTTTTCATACTCCCTCCCCAGATCCTCAGTTCGCATTTTCGGTTGGACTGAAACCTGGTGTTGTCAGACTTTATACTGAGGGTAGAAATGCGTGCACACGCACACGTAGCACACATGCACATATACTACACTGAGGATTACAGACACACACATATATATCTATCTGTGAGAGTCAGTCCTCTGGGAGACCAAACTCTCATTTTCCGGGACATTTTGTTGGTTGCACTTATTTTAACTATAATTGTTGAATGAATCTGCTTGGAATTCAGCCCATCATGCTGGTACTGACTCTATCCAATTAGCCCCACGTGTCTGCATGTGTCTCCTTTTTAAGTATTTATGTGATTGTCTTGGGATTTTTTTCCATTCCTTCTTCCCCCCCACTGCCCTGTTGGATATTCCAGATCCTCTCACCTCCCTGCGCAAAGTAAATCTCCCGCCTGCTGCTTTTCCCAGTTATTGTGGTTGATCTTGCTTGCTGATGTGGTGAGAGCTCCCCATAGCTCAGCTGTCTGCTTTATCCTCGGGGTCTCTGAAGCTGGGTTTACCATGGCTCTCCACCAAGGGGTGCTGTTGCAGTGCCTGTCTGCTCAGCAGCTGGATGTTTGCCGGATGTTTGCCAGATGCTGCTGCCAGATGTTTGTGTCGGGAAACCATTTTTTTTGCCTCTGAGCGTGTTCCCAGGAGCCAAGAGGCCCCTGCTGTCTGTCTAGGGAATTGTCGGCTTTGAGGAGCTGTTAATCTGCATCCTGAAAACATTTCAAACATATGATGGTGACAACTTGAGTTAACCCTCAAATGACTGGTACTGAGACAGGTTAAACCTGTTAAAAGTTAGTGGAATGAGGAATTGGTGCATCAGCTTATACCACAGGTTACCAGAATGAGCGTGTACTGGGGTAGACCACAAGTTAGTGCAGTGACCAGGTAGAGTATTAGTTGAGTTGAGTGGGTTAGACAGCAGGTTAGGGATGTGAGGAGCTAATGAACCTGGTTAGATGATTGGCTAGTGTAATCAGCAACTAATGTATCAGTTTGATGGTAAGTTAGTGAAGTAAGCAGCTAGTGTATTGAGTTAGACAGCAGGTTAGTGGAGTGAGCAGGTACAAGGCTAGTCTACATTCAATGCAGAGAAGTGTTGAGGGGGGAGGGAGAACCATAAATCATACAGTGGAGAAGAGGCCCTTCGACCCATCGAGTCTGTACCAACATGTGAGAAACACCTGACCTCCCACCTGATCCCATTTACCAGCACTTGGCCCACAGCCCTGAATGTTACAATGTGCCAAGTGCTCATCCAGGTACTTCTAAAGGATGTGTGAGGCATCCCGCCTCCACCACCCTCCCAGACAGCATATTCCAGACCATCGTCACCTTCTGGGTTAAAAGGTTTTTCCTCACATTTCCGTCCTTGCCCCCCTCGCCGCCCCCCTCGCCGCTCCCCCCACCCTTGCGCCTTTCTGTCCTGGACTTGGCTCCTTAACATTATCAATTGAGGAGGAGAGAGAATCAACTGCCCTGAAAAGCAATGGAGAATGTGACGACCCTTGTGGCCCAATAGCCTGCTTATACTCACACATTGAGTGGCTCCTAGTGCGATGCTGAAAGGACAACAGCAACCTGGGAACTTGCTCCAATTCTGCAAGGGACCCAGCAATGTAACACCTTTATTCAAGAAGGGAGGGAGGCAGGCAGCTGGAAACCACAGGCTAGTTAGTTAACATCAGTTGAAGAGAAATTAGTAGCAGAATTTTTAACTCATCATGGGATCAGGCTGAGTGAACATTGAGACAGGAGAATAATGTTCGACTAATTTATTAGAGTCTTTTTTAGAAGATGTAACAAATGGAGTGGACAAAGGGGAACCAGTAGGTGTGGTGTACATGGATTTCCAAAAGACCTTTGATAAGGAGCCACATCAAAAGTTACTGCACAAAATAGAAGCTCATGGTGTAGAGGGTAACGTACAGCATGGGTAAAGGTTTGGGTAGCTAACAAGAAGCAGAGGATAGGAATAAATGGGTCTTGTTTAGATTGGCAAGCTGTAGAGTGGAGTGCTGCAGGGATCAGTGCTGTGTCCTCAACTATTAACAGTATCTGTCGATAATTTAGTGGAGCGGACTGAATATATGGTAATTAATTAAGGTAGGTAGAGAAATAAGAGTAGAAAGTCCTCAAAAAGATGCAGGCAATTTGTGAGTCAGAGTGTAAACACAGGCAAAAGTGAACTTGTCCATGTTGGCAGGAAGAATAATTAAGCAGCATACAATTCAAATGGAGAGAGGTTGTAGAACTCAGTGATGCGTGGGGGATCTGGGTGTCCTGGTACATGAATCACAGGCAGGGACAGTGAGTAATTAGGAATGCTAATAGGATGTAGGTGTTTATTGCAAGGAGAATGGAATATAAAAATGGGGGAGTTTTACTGCACTGGATAGGGCCTAGCTGAGATGACATCTGGAGTACTGAGTTTTGGTCTCCTTATTTGAAAAAAGATACAATTGCTGAGAAGCAGTTCAGAAGAGGTTCACTCATCTCATTCCTGGAATGACAGGCATTGACATATGAAGAAAAGGTGAACAGGTTAGGCCTGTACTCGTTGGAGTTTAGGAGAACAAAGTGTGACCTTACTGAAAAGATCCTGAGGTGAATGGAGAGGATGGGAACCGATTCTTAGAGAACTATAGGAACAGTTTGGAAGGTGAGTCTGTGGAATCCCCTTCCCCAGGGAGAGTAGAGGCTGGGTCACTGAGTTCACTCAGACTTAGTTAGACAGCTACCTGATCGACAGGGGACGCAGGGGTCATGGGGGGAGCCTGAGGTTGGTTGGTGGAGGGACTCTGGAATCGGGAGGGGGTGGGGGAGTACAGGGTTTTGGGGACTTTGGGGGTGCGGGGGGAAGGGTAAGCACTTCCACTGCAGTTTTAGGAGAGAAGCCTGAGAGTTTTTCTCTCACCGTCCTGGACAATATTCATTCAGGTCACCGTTGCTGTGAGTAAGAGTTTGCTGGGTTTAAGCTCACTGCCACCTTTCCGATAACAATAGTTACATTTCAAAAATATTTCACTCGGAGGTTGGGAATGTTGCCGTTATAAAGGTCAAGATTTTCTCTTTTTCATTACTGTTCTTTTACTTTTCCCCTCTTCTGCATTTCCCACTCTTGCTCTCTGCCTGCCCCCCCCCGCTCTCTGCCTGCCCCCCCCTGCTCTCTGCCTGCCCCCCCCCTGCTCTCTGCCTGCCCCCCCCTGCTCTCTGCCTGCCCCCCCCCTGCTCTCTGCCTGCCCCCCCCCTGCTCTCTGCCTGCCTGCCCCCCCCCTGCTCTCTGCCTGCCCCCCCCCTGCTCTCTGCCTGCCCCCCCCCTGCTCTCTGCCTGCCCCCCCCTGCTCTCTGCCTGCCCCCCCCCGCTCTCTGCCTGCCCCCCCCCGCTCTCTGCCTGCCCCCCCCCGCTCTCTGCCTGCCCCCCCCTGCTCTCTGCCTGCCCCCCCCTGCTCTCTGCCTGCCCCCCCCTGCTCTCTGCCTGCCCCCCCCTGCTCTCTGCCTGCCCCCCCCCCGCTCTCTGCCTGCCCCCCCCTGCTCTCTGCCTGCCCCCCCCTGCTCTCTGCCTGCCCCCCCCCTGCTCTCTGCCTGCCCCCCCCGCTCTCTGCCTGTCCCCCCTGCTCTCTGCCTGCCCCCCCCTGCTCTCTGCCTGCCCCCCCCGCTCTCTGCCTGCCCCCCCCGCTCTCTGCCTGCCCCCCCCCGCTCTCTGCCTGCCCCCCCCCGCTCTCTGCCTGCCCCCCCCCGCTCTCTGCCTGCCCCCCCCGCTCTCTGCCTGCCCCCCCCCCGCTCTCTGCCTGCCCCCCCCCGCTCTCTGCCTGCCCCCCCCCGCTCTCTGCCTGCCCCCCCCCCCGCTCTCTGCCTGCCCCCCCCCCGCTCTCTGCCTGCCCCCCCCCCCGCTCTCTGCCTGCCCCCCCCCCCGCTCTCTGCCTGCCCCCCCCCCGCTCTCTGCCTGCCCCCCCCCCGCTCTCTGCCTGCCCCCCCCCGCTCTCTGCCTGCCCCCCCCCGCTCTCTGCCTGCCCCCCCCCGCTCTCTGCCTGCCCCCCCCCGCTCTCTGCCTGCCCCCCCCCGCTCTCTGCCTGCCCCCCCCCGCTCTCTGCCTGCCCCCCCCCGCTCTCTGCCTGCCCCCCCCCGCTCTCTGCCTGCCCCCCCCGGCTCTCTGCCTGCCCCCCCCCGCTCTCTGCCTGCCCCCCCCCGCTCTCTGCCTGCCCCCCCCCGCTCTCTGCCTGCCCCCCCCCGCTCTCTGCCTGCCCCCCCCCGCTCTCTGCCTGCCCCCCCCCGCTCTCTGCCTGCCCCCCCCCGCTCTCTGCCTGCCCCCCCCCGCTCTCTGCCTGCCCCCCCCCGCTCTCTGCCTGCCCCCCCCCGCTCTCTGCCTGCCCCCCCCCGCTCTCTGCCTGCCCCCCCCGCTCTCTGCCTGCCCCCCCCCGCTCTCTGCCTGCCCCCCCCCGCTCTCTGCCTGCCCCCCCCGCTCTCTGCCTGCCCCCCCCCGCTCTCTGCCTGCCCCCCCCCGCTCTCTGCCTGCCCCCCCCGCTCTCTGCCTGCCCCCCCCGCTCTCTGCCTGCCCCCCCCGCTCTCTGCCTGCCCCCCCCGCTCTCTGCCTGCCCCCCCCGCTCTCTGCCTGCCCCCCCCCGCTCTCTGCCTGCCCCCCCCCGCTCTCTGCCTGCCCCCCCCCGCTCTCTGCCTGCCCCCCCCCGCTCTCTGCCTGCCCCCCCCCGCTCTCTGCCTGCCCCCCCCCGCTCTCTGCCTGCCCCCCCCCGCTCTCTGCCTGCCCCCCCCCGCTCTCTGCCTGCCCCCCCCCGCTCTCTGCCTGCCCCCCCCCGCTCTCTGCCTGCCCCCCCCCGCTCTCTGCCTGCCCCCCCCCGCTCTCTGCCTGCCCCCCCCCGCTCTCTGCCTGCCCCCCCCCGCTCTCTGCCTGCCCCCCCCCGCTCTCTGCCTGCCCCCCCCCGCTCTCTGCCTGCCCCCCCCCGCTCTCTGCCTGCCCCCCCCCGCTCTCTGCCTGCCCCCCCCCGCTCTCTGCCTGCCCCCCCCCGCTCTCTGCCTGCCCCCCCCCGCTCTCTGCCTGCCCCCCCCCGCTCTCTGCCTGCCCCCCCCCGCTCTCTGCCTGCCCCCCCCCGCTCTCTGCCTGCCCCCCCCCGCTCTCTGCCTGCCCCCCCCCGCTCTCTGCCTGCCCCCCCCCGCTCTCTGCCTGCCCCCCCCCGCTCTCTGCCTGCCCCCCCCCGCTCTCTGCCTGCCCCCCCCTGCTCTCTGCCTGCCTGCACCCCCCGCCCCCCCCCCCCCCCACTGGACCCAGCATCCCCCCTCTGCCTCGTGCCATTGGTGGAGGGATGAAAATTGGGAATGTGTAGGAGGGCAGAATTGTCAGAGTGAGAGAGCTGGGGGTCGTGGGGCTGCAGGAAGTCACACAATTAGGGATGGACAGTGAGGGCACCTTGTGAACTGCTGTGATTTCCTCTCCTGATGAACTCTGTGTTGGTGGCTCTGTGGGTGAGAGAGAGAGAGCCAGGATCTATATCTATTACAAACTATTAATCATCATTTCACGTGGACTTACTGATGTTCTGGTAAACAGTGGTACTGATCAGAAGTGGAGGCTGTCAGCCGCCCCCCCCGCCCCCCCCCACCCTCCACCGAATGTAAAGCCCCTGATTCTGGGCCCCTCGGGGATGTGTCACTGGTTTGCTGTGGCTCTGACTCCGAATTTGCATCTGAATCTGTGTTAACGGTGTGTTGTTTGATTTTACCAGTTTCTTAACTGTCGCTTCCTGGAACAGGCTCTGGTCAGTGGTTCATTTCCTGTCAAAACATTTTAAGAGAAACGTTTTAGAAATTCCCCACCAACTCTGAGTTTGTTTTGACCACCGACCACTGATAAGCCAATCGGTTCACTTCCAGCCCCTCCTACAATTATCGTTGGTTTGCAATGTACTCCTATTAACGTACCTGTGTCCGGCACAGTTTAATCATTTTCAATTGTTAAACTCCTTCTGTCTCGTGAAGGTGCTGACCCTCACTGGGGTTCAGTCCCTCTCCTGAAGTTGCTGACTCTCACTGGGGTTCAGTCCCTCTCCTGAAGGTGCTGACCCTCACTGGGGTTCAGTCCCTCTCCTGAAGGTGCTGACTCTCACTGGGGTTCAGTCCCTCTCCTGAAGGTGCTGACTCTCACTGGGGTTCAGTCCCTCTCCTGAAGGTGCTGACCCTCACTGGGGTTCAGTCCCTCTCCTGAAGGTGCTGACTCTCACTGGGGTTCAGTCCCTCTCCTGAAGGTGCTGACCCTCACTGGGGTTCAGTCCCTCTCCTGAAGGTGCTGACTCTCACTGGGGTTCAGTCCCTCTCCTGAAGGTGCTGACTCTCACTGGGGTTCAGTCCCTCTCCTGAAGGTGCTGACACTCACTGGGGTTCAGCTCCTCTCCTGAAGGTGCTGACCCTCACTGGGGTTCAGTCCCTCTCCTGAAGGTGCTGACTCTCACTGGGGTTCAGTCCCTCTCCTGAAGGTGCTGACACTCACTGGGGTTCAGGTCCTCTCCTGAAGGTGCTGACCCTCACTGGGGTTCAGGTCCTCTCCTGAAGGTGCTGACACTCACTGGGGTTCAGCTCCTCTCCTGAAGGTGCTGACTCTCACTGGGGTTCAGCTCCTCTCCTGAAGGTGCTGACCCTCACTGGGGTTCAGTCCCTCTCCTGAAGGTGCTGACTCTCACTGGGGTTCAGTCCCTCTCCTGAAGGTGCTGACTCTCACTGGGGTTCAGTCCCTCTCCTGAAGGTGCTGACCCTCACTGGGGTTCAGTCCCTCTCCTGAAGGTGCTGACTCTCACTGGGGTTCAGTCCCTCTCCTGAAGGTGCTGACCCTCACTGGGGTTCAGTCCCTCTCCTGAAGGTGCTGACTCTCACTGGGGTTCAGTCCCTCTCCTGAAGGTGCTGACTCTCACTGGGGTTCAGTCCCTCTCCTGAAGGTGCTGACACTCACTGGGGTTCAGCTCCTCTCCTGAAGGTGCTGACCCTCACTGGGGTTCAGTCCCTCTCCTGAAGGTGCTGACTCTCACTGGGGTTCAGTCCCTCTCCTGAAGGTGCTGACACTCACTGGGGTTCAGGTCCTCTCCTGAAGGTGCTGACCCTCACTGGGGTTCAGGTCCTCTCCTGAAGGTGCTGACACTCACTGGGGTTCAGCTCCTCTCCTGAAGGTGCTGACACTCACTGGGGTTCAGGTCCTCTCCTGAAGGTGCTGACACTCACTGGGGTTCAGTCCCTCTCCTGATGGTGCTGACACTCACTGGGGTTCAGCTCCTCTCCTGAAGGCGCTGACTCTCACTGGGGTTCAGTCCCTCTCCTGAAGGTGCTGACTCTCACTGGGGTTCAGTCCCTCTCCTGAAGGTGCTGACACTCACTGGGGTTCAGGTCCTCTCCTGAAGGTGCTGACCCTCACTGGGGTTCAGGTCCTCTCCTGAAGGTGCTGACACTCACTGGGGTTCAGCTCCTCTCCTGAAGGTGCTGACTCTCACTGGGGTTCAGCTCCTCTCCTGAAGGTGCTGACTCTCACTGGGGTTCAGTCCCTCTCCTGAAGGTGCTGACTCTCACTGGGGTTCAGTCCCTCTCCTGAAGGTGCTGACCCTCACTGGGGTTCAGCTCCTCTCCTGAAGGTGCTGACTCTCACTGGGGTTCAGTCCCTCTCCTGAAGGTGCTGACTCTCACTGGGGTTCAGTCCCTCTCCTGAAGGTGCTGACTCTCACTGGGGTTCAGTCTCTCTCCTGAAGGTGCTGACTCTCACTGGGGTTCAGTCCCTCTCCTGAAGGTGCTGACTCTCACTGGGGTTCAGCTCCTCTCCTGATGGTGCTGACTCTCACTGGGGTTCAGTCCCTCTCCTGATGGTGCTGACTCTCACTGGGGTTCAGTCCCTCTCCTGATGGTGCTGACTCTCACTGGGGTTCAGTCCCTCTCCTGAAGGTGCTGACTCTCACTGGGGTTCAGCTCCTCTCCTGAAGGTGCTGACCCTCACTGGGGTTCAGTCCCTCTCCTGAAGGTGCTGACTCTCACTGGGGTTCAGCTCCTCTCCTGAAGGTGCTGACACTCACTGGGGTTCAGTCCCTCTCCTGAAGGTGCTGACTCTCACTGGGGTTCAGCTCCTCTCCTGAAGGTGCTGACTCTCACTGGGGTTCAGTCCCTCTCCTGAAGGTGCTGACACTCACTGGGGTTCAGGTCCTCTCCTGAAGGTGCTGACACTCACTGGGGTTCAGCTCCTCTCCTGAAGGTGCTGACTCTCACTGGGGTTCAGCTCCTCTCCTGAAGGTGCTGACTCTCACTGGGGTTCAGTCCCTCTCCTGAAGGTGCTGACTCTCACTGGGGTTCAGTCCCTTTCCTGAAGGTGCTGACCCTCACTGGGGTTCAGCTCCTCTCCTGAAGGTGCTGACTCTCACTGGGGTTCAGTCCCTCTCCTGAAGGTGCTGACTCTCAATGGGGTTCAGTCCCTCTCCTGAAGGTGCTGACTCTCACTGGGGTTCAGTCTCTCTCCTGAAGGTGCTGACTCTCACTGGGGTTCAGTCTCTCTCCTGAAGGTGCTGACTCTCACTGGGGTTCAGCTCCTCTCCTGAAGGCGCTGACTCTCACTGGGGTTCAGCTCCTCTCCTGATGGTGCTGACTCTCACTGGGGTTCAGCTCCTC
Source organism: Carcharhinus amblyrhynchos (assembly GCF_965287045.1). Taxonomy (NCBI): domain Eukaryota; kingdom Metazoa; phylum Chordata; class Chondrichthyes; order Carcharhiniformes; family Carcharhinidae; genus Carcharhinus; species Carcharhinus amblyrhynchos. The sequence continues at coordinate 15,927,857 of NC_137353.1, read as the reverse complement.
TCCTGATGGTGCTGACTCTCACTGGGGTTCAGTCCCTCTCCTGATGGTGCTGACTCTCACTGGGGTTCAGCTCCTCTCCTGATGGTGCTGACTCTCACTGGGGTTCAGTCCCTCTCCTGAAGGTGCTGACTCTCACTGGGGTTCAGTCCCTCTCCTGATGGTGCTGACTCTCACTGGGGTTCAGTCCCTCTCCTGATGGTGCTGACTCTCACTGGGGTTCAGCTCCTCTCCTGAAGGTGCTGACCCTCACTGGGGTTCAGTCCCTCTCCTGAAGGTGCTGACTCTCACTGGGGTTCAGCTCCTCTCCTGAAGGTGCTGACTCTCACTGGGGTTCAGTCCCTCTCGTGAAGGTGCTGACTCTCACTGGGGTTCAGTCCCTCTCCTGAAGGTGCTGACTCTCACTGGGGTTCAGTCCCTCTCCTGAAGGTGCTGACTCTCACTGGGGTTCAGTCCCTCTCCTGAAGGTGCTGACTCTCACTGGGGTTCAGTCCCTCTCCTGAAGGTGCTGACTCTCACTGGGGTTCAGTCCCTCTCCTGAAGGTGCTGACTCTCACTGGGGTTCAGTCCCTCTCCTGAAGGTGCTGACTCTCACTGGGGTTCAGTCCCTCTCCTGATGGTGCTGACACTCACTGGGGTTCAGCTCCTCTCCTGAAGGTGCTGACTCTCACTGGGGTTCAGTCCCTCTCCTGAAGGTGCTGACTCTCACTGGGGTTCAGTCCCTCTCCTGAAGGTGCTGACTCTCACTGGGGTTCAGTCCCTCTCCTGAAGGTGCTGACTCTCACTGGGGTTCAGTCTCTCTCCTGAAGGTGCTGACTCTCACTGGGGTTCAGTCTCTCTCCTGAAGGTGCTGACTCTCACTGGGGTTCAGTCCCTCTCCTGAAGGCGCTGACTCTCACTGGGGTTCAGTCCCTCTCCTGAAGGTGCTGACTCTCACTGGGGTTCAGTCCCTCTCCTGAAGGTGCTGACTCTCACTGGGGTTCAGTCTCTCTCCTGAAGGTGCTGACTCTCACTGGGGTTCAGTCCCTCTCCTGAAGGCGCTGACTCTCACTGGGGTTCAGTCCCTCTCCTGAAGGTGCTGACTCTCACTGGGGTTCAGTCTCTCTCCTGAAGGTGCTGACTCTCACTGGGGTTCAGTCCCTCTCCTGAAGGTGCTGACTCTCACTGGGGTTCAGTCTCTCTCCTGAAGGTGCTGACTCTCACTGGGGTTCAGTCCCTCTCCTGAAGGCGCTGACTCTCACTGGGGTTCAGTCCCTCTCCTGAAGGTGCTGACTCTCACTGGGGTTCAGTCTCTCTCCTGAAGGTGCTGACTCTCACTGGGGTTCAGTCCCTCTCCTGAAGGCGCTGACTCTCACTGGGGTTCAGTCCCTCTCCTGAAGGTGCTGACTCTCACTGGGGTTCAGTCCCTCTCCTGAAGGTGCTGACTCTCACTGGGGTTCAGTCCCTCTCCTGATGGTGCTGACTCTCACTGGGGTTCAGTCCCTCTCCTGATGGTGCTGACTCTCACTGGGGTTCAGTCCCTCTCCTGAAGGTGCTGACTCTCACTGGGGTTCAGTCCCTCTCCTGAAGGTGCTGACTCTCACTGGGGTTCAGTCCCTCTCCTGAAGGTGCTGACTCTCACTGGGGTTCAGTCCCTCTCCTGAAGGTGCTGACTCTCACTGGGGTTCAGTCCCTCTCCTGAAGGTGCTGACTCTCACTGGGGTTCAGTCTCTCTCCTGAAGGTGCTGACTCTCACTGGGGTTCAGTCCCTCTCCTGAAGGTGCTGACTCTCACTGGGGTTCAGTCTCTCTCCTGAAGGTGCTGACTCTCACTGGGGTTCAGTCCCTCTCCTGATGGTGCTGACTCTCACTGGGGTTCAGTCCCTCTCCTGATGGTGCTGACTCTCACTGGGGTTCAGTCCCTCTCCTGATGGTGCTGACTCTCACTGGGGTTCAGTCCCTCTCCTGAAGGTGCTGACTCTCACTGGGGTTCAGTCCCTCTCCTGAAGGTGCTGACTCTCACTGGGGTTCAGCTCCTCTCCTGAAGGTGCTGACACTCACTGGGGTTCAGCTCCTCTCCTGAAGGTGCTGACTCTCACTGGGGTTCAGCTCCTCTCCTGAAGGTGCTGACACTCACTGGGGTTCAGCTCCTCTCCTGAAGGTGCTGACTCTCACTGGGGTTCAGTCCCTCTCCTGAAGGTGCTGACTCTCACTGGGGTTCAGTCCCTCTCCTGAAGGTGCTGACTCTCACTGGGGTTCAGCTCCTCTCCTGAAGGTGCTGACCCTCACTGGGGTTCAGTCCCTCTCCTGAAGGTGCTGACTCTCACTGGGGTTCAGTCTCTCTCCTGAAGGTGCTGACTCTCACTGGGGTTCAGTCCCTCTCCTGAAGGCGCTGACTCTCACTGGGGTTCAGTCCCTCTCCTGAAGGTGCTGACTCTCACTGGGGTTCAGTCCCTCTCCTGAAGGTGCTGACTCTCACTGGGGTTCAGTCCCTCTCCTGATGGTGCTGACTCTCACTGGGGTTCAGTCCCTCTCCTGATGGTGCTGACTCTCACTGGGGTTCAGTCCCTCTCCTGAAGGTGCTGACTCTCACTGGGGTTCAGCTCCTCTCCTGAAGGTGCTGACACTCACTGGGGTTCAGCTCCTCTCCTGAAGGTGCTGACTCTCACTGGGGTTCAGCTCCTCTCCTGAAGGTGCTGACACTCACTGGGGTTCAGTCTCTCTCCTGAAGGTGCTGACTCTCACTGGGGTTCAGTCCCTCTCCTGAAGGTGCTGACTCTCACTGGGGTTCAGTCCCTCTCCTGAAGGTGCTGACTCTCACTGGGGTTCAGCTCCTCTCCTGAAGGTGCTGACACTCACTGGGGTTCAGCTCCTCTCCTGAAGGTGCTGACACTCACTGGGGTTCAGCTCCTCTCCTGAAGGTGCTGACTCTCACTGGGGTTCAGCTCCTCTCCTGAAGGTGCTGACTCTCACTGGGGTTCAGTCCCTCTCCTGAAGGTGCTGACTCTCACTGGGGTTCAGTCCCTCTCCTGAAGGTGCTGACTCTCACTGGGGTTCAGCTCCTCTCCTGAAGGTGCTGACCCTCACTGGGGTTCAGTCCCTCTCCTGAAGGTGCTGACTCTCACTGGGGTTCAGTTTCACCTGATCCTATCACAATGTCCACTGTGGATACCGAGCTGGAGGGAGGTCCGTTGCTGAATTCCATTCGCTGCTTTTTGACTTCCCTCTGTCCCCTCTGGGTCGCTGCATAATTTCCTTCTTCTCACTTTGGAGAGCACAATAATCATTGTAGTTTCTCCATTTCTGTTGAGGAACCCATGGGGTTTTTAAGCAGAGGCCTCCCCTGGGTTATCACTAACTTTCTCCGTGTTCCTCCTGTAGGAAGTGGCCAGGAGGTTACAGGAGGAGGAAGAGCTGAGGAACCAGAGGCGACTGGTTCTGGAGGCTGAGCTGTATGAGGCTGAAGAAGAAATGCACAGACAGAGAGGTAAACCACTTTTTCTCTGTGGTTAGTCCCTGCTGGAGGCTGGAGAGATGGGTCCAGCACCGAGGCGTCCTGTCATATTCCACCAACCTTGGTAGGGAGGGTGACAAGAAGGAGCCGAATGTTGGAAGGAGAATTTTACGCCCTCAAGCGAATCAGTTGAAGAAAATGACAATTTTGCTGGCTGCCATATTAGAACAAACAAAGAACAAAAACAGGCCCTTCGGCCCAACGAGCCCACGCCGCCATTTTAACATTACCAGTCCCCCCCCTCCACCCTTGACCCTTCTCTATTGTTTATGGCTATCCACATTGAGGGAAAACTAGGGACAATTTATTACCTCCAATCAGCCTAACAGCACATCTTTGGGGTGTGGGAGGAAACCGGAGCACCTGGAGAAAACCCACGCAAGCACGGGGAGAATGCGCAAACTCCCACAGACACCGGCCCAAATCCATGTGTCTGCACAGCAAACAGTGATAGTCACTGAGCTGTCGTGTTGCCCAGCATCTGGTCCAGTTTAAGCACACACTAATGACATGAAGCACTAGGCTACTCTCATACATTCAACAGCAGCCCAAGTACGACCCATCGCGTGTATGTCCCTCGTTGGACAACAAGGTGGACTGACTTAAAACCTGTGAATTAAAAGAGAAAAATATTAGTATCATTCCACATCCTTTTACATTACCAGGGATGTCCCAGTGCTAATGAACCTTATTTAAAACAATCTCCTGTATCCTCCCATCTCCAACCCAGTCATGTGCCTGTCTAAGTCACTCTTAAACAACTCCAGCATGCCTGCCTCCACCACCTTACTTGGCAGAGCATTCCACACCCCCACAACCCTCTGTGAAAAACCTCCCTCTAATATCTGTGTTATACCTCTCCCCCCTCACCCTAAGCCCGTGGCCCCTCGTACTGTGTGTCTCTAACATAGGAAATAGCTTACCTCTGTTTACTGTATCTATACCCTTCATAATCTTATATACCTCTATTAGATTCCCCCTCAGTCACCGTCTTTCAAGGGAAAACAGCCCCAATTTGCTCAATCTTTCCTCATAACCCAGTCCTTCCATACCAGGCAACATCCTAGTAAACCACCTCTGCACTCTCTCCAGAGTCTCCACGTCCTTCCAGTAGTAAGGCGACCAGAACTGGACGCAGTATTCTAAATGCGGCCTAACCAACGTTCTATACAACTGCAGCATTAGACTCCAGTTCTTATATTTTGTACCCCTTCCTATAAAGGCTAACATACCATAGGCTTTCTTCACAACCTTCTCCACTTGTACTGCCACCTTCAAAGACTTGTGCACTTGCACCCCCAGGTCCCGCTGCGTTTCTATACTCCTTATAGGCTTACCCTTTATCATATAACTCCCCCCTACATTATTCCGGCCAAAATGCATCACCTCACATTTATCCGGATTAAACTCCATTTGACATATATCTGCCCAATACACCAGCCTATCAATATCCCGCTGTATTGCCAGACACTGCTCCTCACTGCCCGCCAATCCAGCCATCTTAGTGTCATCTGCGAATTTGCTGATCACACCACTTACTCCCTCTTCCAAGTCATTTATATATACCACAAATAGAAGAGGTCCCAGTACTGAGCCCTGCGGCACACCACTAGTGACAGACCTCCAGCTAGAAAACGACCCCTCCACTACTACTCTCTGTCTCCTCTCACCAAGCCAGTTCTCAACCCATCTAGATACCTGGCCTTGTATCCCATGAGCCTTAATCTTTTCTACCAACCTACCATGAGGGACTTTGTCAAACACCTTACTGAAATCCATATAGACGACATCAATGGCTCGTCCTTCGTTGACCGTTTTTGTCACCGCCTCAAAAAATTCTACCAGATTCGTAAGATTAGTTTCAGCGCTGCACCAAAAATTTCTCAGTTAGGATAACACTCCTTCAGTGTTACAGCAGAGATTTCTCAGTTAGGATAACTTTCCCTCAGTGCTACACCAAAAGATTTCTCAGTTAGGGTAACACTCCCTCAGTGCTGCACCAAGAGATTTCTCAGTTAGGATAACACTCCCTCAGCACTGCACCAAGAGATTTCTCAGTTAGGATAACACTCCCTCAGTGCTGCACCAGAGATTTCTCAGTTAGAATAACACTCCTTCAGCATTAACAGGGATTTAGAATAACACTCCTTCAGCATTAACAGGGATTTCTCAGTTAGAATAACACTTCTTCAGCATTAACAGGGATTTCTCAGTTAATGCAGCACTCCTTCAGCACGATACCAGAGATTTCTCAGTTCGGATTAAGTCCCTTCACCCGCTTCACCAGAGATTTCTCAGTTAGGATAACACTCCCTCAGCGCTGCACCAAGCGATTTCTCAACGAAAGGTTGTTACAGAAGGTTAGGGGGCATGGAGTTGGGGGTAAGGTGTTAGCGTGGATAGGGGATTGGCTGTCAAATAGGAGGCAGAGAGTGGGTGTCAATGGGTGCTATTCGGATTGGCGGTTGGTGACTAGCGGAGTGCCCCAGGGATCGGTGCTGGGGCCTCAGCTATTTACCATTTATATAGATGATCTGGAGGAGGGAGCCGAGTGTAAGGTGTCGAAATTTGCTGATGATGCAAAGGTAAGTGGAACAGCAAATTGTGCGGAGGGTGTGGAAAGTCTGCAGAGGGATCTAGATAGGCTGAGCGAGTGGGCAAGGACCTGGCAGATGGAATACGATGTTGGCAAGTGTGAGGTTATCCACTTTGGTAGGAATAATGGTAGGAACAACTACTACTTACGGGGTGAAAAGCTGCAGCATGCTATGGTGCAGAGGGACCTGGGGGTCCTTGTGCATGAGTCGCAAAAACCCAGCCTGCAGGTGCAGCAGGTGGTCAGGAAGGCAAATGGGATGTTGGCCTTTATAGCGAGGGGGATAGAATATAAAAGTAGGGAGGTCTTGCTGCAACTGTACAGGGCACTGGTGAGGCCGCAGCTGGAGTCCTGTGTGCAGTTTTGGGCGCCGCACTTGTGCAAAGATATTTTGGCCTTGGAGGGAGTGCAGAGGAGGTTCACTAGGCTAATACCGGAGTTGAGCGGGTTGGACTATGAAGAGAGGCTGAATAGATTGGGCTTGTACTCGTCAGAGTTTAGAAGGATGGGGGGGGATCTTATTGAGACGTATAAGATGATGAAAGGGACGGATAGGGTAGAGGTAGAGAGGTTCTTCCCGCTCAGAAAGGACAGCAGGACTAGAGGGCACAGCCTCAAGATAAGGGGGGTGGCAGTTTAGAACGGAGTTGAGGAGGAACTTCTTCACTCAAAGGGTGGTGAATCTCTGGAATTCTCTGCCCGTTGAAGTGGTGGAGGCTGCCTCGCTAAATATATTTAAGATGCGGCTCGATGGGTTTTTGGTAGGCAAGGGGATTAAGGGTTATGGGGAGAAAGCGGGAAAGTGGAACTGAGCCGCTTCAGATCAGCCATGATCTTATTGAATGGCGGGGCAGGCTTGAAGGGCTAGATGGCCTACTCCTGCTCCTATTTCTTATGTTCTTATAACACTCCGTCAGTGCTGCACCAAGAGATTTCTCAGTTAGGGTAACACTCCCTCAGCGCTGCACCAAGAGATTTCTCAGTTAGGGTAACACTCCCTCAGCGCTGCACCAAGAGATTTCTCAGTTAGGGTAACACTCCCTCAGCGCTGCACCAAGAGATTTCTCAGTTAGGATAACACTCCCTCAGTGCTGCACCAAGAGATTTCTCAGTTAGGATAACACTCCCTCAGTGCTGCACCAAGAGATTTCTCAGTTAGGATAACACTCCCTCAGTGCTGCACCAAGAGATTTCTCAGTTAGGATAACACTCCCTCAGTGCTGCACCAAGAGATTTCTCAGTTAGGATAACACTCCCTCAGTGCTGCACCAAGAGATTTCTCAGTTAGGATAACACTCCCTCAGTGCTGCACCAAGAGATTTCTCAGTTAGGATAACACTCCCTCAGTGCTGCACCAAGAGATTTCTCAGTTAGGATAACACTCCCTCAGCGCTGCACCAAGAGATTTCTCAGTTAGGATAACACTCCCTCAGTGCTGCACCAAGAGATTTCTCAGTTAGGATAACACTCCCTCAGTGCTGCACCAAGAGATTTCTCAGTTAAGATAACACTCCCTCAGCGCTGCACCAAGAGATTTCTCAGTTAGGATAACACTCCCTCAGTGCTGCACCAAGAGATTTCTCAGTTAGGATAACACTCCCTCAGTGCTGCACCAAGAGATTTCTCAGTTAGGATAACACTCCCTCAGCGCTGCACCAAGAGATTTCTCAGTTAGGATAACACTCCCTCAGTGCTGCACCAAGAGATTTCTCAGTTAGGATAACACTCCCTCAGCGCTGCACCAAGAGATTTCTCAGTTAGGATAACACTTCTCCAGCACTACACCAGAGATTTCCTCAAGCTTCTGGATTGGGATTTGAATCCGCAATCTTTTGTCTTAGATGAGTGTGTTATGCACAGAACCATGGCTGACACCAGCTCTGCCATTAAGATAGGTAGCTGGGCTATTATCTGAACTGGGGCACAGGGGACACTTTTCCATTGATAATCCATTGAATTTTACAGTAGGGATATTCAATCTGTTGGATGTGAGCCCATTCTCCCAGAACACACTCTTAGTCCCATTCTGCTGCACCTTTTCCTGACTCTTTTTCAATTTTCTTTTTCTGAAGTCCACTTTGAAAAGTGGTCCAGGATTCTGTCTTCTCCTGATTGAACGATGCAGTCTGTCCATCCAACTCCAATTCCTCCCAATCTCCTCCGGTGCCTCTGGTGATTTTTATGGTTCTGCCACCTGGTTACTTATCCTAGTGGGACTGGTTTTTAGCAATGGCCTTCCTCACAATGCCTAATAAATTGTCAATCAGATTTCCCTCAATGACTGGAGTTCTGGCTTTGTGCTGTTTCAGCTTATTGAACACTGGTTTAATATGGGGAAGGGGAGACTTTACAGAAATTACAGCCACAGATCATACGTGGTGCTTTCAGTCTGTGCTGTGCTGGAATAACAGCCATACATATTCGTATCTCAGCCATTGCACGTTACAGAGAGGAGATTCAAGGAGAGAGAGCAGATGTGATGAGATGGCCAGTACCATTGGACACTATAGTTAACACCAACTTGCTGGGTGAGACATGGAGACAGTCCAGCAGGAATCTGCTCTTGATTGCTCTCCATCTTGCCCACTAGGATTATGATGCCCCCCCCATAGAGGAATAACTAGGCCTTGCTTGTGAGTGAAGATAAGCCAGTCGAGAGGTTATCCACGGTCCTGTTTCTGTCACACTCTCATAGGTTGACAGTTTAAGGCAGGAAGAATGTAAGGTTTTTGATTTCTTTTCTAGGGAAGAGGTTGTGGCTTGGACATGAGCAGAACCCTCTGGACAGGGAGGTTGCACAGCTGAATATCCAAGATTCCTACGAGACAGACCAGGAGCAACTACAGCGAGATGAGGCGTTGGCCAGGCTGTTACAGGAGGAGGAGGAAGTGCGGATGGTGCAGCTGGTAGGGCAGCTCAATGAGAATGCACTCGCTTCCATGTTTCATTGTGGTGCATGATGGGATAGTTTGGGATGTCCAATCATTAATCTGTGGCTGGATTGATTCATAAATAAACCCTCGATATTATTGAAATCCCCAGCCACTACACCCCTCCCTATCTCCTCAATCTCCTCCAGCCCCTACATCCCTCCCTATCCCTGTAACCTCCTCCAGCTGCTACACCCCTCCCTATCTCCTCCAGACCCTACATCCCTCCCTATCTCTGTAACCTCCTCCAGCTGCTACACCCCTCCCTATCTCTGTAACCTCCTCCAGACCCTACATCCCTCCCTATCTCTGTAACCTCCTCCAGCCCCTACACCCCTCCCTATCTCTGTAACCTCCTCCAGACCCTACACCCCTCCCTATCTCTGTAACCTCCTCCAGACCCTACACCCCTCCTTATCTCTGTAACCTCCTCCAGCCCCTACAACCCTCCCTATCCCAGAACCCCCAGACATTACAACCCTCCCTTGTCTCTGAACCCTCCTCCAGCTACTTAAAATTTTTTGAAGTTAATTTATTAGTGTCACAAGTAGGTTTACTTGTAATCATTGCAATCAAGTTACTGTGAAAATCCCCCAGTAGCCTCATTCCAGCACCTGTTTGGGTACACTGAGGGAAAATTTAGCATGGCCAATGTACCTAACCAGCACGTCTTTTGGACTGTGGGAGGAAACTGGAGCACCCAGAGGAAACCCACACAGACATGGGGAGAACATGCAGACTCTTCACAGACAGTGATCCAAGCCAGGAAACGAGCCTAGTTTGCTGGTGCTGTGAGATAGCAGTGCTAACTACTGTGCCACCGTACAATCTTCCCCATCCCTGCAACCTTTCCAGTCCCTACAACCTTCCTTATCTCTGTAACCTCCTTCAGCCCCGACATACCATCCTATCTCTGTGCTCTGATCTGTTGTGTATCTGATTCTGATTAGTGGCTGTTCCTTCAGCAGTCTAAACTCTGGAATTCGCTCTCTCTAACCCTCTCTGTCTCTGTACCTCTCTCTCCTCCTGCAAATTATTTCCTCTTTAACCAAGCTTTTGGCCACTTGCCTGTGTGATCCAGTGCCAGATTTTACCTGATAACATTTTGGTGAGGTGCTTTGCAATATTTTACTACATTAAAGTAATTTGTTGTTGTTGAAGGGGCCCCTCGTTGACTGCAGCCCTCGCATGTTAGCTCAATCCTGCATTCTAGTTCTGTTCGGAGATGGTTCACAATATCGACAGCTTTTCCTGTGCGTTAGGAACCCAAATCATCAAAAAAAAGTCACTAAGTTAGAATTTTGAATTGGAAATGTTTCTGATAATGGAGTTGGTGTTTAGAGAAGAAATGAAATGTTGTTTTTGGTGAAGACCAGTGTCTGGAGGAGGTTTAAGGGATAAGGAGGGGCATAGGGACTGGATTGGTTCCAGAGATAGGGAGGAATATAGGAACTGGTGGAGGTTTCAGGAATAGGGAGGAATCTGGGGAAAGGATTCACTTTAAAAGCTGCTGAGTTAAGCTTGGTTAACTTCCTCTGAAGGGCAGTTGGATAAGTTGGTGGTCGGGAGTTAAGGGAAAGAGTCCAAACATTCAGTGATCCAGAAGGTGCTGAATAAGATCCATCAGTGAAAGGGTTCAGTGTGAAATATTGCAGCATTTTCCTTCTTGCAACGTTCCACTTTGCATCTTCTCTCTCAAGTTGATGTTCATTAAACAAAATCTCTTGCAGAAGTCAAGAAGCCAAAGGAACCAGGAGGAGGATTTCCGAACAGCACAGGTCGCCCAGGATGAGGTAAGTGCAGTGGGTGGAACCGGGAGGACTTTACACCAGCTATTCCCCACCCTGCTGCGGTTGTTGCTGTTAGTGCATTCCAGTCTTTCTTACCCAGTATCTAGCTCAGTGGGTGCTGGGGCAGCCACCAGGGGAACCTTCACTGTATTTCCAACGTGCTGGGTATACGTAGCCATGAAATGTTGGGTAGTCGGTACCTGGTACCAAGCAGTGGGATGTCCCACAGATCGAGTGTCATTCTGGCCCCCAGTCTCCCCTCACCCAGAGATGGGGAAACAGCAACTGAAGCTCCTGGGACCTCAATCCAATGGTGACATTGATTGTGAGGTAAAATATTAGTAAATGGTGTCAGCCTTAACTCGGTACAGAGCACTGGCACCTCTCATACCGTGGTCAGGGGTTCAAGCTCCACTGCAGGGAGTTGAGAAGGTAATCCCGTCTGACATTCCAGTGCAGTACTGAGGGGTGCTGCCTTTTGTGTGAGGCATCAAACAGAGATCTTGCGTGTTCTCTTGGTTAGATGTAAAAGATCCCATGGCACTATTATTGGGGAGGAGTTGAAGGGACCTCTGGTGTCCTGGCCAATATTCACCCCCCTATTATATCACATTTACTCATTCTCCTCTTGCAGTAGGATTGTGCTGTGCACAAACTGGCTGCTATGTTATAAAAGTGACTGGACTTTGTTTTGAAAGGGTTACTTAATTGGCTGTAATCCACTTTGGAAAACCTTGAGATTGTGAAGGGTGGGTTATAAAGGAAAAGGTTTTCTCACTTTATAGAAATACTGTTCTTCGGTTTGCTTTTGATTGGATAAAAACTAAGCCCAATTCTTCTACTATCAGGAAATAGCAAAGTACATTCAGAGGCAAGAACTGAAAGCTCACAAACAGGCCACAGGGCTGGACCAGAGGATGCCCAGGAGACAGCATTCAGCAGAAAGCAGTGATCCCTCAGAGAGGCGGGAGAGACGGGTAAGAATCCAATCAGGAATGTTGAACATCAGATTATCAGGTTGATCCAAGGATCCAACTTTTGAGTTAAATGGCAGGATTAAATGTATCAGAGGCAGACAATTGGAGTCGCTGCCTTGGTTATCCAGTGTCATGCATTTGATGGTTTGGAGTTTTGCCAGTGTTTGTGACATTATCCCAATCATTGAATTTAGCCCATCATGCTGATCTCTGTACCATCGTCACAGAGAGCTGGAGCTCTCAGCAATGCTGCTACCAAACAGTTCAGCTTCTTACAGGAAGGGAGTCTCCATGTCTCTCTGGATTGGGATAACCATTTTCCGCAGTTTATATCCTCCTTTCCCCCAGTGTGGTTCCCAGTTTCCTTGCTGGAAGTGCTCACAGTTATTTTGCTGAAAGTTGAGATCCTTGATGCGTTGATCTGAGGTTAATTTGGCCGAATCAAACCTCAGGGTGAGGGTGTGTAGAGGCCGATGGGTGGCCCGTGTTTCATGGCACCATCTTTCCTTTCCAGAATCGAGCAGACTCCGCTCGACAAGAGCGGCTGAACTCGGAAGGATTTCCATCGCCCAATGGTGAACAGACCCCAGAGAGAGGAGAATCTCCCACACAGCAACTGCAAAGAAGCAGGTAGGAGCTTCCAGAGATATCACCCAGCAGTGCTGCTAGGCTGGAGAGAATTGGCTTTAAACTGTGGGTGGGGGTTCTGTAACCCTCTCGGTTTTATATCTGGATTTCTCTGACTCTCCAGTCTCGCTATGTTTTCTATTGAAGCTGGCGACCCTTTTTTGATGGGTATTTTGGGATGTTTACATCTATTATCAGGAAGGGTGAGGGTACGTCCTGTCAAAGTCACTGTGATCTCCAGGAATAGGGTGCAGTGACCCCGATATTACCCAAAACACACAACCCCCCCTCCGCCAAACAGCACCCAGGGCAACTATAGCAATGCCACCAGTTGGCTGGGGTCTGAGCTGGGACTGAATGATCTGCATGTATCACCAACTCCCCGAACAAACTATGTG